>NC_050511.2:5810731-6440731 GCF_012460135.2 Molothrus ater | reverse complement strand
ATGTTTCATTTTAATCTGCCAAAACATTTTGCTTCAATTGAAAAAAAAAACCCAAAAACTATACAAATTAAGCTACTTCAACCTTCTCTACTTATTTCTTTCTGAAACTCAGATTTTTATAATTTCAACCTATTTTATTTTTTAAAAAAATAAGATTGAATTTACAGACACAAATAAAATCTATGTTGATTAATACTATTAATTCTTAAGAATAAATAAATCAAATTGTTACAAAATTCTGAAAAGACATTTGGAATGTCCAGGATAAATCTTAACTATATCAAATTCTGTAACAACCTTTGATTTCACCTTAATGAAAACTGAACAAATGGACAGGTTTGTACACACAGTGTGTGCATCATGCTGAAGTAAATCTCAGATTCCTAAATGACCTCAAAACATTGTAAAAAAATTCCCGAAATTATTTGTAAAAAAAGAATATTTAAAAATAATTATAATTATATAATTGAGTTAATTATTTGTGTAACTTAGAAATCAGAAAAGTAAATCATTAGGAAAAGCTCTAAATTTTTAGTATTAATATTATTTATGCACCCATTAAAATCTGAATGATAGTAGAATTGATATTTTTAAAAATACCCAACAATCCTTCCTTTAGGTAGCAATGGATTTTTTTAGGAAAGAAAAGAAATATATTTTTATTCTTTTTCCTGTAGACATAAGGTTTCATTATTGTTTTCTTGTTTTTAATTAAATTTTTGAAAGAGCAGTTTCATGTGAGAGTTGCCCAACAAAAAAAAAAGCATATTTTGAAAATAAAAATAAAAAAGGAAGCCATCGTTGTAAAATATATTTGTCTAAGGACAGGAATTGGAATTTGAAAAATTGGAATTTGCCAAATTTTTCTTATTAGAAAAATATTTTTTCTCATTTCTCTTATTATTCTTATTTGAATATTTTTCTTATTAGCCAATCCAATTTGTTCCAAAAAGCAATATTCTGAAAGCAGTGTCTCTAAAATAGCATTAACTTTGGGCCACAATCCTATTTGAAAACTATATAACTGGAGAAATCCTGTGTCATATAGTAGAGGAAAATAAAAGCAAAATAGCCTTTCCTCGTGCTTACCTTTTATTTCAACTGCTTTGCTTATATTCTTCATAACAGTGACTAATACTGCCCTGCACACTTATTGTGGGCAATATTTTGCACATAAACCATAGTAGTTGATAAATAAATTTTAACCAGATAAAACTCAAGCCTATTAAAATATTTACAAATCTTAGCAGAAATACGTGTGTATAATAGACCTCAGCCTACTCTGACAGCCATTTTGAGAAGATCTTCTCTATTTGCACAATGAATTAAAGCAATTATTGTTCATTCTACTGTAAGCCCCAGAGGCTCCATTATGCTACAAGTCCAGAAGGATGCTTGAAAATACAGCGCTCGTTCTGAAAACTTTATGGAAAAAAAGGAAAAGGGAAGGGAAGGGAAGGGAAGGGAAGGGAAGGGAAGGGAAGGGAAGGGAAGGGAAGGGAAGGGAAGGGAAAAAGAAAAGAGAAACATTGTCCCAAAATAACAAACACACAAAAAAAAAAAACAACAAAAAAGAGAATTAAAAAAAAAGAAAAAAGAAAATTAAGACTGTTTAAAGATGTACAGGAAATGAAACAGTATTCTCACACCTGCACAAGAGACCTTTAGAACCACAAAGGAGAAAGCAGCAATTTCCTTCCCATAGCAGTCTTCACACTCAAGACCACAGCTCAGTAATTAAGGACCAATTAAGAAATGAGATTTCAGACACATTTTTTTTCTGTTTTTTTAAGCCAGAGAGAGAGCAATAAGCTTCCCAGGCCAGTTGAGAGGGATGATGTTGAGTCACAACAACTCAGCTGTTGTTGATTTTACCACTCACCTTTGCTCATCCTCTGAGCAGGTTTAGAACTTGGGGGAAACTCATTCTCTGCCAGGACTGACATACAGACAGAATGAAGACCCTGGGTATCCAGCAAACCCTGGGGACCTTCCTTTGCCCCACCAAACCTTTCTGCAAGTGTACCTGCAGTACAGGCAATTGTTTCAGACTACCTGTTCAAGAAATGCAGACAGCAGTGTCACTGGGTGGCAGTTAAACCCTCCAGAAAGTCCATTTGCTAGAATGAATTGACATCCCTGCCCTCTTAAAACTGCATGTGACTTATAGAGACTGAGGTGAGAATAGGCTCACTACAGGTAAGTCTATTAACTGCTGGAATGATTCCTGCCTGGAGTAACTTGGTATTGTTGAAGCAGTGGTATATCTCCACTGATACCCACATGGTTTGGGTTTTGTCTTTCATTAGCAAGAAAATGTTTTTATATCTCAGCACACAGACATTAAAAATGAATACTGTGTGGTTTTCTTGCACAAAATCTCAGTAGATATCAGTAGATATCTAAACAGGCAGCAGGATGTGATGCTGCAATGTTTGAAGAAACTCAAAAAATTATATTACTGGTTGGGGTGTTTTTTCAAAAGCTTTTTGTTATCCACTGAAGGAGAAAAGTTAAACACAGAAGGGCCCACTTTGCCTTAATCAAAACACAGCATTCAGTTTGGCAAAAGACTAAACATGTTTGAAGTCAATTGTAGAAAAAAAAGTAAAAGCTTTTTATTTACTAATCTGAAACAATTAGGGATATGTGGAAATGGTGGCATTTCTCACCAAAAAAACACCCAATATCCTCATCATACTTACAGTCTAACCTTTGAAATTTATTTATTTATTTCTTTTGTTTTGATTTCATGCCACTGTTTTGTAGCTGTTTCTTTACTGTATAAAGCCACTACTGAAATAAGTCCAGGAAGATTTTGTAGAAGTTACAGACATGAATCCCTCTGCTCCTCACTCTTCACTGTTCTTTTTAGTTTTCTATCTGCCTCCATTTAATTTGCTATCTTTGTAGCCTCTTATGAAAACTGCCAAATGCCAATTTTTAGTGTGCAGTTCCCTAAATTAATCACACACAAGCTGTGTTTTCTCTTACCTCTAGATTTTCACTGAAGAAAAAAAAAAAAACACTTAAAAGTGATAATTTCACATTATATTTTGTTTTCCTGTTTTTTGCTCTTTTCCACTGCTTATTTTCATGCAGCTTATTTTCCTGGCAAGACAAAAACATTCTGCAACTACTGTATTCTTTAAATGAACCCTGTTTTATTTTAACTGATATAATTTTCAGTTTGTTCCCAAAATCAAAATGGAAGGATTAAGTATTTATTTTGTGGTTTATTTATTGTATAGAAAGGGGCTGGAGAAGGTCAGAACATTCAATTACAGGAAAGGCTGGTAAAGCTTCCATGGACAGGGCATCATTACCAGAGTTTTTACTGCAATCCAACTGACAGCTTCTGAGCACAATTTCCTCCTTTCTGCTGCATGCAGACAACTCTTGGAGACACAGGCACATTTTGAAAAACTTTATCTTCTTTATTCTACACTTCACAAATCAATGTCTGCAGCTTTCTCCCACTCCCCAGTGGGGGAGAAGCTGACCTCTCCCTTTCTGCCCCATGAAGCAGCCCCACTGCATGGCACATGAAAGACATGGGGTTCCACAGTGGAACTGGATTAAATCCCATAAAATAATCTCTGACTTCAGCACTGCAGTTTGCTTCTGATGATATTTATTTAGCATGCAAGGTAAAGAAATGAGAAGCTTATGCAGTGTTGTTCTGGCCTTGTAAATAATGCAAGACTTGGAAGGAATGATTAAAATTTGTTTCTCAAATAAGATTTATCTTTCATTGGGAAGATAAAACTCAAACCCTTCATGTGTTCTTTGGAGTGAGACTGGGCTTCCAGAATAAGTTTTGCGAGCTCAGTTTTCTACAAAACAGCAGGTGTCTAAGCTTTTGTTACAGAACCTGGAAGCTCTAGTCAATCATGGATTCATCACAGAATAGCTTGGATTGGAAGGTACCTTAAAGATAATCTTGTTTCATGAGCAGGGACACCTTCCACTAAACCAGTTTGCTCAGAGCCTCATCCAGACTAGCTTTCAACAATTGCAGGGAGCCAATTTCAAATTCAATACAGGGAAAATTTTTATTTATCTACAAAAGTGTAGCCAGTAGCATCCGAGATATGTTAGGGTTTCAGAGGTCTCTACATGGGACTGAGATATGATGTGAGGTTATGGGATACCCTTAGCTGGAGTCCATATCAAGGACTTAGGGCATCATGGTTGTTTCAATAACCTGTGTTTTATAAACTGAAGCAAGTTCCACTAAATGTATTATTTAGAGCTCCTCTGAAAACTTTAGCTCACATGTAGGAAATTATGCAGTGACTCAATTTGTTTTATGCTGTGAATTGAATCTCACTTCTCTAAGGAAGCATGCCATGTTTATGATCACTGAGGAATACACACAACTTTCAATGCTGAATCAAAACTGAGATTAAGGAATCATTCCCTGGCGGTGATGCCCTCTAGGAAGCTTAGCAAACTGAGAGATGTTTACATTTTGGAAGAATGAACACAGGTGGTAGTGGCTATGAAAAACACAACAGCTAAACTGAAAATGGTTATTTCAGACCTGGTTCCCATTGCCATCTGAATGTGTGCTAGCTGACTGAAAAGTGTGTGCCATGACCAGTGAGTACAGCAGTTCAAGGCTCGGAAATGAAGCTGAGGCCATTTTTGGCCTTATGCCCATTTGAATCAAGCTGAGCTGAACTGGAACCTCGCATAACCTAGCATCTGGTGGTGGTTTATGGCAGTAGGTCTCACACAGCTTGCAGATCTCCAAAGTACAGGAAGGCTGTGCATTGGGTTGAAGGGATTAAGCACAAAAATAGAGTGTCCCACCAGCTAAATCTCTGTTGCTAAGGAGATCTTTCTGGGCTGATCTCTACAGGTGTGCCAATGGTCCTATTCTCTTCAGTGTCCTCTGATTTATAAAAGTTGTTGGTACTGAAGCCTTTCAGCTTTGTGTCTTAATTTCATCTTTATCAGAGACACCACCAGAAAATAAGAAAATCTGTGTGACCATTCTTACTGTTTATAATACTGAGTTATGGCCTTTGATTTGAGAATTAGCTTTTTTCCTAAGCATTCTTCTGATATTTCCTATTCCTTGTTCTTCCTGTCGTTTTTGGGTATGACACAATTTAATTGATGGTCAATGATCTGAAGAACTCATGACATGGATTATGGATGCTGTACATTAGATAGGACAAAAGAATTAATTATTGCTGCACCAGCACCAACTCTTCAGATTTATAGTGTTTGTAATCTAACAATGTTATGCTGGACATGAGTACGCTTCCTACCTTCTCCAACCAACCTATTTAAAAGAAATAATTAAAAATGTAAGAGATGTGTTAAATCACTGAATTTCCACTAGACACTAATGCAGTGCAAACTATCCATGCAAATAGACATTTGGGGAAATTGTCTGCTGGTCCAGCTTCATTGGCTTTAATCAGTAAAGAACTCAGCTGAGGTTTCCCAAGGGAAGATGTTGGATTTCAAACTGATGCTGTGTTTGAGTTTGAGTTTGAGTCAAGAAGCCATGATAAATTAAATCTATACTCAAATATGCCAAAGAATTTCTCAGTTCCTCAAATGACATTTCAGGCTATTTCATTTAAAACAAAAAATAATTACTGCACAATACTTTATTTCCCTGTTTCTGCATCCTGAATTTATGTAAATATCCATTTGTTAATGTTTGCATAGAATTAGTTGAGAATTGGAATTGTCCAGAAAGGGAAAAAACATTAAGTTCTGATGAAGGAATGTGAAATATAAAAGCATCTTCTTTTTCTCCATGAATGAATAAAAAGCTTTATTCTGCCTCTCACTCCCTTCTCCATGCTTCAAGAAAGGAAAATAACAAACAAACAAACCAACCAAACTAAAACAAAAAGTCCTAAGAATATATAGGGAGAATTTTCCTTCATTAATGATATTCAATTGTTCTTAGAAGGAAAAAATGGTACTAAGTATAATGAGATGCCAAATACAAAAAAGCCATGCTGCTCATCTCTAAGCCCTTCTGTTCCTTGAAGTGAAAACTCATTTTAAGAAGATTATGCTGCATATATTAGGAGATGGGCTGATATTCTGCATTCATACTCTACTGGGGCTTTGGCAGTAAAATAGAGAGAGAAAGAGAAGGAAAACAGCCCAGCTAAAAAACAAAATTTGTTCCTATTTTCCTATTAGACTAATATGAGACTATTTTCATTAATTTATCCTTTAATATATACATATATTAATATTAATATTATTAATATATATTAATATATATATATAAATATATATTTATATATATATAGAAATGTAGATATATAATCTGATGGATTCTTCAGCTGAAAAGGAATCATATAGGGTTGGTTTTTTTTAATTAGCAAAGAGGCTGCAGAGAGGAATAAGGTAGTATTTGTATGATTTACAAATTTAACATGAGCTGTGAAATTTCTCTGATTCCAGGGAAAAAAAGGATGAAACAAAAATTCTTTTGACTAGAGAAGAAGGGTTCAAATTCCCCAAAAAACACTTCCAGGCTTTTAAAACTGTTAGAAATTTTAATTCCTTTACTGCATGAGAGGCAGGGACTATATCTCCAAAGAATGAATGACTGAATCCAAGTTTCTTAATGTTTATTTGTAATGACCAAAACCTTTTTAATTCATGCTCAAGGAAGATATTTTTGGGGTTGGTGCTGAAATTTTAAATAAGAGATTGTGCGTTTGTTCTTCACTTTAATGATGTCTTCACAATGCTTTTTCTGTGGGAATTTGCTATAGGTTTTTAATCTAGTTATTTGTGCAAGGAAAGAAAAATGTACAAGTAAGATTTCAGGTTAACTTTTGAAAGTTAGTATGCCAGTTTAAGGCTAAGTTTATCTCTCTGTGGTTGGCAATGCAAGACTTGGACTGTCCATATCTCTTTCCTAGACCCATCTAATTTATTTTTCTAAAAGAATTAATACAAAACTGAGTTACTGACCTCATGTCATATTGAACTCATATTGTGTTAAGGTCCTGCTGTGAGTGAAGAGTTGGGCCAGATGACCTCCCACTCCTCTAACATAAATTATTCTGCTTGTTTGGCAGTTATTTAATCTAAAGATTTGTCACCTATTTTATTTCCTTTTGCTATTTCTTTTCCTTTCATTTCACTAATGTCAGAAACAGTGTTCTGGGAAGAAATTAGGGCCCTGATCCTGAATTGTTACACTTTGAATGATTTTTGCATTGTGCATGAGAGGAATTAATTTGAGTTGCAACTAGAAAAAAATAAATTGGACAATTTTTCCTTATGACATCTTCCCCCTTCTGTAAAATTGAGGAATAATTTACATTTTCTTCCTCATGAAAACAAAAAAAATGAAAAAAAATTCACTATCATAAATTTATAACTGCACACACCCCCTTACATTTACTTGTCTTATTTATACCCATGCACACGTCACATGGCATGACAGAAAACAAACATATTTTAGGTGCAAAGATACATGTATGAAATAACCCAGGAGCTTAAAGACATTGAGGCATAATTTAAATTTCATTTTTGTCTTTCATGCCTAAAAATATAATAATATTTGAAATACAAGAGAGAGATTTAGAATTCTGAATGTTGAGTTACTGCTGAAAATTGAATTTAATCTTCTAAAATCATTTATGAATTTGGAAAAAACAAAACAAACCCCTTCAAACTTCGCATAGGTTTAATCAAGTTGAAAATATTTAAAATTAAGGCCTTCTATTATTAAAATTAAGTTCTCTGCACTTGTTTAATGAAATGAAGAGGGAAGAAAATTGCATTTTGTACTTATCAATACACACTGATTTTTTAATGAAAAGTTTTTAAATCCAGTTTTCTACCTGCCATTTAGGAAATTAGCTGAAATAACTGTTCAGTTTGTAGCAGCAAGAGATAATATATATTTTTATTGAGTTTTGTGGAGGTATTTCTGCCCATGTTACTCCAACACCCACTCCAAAACTATGGTGTCATAGCTAAGAGGCCTGATCAAAGTAACTTGAAATGCAGTTCATGAAAGTTGAGCAGTCCGGAAAACTTACGATCCATCTAATGTTTTATGCATACCTAGGGGTCGATAATGTTATTTATCATTACAGCACGCTGGCATGTAGACAGAGCCTGAGAGAGGGCCACAGGGCTATAAGCTGAAGGCAAGTACTAACAAATGACAGCCCAGCACTGCAGTGCATCTATTTGGTAGAAATTATCAGTTTGTGAGTAACTACTGGAAAAGCTGCAGAAAAAAATGACCTAATGACCATGGGTGGTGTTTAGAGACCTCTGCAACTTGTGTGGAATAATACTGAAAGAAACTTGCTAGCTGTGGGACAAAGTAAGTTATTTCTTAACTAAGCAGTAATAAAAAAAACCCCAAAGTGCTCATGTGTTACTTGCAGTGACATTACACAATGTCAAGGAACGCTTTAAAATTAACAAAAGAAACAAGTGTCACAATTAACGAGACTTTATTGAGTATTTTGTTTATTTATTGCTGCCACCTCAAATTTTAATCAGATAAATCAGTTAATGTTTTCCCATGGAAGTAATTATAAAAGTACTCAGGCTATATTACCTAACATGTCACACATATGAAGGAAAAAAATCACTGCAAATACCCCTGCAGGAAAATAGGGTATTCACCTCTTGCAAACATTACTGCACACAAAGGCTCCACTACAGTGAATTTTAGCCATGCTAATCACAATCCAGGGCTGAAACCAGGTTTTCCTTGCTGAAAGCTTGAGAGAAGAAGAAATGTATTCCAATGCCTTGCCCACTCCTTGACTACTGATATGAGAAAAGTTGTGTTCTTCAAACTGAGCTCTAGGGAATTAAGAGAAGAGGGAGGATGTGAAATGAAAACTCAGCAGTGGAGGAGGAGTTACTGGTTTAGTAAATTCTTTCCTTTGTGCATTCTTCTGAGCCATTCCTTTGTACATGTTAGCCCACAGAGTGCCCTTAGGTGTTCTCCAGAGACTTTCCTCCCAAATGGCAAACTCAGTCTTACATTCCTTAAGGTGACATTCCCTTCTTATTGCCCAGCCTATCAGCCCTGAAGAACAGCATGGGATGTTATTCTATGTTTCTTTTGGTGAACTGTTTCGGTAGCAGGATTGTGACTTCAATCTCTGATGCAGAAGGTTTCACAGTTGGAAGGGCAGTCTACAAAAGAGTTGCTGGAGAAATGAAAGTTTAAAGCATCTAGAAGACTTTTTTTCAGGAAGATCCAAACTGATGCAAAAAGGATGTTATGGTTAGAAAATTCCATTCAAGTTCTTAGAAAATGTCAATTTTGTTAAAATTACTTTGAACATGAAACCCTTGTCGCACACAAGGTAGAAAAATAAGCTCTCACCCATCTCAGCAAACATGGTAAGATTTTAATTCCAGATGTGACTGAGGTTCACATGCACCTGGGCTCTCCCTCTTTCTTTTTTAAATTATTGCAATGACCACAGAGAAAGCTTAATTTAGGTGCTTCAGGTAAGTGCCTAAACTTGGATGGCATGAGTCAAGTCTCTAAAGATTGTGATTATTCTTTGAAGAGTGGCTAGCACAATGAAAAAGGCCGAGTAAAACTCTAATACAAAATAATATATAGGAATAAGGCACATAACAATAAGTGAAGTTGTTTATTACAAATCAAACCAAGTGGCATCTCTCAGCCACGAACCTTGATTTATTTCCTTTTTCCTGGCATGGCTTATGGCATGTGCTAGCACTGTTATCCATGCATTATAAATATTTATTTATGTATTTATGTTTTATGTTTTTACAGGCCAGTAAAAACAAATAACTGAACAAGTTTACAGGCAGTTAATTTGGTGTTTAATGGAAATAATAGTCTGAAAATGTCCTGCTTTGTGAAAGCACTGAGCTGAGTTTCTCCAGGGAACTGTTTATAGCACCAGAGATTTTTCCCTCTGGGTGCTGGGACCCCGGTCTTTTAGTCCTATTTCCCTACTTTTCAAAACAATGAAAACAACAAAATTCTGTCAGTGCTGCTGAAAGTCCTCAGCAATTCTTCATTTCAAAAACATAATTGCTGTATTTGGAAAAGAAAAATAAATAACAGCAGTTTACCATCATAATCTGAGAACATGTAATTCAGACTCTGTCCAGACTGATAAATAATATTAATGAAAATTCCAGTGTTTGCTTTTTTAATAAAAAAAATTTTTGATTTTTGAAAAATATATTAAGACATTTAAAAACTAGATGTTATTTATTTACCTTCTCTTTTTTTATTAATTAAAAAATGGTTCAGAAAAACAGAGGGAAAAAGTGGAAAAATATGGAAAGAAAGAAAGAAAGAAAGAAAGAAAGAAAGAAAGAAAGAAAGAAAGAAAGAAAGAAAGAAAGAAAGAAAGAAAGAAAGAAAGAAAGAAAGAAAGAAAGAAAGAAAGAAAGAAAGAAAGAAAGAAAGAAAGAAAGAAAATATAAAGATAGCAAAAGAGAGTATGTTAAAAAGATGTTAATTGAAGTAAAATCAGTGGCCCTGTTTTCATTTGTTCCTTTTGATATTTTTAATTGTGGTTTGATGAAAATGACAACACTTAAAGAACAATAATGTTTTTTATAGGAAACACATCTTTCTACCAAAAAAAATACCAGCCTTATTGCTTCAAAACATTTACGGACAACATTATTTCCTCCCTCCCTCCCCCAGGTCTTACGTGGTCCAACTGTCTCCTTATTACAATTTTACCCCTACAAAGGGGCTTTTACTTCACTGAAAGACCATGTCTCATATGGGACAATGTCCTGCCTAGCTTAGAGCCAAATTCAGTTCTACAGCATGGCAGGAGAGGCACAGAGAGGGA
Source organism: Molothrus ater (assembly GCF_012460135.2). Classification (NCBI taxonomy): domain Eukaryota; kingdom Metazoa; phylum Chordata; class Aves; order Passeriformes; family Icteridae; genus Molothrus; species Molothrus ater. The sequence goes on along the minus strand of NC_050511.2, from coordinate 6,429,902 downwards.
GTGGTTGGGAACAACATTGTGGGTTCAAGCCTCTGCTGGAGGCCAAGTGCCTTTTTTAAACCTTGACAAGCTCAATAAATCAAGACAGCAAAAAATGATGAAAAGACCAGTCTCTTCCTTATTTCTGTTTGGAGGAGAATAAATGATTATTACGTCTCTTATGAGGCAAAAAACATGCAACAAGTTTCTTGCCACTGTACTTAACTGCTTGTTCCAGTGTAATTTCATTGAAAAGGGATTTTGATTTTGTTTTCTTGCCTTTGGTTTGTTTTTTTGTATTTTGGTTTTTAATTATTTTTGTGATTATTTTCTATTTTTTTTAAGCTAGACCCCAATTTGAATTATTTTCAGTAGTTCTAAAAGAGAAAGGAAAACTCACTGAGTAGACCATTACTTTCTCCCAGCTCCTCTAAGCAGTTCAGAATTCAGCTTTCATTTTGATGGTGTTTTAACAGCACTTGGTTAAAAAAAGTAAACTAATTACAATGGAAATGCAGCTCTGCAAAACTTTTAGAAAAACACATTATTTTGTTTTAGGGTTCAGTTAATATACATTCATTTATCATCTTTATAAGAGATGTACAGGGCAATGATGAATAATCCCTGGCTTCCAATCAGGAAATGCAAATTATTCTTCTCTCTCTTTTTTTTTCTCTCTCTCTCTTTTTTTTTTCTTTCCAATGAATAATGCATACTAGTAAAACTGAAGCAAAGAAAAAAAAAAAAAAAAGTGGTGCCAGAAAGCTGGCAGGATGTAATGACAAGCAAGAAATGTAATGTGGTATGTTACCAAAAAAGCTTCTAAAGAGAAGCCAAACGCTGCATTTCCTTTAGTCACAATTACATCATCAACCTTGAACTCGGGGGAAAGTCTGCAAACTATAAAGCACAGAAAGAATGTGGAAGGAAAATGTTATCCATGGGAAATTAAATAAATAAAGACCAACGCTTAGATTTGGGGGCTCTCTTTAGTTTATACTGGAGCCCAAATCATGTACCCCAACCTGAGACTCCATCTGCCTACTCGAAGCTCTTTAATCAAAGGTGCAAGCAATCTTGGCTTTCTTTATAGAGAAACAAATCTGCACTCTCACTGCATCACAGGGATGTTTGGGTGATTGAACTGGTTGAGCTCCCGAGCTTGCACCACTGTGGCTTGAAGGAATTTTAGTCAATTGAGCTTTTACTTGAGACCATGAATTTAAAAGCTTAAACTTGTGTGGGTTGAATTTGGGTTGCAGTTTCATCCTGCTGTCACAGACACATGTCAACTATAATGAAACCAGTTGAATAATCACAGTTTAAATGGAACATGAGAAGGTCTCAGTGGAAGATGTATAGCTTTGAACATAGCACAAAAGAGCTGTAAAGTAAGGTCTAGAGCATTTCTCTGGAATGTTGAAACTCAGCAAGACCTTATTGCACTTAAGAACCTGCCACTTTTGACTGAGATCTTGACTTTAAAACACTGAACCATCATATCTGAATCATAAAGTTCATAGAGAAAACCAGCAAAATATTTTTTTCTCTCTCTTTTTTTCTTTTTTTGCTTTGCTTTGGGTTGGTTTCTTTTGAGTTAGTTAATTTCAGTTTGACTTCTTTTAATATGGTTTCTTTTGGTCTGGTTTTTTGTGTGTTTTCTTCCCAGTTCCTTAAAATCTTGAGAGTTTCAAAAAAGCTTCAGACTACAGTGCCCACACCTATCACAAATGTTCATAGACTGTTTGAATTTCACCTCACATATTGAAATATAGCCTCTATAATGAAACTAAAGTATATTTTCTCTAATATTAACCACAAAGTTCCTGAACTGAAGGCTATCTTCTTTTTTGTTATCTAAATATTGGTCTCTTCTCCTAAGTACAAATGATAGAATGAGAGGAAATGGGCTGAAGTGGTGCCAGGGCAGGTTTAGACTGGATAACAGGAAAATATTTTCCACTAAGCTGATTGTCAAGCATTAGAACAGTGTGACTCAATGCAGGTAAGTGGTTGAGTCACCAGCCCTGAAGATGTTTGAAAGATGTACGTTGGGGTGTTTACAGATATGGTTTCATGGTGGACTTGGCAGTGCTGTTTTAGTAGTTGGACTTGATGTTCTTAGAAGGCTTTCCCAAAATAAATGATTCTATGATTCCATGAATTTCAAAAGCATTTGGATCACTAAGCTCCTGCAGGTTTCTTTAAATATCTCAGCTCTCTTTGCAGACCTATGAACATGTTGCACTGATGAATGAGTGCTCAAAGCACCCTTCCTACGTGACTGTTACGGAACCAGACCTATGGAATGGCCATATTTCACACCCTATTCCCCTTTCTGTTAGTCACCAGCATTACTAGAAGGCACATCAAAGTTTATGTGTTTCTGACTGTTTACAGGAATCATTTCTAGTTCTACTGCTAAAGGATTTCAGTATTGAATTTATGGCTTAAGTCCTTCCTGTTGACCAAATTACACCTTTTTTCTTACTCACATGCCTCTATTCAGGGCATAAGCACTGTGATGCCTGCTGATGAGCACATGCTGTTTCCAAAACTATGTTTTCTTCCCATTTTGCAACAGATAGAAATCATAATTTTTTATTCTTTTGACTTGTGAGTTCCATAGCTGCTGATATTTATTTCTTCCCATCTCCCTCCTTTCTGTCCCCAAGACCACCAAAAACTCCTGGCATCAATAGCCTATGTAAAAACATATTTCATGGATGGATAAAAGTCAAAATCAGGTTATTTCACTAAGACACTGCAACATATCTTCTGGCATATGTTTAAAAAATCAATAAATTGAGGTAGAATGGCACCTCTCATTGTGTTAGAAGCCAAAATATATTTATTGTCCAGATGTAATTTCAGTTTTATTGCCCAGATCACAGGTCATTGGTTAGCAGATGCTGGGCAGGGAATCTAGCTGGTCAGCTAATAGCCTCCCCACTGCTGAAATTAACTAACAGTCAAAAGGTTTAATAACCAAAGGTCAAAATAGGCTGTTTGAAGAGTCAGTAGGAATCCACCTGATAAATTATCTTCTTCTGTTCTGGGGCAAACGCTGTCTCACCTCCCTCCGTGATATAAAATGAGAATTAGGAAAGTAAACTCTCACTCCAGGCCAAAAAGTTGATTTTCACAGCTTGCTAACATCTCCCAAGAAATTCATGTCCTGTCCTAAACTCTTGCCTCTGCTGTTGCTGATTATTCTGAAACCAAAATTGATGAAATTTGGAAGTGGAACAAAAGTACTCATTAATAGGTTGGGAGTTAATGCAGATTTTGAGGTTTACTTTTGAAAATGTATTTGATGATGTCAAACAAAAGTTACTATGCAATAGTGAAAATCTTTGTAATATTCAATTTCATGTTTGAATTTCAGTTATTTGCCCAATCTATCACGATAGGGTTAACAAAACCTACCAGAGTTGGGACTAGAGTCCTCAGACAGATAACAAATTTGTCATCAAATTATACCAACCCAGAAGTCCTGAATCTAATTGCTGGAGGAACATAGAAGTATATTTTGTCACTTTTCTTGTTAACTTCATCATTCTTTTCTAAAACACTAAGAAAATGAGAGTCTGCAGCCTTGATAAGTTGCTGATGTTTTCAGGGAAAAAAAAAATGGCCATTAGTGCATAATGAATGTTTCCTGCTGATCAAAACTACATTTTTTCCCCCTCCTACACCTTTAACTTCCTCCCAAGTAGGCAGAAGTTTATTTTGCACACCCAGGACCTTGGTCTTACATTGAGGTCTGAGGCAAGCACTACCATGACTGAGAAATTTTGAGTGAGTAGTGAGGAAACTTTTCTCTACTTTTTCATTATTAACTTCTTCCTTATGGGATGTCTTACTCATAGGATGGAATATTTGTCAGGTCACATCAAACTGTCATTGTGGAATTTTGTTCATGCTTTATAGAAAAGGTCTAAAGTGCAGAAGGGTTAAAGCCATGACCTTACTGTTAGTGGGGAGAGTCACCAGGCTCCACTATTCTCACCCTACTGTGATGACAGTTTTAGGCTTGAGCTTGGTCTGCACTCTAACTCAGCTCCCATCAGTCAAATCCATGCTTCCAACAGCAGGAAGAGCTTGCACCCAGATACTCAGCATCTGGATCTGTTCCTGTGCCTGAGTTTTCCTGTCTGGATGACCTCTCAGCTTGTTCTAAGTGGAAATGAAGTCATAATCAACTTGAATAAGTGATGAGCATGATCTGGAGGCTGAGCCTGTGTACCACAAAAGCATAAATGTAGAGATGCAGTCGGACCATGACAGCAGAACTAAGTAATAGGAGTGGACTTGCATGGTCATAAATTATTGATGGCCTCAATGCAGTCACAGATGTGGTTTTAAAGAACAAAAATCTCACCTGCATGGATAAATTTTTCTCACAGTCTCAAGGATCACAGTTTATTTTGTGTTTTTCTACAGTTTTTCATATCCCTCTGCTGCACTCAGGCTGAATTAATCACCTCCTTTTCATTTTAAATTCGTGCCCTGGTTCAAAGAGTCTGAGGAAAATGAGGAAACACGTGAATCTCAAGACCAGTGCTGCAGACCCACATGTAAAGGAGAGCATGGCCATCACTGCAAGCAAGTCTAAAATACTACAGTAAACATACAAGCCCTCAGCAAAACAGAGCAAGCTCAACTCCTCCCTTTGAGCATGAGAAAATTGATGCAGTGAGCGCTGGACTAGAAAATAAGTGAAGAACAGCTACAGAACAGGACTCGTGGTACTATAGCAGAGTGTTATCAGGAATTTGGAGTTTTCAACAAGGCAAGAAAAGTGAGAGAGTTCAAAAAGACAGTGACAGTCATGGATCTTTATGACCTGCAGTCCAGAGTAGCAAAAAAGTCCTTTTTTCTTACCTTTTAGATGATATCCATAGCTTCATGTTTTCAATCCATGGGACTTATGGCACTGAAATTCACCTGACACATACATATTAGAAGAAAAATGGCAATTTACTGTGAATGAAGGCTGGAAGAGAAGAAAGAGAAGGGATGTAAAAAGAAACAATTAAAAAGCTATGTTTCTGATGGAACAGTTTGGATTACTAGGTGGAACTCATTTGTCCAAACATAGATGAACTGATCAATAAATCCTTCCTGGAGTGATTGGCTCACTTTAAGATATATATCAAACCTAGATTAATATAAATCAATCTCTGGAAATGTCTGTTTCTCTCTATTCTGGACTGTCATGAAGGAATTCTTAGGTAATGAAATCAGATTTGGGCCTCTAAATTTTAGACAACTGAAGTTAGAGAAGATGAATCACATCCTTTGTTATTTGTGATAAACTAGTCCTTAGGTAATCCACCTCAAAGGGACACACACAACACTTTCAGATAATAGTACCATCAGGAATATGGGGTTTACTCTATCAAAAAAAAAAGGACTAATTATGTTTTTTGCTCAGCAAAGTATCTAATAATTAATTGCCAGTGAGGATGTTGATTTGATAAACACAGATCCCACAAATAGCATTGGTGTTTAGGTTGCAAGTGATCAAAGTCACTTATCACAAACATTCAGTGAGATTTTATGAGGTGATGAGGCCTCAGTTTACCATTTAGGCAACAGCTTTACCAGTTAAATGCAGTGAAATACTTCAGAAACAGGTAATATGTAGAACTCTAAGCCAGGTAAAGGCAATTCAACATTCAAAGACTTTCTCTGTACTTGAACAGAGATTTTGGTGTCAGCCCTGATAAGAACATATATCAGAGTCCCTTATATCAGAGTCCCTTTAAACCCTTCCTTTTCCTACTCAGCAGTTTTGCTCTCTTAGTCCCACACTTCCCTTGACCAATTACATTAATGTGTGTTTGTCAATACCGAATTTCATTTGCTGTGTAACAGCCCAGAGCCCAGAAATCTTGTTGAATTTTCCTTGCCTCTTAAGCCTGAGTTCCTGCATCTTCCCAGCTTTGTGTTGTCAGCAAAACTTAACACATTTACAATAGGTCTCTTGATCTAGGGCAATTACAGAGGGAAGCAATAGCAGGAGCTAGAAGCTTAACAAGAGATGGATGTTGTACTATCATTGTGGTCTCTGATCCTATGTTAGTATCAGGGTTGTCAAATTGGTTCAAATTAAATTGACATCGCGGTGGAGTAGGTATCACACAGTTGTAAATCCCAGACTTTCTTGGCTCTGATGCCTTGAGAGGAGACAAGGAGAGGGAGACAAAGAGGAGGGGACAAGCATGTGCAGAGGCAGAAGCTGAAGGTGAGAGTGAATGCAGGAATAAAATGGGCAGAAAAGCCTTTAGGAGGCTACCTATGACTTCTGTGCATTATCAGAAGGAAACGATGAGGACTTGCATAGTTCAGAACACATACATCGTTCTGCAATAATTTTTGAATGAATGAGGAGGCTAAAGTTTATAAAGGATGAAATCCTCTGTAACTTGATGCCATAGCACCCAGGTTTTTTTCCCGTCACCTGTGGAATGCAGGGCCCTGAAATGAAGAACATCTAGAACACTTTCCCAGAAAGAGTGAAGAAGAAATTTCAGGAAGGTCTGCCATAAGTTGGGTGATCCTCTGAGTCATTATACTGCTATAAAGCTGGCACTCTCTAACTGTAATTAAACACTCTGAGAGATTTGATTCTTCAAAGGATCTATGGAAAGGATATTCCTTCAATGAAGTAAGAAAAAGGTAAAAAGCCTGTCAGACTGATGCATTTGTATACACATGGTGTGAGAGAACTTTATTCTCCCACATAAGCCTGATGAAGTATGGAATGCTCACAAAGGTATTCAGCTGTGGAAGATAGTAACATTGAAGTGCAGATAAAGAAATATTTCCAGAATAAGAAAACTTAAAGAGACAGCAAAATTTCTTCAACTAAAGAAAATGTAAAGCCTTGGAGAAAAATAACTCCAGGTACCAAGATGAGCTGGTGACCAACTGTCTGTAAAGTAGCATTGGCAGAGAAGGAGCTGGGGGGTTTCTGGTGGGCAAGAAATTGAATAAACAGTCTGGTTTTGTAGCAAAGAAGGACAACAACTCCTTGGGCTATACTACCAAGAATGTTATCAGAAATTTAAGGAAGATGATCCTTCCCCTCTGCTCAGCACTGTGAGACATTTCAAGTTTTGTGTCTGCTTCTGGGCCCTGTAGTGCAAGACAGGTATAGGTACACTGGATGAAGTATAGTGATGGTCCAGGAAACAAGGAAGGCATTGGTGTCAAGTTGTCTACATAGGGAGGATACATTTAAGTTTGCGTAATATATTATCCACAGATGTTGACTGTCCAAAAAACTAGGTACTTAGTTTCAAAACCTGGAGCGGTGTGGCCGGTGGAAAGACACACCCAGGCTAGAAATGACCAGCCCGTCTCCAGCCAAGGGGGGCGCTTCCCCAACATGAAGTCGAGTAATGCGCCTAAGGCAATAACCTGCCTTCCGGACGTTAGCCGCTATGATACTCCGAGCCGCAGGATTGAAGAGGCGTCTCTCAGTTTCTTCGGGGTAAACGGGTTTATTGGATCAGGGGGAACTACGAGCGAGGGAGAAGAGAGCTGAGAGCCCCGAGAGGCGGGGAAAAACCCCCGAGGTGGGGTTTTAAAGGGGATGGGAGGGGTGAAGGATGACAAATCAGAAGAGGGAAGGAAAAGATACATTGGGGATTGACACGACAACAGAACCGATCTCGTACAACCGAGGGAGGGGCCCCGGCCCCTGAGCCAATCACCCGACACCCTGGCCCGAAGCTTCTGGAAAAAGAGGCAGGGGTGCCGAGTGACAGGCAGGCAGCCAGGGGTGGGGAACAAAAATGATACATTCGACAACCATAGTAACTTGGGAGGGGTTTAGGGATTGACAGTTAACTGGGAATAGGGCAGGACCTTTAACATGAACAATGGGGGAACAGAACAAGCACAACACAAACCACAACAAAAACCCACATCTAAACTTCATAAGCTGAATAGCTCTGTAGGTTTTATTGTGTTTGCAAGGAAAGAATTTGCTTCATCTGACTGAAGTAAAACATCTACTGTCATTTGTGGTTATGAGAGAGTATGAAGCATACATAGGGGTCTGGCTGGACTGCAAAATGCCTACCCTGCTCTGAACTGGAATTTGGCAGTCAGAAGCAATTATCTAGATTATATTGAATGAATTAGACGCTTGTCTTTTAACAATAAAACCTCTGAGTTTTCTTGATTGTAACAGGAGTTGAGAAATCTAGTTCAGAGGTAGACCTTTACATCTAAATATTTACATGCATTTCTGCTAAAAAAAGAGCAGTAGTGGCAATAAAAACCTTAGCCCATGCACAAGAGAATTCTCTTTTCTGTTCCATCACTTGATTAGTCAGAAAGAAGTTTAATTAATTCTATTGTTCTAAGGCCTTGCACAGAATCAAGTGGTCCTGGAGTGAACCAGCAGTTAAGATCTTGATTCTGCATAAGGCCTTCAGATTCTGAACTCTACTCATCCTTCTGCCCACTAAACAAATGCCCTGCTCAGGAACCGAGGTATTTGATGCTGTATTTTAGGGCAGAAGTGAGGCTGTGATTCCCTAACTAGACTATTGTGCTGGGAAAATTCCCAAGCCCCATGTTTTGAAGAAATTTTGTGTGAGGGACACTGCTTTTAAAGGGACTGCTGCGTGCAGATTGGCTTCACTATTTGAGGAAAAAATTAAAGCAAACAACTTGACAGTTTAAGAGAATATTTGACCATTAAGGTCATAATGATGAGATGGATTTTTTCCCCATCTTCATCTCCTTCAAAAATCAAGCCTTTTTTATGAGGACTCATGGAAGTTGCTATAGCTTGAGTGCCAACCACTCAATTTTTATCCTTTTGATACTTTTAATCAATCCATTTTGTTTATTTTTCCAGATGTTTCCCATTTAATTGATTATTTTACCACTAAGACTCACCTGTTTTTTCCCCTTCAAATTTGACCTTCTCCTTTGCCTTACAGTCACCATTGTTTTATCCAGAGGTTTACATGAAATTTGGATTATAGTCCTCTCTTTTAGGACTATAATCTATCCAAACAATTTAAGGAGGTGATACACATAAAACCCCCCAAAAATGCATCACATTCTTTCCCTCTTCATGGTATCTACTTCTTTGTGCTCTACAGAAAAGAACTTATTGCTTAAAGGTGAATCCACTACTCAAGTATACATTTTTCAGCAGTTATGATCTGTTTTTCCACTAGATTTCTGAATTCCGACATCAACCATAATCTGGCTGGAATATACTGAAATGATCCCACATTTGTGTTTGCCTGTCATCAAAGCACATCTGTAATTAGAGCTATTTCAAAATGAACACAATAAATCCTGTCTCAGGGTCAACTGATCTTGCTTCATCTTTTATTAAAGTTGGGAAAATCAGTCTTCGCATATGAGTGTGAGGAAGGTTTCTGATTTTTTTAGTATTATTTTATTTGGCTCAATTTTTTTTTTAGGAAACATAAGTAATTGTAGAAAATGAAATAAAAAATTATGCAATTCAAAACCAGGAGGATTGCTTTGAAGAAAATATTTAACCATATTATTGAAGAACAAATATTTTTTTGCCGAATAAAGGCAATAAATGATTAAGGTAGATAAAGGAGTACATTAATGATGAAAGACATGGAGCAAATAATCAGCTGAAAAGTATGCCGTGGAAATGTTTGGTTGGCTTGTATGATTCTCCCAGGGAATGTTGGGATATTCTCCAGCAGATGTTGTTCAGACATTTAAAATTAGATTAGGAAAAGCAATAGGAAAGCAAGTGTAGTGAATAATAATTCAAAAAATGGATGAGATTGCCATTGGAACAGATTAACTGATTCAATCTGCTTTATTAATATTGCATTGTGAAGATCCTAACATCTCCTGTAATGCTTTGTAACTTCTTTTCATGTTTTTAAGACATTATCAAATGGAATAAATAGTAGGAACATTTTTGATTAAAATGCATCAGGAGATTACATCTTTTAGATATTTAACTAAGAAAAACTAAGATAAAATTGTGATGAATTCAATGTTCAGGTTATGACATAATTCACTAGTGCCAAACACTTAATTACAGACTGTTTTAAAATATATGTATATATATATATATCACACAATTTGAAATACAGGAATCATGTCACCTATCCCCTTCACATTGTCTTCCTCCATATAACATATCCTTAGTATAAACCACAGGAAATATCTTTTTTTTTCTAGTCTCCTAACCATCCCTAGATTTCTGGGTGACATTATAATCTCTATCCCCTGAAAACTTAGCACATACCAGGTACCAACAAATGGAAACAACTCAAAACAGAGCACTGAAGCATAAATGATCCCTTCCAGTCAGGTTGCTGTGATTTGTGTGCCTGTGTGGGTGCGTGGACTGTGCACAGTGGTGTGGGAAAGCTGAAGACTAAGGAGAAGAAATAAGACTGCACTTGAAAATTAAAATTACAACCCCACCAAATGCAAAACAGAAAGAGAACAGAATTTTAAATAGGTTGGTAGATAGCATCAGCTCATTAGCAGTTCTATTACAGCTTACACTGGTTTGTTTTCTCTAAGCATAAAAAACACCCAAGTGATATGTTTGTGTCTATGTGTCTGTGTATGGAAGGAAGTAAATTAGACAGACATAGCACAAATTATGTCTCAAAATTTAAATGCACCTTTCAAGATGACAGGAGGTGTGAAAGGGAAGATTGCTGAAGATGATTTTTCAAAATGCTGATTTATCTTGGGTAGACCCACGTCTTGTGCAGGACTTCCACTGCCTCACTCTGACCATAATTCCTTCCTGCTTTAAAAACATGATGTCCAGAGTCAAGAATGTTTTCAGACCAATGGAAGCCAGGGCCTTGCTCCTGCAGTTTCTGTCACAGCAATCAATGTCAAGAGCGTAAGTCAAAAGAAAGCAAAGGAAATAATATACACTCTAATTATTTGCATTTATAAACAAAATGTATACCGCACCAAAAGGTTTATTAGGATTTTTTTTTCCATATCTCTTTAGAAGAAAAGAAGAAGCAAGGGTAAATTAGAGATTTTACAGTACCAGTGAGGAAAAAAAAATCAAATCCCTTGCTGTTTAAGGCTAAAACTTTCAGTTTGCTAAAGTATGCTATCATGAAAGGTCCAAGAACTCTGTTTGTTTGAGAATTTATTGCTATTGTCTCTGTGATAACAAGTCAATATGCATCAGCTTAGTAAAATGAAGACTAAACAACAACTGCATGCAAATATTAAAATAAGACCATGGGAGACAGAGAATTGATTTGTGGACAACAGAACTATGAACTGGGCAGGGAAGATTTTAATGGGATACAAGAAGGAAGAAGCAGTAAGGTTTCAATGGCAGGCTCAAACAGGATGGAAAGCAAAAGAACATGTAGGTTTTGCCTATTTGTTTTCAGGTCGTTAGGGATATTTGTTTACAATCTTGAAATATATTTTTCTTCCAAGGTTGTTCCTATTCTGAATTTTAGAAATTTTTATAATTGATGAAGTCTAATCACAGGAACCATAAAAGGGTTGATACATTTCCAAGTAGCACAAGTAATTTTACAATTTTTAAAATGTCAATTCTGTTTGTATAAAGAATATTTCCCTTTTTTAGGAAAAAAAATAAAGACATGACCTTTTTACTATATAAATCCATTTTTCAAAAAGTTGTTTGCTACCCAGTTTACACTGAGTCAAATGAACTTGAAGATAAATTCATTTCACTGACTATGGTTCATAAAAGCAATCTCTACTCAAGGTGGGAAAGTCAAACAACCTAGAATTTTAGACTGAGATGTTTTAATTGGATTGAGTGTATCCCATCATCCATTTACCAAAGATGCAGTCTGGGCCACTATATTCTTTATAGAGAATATTGACACTAGAATGAATTTCTATGATAAGAAAAATGTTCTTAATTACCTTTGAAGGTTTGTTTTGTAATGTTTAATCACTGGGCACACTGTGAAAAAAAACCACTAGAAAATAAAATACTGGCTGCTTCGCACTGCTGGGTACATTTGTAGATTTTCACTTCCTGGATCCTGAGACCATCTCCTGACTAGAACACAGGTGAATCCTCAGTAGGTTTAAAATTACATAGCTGTGCTGGTTTCGGTGGAATTATGCTATCCAAAATTCCTCTGAAAACATTAGGTAATAGGTGCTTTCTAGCTAAAAGGAAGTATTGGGACATTGTATAATCTTCTTTCATGTTTCTAAGAATAATCAGGTACATTGGAGGAAAAGAGGCATTAGAGGATGTCATCTAGTGTAGGGGGAGAGGTCCATCTGAGTAGGTGCCTTCCATTTGGTCTAAAATAACCTCTAAAAAAACTAAAGCTGCTGTAGCTTATGCCACAAAGGCAAAGAATCAGGACTTCAGGATGATGGTCTCAGTGTCTGCAACTCATGGCTGTCCTTTCTGGATGATTAAAGATGAACTGAGTTTATGGCAAAGAATGAACAGGTTTATATAGAAAAGAAAATAATGAAAAAAAACCAAAAAACCAAACAAACAACAAAAAAAAAAACCACAAAAAACCCAAACAAAAAAGCCCAAACAAAAAAAAAAAACTCCACAGAAACAGAGGAGAAAAGAGGCAAGAGAAATAAAGAAAAAAGAGAATAGATAAAAGAGAGAAATTAAAAAAAGAAGAAGAAAAAAGAGAAATTAAAAAAAGAAGAAGAAAAAAGAGAAATTAAAAAAAAAGAAAAAAGAAAATAAAGAGAAGAAGTAACAAGACAAAATAATTTGAAAAAGAAAGGAAAAAAAAAGACAGAAAAGAAAAATATGGATTTATCATTCTTACTTGCATTACTTACCATAGAGAAGTCTGTAGCATCAAGTATACCACATTAAAAGCCTGCTCATATGTTTATTTATTGTGTTGGATTGACAAACTGAAAATTAGTTGTTACATAGTACCTTTCTTGAGCTATCAAGTCCATAAATGTTATCCAAAAATAGGCAATTTATCTAGGTCTAGGTTTATCTCTAAGTAAAACTCCTCCTTTTCTCTACAAGTTACAAAGAGAGTTACAGTAGTTCAGAATCAGATTTGGTGAACTAATTTAATATTAATCACTTATCACTGAAATGTAACTAAAACAGGGAATATTTGCAACTTTTCATACCAACTTTCCTCAAGAATCGTATTTAGATCCCAGTTCCAATAGGATCAACATGGAACATCTCCTCGTCTGGGGCTTGCATCTTCAGAACCGTCCATTACCCGGTGGTGGTGAAAAGCGCTCCCACTCCCCTGGAGTATCCCACCAAGCAGTAAAAAACAAACAAACAGACACTGGGAGCAGTCAAGTCCAACCTCAATGACTTCGCTCCTGTTACATTTAAATTAAGCTTCTATGCTCTAATTTACCACTAACTGTGCTGTACAACATGCACACCACAACTCCCTCCCTCACCAGTGCACTGAATGCAGAAAAACAAAAGCAAATGAAGAAAAAAGGAGCTTAAGATGGGATGTATTGAGTCAAATACCCATTAAACAAACAAGGGGGGAAGAAAACCCCCAGAACATCTGGAAACCCAAATGTGAAGCAGTACTTTCTCTGCTTGGGAGAAGCTACTTTAAAAATCTTTCAATCTAAAGCAAATCCATAATGCCAGGAGAAAGGGACACAATGTGGGTAAAGGTACCAGGACATTATCTTTTTTTATGTGTTCAGAGAAATATATTTTCCTAAAAATAGTTATTAGAATTGTCTGAATACTTTGGAATATCCCACGATGTACTTTAATCCTTGTATTCCTGGTAAGGCAAAAAAAAAAGGTTTAAAAAAAATCCCAAGATGTATAGATGACCTTGTAAAAGAAAGCAAAGCATGGAGATTGAAATCAGGAGAAGATAGGAGTTATAGAAACAAGACTGTGTAGATGGGGGGGAATCAAAGACAGGGAAATAATGGTGGAAGAAAGAATGTGGGGTAAATCTTCCTTTGTATTGTTGTTATACACATACCTGCTATTTTGTTGCTGAAACTTAGCTACCTATTTTTTTTTTTTTTTCCAGAGAGGAAGGGTGATAGCCATGGAATTATGGATAGGTACTTTGCATGAGTTGCATTACACGCAATCTTAATGTTTCATTTCTGCAGAAACATGACATTGAATGGATCCCTGAGAATCCCATAGTTCTAGTTTCCCAGTACTCTGAACACACTGAAATCCATTTCATAAGTCAAATTCCCTACCACTCTAGTGAAATATCCTCCCACAGAATTATTTGCAATTTGCTATATAAAATTGGCTTCTAGATTAATCTAATTTTTAACATTGCTGAAAGTGCTTGCCAGAGCAGTCTCTTTGATTTCAGTGGCTATTCATGGACTCATGTCACCCCAAACTCTGACTCTTGAGCCCTCAGTGTCAAAGAGAATAATTTTTCTCCCCAAAATGTGTACAAAAGCAAATTCAGACCCCTTAATCTTAGTCAATGGTCTTGACAATCCACTAGTGGCATTGACAGTGAAAATGTCACCTTAAGGCACTGTTCAGGTATTAGTTTTCCATTGAATACCTGTAACTGGCAATAATGCCTGAATATGAATTTTTCCCTCTTTCCTTCCCTGCATGCATTCTGTCCCTGTTTGCGAATCCTTGAGTGTAACCACACTTGAATGTATTTTTTGCCATGTAGAAACAGTTTCATATTTAATCAAAAATCCATTCTTCCCGGCTGAGTATTAACTGAAATATTATCTGTATTTTTTTCACAGTTAGTTTAATTCTGTAGTCTAAAACTGTGGCAGTAAAATAGTCCAACTCACCAGCTTTGAACCAGTGTAATTGAGAGAATTGAGAGGAGAAACTAGTGAGATGGCATTAGACCAATTTTGCATCAAGATAACTGAGTTTAATCTCCTGATTAAGATTTGAAGTCAGCATACATATAACTCTTATACAAGCAACCATGTTATTTATTTGATATTTTTACAGTGTCAAAATTCAGGTAGATATGGAAACTCTGTACATTCCCAGAATTATAGCCTTTTTAAAAACACACAGAAGCTCAAAAAGTCTGGAGATGTTCTCTCCAGGCTTCAGAGACAATAGCCAGGTTTCCCAGTGCTTACACACAAACACAAACTGTGACCTGAGTACTCATGAACATCAGGGTAGCTAAAATAAATCATACCAGAGGTCTGCACAGCCCAACCTCCTATCTCTGACAGAGGTGTAAAACAAATGTCTCATGAAGGAGAAAAGATATGGGCAAGTAGAGGAGATAAAGGAAGGTGTCCTTCAGTCCTTTCTGAGACCCCCACGATTCCTAAGCCTGGACAATGTCTCAGTATCCAGTTGTCTGAGAAGGATTTCCTTGCTAGGCACTTTATCAGTCTTCCTTGAAAATGTGTAACTTTTGGTATTTAGCATTCAAAACAACAGTGACAAACAATAATGTTGTTTTGTGCCAAGTTGAAAGGAATCCATAAGGACCATCAATTCCAGGTCCTGGCTCTACCAAGAACAACCCCAAGTATACGGCCATGGGACTGAGAGCATTGTCCAAACACTTCTTGAGCTCTGCCAGGCTTGGTGCCGTGATCAGGGAAGTCACAGGGAAAAAGAAAACTCTCCTGACACAACTTCAGGCCATTCCTTCAGGCCCCACCACTGTCACCAGAGACAAGAGATCAGTGCCTGCCCTCCCTGCTTCCCTTTGTGAGGAAGTTTTAGTTTCTATGAGATCAAGCCATCAAAACCATTTCAAACCATATCTATCTTTAAAATAAGTGGAAAAGCAAAGCCAGTGATTTCGAGAAAAAAAGAGAGACATTCTCCTTTGTTAAATGTCAGTGTCATTCACTGAAGTTGTGAGCAGTCCAGTTTTCCCCAGTTGGAGGCTTGAACCAGTGATAGAATCAGAAAATCGCTGAATTGTTTGTCTTGGAAGTGGCTTTAAAGGTTTTGATGTTCCAAGCTCACTACCATGGGCTGGGACACCTCTCCTTGGACTTGTTTGCTCAAAGCCCCTTCCAATTGGCTTTGAAGTTTCCTCAAACTATTTTAGGCTGGTATAAATGCTACAGTCAAAGAGCACAGCATAGGCAGTGGCCTGTTCATGGCATCACATCTCTTATCTAAAGACAGCAGCATAATTAAATAGCATTTCATGGCAAAACTCATTTAAGCAATTTCAGACACCTAATGCAAATTTAGCAAATCATCTGCCAGGAGTGAGTATTTCTCTCCACTGAATGAAACAGAATGTCAAGCAATGAGCTCAATGACAACAAAAAAATTGCTCAGCCCTAGATGTTTTTTACTTTCTTTTGGTGGTAACAAAACTGAAACACAGTAAAGGTTAATGAAGCATTCACACCAGTAGAACACAACCCAGCTTGGCACAGCAGCTCCATTTTTGTCCCTCACACTGGTCAGCTCTGCAGCTCTTTTTCAGTCTTCCAGTAATATGATACCACCCTGAGAGAAGATGGACCTGAAAACCCAACTACAAGTTTTCTGGAGTTTTTTGTATTTTTTTCCTGTTTTTTTAAGAAATAGTACTGTGAGTAGCTCTTTGCACTAACTTTGGGAAGCATCAGTTTTAATAGAGCTTGACATGTGTAACAGCCAACGTAAACTATGCTTTCACATTGATTATGTGCACTTTGGACAATTTTCTTTCAGTGAGGACTTCATGGGAGGAATAACATGCTTCTCACAATTTTCAGTGTGATTCAGTTACATCCTGTAGGGCTTTGTACAACATGTGCACATCAAAACACATTTGGCTTCCTTGACAATAATGTATTTTGGGTTGGAAGAAAAAAGAACCACTGCATGATTCATTTTAAATTTGTACAGAAGGTTTATTTCAACCTCTTTAAACTTCACATAGCCAAGCCCAGAATTAGCTGTGAAATGCCAGCCGGATGGGTTTTTTCCTGTAACTTACAGTAATTTGTAATTTGAGTAGATCCAAAATTTATTGGCTGGAAGCAACTGGTCTGCCTTCTAGGATAATAGATCCTCTCACTGATTCAGAAGCTACAGTTTCTGTATTTGAGAATTTCCCTTCCTGGAACAAAAAGCACTCAGTGTGCTTGCACACACAGCCCTCAGCACGTCACTGGAGCAGAGGGGTTCCCAAGAGCATGTAAGACAGAATACCCAGTTTGGCTTAAATCTGCTCTCAAAGCCAGGGCATTCAGATCAGCAAGTGGAACAGCTGCAAGGATGTTCTTTGAGCTTTATTGGGTCTCTACCCCAAAATCTTGATTGTAAAGAATCAAGTCCATCATGTGTAAAGAGCGAATCTCAGTAACTGAGAATGGAAGAGATCTCATGGAAAGTTTTATGTAGTGCTCAAATTGTTCACGGTGCTGTTTCTTCCTTCCCGTGGATGCAGAACTTTTAGGAATTCAGTCATGATGCAAGTGCTAATTGAGAGAGAGAGAGAAGGAAGGTGATCATATAGATTTTGAGGCATGCAAACACTGCAGAATTTTCAAGAATTTTATTTTCCTACAAAAATCTTTGAAATGTAAAATAGTTATAACTTTGCTAATAGTTGCCTGAGTTTATATAGGCACTAAATAACTTCTCCAAGCGATAAAATGCTTTCCTGTTGTCTCATCACCAAATAGATCTATCTCTCCCTACCGAATTTTATACAACTATAAAGATGGGAGCTCGTGCAGCTGTGATTCAGATGCATGACAACACTGAAACTGTACTGAACAGACCCAGCGTACCCAGTTTAGGGTGCTGAGTAGCTCTAAAGCTGCAGAGTACAGAGAGACTTGCATGATAGCAGGAGCTGGACTGTTCTCAATGATTTATGTAGCATGGGGCACAGTGGACATTGAAGGAAGAGTTAAATGGAAATCCATCAAGCGTAAAGAAATGTCTTTTGAGAAAAGATTTATGGAATGACCCAGTGGATGGACCTTGGCTGATTGTAATCTGCATATGAGGCCAAGGCAGGGGGAAAAGGGACTAACAATCAACACTAGAGTAATTTGCCTGATAATAGAAAATTAAAGAATGGGAGAGGCAGGCAGCAGTCTGCAAAATTCATGCAGATTTGGATCTGCTGTATAATTAGCCACAATAGTTAAACTGAAAAAAAAATTAAAAATGAATGACATCAAATTAGAGAAAGATTTCTGTAATATACAATAAAATTGCAGAGTTTACATAAAAAAAGGAGGCTTAGATAATGGGGAGAAATTTAAAAAGCTAGCAAAGTACTCATAATCTGAACAGTAAAAAGTTTTGATATGATTAGACAAGCATCTGTGAGTTTACAATCAGTACAGGTTGTAGTGAGATAATGAAATAAAATTGATGTACAATATACTTGCACAGAACAAAACCACCATACAAATATATACTTCAGGGATGAGTTTGAATGACACTCAAAAGAATGTATTGTAAGGGAATGATTTGGAGTTTTGTACCCTGCATGAATCTTTAATTACATTGTAAAGATGAAATGTACCAACATCTTATCCTGTTTGCAGCAGTACATATGAAAGCTAAGCTACTCTAAAATTGAAGTCAAGACAAGGTACTACTGTTGGCTTTGTCTGACTTTTAGGCAGGTTCTTGCCATGGATGAACTTAAGTTCTTCTATGAAATACATGTACTAGAAAAACTGATGATTTTTTTTCTTTTCTTATGCTGTCACATGATTTTGACAACACTTTTTAATATCAACAGGACTTGGTCAGTATTCAGGAGTTAGGACCACATGAGGAACTAAAGTCAAATCTGTCCTGAAATACAAACTAAGAAAAATATAGTTATATCCTTGAAGTAGCAGGTACTTGATGTCCTCACTGTGTACTTCCAGCATTACCAGGGACTTTTTACACTGTTTGTAATTTTTATTGCACATCAACATGCAAGTTTTGTTCAGGTGAAAACTCAATTTAGATTGAACTTAAGGACTTGTTCTGTGTAGTGACCAAAGATTCCTGACTCAGGCTGTCAAAAGTTGACTGTGGTTTGTGGTCTGGTGAATTAGGGGGAAAATGAACTGTTTTTTTTAAGGCTCTAAAATTCATAACTGAATGAAAGATACAATTCTTTAATAGTCAGCCCTTCATTCTAATAATTGTGCCACTACTCCCTTTTCTTCTAGTTTTGTCCTAATTTGTTAGAGCTAAGAACTGGTTTTGCTTTTCAGCTGAACAAAATGAGCATATCTGTCTGATTCTGCTCATTTCTATATGGCTTCTGCTATGATTAAAGAAAAAAAACAATGTTGCAGGTGTATTTTGAGTGAATATATATGTATAAAGAGGTGATTCATAGACAAGGTGCTCAGAAATATGATGAAGTGTATCTGGGATCTGTGGAACATGTATTTTTGTGTTCTCTTGAGAGCAACTGAGTACGTGAGTAATCTTATACCAACACCTGGTCTCACACTTAAGTAGGATACGGATGCATAATCTGCCACTGTTTATTATAAAAATTAATAATTTACTACTTATTATTTACCTTATAGGTACCTTGGAGCTGGAATGGATGAGGATTGAATGCACACATACTCTCATCAACTATAGAAAAGAACCAGATGAAACATAAGCCTACATTCTCAGCCTACATATATATATTTTTTAGTGATGAATATAGTTCCTTTCTTTTTTCCTCATCAAGTTTCTACATAATCAGAAGCATAGTGCAGAGCTGGAAGTGACAAATTTACCCAGGTAAAGAGAAATAAGAACAGATTTAACCTCTGAAATATCTTCTTATTCAGTCTCCTTTTTTGTTTTCCTCCCAGTCATAGTGATAAACATCTGGCTTTTTTTTATTAGTAATAGGTAAAAGATAAACAGAAGATATGATAAATGAGCAGATTTCTGAGCATTGCTGTCCAGTTGGAGCTACTACAAGGTGCTGTATGTCAGCACCACCAGCAGTTTCTGCAAGGCAGAAGACTTGGTTAGAGAAATGAATTCAAATTTTCTCCCCCCACCTTTTTCTTCTTCTTTCCTCCTTCACTTTTTTTTAAACTATCTATTAAGATGAAGGCAAAAGAAAAGGGTTGAAGGACACTTGAAACTTCAGCACAGGTGTCTCAAGTCAACACAAGTAAAATGTAAGTGAAATCTTCTCTTCCTTGATAGAGTAACTTTTATAAGTTACAAACTAAATAGTGTTTGCAAACTCATTTTACTTTTCCACTATCATTTCTATATGCATACATTTTAAAACAGAATTAATTGTACTCCATTTTGCATGGGGATGTGACAGCTGCTGACCCTGAATTGTGGTGTGCTGCAGACACTGGTTCTGGTCTTGAGGAGATTCTTCATAATTAAGAAAGTCAGAAAAAAATAGTTTCATTTCTATGGCATGGGATTTCAAATAGTATAAGGATTAACCCTGGTAGAAAATAAAATAAAAACGTCTAGCCTTTATTTCTGGATAAAATAAACCCAGTTCATATTATGAACATATCTCAATACAAAAATAAGAGTTATTTAGTGGGAATAAAGTCTGACAAATTTTGACGATGAGAGAAAGTTCCTGGTTATATTTCTCATGTGAAAGTGATAAGATATCTTGTAGACATGGTTGTTTTTCCACTTCATTTCCTTTCCTGCATTCTTTATTTCCTATTCCCTACAGGCAAATTTTCCTTTTTCATTTAGCAGAACTATTGCACTTCAAGTTTTTTCACAATAAAAAGCTGATCCTGTTTTCTTTATGAAGACCATGATAATCAGAATTGTGATTAGAGTTATTAAGAGTTTTTATGAATTTTTGTGCGATTCATAGTAAAGTACTTTTCACAGAATTGACTACTACCAGCTGAAAGTCTGATGAAAATTTCTGATTTCTTGCCACCAGTTTCCTATGAAGAGCATTTTGTTAAATATTTAATCAAATCCAAGACCTTTCACTTGAGACTGTGGTCAGCCTTTCCTTTCCAACTAAGATATTTTGTGGGGTTCTGCATTATAATTAAGGAGTTGTCCCTCTACTTCTCTGTATTGGTCTCATATATTTTTGCTCCAAATATTTAGCAGAATTTCACTTACCATTAATAAAACATTTAATCGATCTTAAAAAAGACAAAAAATTATTTAAACTACATTATTTTCACATTTTAATTCATTTATTTAAAATGTTCATTTAATGTTCAGCCCATCCCTCAGATTTTATACCTATCTTTGACTGTAGAATAGATGAGACAATATGAGAGAATGCACCCTGTCAAAATTGAAAGTCCAGTCAGTAACTTTAGATAAAAATCTAGATTCTTCCAAGTATGCAAATAGTCTGTTAAGTTGAGTAAGATATATTTCCATTGTAAAACATCAGCGAAAGAGTTTGGACGTTGTCAAAGTTAAGAAGCCAGACTTCAGCCTCAAGAGATACATTCACCTACTTTCAAGAAAAGGCCTTCATTTCACATTCAGGATAGTATTTAAATAGAAAAAAAAAAAAAGATACTTTTTTTCTCTTTTAGGTGTGTGTAATATAGTTACTGAAAGTAACAAAGTTCTTATTTTCAAGTAAAAAGGGAAGAAATCATTTATGCGCAATTGCATATCCTGTATATTCCCTAAATTGTAATCAAGAATAAAAATCAAGAAGTTTCATGCAATTTATTTCATTCAATTTCCATAAATCTATTGGTAGTTGTGACTTTTTGTTAGATTCTTTTTTTTTTTCTCTATTATATTTTCTCTCAGATATTTTTGGCTTGGCTTGAAGTGTCATATTGATCAGCCTGTGGACTTATCTGATTGTCTTTCAGACTGAAGTCCTCTATTTAATTAATAGTGCAAGTAGAGAAAAAGAAAGGGTACTATCAGCTGTACTGTGTGTGCCAATTCCAAACAATTGACTCAACTTTCCCTGGGGGAGAAAAAAAAAAAAAAGATGCTTAAGGCAGGAATAGAAGCAAAGACACAACATACAGACTGGTAGGGTCCTGTAGTTTTCCTCTGCCAATATGTAGATCTTCATGAACCAATCAGCTACATCTGTTCTATAGCTTATGATTTTGGGTTTACCATGATATTTTCACAATCAGCTTCCTAATAAAGTACCTTTTATGAAGTTGTTTGTGATGACTATTTTACTGAGTGCCCTTTATTATTCCTGATTTCAGTTTCGTTACCATTCATGATTATAGATGAATTGTAGAAAACTGGCATATGCCCTTCCATCTGTCTACTCTTTAACCTGAAGATTACTACATGATTTCCAGTCTTCTCATCTGAAAAGTCCTACCAGGCATCTTACTGTCCTCATCTCCCATTTTACCTTCTTGATCTCTCCTAAAAATGACTTATTTACTATCCTTATTTTATACATATATTTATATCTATTTATTTCCATCTATATCTATAGCATCTATATCATCTATATCTATACCTATACACCTATATCTGTATCATCTATATATATATACCTCTCTCTCTCTACATACATATATACATATGTATATATATAGATACCCTTACCCAGCAGTGATAGCTTGGTAATACTGAAAATGACCCAAGCATGGTGCTACAACCTACTCTGCTAGTCACTTCAGTTCCTCTCTGTTCTTCTAACTGTATGGAATTGTATGTCTTTTTTTTTCCCCTAGATGCAGTTAAATGATTTAT
This sequence comes from Molothrus ater, assembly GCF_012460135.2. NCBI lineage: Eukaryota > Metazoa > Chordata > Aves > Passeriformes > Icteridae > Molothrus > Molothrus ater. The sequence continues at coordinate 6,407,308 of NC_050511.2, read as the reverse complement.
TTTATCAGGAGGAAGTTTGAAACTTTGAAAACAGGCCACAGACTGAGTCTGTGAAGGCGTAATCTGTGTGTACAGTTAGAAATTACAATTTTCAGTTAAACCTAATCTTGTACAAAGATGAAAATATATATACATTATGTGTTGAGAAAAAGTTCTTTACTTCCAAAAATTAATTGGGCCATTGTGGATATTGGATTTTTTAATTCATTTGCTCATTGTTATCTATATTCAGCTCACTTTATTCTAAGATCAAAATAATTATTTCAGCAAAGAGTGACCTGTACAAATTGTCCACCTCTTTTACGAGTGAAAGAGCAGAAACACATATGTATTCTGTTCTTTTTCACTATTTCCTTTCTCTTTTAGTCCTCTTCTACTCTTCCTAATTTAAAGCAGCAGAGCAAAAGACCCAGAGAGTGTACTGGAGGTTTTTTTAGGACACTTAAAGCCATTCTTCTTTGGCTACTTTGCAAAAACAGTTTTTGATTTAAAATAGGGAGATGACATATCCCTCCCTGGGAGAAAACTCACATCCACTAATGTTCCTCCAGAAGTGAGTTATGAGAAGAAGCCTCAGATGGATTAGAGAGGAAGGTTAAATTCCAAAAAACTAATTTGTTGAAAAGGTGAAGGTAGCTAACTTAAAAATTAAAAAAAATTAAATTGATACACTAGGTCTGCAATATCTTTCCCCCTCACTGAATATTGCTGATCTCTAGAAGAACAAATGCAATAACATAAAACAAGGTTGTTTCCTTGTTTTAAGAAGTTGTTGGTGCAGAGTTAAGGTAAAAGAAAGTACGCCCCTTTTTGACAGGTTAAGATCTTTCTACATTGAATATAAATTTTCATTTAATAACTTAACAGGATTAATAATATAGAGATACTGTTGACTTCTAAAAGCCAGATAACATCTTTAGGCTGTTTTATAATTTCTTTATCTCCTTAAAATTTCTCAGAGATTTAATGGCCCATTTTCTGGTGTATATCAAAACAGCTTCAATTAAGTCAACTATGTAAAGCAAATAATATTGGCCCAGTATTTTATTCGTAAGTGTACATGAAGTCAAACTTACTTGGGAAATGAAAGTCATTGCACAAAACTCTGACAGACTACAGAAAAGATTTGGCGGAGTATGACAAAATCCACACTAGCAAGTGAACTTTAAATCCTTTAAAATTATTCCTTTTCTCATTTAGCTATCTGAACACATAATCAGATCACATAATCTGACCACAGAATCACAGAACATCCCAAACTGGAAGGGACTCAGGGAGGTCTCCTCTCAGTCTCCTCTTGTCCAAGCTAAACAGACCAAATGTTTTTAGATGGAAGTCCCAACAGCAGAAGCAAATAATGAGCCCTCAAACATGAAGAACTTTTTTACTGCTTCGCAAAAAGGGCATCTCTGTAAGTACCATACTAGTAAGCTCTCACTGTCACTAAGATACCCTCCCGAAATAATGCATCTTGTAAGTTAAATGGCTTTCAGTTTCTTTTAAAGTTAAGAGGGAGGCCTAACTGAAGCCTAACGTAGAAATTCTGCTCTCAGAAAATGGTCTCATGATTTCCTCCCTTTTTCCTTACTCCCCTCAAATCTCTTTGCCATCTCTTTCCTTTCTATCTTGCCTAAAGAAGTTGTTTTGCTAGTTGATTTTCTTTTTCTCTTTCTTTCTTTCTTTCTTTCTTTCTTTCTTTCTTTCTTTCTTTCTTTCTTTCTTTCTTTCTTTCTTTCTTTCTTTCTTTCTTTCTTTCTTTCTTTCTTTCTTTCTTTCTTTCTTTCTTTCTTTCTTTCTTTCTTTCTTTCTTTCTTTCTTTCCTTCTCTTTCTTTCTTTCCTTCTTTCTTTCTTTCTTTCTTTCTTTCTTTCTTTCTTTCTTTCTTTCTTTCTTTCTTTCTTTCTTTCTTTCTTTCTTTCTTTCTTTCTTTCTTTCTTTCTTTCTTTCTTTCTTTCTTTCTTTCTCCTTTTCTCTCTTTTCTTTCTCTCTTTCTTTTCTTTCTTTTCTTATATATTACACTACTGTGTAAATTTCACCTCTTTAAGTGGTAAAATTACTTGGAAAAATATGTTTTTAACTCTGCTCAAAATCTCTGTCTTTTCACATTTGGGTAGTTACAGGTTTTTCAGCCTTTCAAGCAGCTTTTTGGAACAGATGAATAAAAAACCCCAGCATTCAATCATTCTTCTTGTTCAGATGTGCAACAGATTCAATGAATATTTCAGACAGGGTAAGGCCGCAACCATTCATGACCTAAGTAAAATCTCATTCATGAACACAATCTAAGCCTGTATCAGTCAATTATTTGTACATTTTTTCTATCCTGCAGCTGTTTTGTCTGCAAGCAAGGAATATATATGTTGAATGGATGTACTTGTAGGCTCAGACCAATAACAAAATTACCAAAGTTTAGCAAGGTAATACATATTGTGTCTCTGCTTGTGTAAGTCCTTAGTGAAGGTGAGATAATGAAACGGCTTTCAGATAACTTTCATTATGATTCATCTGTTACAGACTCATAATGTGCACATCGAACACAGCTGAATCTCAGCTGATGCTCAGTTATCTGATGAGCTGCAGGGACTTGGCTGTGTTTACACCCTCAGAATGGCAAATGTGGACAAGGTTTGTTCAAGGCAAGATCCTTATACAACTGAAAAAGAGTCAGGGAACGAGACTTGATCAGAAGTACTTAGAGGTTGGTCCTCATGTAAGATAGGAGTGTAATAATACTAAAATGGAAAGCAAGATACAAGAGAAAACCTTGTCAGCGAGGTTCAAAAACAAGGAAAGAAATCCCCTTTTTAAAAACTTTTCTCACACTCTTGTCACAGCATTACTTTTTATTAATACATATTTAATGCAGTAGAAGAGTTTGACTAATACAAACACAGAATAGTACTTCAATGCTACTTTGATTTCAGGTCATCAGTTATGATAATACAACATAAAATACCAAAGTTTTCAGTAAACAGAAGTCTAATACATGCCTAAGCTTATTGATTACACTAGTTTATGTGATAATAAAAGTACAAACGTATGCACACACCTTTTGCAAATAATAAAAATTATTTGTCTTCGGCTATCTCCTTCTTTGTGCTTTCACAGCAATTCAAAAGTCATAACAGATAATGGGAAAACAAAGTGTTTGCATTTCATAGATGACCTTGGAAAAGTTGCTGGATTTCTCAGTATTGTAGTGCAAGCTTTGTGCAGGAAACATTCTCTTGTTATAAACACTTGTGAGGACCTGCAATTCTTGATGAGATGAAAGAAAACGTACTCTATAATAATAAAAACTGAAGCAAAATTAACAAAGTGGTTAAATAGAAATATTCCTGTTTATCTAAAAACAACATATATATTTTAAGTCCCAACATGTTTTGCCAAAGCGAAATAAATTATCATTTTCAATACATATATCAATTATAATTAATATATATATATATTCCAGATAAGTACAGCTCTTTTATTGAATGAGAAAAAATGTAAGCATAAATTTGATGTTAAAGTTTTTTATTTCAATATCTGAGCAGGTTTTTTGTGATAAGTAGAGAAATTATTTTCAAGAAGACGGTCTGGACATGATTTCTCTCTATAAATTAAGTTGGTTTAGCCGGTTCAGCCTGCTCTTGCTTTCTTTTTTCTTGAGTTTGTCCACATAAGACTTGATACGTGAGAAAGGTAGGTCTTTTTAATTTTTTTTAATGTGTATGAAGACCTTATGTCATATTTGGAGATAAGTATGGCACTTGCCATATGTTCCAGCTATTGGGACATGATATACTAACTACAGACTAAAGCATGAAAGATAATGGCACACACAAAATAAAAAAAAAATAATTTGCATGAGAAATAAGGTAATCTTAGGTATTTAGTTTGTGGTCACAGCAAGGGAAATTTAACACAAAATGTAGGCAGCCTCAGCTGATATCCTGAGTGTTAACATTTATCCTGAGATACCTGCACAGCCTTGATCGAGGTGATTGGGTGGATCATGGTTTTAGCAGTGATCCATTCAGCCTTTCTCAGTAGGGATCTCTTGCTCTTTATGTAACTGAAAGAAAAGAAAAAATTCCATAAAGAGGTTTTTTTTCCCTTTTCATCTTACTCTGTTGTCTTTCCTAAAAGACTCATGGATGTCTGCTGTCTGTCCTCCATGGGCTCTGTTGATTTGCCATGCGGTGGATGCACCAGGGAGGCGAAGGGCAGAGGAGTGTCCAGCTCAGGCTGTGAGTGCAGGTGCAAGGGGAGCTGCTGTGCCCAAGCAGCACGGCCTGCAAGGTGCCCCTGTGTCTGCCTGGGATGGAGCCACACACACCCTTCACCTCTCACCCAGCCAGACTTGGCTCACCCCGCTGCAGCCTGAGCCCAACACCTTTTATGCACCTCCAGTTATGACTTATGAACTTCTGCAGGAGAGTGAAGCACTGGAATGCCTCAGGGCAAGTGATGCTTTCTATTTGTGTGTGAGGGGTTATTTTATTTTATTATCTTATAAAATAGCTTAATCAATGAACTCAAGCAGGTAGTAGAAACTGAGACTTCTGTTTATAGGGAAACTTTTGAGATTTATTTTGGCCATTTGTAAGTAGTCTCGACAACTGAGCTCTGGAGGAGGAAGAAATGGAAAATGGCCCAATGTACTTTTTTTGGTGTGAGATGAGTCAAAATTTCCCTTCCTTTCCAAGGGTGTTACAAAGCAGAAAAGTGACGGGATTTTTCTATTTATGGTGAGGGGTTTTTGTGCATCTGTGTGAAAATAAATAGATTATTCCATATGAAATCCAAACCAAATTTATGACTAAAGTAAATTTTTCTTATGGATATTGATTGTATTGACTGAAACTTCCTTCTTACAAATTCCCTTGTTTGTATAACATGAGTGTTATAACTTGGCTGAAAAAAAAAAGGGATGTGTATAATGAATTCCGGTATTGCATATTTTACTTAACAGCAAAATGAAAACCTTTCATTTTTCAGAGATTTGCATTCTGATTTCCAATAAGGTGTTGGCAAAAGAGGGTTATTTGCCATTTTTTGTTGTTGTTTGGTTTGATTTTTTTTGGTAAGTCTTTGGATATTCCTGGGGTCTTTTTTGTTTTTGTTTTTTTTTTTTGCCTGCATTTTTGAACTCAAATAAACTGAAATATGAAAGGTATAACTGGAACAATTGTTGGAGCCTGTTCCTATTTCTCAGGAGTCTTCAGAAACTTGTTTCCTCTATGCCTAAATTAGAAAAGAAAAACTTTCATGCTTGCTTCTCCCCTTCCTTTTATTTTTGTTTTGTTTTGTTTTGTTTTGTTATGATAATTTAGCTAAATAATGACTGTTTTCTGCTGATGTACATTTGCTAATAACGGAAGGGCAAAAGAAACTAAATCTCAAGGTGTATTAGCCTCCATTCTCATGTGAGTAAAGTTAAATTGCTCCCACACTACTCAGCTGGGGTGATGGCATATTGTGTAGTCTTCGCCTCCTGCTGCAATCACCTGTCTTCCTCACACACAAGGTTATATATATCTCCTCACAGGAGAGCTTCACTACAAGCATAATCATAATAAAACAGCGATGGCCACTTAAAATCTCTAGCACCAGCCAGGCTGCTTGCTTTCCTCTCAGTCAACTCCACAGACCAGGCAGACACACAGATTTAGGCATTCCTAAATCAGACCCTTGGGTAATCAGATGAAGACAAGTGGAAAGAATTTTGACCAGTGTTCCCAGCAAATATGTAGGGAGAGGCTTAGTCCAAAATACTGGTCCCTAGCCCAGAGAGAAAGGCAGAAAATTGACATTGGGATGATTGTATGAGGTTCAACACAAAGTAACAAATTATTCTCACTAGGTGCAGCATTAATGATAATAGTGCAACAGGTGCAGAATCTGGTTCACCACAAGACTCTGCAAGCATGCAAGTAGAAACTCAGATTTTTAGTGTAGACATGGAAATCGTGCGCAGATCATGGCAAAACACAATAAATCACCTAACAAAACACTTTAAAGTCAATTTCATTTAATGGCAAGTCAATTTATGTCAACAATAATTAAATATGTTTGGCTCACCATCAGTAGAGATTTTAGGTGGTGTGGATGGTTTCGTCTAAAAGTTTTAATCTGGTTTGCTTATGATTCTCTATTTTTTTACTTCTGTATTTAAACAGGAAATTATGAAACGAGAGTGGCCAAACTGTGACACATTCCATTAAGCAGTTTTAATCTGGTTTGCTTATGATTCTCCATTTTTTAACCTCTGTGTTTAAACAGGAAATCATGAAATGAGAGTGGCCAAACTGTGACACATTGCATTATACTGATAGCCAGGTTCAAACTGCCCTCTATTTCAGTCCTTTCCTTTTGTCTGAAGTTTACAGTATCCTATGGACCCCAGTTTTCAGAACACCTCTGTCTCTCTGTTGTAACTATACAGAATGAAACACTTTTTTTTTTTGTATTATAGAGTCAACAGAGAGGGCAGGCAGAGGGTGCAAAGGGTTGACAGGCTGGTGGTGAGTGTAGGAGAAGTTTTACACAGGAACCCTTCCCAGCTCCCAGTCACATGGCAGACTCATAATCTCCAGGCTGCATACCTGGGCAGGCATGAATGGGACACAATTTGTTGAACTAACTCAAGCATGTAAATTCGCATTTATTCCAGTTCTCTCTGAGGCCATACAAATATGTATATACATACGTATGTGAACATGCATATAAATGGAATTCTGCTCATTTTTTTCTTGAAGAAATGGTCTTCAACAAGGAGTTAGGGAGATCTATGTTTTTATCCTGCTGCATACTGAGAATCTAAAGCACCTGACAAGTAACTGAGTACTTCAGGATCAAAAATCTTTGACAGAATCAACAAAGAAAACCCAGGTTTCTTCACTCAATTTTTCTTTTTCTTTTTTTCTGTTGCCACAGAGTGATTTATTTTTCCTTTGCACATATCAGGTTGGCAACATTTTAGGTTTAGCATTTGAAACCCAAGATTTGACACCCTGGACTGTTCATTCTTATGCCACGAGCAGGTATGTGTGCCTATCCATAATCATTCTGTGCCTTAGTTTACTGATCTGAAAAATAGGAATAGCCTGAATCTGGCCCTAACTCTAGGAAAAATTCTGTCAACTACATTGACTGCATAAAAACTTAAGGATTTGGCCCTGTGCTGACAGTCAGTAAGCTAGAGTGAAAATGTTCTACATGTGCTATTTGACCTCTACAGTTGAGGATTTAAAACTTTAATTATAGGAACGAGAAGATGAGAACAGATTCTGAGTTAGCTACTTTTTTTTGAATAGTTATTCAGACTCCAGGGGGAATAGTGATTTGCAGGCTCATTGAGGGAGAAAAAGGATGTCCTTTCTTTCCTAGGTGTACGGGGGGAGGAACAAAAGGGGGCCTTGATACCATTCCATTAAAATAAATCACTTCTCAATCCAGGCGAGAATTTGTATCAGAATATTTGATATTCGAAACTTTACCAACAAGAGCAAATCAGAGAGGGCATTTGATTATGCAGGGCCAGATCCTGCTAAAACTCCCTCAGAGGTGTCTGACTGAATTCAGGAGCAGATCAGTATGCAGGAAGTTACCTGGATAAGGCTTTTAGACAGTGGAGTCTATGAAAGAGAGAGATGTGTTGCCTTTTTGTTCTGGGGAGAGCTGGCAGTGGACAAATTACAGGAGTACTAATCATACAGCCTGACCTCCAGCTGCCATTGAAATCAGTGAAAAAAAAATAAAAAAATCCTTTGAATCCAGTGGAGACAAAACAGGGTGGTTAGGGTTAATTGATTAATTACTTTTCATAAAATGTTTTGAAATTCTCTGATGTCGAGATCCTATATAATGGCAAAGTGGCACTGTAATCCAGAGATTGTTTAGAGAGCTGTCATTCGTCGATAACATTGTATAGAATACAATAATTGTAATTTAGTAAATCTGTTCATTTCTATCCATTAAAGCAGGGAGATATTTTTAGTTTTTAAATTTTCTGACAACAGAAGCAATGTGGGAACAGGCAAGAAAAGGAAACCAGTAAAAAATTTGGTTGGTGGGCCTGTCTAGAAATAAAATATGACAAAAATATGCCTGAATAGTCAAACACTTTGCTGAGACATTATCTTCAAAAAAGCTATGTGTGTCTGTGCGTGTGGAATATCATTACTTGATGAGTAGGTTGTTTCTTTTTGCAATTGAGATAGACAAGATATAGGTTTCAAAAGGCAACAAGTAAACTGGATATTCCAGAAGGTGAGGTAATTTCTTCCCTGCTTTGTTTTGTTTGTTTATTTGTTTGGGTTTTTGTTCGTTGGCTTTTTTGTCTGGTTGGTTGGGGGTTTTTTGTTTGTTTGGGGCTTATGTTGGGGGTTTTTTGTTGGTTTGTTGTTTTTTTTTCATTGTTTGAAAAGTAACCTTGAGTAGAACAAAACAATTCTCCCCTCCTTCTTACCCAACACACATTTTTAAAGTTATTTCCCAAGTATTTTTTCGCATATTCTCACAACTTTATTTTTTGTGTCATTTTAAGACTCTTAGAGAGAAGCTACTCCAAAGTGCCCCTAAAAATTGACTTATGAGTCTGAATACATATATGTTTAGAAGACAAAAGAAAGTTATGAAGTTCCTGCCCCAAATGATTATTAGCAGTAACAAATGGCCTGTCCGTGTTCTCTTTCAGCTATAGATTGCAGTTCATCTTACCAGCAGTCATTTAGTTTTGAAACACCCTGACAACGTAGTACAGTATTACCATTCCCATTTTATAGATGAGAAGAACCAAGGCAGAACGATTAAACAAGTCACCCAAAGTTATACAAGGTCTGGGGCAGAGCCAGGAATAGAATCAAAGTCTCTTGAGTCCCTGACCTTCATATTAAACACAAGATCATTCTCCCTCTGTTCCTAGTTAGAGAATTCAATTCACCCCATCTGGTGTGCATGTGTAATTTGTACCGGAGGGGTAATTCATCCCTAGAGGAGGGCAGGCGGGGCTTGCAAGGGGTGTCAGCTGTGAGCTCAAGATTTGCATAGCCTGAACATTCATCGAAATGAGAATTCCTCCCAAGGAGCATGTCTGGAAAACACATAAAAAGGGGGCAATGCAAAATTCTGTTTAGAGGTCTCCAAGCTTTCAGAAGGTGATTTTCCTCAACTGTTTTCTTCCTTTGATTGCAAAGCTAAGAATCAAGTTTATCTGTCAATAACCCCAGGCTTCATTTACTACCCTGAAACTGTCATTTGGTGTTTGGGACAGGTGATCATTTAACGCTGTCTTCTTAACCCTGCAGGGGACAGGCTGTTGATGGTGAGTGTGTGCTGATAGAACCAATCCTTCACGTGGCCTTCATACGCTTAATTAGCTGCTGCAAAACGAATGCCTCTCAGCTATCAGTGTCATCGTTTGAGCTCAGTAGCATTCCTTCTAGAGCAGCACTAAAGATTGGAGGGGAAATAATTGCAATAACATTAAGGAGACCCTTAAATTATGCATGTGATTTTGTGTGTGTGTATGTGTGTGTGTGTGTGTGTGTGTGTGTGTGCACGCATGCACATACATATGTATACATGGAAATATAAATATTGTCCAGGGATTATAGAAAAGTTCCCACTTCATGTTGCAAGAAAACCTCCCTGGATACTGAAGAATTGTTTGTCTGTTAATTGACAACTTAATTGATTAGTGTTTTTTCTTCATGGTACCAATTAGGACACAAAACTGATCTAATGTGGTGGTAGGTTGTCCTGGGAAGATTTCAAGGCAAATAGCTCAAACTCAGGAAATTTAAGACATTGGGATAAGAATCCTAATATTTTGATAATTAATTGAAATTAAATATTAAACTGCTCAGATTCATCTAGGGTTAAAAATTAAAAACATATGTTGTCAGAAGACAGAGACCTGCCCAATGTGAATCTGAAAGTTAAAAACTTCAGCAACTTCAAAATATCAGTCATAGATAGATCAAATGTGTTCTGATCTCTCATCAATTTTCTCATGATTTAATCCTGTTGTCATCAAGAATTTTCCTCCAGAATGATGTCACTGTATGAAAGTGGGAAGAGAATCAAACTTATTATTTGTGCTCAGAGCAAAAAGCAAGATAACTTGATTTGTCTTTTGGCATTACAACCAGAAAAGTGTCACTCACTTAAGTCCATAACTTCTACAGGCATATTGGGCTGCTTCCTGTTGAGAGTGAAGTCAATGACTTTTCTACATGAGTGCAGTAGTCAATAGACTCATACTTGCTTTAATAATTTCCTTTCCCAGGGGATAAAGGGATTCTGGTGACTTCTTCTGAGGGGTCTGATCAAGCAAACTCTTATTGACAATGTGCTTTCGTGATTTTGGACCTCAGCTGCCCTGAGTAGGAGCTGAGAGTGGCCAGAGGGCAGAGGAATCTCCCGTCTGTGTGAAGCTGCCAAGTCCTCACCCTTCCTGCTAGCCTGTGACTCTGCCCACCTGATTCAGGTGTGTGGACATGGGTCAAAACAAGTCTTCAGTGTCCTTTAATTCTTTGTCACAGGCTTCAGGTTTTTTTATTTGATCCCTTGCCTCTAAAACAGACTCCTTTGGGACATGCTAATTTTGGAGGCCAATGCCTGGATGGGTGGAAATTATATACTCATCCTTATTTCTTCTCCATTCCCAGACTTTCCCCAGATCAATAACTTTGCACAGGGATCTCCAGTAACCCTTGCTCAGGCACAGATTTCTTCAGAGGAGACAGAGCTACTCACATGAGTAAAGCTGAGCTGGATCAGGCCCAAATTTAGTATTAAATCCTGGCAGTTCCAGAACTGTAGCTTTAACAAGGCTTATTTGAGATGAAGGCACATTTTTCAGTGCTCATAACAGCAGCAAGATTCTTATTATACAACATTTAAAAGCAATAATTTCTGCAGATTTAACCTCATAGATTTTCTAATACAATAAAATTAAATTTAAAAACCCTGAATGCAGCAGATATAACCCCTTCATGTGCAATTAGCAAATTTTAAATAGAAACTTTAATATTAACATTATTCTTTATGCCTCGATGAGTGGAATATTATTTAAATTGATATGACATAAGAGGATATAAATAATTCCTAAGTGTAGATCTAAACTAGAATTTCAGACCACATTGAAATGGCAAAACATTATCAATTCCCTATTTCCCAATCTATCATTCGTTACAAGCCTGATGACACATTTTTTTCAAAGAGATTAAATTAGCATTAGAGTGCTAATAAACATTATAAATAAATACATAAAGATATTCTGAAAATCTGGTATAATATAAAAATAAATGTTTATGCTTCGCCAAATTTCATCTCCTTTCTGGTGGTTTGGAAAGTGTTGCAAGCAGACACATAAGCTGAAAGTGAACTGCTGCTCTCTTTCCTTCAATAAAGATGTAAACATATTGAACACTAGAAATGTAATTTAATTAAGGACTATTCTAAACAAAGCTATAGTTTATAATAGAGATAATGACATGAGACATTTTTTACAAAGGAAAAGAACTAAAAATGTTTTCTGCTGCTTTATACAAGTTAGAAGAAATAGTTTTTTTTTTCTCTTCCACAAGGTATAAGACTAAATCTAGTAAATCATGGCAATTTATGACTAGAAAAAAACCTATTACTCTTATATATTTTTTGTCAAAGTAGTAAGGTGAGTCCAAGAAGGTCAGATATACTGTCATCTGAGTAATTACCTTTCATTCACTTTTCTTCACAATTTCAAGATTTTTTTTTTCTTGTCAAGGAAGGTTTGTTGTACGGTTTTGGCTTTGGTTTTGGTTTGGTTTTGGCTTTGTTTCTTGTTTGTTACTGACTGTTTTATGTAAAATAAATATGTAGTTAATTAATATTATTTTAGTTGTGTGTCATGATATGGCATCCATCATATAACATACCTCTGTAGTTACAGGAAGTCACTTTTGCTTACTGGCAATTTAGGTGCTTTGAGGACAATAGCGTAGGGTACTTATCCAAAAATCCTTTGACCACCATTCCCTGTCAATTCAGCTATGGCCTTTTCAAGGAAAAAATCAGTTGTTGTTTATATTAAGCAGATAGAAAGTAAATTACAAGAGTCAGGCGTTACATAAATTTTCTTTTCTCAAGATACCTCATGAGGAATTTTATCTGAGGTAGGAAAAAAAAATCTTGCCTAAAACTTCCCCTTCTGTTACTCACAGTGGTCCTCAGAAGCCAAAATATATTTGCTTTCCCAAGACTACCAAGGCAGAATAATTAATCCATAATAAATCTCAAGATTTCTTGATATTTACAGCCATGAAATACACACAGTCCAATGTGCTCTCTGACATGAACCCCACTTTCCACATACTCTCAGTGAGAGTTTTGCCCACTTTATTTTTAAGGTTATGTAACAATCCAATGTTCCGTTTGATACCAATTTTTTTTGGGAAAAATCCACTTTGCAAAATCATTCAAAACCTGCATCACCTGAAATAGGCTGGGATGCCCAGGATGCAGCATGAGAAGGAGTGGAAGAAGCACTCTCAACAGATCGTGCCCTGCCGATGGTGCTTTGTGACGTTATGGATAGCTCAGGTACGTGCTTCACCCCCGCAACAGTCAGTGAGGCCAGGCATGCACACAGGTGCTTAAATACCTAATAATTACATTGCAAATTACCTGCGCCTTAAACTCTTCATGAAATTATAAATGCCTGTAATTGCATGACCTTGACATCATAAATCCTTACAGGCCCCATGGCCAACTCTTCACCAAGAGTAAATTGCCAGAACCGTAATGAAGTTGATAGGGCTGTACTGAATGGACAGAGTTAGTGCCTCTTCAAACCTGCAAGTGAAAATAACCAAAAAGAAAAGAAAAGAAAAGAAAAGAAAAGAAAAGAAAAGAAAAGAAAAGAAAAGAAAAGAAAAGAAAAGAAAAGAAAAGAAAAGAAAAGAAAAGAAAAGAAAAGAAAAGAAAAGAAAAGAAAAGAAAAGAAAAGAAAAGAAAAGAAAAGAAAATATAAAAGAACTGAGCACCAAAATTAATAGGTAAGTTGACACAGGACTTTGAAGATTGACAGGATGAAGAGATCTCACATGGAAATGACAAAGTGAGAGAGAGGAGGAAGGTAATCCCTGAGATTTTTATTTTCCTGGACTTTTCTACTTAATTAGGAAAGTTAAAACCAAAACAAATCAGAACATGCAACACTAGCCTCCATTTAGTCTCTCTATGATTTAAATCATAATTCAAAAATACCTCCATAGGTTGCAGGAGAGAACAGACTTCTCTACCTCTAGGATTCATAGAAGTATAATTCATTCTCAGTCATAAAGCTTCATAAGAAGGCAGGCACTTCACGGTAATAAGGGCAAAATAATTTTGTTTTCTGATACATATAAAAGCTTGCAGGCTTCCCAAATTCTCTGTCAGAATAGAGCTGTTCTGTATAGGGCACTTCTCAGTACAGCCAGTAGATTTCAAAGTTTCTGTAGCAAGTGAATGAGGGAAAAAAAATGACAAAAAAATATCCTAGAACTAACATGAACTTTGTTCTTTCTGCAGCTAAGAGTAGAATGGCAAATAAGGGGAAGTGCTTCCAGACACAAGCTAATCAGCCATATACTCTGAAGCATAAGATTTGATTAACCTTAGTGTGTGCAGGTACAAAAGCGGCTCTGAAGGTAACTTTATTTTCCTTTTCTTCTTTCCTTTGAAGTTATAGGGCCAGCTTTTCACTTTAGTTCTGGTCACTATTTCCTATTTTGTATGATCAAGCATACAGTCTATGTAATGACATTCACAATGCACACAGCTCTTTGAAAGCATAAAATAACTCACCAAAGCAGTCCAGCCCTGCTAGGGACAGGCAGAGTTCTTCTTGTTGACCTGGTCAAGATTAAGAGAAATGAGTATTAGGGATTCTAAAGTGAATAGTACAGCCAAACACTAATCTCATAATATTTTTGGCATTGTATTTACCTCAAATATTGGGAAATCCATGAGCTGAAATATTAGGTGCCTGAAGGCAAGTAAGTGGAGTGTGTTGGGCCTCATACAGGGTTTGGAAAACTGAGACACACGGTGCGTCTTGACTTTCTGTAGACATGACCACACCAAAATACACCAGCAGCACAGTAGGCTGTCAACAGAGCAGTAAACATTTAAAACAGGGAAACAAAAATGGTTCCAGCTTCCTCTCTGCTATTTCTCCTTGATCTGGATTAGCAACAGCATGGCTCAAAATTGTGCCAGACCCAAAAGCCAGCAGCTTTATCCTTCAACTGTGCTAATGCAGAAAGGTTAGCTTTGTTTTCACTCCAAGGCTGGTATAACATAAGTGGCTCATGACTGGTTATGCACTTTCCTGGTTAGACTTTGTCCTAAAGAAAGAAATGCAGCCTCCTATGGTTTTGCCTCTTCTAGTCTTGAAGGAGCCACATAGTTGGCTCCTGTTGTACTGAGTGGATAATACGAGTGATCATTTAATAAAATATTGAAATGTAAATACTTAGGCACAGTTATTCACTCAGGTTTCCAGAATAATCACCATCATGGAGGGAATGAACACTGCTCTACACATAAAGCATTCAAAGAAAAAAACATCAGAAAAGATTTCTCTTTTTCAACATCATGCAAATTAGTTCCTTAGCTCTGTAGGGAGGAAGCAGAACCAGCCCTGCGGTTTGTAGGAGAAGAATAATTCCCCTAAATCCTTAACAATACCTCCCTGTGATATTGGCAGGCTGGTAGATCCAGTTCAGAATCTGACAAACTCTGAGAGGAAATAGATGAAAATGTTATCTAAAGAAGTTTCTAGATTGGTGGATAAAGTGCAGGTCACTTCTTCCAGAGCTGTTTGTGGGAAACATGCACTATTAGCTGCCCCTAGTTCTGTAGTACATTTTGCTATGAAAACCAGTGCCCCCAAAGTGAGGACCTAGCAGCTTATTTACAGATACACACATTTTGAAATGGGTTAGCTGGGATGTCAGACTGCTGTAAAATACTTCAGGAACATGCAATGGTGCAAACCAAAGAGAATTTCCGCAGGCTTTCCTATAGTTAAGATTTCTTTCTTCTTTTCATGGTTCACAGCACTCAGTTTTGCCCACTGGGATGGTTCTGCCATCAGACCCACTGCATCTGGCACAGCTCCTGCCAGGCTCCTGTTGCACTGCCCCAGAGCCTCTTGCTCTTTTAATGTATGGAACTCTTGCTTCCTTACATCAGGGTCTTTGTGTCCCCATTTATTGTCCATTTTTATTCTCTTCTGGTTTGCTCCCCATGCAGGGGAATACACCCAGCATGTGCCACTCTGATGACTTCATATCCCTTTTCCTATGCTTTTCTTCCCTGTTCTTTCCTTCTTCCCAGGGAAAATGTACACATCAGTCATGGCCTTTTCACCTTCCTAGGGATGGCAAACATTTCTTCCTGTTGAGTGTCCCAGTTCTCACGCTGCCTATTCATATTGAACATAAACTGCTCCATGTTTGCAGCCACATTTTTTTTCCAGTTCCCACCAAAATTTTTATTTATTTTTCAACTTCATAGTAAATAACAAACTACTTTACACTGTAAAAAAGACTAAAACTTGGACTGTAAGTGTTCACAGAAAAAAATGGAAAGAGATGATTCTTTGATCTTACAAACACAGGACTGGCAATATCCAGTGCATAGCACTTGAACAGAAAAAAATACCTACCCCCCACCTCCTCCAAAAAGCCCCAAACCCTACAACAACACTAAAGAACAAAAAAACTCTATCAAAATAAAACCATCAAAACAAAAATTATATTGTCACTAGTAAACTCTGTAGTGCTGGCACTTTTTCTTCACCTTTTTTTTCCTCCACCTCCTTCTCCTCCTCCTCCACTTTATTCTTATCCTCCTTCTTTGTTTAACACCCATTATAATCCATGAAGAATTAACTCAAAGCCTCATGAACTAATTTTGTGTTCCACAGAAAATTGTGCTGCATGACTACAAAGACTGTTTACATCATAAACCATTAAAAGTTTTATAACAGAGTGTGATTTAAATGGCTGTCAGGAATGGTTTCTTTGACTATTACAAGACATTTGAGGCTGGAAGGCTACTGAAGTGATGTAAAGTTCTTTGTGTCCCTCATCTAAAACAGGGCTTTTCCCCAAGACCCATTTACAGGCCTAATCAAGTGGGAAAAAAAAACCCAAACCAACAAACCAAACCAAACCAAACCAAACCAAACCAAACCAAACCAAACCAAACCAACCAATCAACTAAATAAAAAAAAGCAAACAAACAAAAATAAAATGAGGCAGATTTATTCTCTTTCCCCTTTGTACTTATTATGGCATCTTGTTTTTTGAGACAACCCACATAATAATGGGAAACAAACATCTCAACTTGGGTTCACTTCTATATTTATGCATGTTTTATTAATGTTAATAGATTGAGGTACATATCAATATTGGTTGAGGACCTCAGATATACGTCAGGATCATATGTGTGTACATCTAGAGGAGAGTACACTGTTCACTCCAACCCTAACTTTTCACATGCTACTCCCTCTGAAGCAAAAAAAGCCACCTTCATAATTATAAGCAACATGAGAAATAAGTGGAAGAAAATATTTTAATTAAGCATAAGAATGGTAATTGCTTGATATTAAGCTCTGTTAGGATTAAAAATATTTAGACAAAAAATATTATGAAATTACCCCTAACTAGGGAGCTCAAAACTGAGATGGAATCAGCCCAGCACAAGAGAATAGGTGAAGAACTGAGAGGAACTAGACTGATACTCCTTTCCTCTTGCCTGTGTGGTTAAGGATTGTCAGGGATAGCAAATAATTCTCTGTTTTTCAAGCAGGGAATAAAAAAATTCATACAGAAATTTTGTTTTCTTCATTTGTTTGTCATTCCTACTCAGTAAGGAATATTATCTTTCAAACTTTATCACTCTTGCAGCATTCCTGCTAAGCTCTCTGCCTCTGCCTACAAATTTCCTCTTCAGTTTTATCATTGTAAATACTGATTTTCCTTCAAAAGTGCCTTCAATGACTTGGTTTCAATGGCTGGACATTTTTTTAACTGCAACATATTTATTCCTTTGCAGTCAGAGAGGAATTTTCCTAGCTTCCAAAGCCCCAGACCAAAGACCTCCAGTTTTGGGTGGCTATGGTTGATCTAGGTTTTGTCCAAAGCTCAGAAATAAGTATTGCCTTTGCTTCAGATATGGATGATAAATAACTGTTCCATTTATTAAGGCTTCTTGGACATTATAGCCTTTTATATTCCTTCAATGTGGACATTTGAAAAGGATATGAGAAAAAGCAAGAAATTCAGGGGTTTTAATGAACCAAATGAAATTTGGTATTTATTTCAAACTTAATTTGAAGCCAATGACTAGCCAATTCTCATGATCTTTTTATATTTCACAGTATTAAAGACTTTGATCAAAGGTTAAAAGCTCAAAATTATGCCAGTTATCAAAAACATATGGAGATACATAGTTGTGAGTCCTGAAAACTCAGCTGGCATTTGTATTGAGAATCTGAGTCGTCCATTGTTAAAAATTCAAATGTACTTCCTCAATAAAAGATTGGTTCTATCCAAATAATTTCTGATAGTAGTTCATAAGTTCTTGAAGACCTCCAGTGATGAAAAGCCTTCAACTTTCCTTTGCTAATACTCCCCAAATTTCATTATCATTATCAAAGGGATTTACCTTTTTTCTTTATTTTTTATGTCATAAAATGTCTGTCCCCTTTTATTCTCTGTGATAAACAAATAGTTTTCCTCCTTCTTAGAGCTTACCATTACAGCTAAGTGTTTACTGCTTCTGTGTCTTCTCCAACTGCCTGTGTGTTCATACAAAATGAAGCCAAAAGGGCTGCAAACAAGAATCATTTCAGAGAGTTTTCTAGTGCAAATAAATATTCAGTGTTCTCTCCTACCTCAACCAGATTTTCCTGTAAAAAATAGTTTTGTTTATGAATGATGTATTATAAACCCCAGCACATTCAGCTATTTCTTCTCCCTTTCCAGATTTTCGTGCAATAAACAAAAGGTCCCAAATAAATAATTAACAAAAATTGACTTATTTATAATCAGAAATGTTTGGCCACCAGATGGTCCAAAGTATATCTTCATGTAATGGGATCTAGAGTACGATTTTAACTCTGCGGGAACAAACAGCAGAGTATTAATAAAATGTCAATTAGTTTAATTTAGTCTCATATCTATTGAATATATATATTGGCACCTACATGGTTTTAATTTCATTTTAGGATTCCAGCTGGTATTGAACGTAGAAAACTTTTAAACAAGTAAATTAAAAAAAATTGCAAAGACAAATAAATATGTCAAAGGATAGAAAGAAATAATTTTAAATGAAGCTGACAAGAAACTTCACTGGTAATGTAAAAACTTTTCGTGTATGTGCATTGTTAATGCACTTGATTGTTTTGTCTCTGACATTAAAATTAAAGTGTTATACTAATCAAAAATAAATTTCATTATCAATATGATCTTGAAATTTTCCTAAAGTCAATTTTTCTCTCCCTCTCTGCTCCCCGCTTGCAGACTTCTAAAATTTTTTGAGCCATGGACAGATTTTTGTATACCTCCTACTTAGCTGGCTCCTCTGAAATACACTATTAAATCCTCCATTGAAAGTCACTGGTTGACATAGTGTCCTGAATGGCACTTTTCTTAAAAGGTTCTCAAAGAAATTCAACAATTATAATAAACTCACTGAGAGTTTATCCCAGGATTGTATTTGGCCCTCTTTCAAACACAAGGGTCAGGCTGAGAAGGGGTGATGAGGGCAAATATATCAAACTGAAATTAATTTCTGTTGTTTTACTGGATCTGCCTGGTATGAAATAACTTTCTTCACACACTGTATATTTGTGTGTGGGATTTCTGACTAAAGCAATGCTGGCAACACACCACTGTTTTAGCTGTTGCTGAGCAGTGTTTTCTGTGTCAAAGCTTCTCCTGTTTCTTACTCTGCCCCCTCGCAGTGACCAGCCTGGGAATGGGCCAGAGGCTGGGAGGTTCACAGCTGGGACAGCTGACCCAAACTAACCACAGTTTGGTATTCCTTACTACATAGCACCTCATGCTCAGCAATAAAAAACTGGAGGATGTGTGGGTTGTCTTCTAAGTCAGCTGCTGCTTGGAGACAGGCAGGGCATCATTCTTGTTGTGGGATATGGCAATTGACTCTGTATCACTTGGGTTTTCCCCTCTTGCTTTCTCTAGAACCTTGAACAAGTTTTATTGGTTTTGCTGCTTCTATTTCCTCCCCCATCCTGCTGGGGACAGATGTGAGTGAGAATCAGGGTGGGTGCTTAGTTTGCTGGCTGTGGTCCACCCACCACAGGTGTTCATCAGTTGCAGCAAGGGCTGCAAAGTCCCTCTGGGAAGGGAGCCAGTGTTTGATGATTAGACAGGGCTGAGCTCAAAGCTATTGGAAATGTGATATAACTACCTGAGTCCACTGGGTTATATGCACCTGCAGCATTTATGTTAAGTTATACATATTGAGTTGCAGGGACCTTTTGTTATCCAATACATGCTGGCTGTCACAATCTGCAGACTGGGCTTGATAAAGCCACATTGCTGCTAGGAAGGGCTAATATGGTCATGCTTGATGTAGGACTAAGCTCTTGTATGTTGTGTTCTGTATGTGTCTCCTTTGATCAGAGCTCATGGTGCATGGCTCTCGTTTTAGGGCTTGAGATAACCTGGGATTTGTTCCACACAAGTTCCAAAATTTGCACTGTTCCCCACTCTCACTGAGGTGCAAAAAATGACTATGTAAATGGTGATTGAATTCTGAGCAAAGAATAAGCTCAGATTTGTGCTTAAATCACAATGTGGTCTTTCGGTTAAAACGAGGAATGCCTATACAAGTAGACGTCAGAAATTACTGCATTAAAGAAAAAACAATAAGACTGTATTTGAGGATTACTTAGCTTTATGTCTGTGCTGCAGCATGAAGTTCAAGCCCTGCACACTTCTCCAAATGTTCAGTGAAGAACATCCACAAGAGTGTCCTATGCAGGAAAGCACCCACATTTCAACTTAATGCTCTGTGCCAGAAGAATTTAACCTCCTGTCCTTGTAGTGGGTGTTAGAGTTATGTAGATAACCCTCTCTTGCCAGGCTCCATCTTTTTTTTATTTTAATACTTTTCTGTGAGGATAAAATACACAATTCCACACACTCTGTCTATATTAATTTCCTTTAGGGAAGGATGAAGTACAAGGGTGAACACAGCTTCTGCTACTTTATCTGAGGCAAAGCATGCCCAGCACATAGGGAAATGATAACAGAAAGGACTTGGGTCCCTTTATTCCCTCCAACTCTTTTCCCAAGAAGAAAATCATTCCTCTCTATCAAGCATACTGTGCTTTTAGAACACCAGGCCTCTCATTTTTTTCCTTGGAACTCATGTACTTTATCTCTAGATGAAAAAACACATGCTTGTACTCTTATTAAACCCTATATTGATATTTTTTCAGAACCCAGATTTTTTTTTTTTTTTGCAGTAGGACATTGCACTGGAATTTCTGATGTCATTAAATTCCTGTGTCTATTCTTGGGACAGTTTTGGTGTTTTTTTTTTTTTTCCTATGATCTGGACACTGCTTACTATCAAGAATTTTCTGCAGAAAGGTAAATTAACATTTTCACTGACAAGTGGATCATGGTGGCTTACTTCAATTACTGTTTGTAGGATGTTTCAATGCGGAACAGAGTTCCTTTGTAGCTGGTGTTGCAGAAACATGCAGCAAAGGATGGTGCTTGCTCTGAAGAGTTTACAACGTAAATAGACAACAGAGTGGTGAGGGAAAACTTGCTCAGAGACTTGCCTAAAGTCACACTGCAGGGAAGAGCTGGGAATAGTATCTAGGTCTCCTGATTCCCCCAAGTCTGTTTCTTTATTTACTAGGCCATGTTGTCTCCCTCCATTTAATTCCCTTCTCTTTTTCTTTATTCTACTGGATAAGATTTGTCAGCACAGGTTCCCATATGAAAAAAAAACCCCATTCATTTAAGTGAGAAAAAGACCCCAGAAAATCAACCCCTGGAAAAACACCCCTTCTAAAGACTTGTGCTCTTTGAATACAGCAAACATGCAAAAGGGAAGCACTATTCATTACTTGGTCTTTAGCATATTTGTATGGGGAATTTGAATGGATTTTTGCTCATCATCTTTGAAGGAGTGGCAAGTTTAGGATGGGATGTAGCATGGTCTCTATGGGAAGTATGGACATGTATATTTACTAGGTACTTGTTATCTCTAGGATAAAGGAAATTAGTTTCATTGGGATGAAAGGAGGATAAAAATAGATGCCTTTCAATATTTCTTACTATTACTTTTAATTTCAGGGTTGAGAAACATCAGTTTGAAGAATTTTCTTCAAGTGAAAACCTAATTGCTCTGGTATCTCCAGATGTCGAATGAAATTGCTGTTAATCACTGCTGTAAGACTATATTTATATATTTATTTATTGTAAAATAAAATGAGATTTAAACAGAATTAAGTAAAATTATTAGGTCAAAAAACACATGCTTGACTAATGGGCATTCCTCATAATTCCCATGACTTTTCTGCTTGTTTAATTATTTGTACTAGAGCAAATAAGTACCATATTTAAGACCAGGTTGTTATATAAACCGTGGATCTTGTAGAGTAGTGAGCACATATGGCTGCAAATTGAGTTTCTTGGATTCTCCTCACTGGAAAGCTTTTGCTGATGATTTTGCTGGAGGGTGTTTAAGGTGACACTTTTAATATGGACAATATATCCACAATCCTTTTGTGATATTTTCCTTGAGTTCTTCTGAATTTTGGGCAAGCAGAAGCCTGAATCTAACCAAACCAACTTCAGAGTGTTGTTCTTAAACCACACGTGCTGAGCACACCTGTAAAGAGGGCTGTGCTAGCAATGAGCTTCCTTCCCCTTTGACACAAGCGCCACAGTCTGCAAGAGAGAGTCCATAAACCCCATGGAATGCTTTATCCCTATAATCCATCATCCCTATATAATAATAGGGGATACTTCTCTCGAGTATTCAGATATTTTTCTCATATTTTCTCACACATTTGTGAGAAAAAAACAGGGAGTTACTCTGGTGGGAATGCCTGCTACTGATCAGAAAAATGATTTCACAGCTATCTCATTAGATATCTGAGTTCAGTCCTGTGTCTTCCGCCAGATTAGTAGAGCTACCTAGGACAAGTCAGCTTCCCAGTCACATGGCGTTTCTGTTCACCCTCTTGCAAAATAGGGAATAACAACCACCCTTTGCCTTGTTTGATTAAAAAGCAAGTTCTGCAGGCAAGATAGGATTCTTTATTATGCATATGAACAACATCTGGCCTAGTGTGCCAGGTGCACAAATAATTTATTTATGTAATTAGTTAAAAACGTGAGCTAAACTGTGATAACAAATCCATGTAGACACTCTTAGTCCTGGATGAATACAAGGTAAGTAGGGTAAAGTCTTTCTTTTAAAAGCTTAGTGCATATTACCTCATATTTGCTACAGGGTAAATATATGTGAGCAGTCCCAGCTGAGCTGACACAGGAACATTTGTTACTCCTTCATATTCACATGCTTGAGCCTTCACACACATGACTTTTAATGCTTTCTAATAAGGTAAGGGATATTAGTTGCACTGGACTTAACTGGAGGATAACCCAAACCTCTTGTATAGGCAATGTCTGTTATTGCTCCTGGTATACTCTACAGGTAAAAAAAAAAATAACAAGAAACTAAGTTATCCAGAGGACATTTTGTTCCCTGATAAATTAAATGTAAACTGAATGGAAAGAAATTTGGGAAACTAAGAGCTGAAATGCAGTACAATGACTGCCTTTTGTGAACTGGTAAATGGATACGTGTTAATTTATCTCCTGGTGTAGAGCATGGTCAAACAGGTTATTTCAGAGCATCTGTGTTTTGCATTAGCTTGTTTGTCTTCAAATTAGAATGGAACAAGAGAGATGAGCTTTTAGACCCGCTACAGCACTCAACGGGGATCTAGCAAACAACAACATAATTTTCCAGAGATTATGGTACCTGCTACGTTTCAGCTCAGAGATAGAGTGCTGTAGGTAAAGCACACAACAGAACAGGTTGAACCAAGGGCCAGGCAAGCCCAGGACAACACAAAACTATGCAGAACTGGTATGATTTTGCAGATATATTGTAGAATAAGTAACCATATAATGTCAGATACCTCTGCATCAAATTCTGCTTTAAGGTACATGATATAAATTTAGGAAAAAACTAAGTTTTACTGTATTCATACCAGCAAAATGGTTGATGCATGACATCAACTACCAGGGCATAGGAGGAGCATAAAATACTTGCTCTCATTCTAAAAGCCCAGTAATAGCAGATACTTGCTACATGTAACATTTCTCCCCCTTTATGTTCCCTATTTCAGGTAAAGTAACCTTTAATGAAATTGACTCATTATTTTTCACTTCTTTCTCCTCCTGTGTATTAATCTGTAAGGCAGCAGCAGTTTTTTCTTTGTTCTTTCCCTTGTGTTTTCTTTTTCTTTTAGTTGTTTTGTCAGCCAACATTAAGTGGGACTGACTTTTCTTTGTATCTTTACTGACAAATCTATATTAGTAACAACATCAATACTGTATTAAACCTGAACTATGGGAATAATTTGTAATCACACTAAAATTAGTAATGTCGCTTATCACGTGGCAGGACACAGGGTAGAGAAGTAGAACTACCATTAGCTTGGGTTATTATTACCTTATTAAGGCCATTTAAATAGGCTGTAATTCTGGGAATTTAAAGGTCATTTTGATTTATTCAGTTTAGTTTTTTATGTGTTTAGAAAACTAATTAAAGAACAAACAGCATGGCTATATCATTTTTAATGGCAAATATGTGAGAAGGAGCTGCCTATTCTGAAATCCAACAGAATAATGAACATTGTTACAATTTTCAACATTGAACATTATTTCCTCTTAAAAATTATTCTTTTTCCATTGCATTAAATAATTTCCATCTTATTTTGTTCTTAATATTTTTAAAGGAATTTCTTACAAATATTTCTCCCTAGGCTTGGAAGACTCAATGACCTCTAGATTGTTTGAGCTTTCAGAAGACCAAAATAAATAAACACAGGGAAAAATAATAATCTCTGAAATGGCCTTTAATCCCCATGAATGACCTACAATTTGTTCACAAAGTAATGCTTGTCAATTGTTTAATTTTTCCACAAAACCTTACACTATGATGGCAATTCTTCACTGCCTACTAAATGATGTGCTTAAGCCTTAAAAAAAAAAAAAGTGCTTAAAAAAAACCCTCTTGAATGCCTTCAGCTTCAAGATTTTTGAGCACCTTAAAAATGTAAGGCAGCTTTAAACACTTTTTGAATAGAAATGTTTACCTTTTTTTGACAGTTCTTCAGAACTGGACCACAGCTGTTTAACACAGCTCTGATTTGAATCCTTCTGTAAGATTGATGATGACAAATTTTGATCCACAGGGCCCAGGGCATGGCAACGTGGTGTGACTGTGTGCAGGTGGGGGAAGAGCATTGCAGACAGGTGAAAGTTATGGGTGACATTTCTATATAATATATACAGAATTCTGAAAGGATTAAGTGTAGCATTGACAAGAAAATTAACACCGTGATTTTACATAAAACACTGTAATTTTCCTTTTGACCACCAAGGGCAAAATGTGCCTGTTGCTCCAGATCAAGCCTCACCTACAATGTACAAAAAATTCCAAGATGTTTTACGGCCTCATGAGTCAAAGTCACATGAATGTTACTTTCTTTTACCACATAGGCATTGATATGAAGTATTCCTCTCTAAAGAATCCAAGTGACAAATAAAAAGTTTATTAATGTGGTAGTTTCCTAATAAGGAGAATCTCTTACAACATCAATCAACATTTTAATTCTGTGGTTTTGGTTTAAAACTAGATTTATCCATCTGGAAATATTTTCCAAAGTCCTGTGGTATTTCCAAAGTAAATATCACTGGAGCTCTGTGGTATTTAAAGATCATGCATCTCTTTCAAAAACAGGAAAAAATAATAATTCAAGATCCAATTTTTCATTCAAAGAACAACAAAAATAAAGGCATAATTCTAAATTTTATGCGTTATCCCATTGTTGCGTTAATTGGCCTTTTTCTTAGCTGTAAGGATCTTCTAGAATCATAGATATAAAGGGTGCAAATGATGTTTTTTTTCAATCCAACCCAATCCACTGCCTTAAAAATGTCTAGTCAATACCAAATCTGAGCCCATTGATCACATAACACCTCCTGCAAACTTGGTCAAATTCCCTTGTTAACCCCCCTTTCCTTCTGGAAAGGGAGAACCAAAGGCAGCCTCCATGCTGAGAGAAATTGAGTGTGTGGTAAAGATCTCAAGACCTTGTCATCCAAATGGCATTTGAAGGATTGAGTCAAGTTGAACAACTGACTCCATTCTACTTTTTCCAGTGAGAGAAGACCTGTTACTAAAACAAGTAATGATTCAGTGTCTTATCTAGAACATGGTGTTCTTTCAAAGCTCAATATTCTGGCTCTGGTGCCAGACATAATTGGCAGGGGAGAAGTTGATGCCACTTGTGCATCACCAGCAGCATTTCCCACAAAGTTGGGTGATGTCACTGCAGCTCTTATTCAGAAAACAACTTTCCCAGCTTGTCCAGGGAGTACTGACAAGGTTATTACCAGAGGCGGGTTGCTAGAGGCTGCAGCTGACAACAAAAATGAGGATATGTGAACATTAATATCCAAAGAGACAGCTACCTGCTGGAAGCACTTGCCTGGAAGAGGTGCTGGGACTGTATAAATATAACCCTCTCTTCGTCTCATCCCAGGAAGTTTTGAGGCCAACCCAAATCTGCAATAGCTGGGATCTAACAGGTAACAACAGGAATCGTCCTTTTGTTATTGTGCTGTAAATAAATTTTCCATGTAGAAACTTGTTAACCCTGGCTGTGGCTTCCATCTCTGCAGATATGCAAGATCTCCACCAGCAAATCAATCGTTACATTGTAATGGCACTCACTTGACAAGGAGTGTTTGGCTTAGTGCAGTGCTGCTATTTGTTCTGTGTGCAGCATCTCAGGGGGATGTGGTGTGTGAGAAAACCAGGCAGAGAAGCTGGTTGATGGGCACCAAGGACAGACAGAGCTGGCTCTGAAACAGGGTGGTTGAGTGGAGGAGGGCTCAGTTGCTCTCAGTGCTTTGTGACACGCTGAAGATACCCAATGAAAATTCTTTAAAAAAACTAAAAAATAGAGATGGTCACTTCTGAATGTATCTCTTGTAAATACTATTCATTAGTTTGTGCCTCTGATTTTATTTGTTTAGACATTTGCATTTCCCAATTAATGGGTTAAGGGTAAAATTACAGACTTGGAGAGCTATGGGCACACAGATTTTGCTGCTGTCTTCAGAACATCTTAGAGCACTGCCCTAAAAAATGCTGTGTACAGAAGCTTTCCTGACCCAGCAGGCACTACCCTAGCTTACATTTCCCTGAAGCACTGTCTCTTTAATGCTTCTTGCTTGATCTGACAAGTGGAGGAGCAAAGAGAAGAGGAGAAAATTCCTCTCTGGAAAAGTGGAGTCCACCACCCAACTGGTTCACCCCCAAACTGGCAGTGCAGATGAACACTCCAACTTCTGCTCCCTCAGTGGGACTGCTGCCTCTGGGTGACCCAGAGAGGAGCAGTAAAGGTTTTGCAGCAACCTGGAGTCAAAGACTGGGAGACTTCCTGCTCTCTCTGCTAGTCCAGGATAAAGACATTCAGAGAGCAGTACTTAAGCAGAATTTAATTTAATTTTTATTATTTCTTTAGTCCACTTTTAAATTTTTTTGTTTAATTTAGTTATTTAGTTTGACATGACTCTTGGCATGAAGCTGGACTCCATTGCTTGACCTTGGAGCTTTTTGTACTCTGAGTTTAATTGAGGAAGTGCAGAGCTCCAGAAATTCTTACCCTGGCCTTGGGCTTGCTCATGCAACAAAAGACATTGAAGTGCAGAGGAAAATTAAGTGAGATATAGAGAGTAATGGCTCAATGCTCATTTTGCCTACAAATATATTCTTAAATAAAAGGGAAGAAGCAGAGCATATAGCTTAATAATCTGCTCTGTTAAAACTTTTAGGCTCTGCCTAGTCACAAGGAATTCTGAGCCTTTCTAGCTGTTTACATCCTGGTACAACATCAGTGTCATTCCTTCTTAGAGACTCAGATTCAGCTGCACATCCATTGTGTAGGAATTTCCTAACTTTCAGCTGGCACCTCTAAGAAACCTGGAGTACATGTATAAGGCCTGTTCTTTATGAGGTGAGCTTCTTGGAAAAAGATATTTTTTTTAATTTTCTTTTTGCACAAGTTTCAAAATAAAAAAAAAAGTGGAAAAAAACAAAAAAAAAAAAGAGAGAGAGAGAAGAAAGAAAGAGAGAGAAGGGGAGAAAGAGAGGAAAAAAGAGAGAAATAGAGAGAGAAAAAGGAGAGAAAAGAAAGAGACAGAGAAAAAGGAGAGAAGGAGAGAAGGAGAGAGAAAACAATCTGGAAACAAGAGGGGAATCTAAGTAGACCAAGACTGCCTTCAGGTAGTGATGTCAAAGATGGCCCAAATAAGAAGTGTTTTCAGAGGGCAGAGCCCCTACTCCAGTCTTGTTCCCTGGCCACATTCCATTTCTGATGTGAAACTATGGAGTATGTCAGTTGCCTCTGGCCTTTTATTGTCTAGGTTTGATTACTTTCCCCCATCAGAACCAGGCTTCAGGCTGCTCTGATCATAGCTCATTTGAAACAGGTGACATCTGATCATACAGAACACCAGGGATGTTTTTCTGAGATTTTAAGAGACACCTCCAGATATGCTTACAATTTTCAGCTTTTTTACCTGTGGCTAGAATTACAAAAACAAAAAAAAAAAAACCCCAAAAAAACCAAAAAAACAAAACAACCCAAATCAGTGTGTTTCAGTATGAGTTGACCAAACTATGGATTGCTTGCCTTGTCTTGCACTGGCATTGGACTTTAAGCAGCACTGCAGAACAGCTAAAAAACTGTGTTAATACATCCCCATCTCATCCAGGAAAAATCAGAGGACAGAGAGGGTAAGCACCCATCTGTCTGCAAGACTATATAGACATTCACTCTGTCGTGAGCTGGACTTTGTTAATGTGTAATGAAATTAATTAAAACCTCTCCCTTCCCCCGATATTGGTTAAATATTATGACTCACCTGGTTGCCTTCTGAGCATAATAAAACTTGGCAGAATTGGAGGAGGGGGGAGATGTGGAGGAAGGAGGGGATGTGAGATGTTCCTTCCTCTATCTGGCTTTTCAGTGCAAAGTCACATTCTGTCATGTTACATACACACCAAAATATTTAGAAATACACGGGGCAAAGATCAGCTTGCAAGCGTGAGTTCATGAACTCTGCCAGTGCACAGATCTCTCTGCCAGAGCAGCACAGCATCCTAGAGGCAAGTCAAATGAAAACAGTCAGAATAATACAGTCAGGTAACAGAAAAGGCAATTGTACCGCCAGGACCAATCCCGAACAAAATATATTTTGGCATATATTGAGACCTTGACAAAAGGATGCCTTCAAGGTTACCACCTGAGTTGGCTTAATATTTTTTTTTTATCTACCTTTTTATTTATTATTTTTCTTTAAAGGAGAGAGAGTGTTTAATTATCAGTTCTCAAGCAAACAGTGGTTCGGCAAAATGTCAGGTCTCCAGCTGAGACGCCACCAGTTTGTGCTTGGGATTGTGTGCCAGGCGGCTGCATGGACAGGCGAAGACCTCCGACTGCTCAGTGAATGAATTTCCACTCGTGCCTCTCGACATTGATTGAAAGCGAAGGCTGCTGTTGGAACCCTCAGGCTGTCTGAAGAAATCCATCCCTCCCCATGCTAGATCCTTGATGAGTGTAACTCCAGCTTCAAGACAGACCGGGTGAAGTGGAGGGAATTTAACCCTTCTGGCCCCTGGAAGCAAAGGGCTGTCAATGGTTTGGGCTGATAAGGAAAAGAAGAGAAAGGGAAGAGAACAGTGAAAGAAGAGGCCAATGAATTTTTTTTTTTCCCTATGTTTATCCCACCCTTCTTCTTTTGTACAGAATAAAAGACATCTATTTTCTAAGCTTAGATTCTGTGAATCCATTTTAATAGCCAAAACCAGAAAGAAGGGTAAAAACAAACCCATGAATTTGGCATGAAGAATTAACTACAGTCTTCTCCAAAGGAAGGCAAGTTGAACTAGATATATATATTGGTGTAAACACATCTTAGAGCTCTCTATGATAGTATTGCCTAAACTGTTTGTACTCTCCAGAATTAAAATTTGTGTAATTCTTTGGCTGTGCAATTCCATTTGCCAAAAAAACGAATTTTAGTTACATACCATATCTCAGGGTTAATTTATGTTCTAACAGATACATCTGATTAGTGGTGTAAATGGGTGTTGTCCCATTAGTGCCACCATTCCATTCTTTGGAGGAATATAGCCCATAAAATAAAAAAAAAAAGATTTTTAATCACAACAGACATTTTGATTCACTTTTATCAGGCTGTGAATAATTTCTCCTAGAGCTTATTAATTCACACTTTATTTTTCATACTGGGAATGAATTGCTATGAGAGCCAAAAGAGACTGAACTCTACATTGAACAATTAGTTATGTGTTGTCCTTTTTGTCTTGACTTTCCCTTCCTTCCTTCCTTCCTTCCTTCCTTCCTTCCTTCCTTCCTTCCTTCCTTCCTTCCTTCCTTCCTTCCTTCCTTCCTTCCTTCCTTCCTTCCTTCCTTCCTTCCTTCCTTCCTTCCTTCCTTCCTTCCTTCCTTCCTTCCTTCCTTCCTTCCTTCCTTCCTTCCTTCCTTCCTTCCTTCCTTCCTTCCTTCCTTCCTTCCTTCCACCACTTCCTTCCTTCCTTCCTTCTGCCACTTCCTTCCACCACTTCCTTCCTCCCTCACTTTCTCGCTTTCTTTTCTCTTTCTCTCTTTTTTCCCTCTTTGCTTCTCTTCTCCCTTCTCTGTTTTCTCCTGCCTCACTTTTCGAGGGCCATATTTTCACTCAGTAGTTGTACGTCATGTACCACCATGAAGTTTTCTGATACATCACTGGGAGTATTACATTATCTGTAGTAAAACCTGCAAACAAGCCAAGGAAATCACTGCTACTGCAGACCCTCATACACATCAGGTAGGAAAAAAAAAAAGTAAAACATTAAGCAGAAACTCCCCTATGTAGTAAAGATGAAAACCACAGTTCATTAAAAAATCACATAAAATAAATAATAAATCTACACATCTGTCTCACTGCTAAGGGTAATCAAAACCAGCAGTGATTATCAGGGGATTTTATTTAAAATTTTCCTCTAAATTCCTGACATAAACACACCTTTCTAAACCAAGCTACATAAAAACCTGTTCCTTTGTGCCTTTGGATTTTTGTCACATAATAAAATTCCATTTTACTTTAATCTAAACCTAAAATGCAAATAATACAGTTTTCAAAAGAAAAAAAAAATTGGAACAGGAAAGCAAGTTAATTTGTTGTGTATTATTTTTAGGTTTAAATTTCATTAAGTTTAAAAAAAAAAAGCCCTTATTTTTTAAAAGTATAATTTTCATTTGTCTCTCCTTTCCCAGAAAGGAAAACCAGGAGAGTCAAATCAAAGTCAACATTTTTAGTCAAATGGAGAAATTTTCTTTGCAAGTAGCATTTCAGTATAGTGCTAAAAGAAACCCATTTTCTTCATTAGTTGATGACTCTAATTAATGTTCTCACAACATGTGGAGCTTAAATACTCCCTACTGACATTAATGAAACCCCTCTTATTGGCTTGCCTGTTGGATTGGAACGGGATGAAGAAAGAGGGGGGACTCTAGCCTTGGTTTCTGTCCCTGACATCCATTAAATAGTTGAAAATTCTGATATTTTCCTCTGCCTCTGGACCTGCAGTTGCTGGTCATACATTAAAGCCAAGAAGCTTCTTAAAAACAAACTTGTGCAGATGGGATGGGGAAGTTCTGGTGCTGTTATCCAGTGGTGAAAGATGGTCTTCAATTGGATGAAATCACTGAGCCTTCTTCTCTGGCCACAAGGTTCACCCACAGTGGACTCTCCTCTGCTACATGGAGGCACATCCAAAACATTAGGCAGACAGATTTCTCATGCTCCTGAAGCAATAATAAATAAATGACTCACCTCCTGCATCTCTGTCGGCTGCACAGGACATGGCTGTAGTATTGCCCCTCTCCAGGGGTGCTCACCTTGCTCAAATCTGTGAAGTGGTTTCTGGCTGTGGTATCTCCCCCAGAACTGTCTCAGTAATTTGAAAATACCTGTGCAGCCCCAGCTATTGGAGCTCTCCCCCTGGGTAGTGTCCAGTAGCCCCCCACGGGCACTTGGGGAGGACATAGGGAATGTGGATTCTTCCACTTGGGGATCCCCTCAGTCCACCCAGCACAACCTGAGGAGCAGGGAAGTTGCATTCTGCATTCAGGAATGGAGATTTTAGGCTCGTGGAGAACGTCATAGGCAGTGAGAGATCAGAAGAGAGGTGTGTGGTAGAACACCTCTTGTCTCCCTTAAAAGAAGTGAGCCATATGCATTTAATTCAAAGAAGAGGTGTATGAGACTGCCCCTGCTGTGGGGTCCTGGCTACCAGATTCCAGGTGATTGAAGCAGATGCCTGCAGTCTTGATCAGTAGCTTGAGTCTGACATATGGCCAGGATTTTCTGACAAACCTCAGTATTCAGCGTGGGGTTTTTTCTCCTTTCTCATCCCTTGACTTTTCTGTGTGAAAACACTCTTTGAGGTGCCTTATACCTTTATTTCATCATACAGAACAGCTGAGGTGCCCTAGAAGTCCAGTAGTCTATTCTTTGAGGCAAGGACTGTTAAGTTACCTTTTTTTTTCCCAGAACCTTCCACATTATGTGATTTAAAGGGCAGGTAAAAGGCCAATGTTATCAGACTAATACCTGAAAGTAATTAGTACACACAAATCATCTGAATTTGTTTAAAGAATTAATTTTCATCATTACTGCAACTCACACTTTCTACTGGTTTTCCCCTCTATAGCTGGCAAATATCAAAAGCTTGCTCTTACATAAAGCATACCAGAATATATATTTCAAATGTTTCTTACATTTTTTTTATTGGAGAAATTAATTTATCTGTTAAAATAAAAGAACAAAGATTAACTTGTAAATTCATTGTTGGTATTCGTTTATACTGTTAGGAAACTGAATTATCTACATTGCAATATGGTCACAGTATTTGCTGTCTGTGACAACCCAGGACACATAAAGAAAACAGGCTGAGGCAGGTATTTCACCTCATGCACAAAATTTAAATTGTGATTTTTTGGCTGCTGAAAATGGGTTTTTGCAATGTTGAACGCAAAAGAAAAACATTCAGGTTAGAGTCTGCTTCAATTCCATATGCTAAAGTGAAGCACCTTGTCCAGTTGGACTGAGACATAAATGCATCACTGGTTTACTCACACAATTGTCTGCTGGAAGTTACTGAAAAGCAAGGACAGATGTCAGGAAGCTGTATAAGAAGGCACACTTCTGAGCTCAGGTTTATAAGGCCTTTATAGGAATATAACAATATCTAGGACATTTTTTTTCTTCTTCTTCTTCTGTTTTAGGAATTACTTGAGCTTTCTGGCTTGAGTATGACTTCCTAAGTAATGAAGAAATATCTGTAGAAGTAATTCTGTAAATGCACAATCCCGTTATATGTTTACTCACATCAGGAACATTATTCCTCCAAATAGCTCTAGGTGAGACAAGAATGGTCTAACTCCAGTATAAAAGGTCTGTGAATGTTCCCTTAACTTAGTTCTGTTACAGCACAGATGTTTAGATGCTTGTAAAGAAGGTGGGAAACTCCCCTGAAATTTGGAAAACAGCCACATGGATTCTTGGATGGGGCTTGGAGGAACCTGATCTAATAGAAGGTGGAGCAGCCCATGGAAGGGGAATGGAGTGGGATTATCTTTAAGGTCCCTTCCAAATTCTATTATTCTATAACTCCTCAGCCTTAGTATTGACCCTAAAGTCTCATTTTGGAAAAAGGGGTTTTAGGAACTTCAGTAGAAGTTGCATTATGTAAATTGAAGCCCTGTCCCACTGGCATCTTATGGGACTGTGGGAATATTTCAGATAGCTCATATCTAGTTTTTGCATCTTCCATTGTAAATAAGTGGTACTGTTGTACATGGCATGCTGTTAAAACTGAAGCTTGTCACATCTGTTACAAAAGCTCTTGTTGCTAGCATTGCACATGACAAATATTTAATCAGAATAATAGGATTTTTAAGGTTGGAAGTGACCTCTAAAACCATCGAGTTCAATCATTTATCCAGCAGTGACAAGTTTACCACCAAGTGTGACTCTAAGCACCACATTCATATATTTTTTGAACACTTCTAGGGGATGGTAATTCCACCACTTCCCTGGGCATCCTGTTCCAATGCCTGAGCACCCTTTCAGTGAAGAAGTTATTCCTAATATCCATTCTAAATTTTCCTTGGTGCAACTTGAGAATATTTCTTCCTGTCCTATTTCTTGTTATGGGGGAAAAGAGAATGACTCCCATCGATCTACTATATCCATTTAGGTAATTGTAGAGAGCAGGGATGTCTCTCTTGGGCTAAGTGTGAAATTAAAGATGTATACTCTATTCTAATGCAGAAATAGAGAGAGCAATATTTATCTTCTCTGTGTTCTCTCTCATTTTTCCATTGGACATCTCCGGGAATAACCTAATTTCATATTTTTTAAGTAACTATGAATTTATCAAAGACATAATAAAGCCCCAAACCTCTCATTTGTCTTCTCTCCAGGGTGAACAGACATAATCTCCATCAAGCTCTCCGTGTTCACATTGTTTTCCAGATCCTTGGCCATCTGAGTGGTGCTTTGCTGGACTGTGATGTACCCATGACTCTCATGTCCTGGAGAGAAGAGCTCTCTAGAGGTGTCTCACCAGTGTTGAGCAGAGAAGGATCTCTTTCCTCAACCCACTTCCTCCGTCTAATGCAGCCCAGGACGCTGCTGACCTTCTTTGCTGCACTGTTGTCTCATGCCCTGAGACACGGCTGATCATGTCCACTCCATATCCTCTTTTGCCAAGCTGTTTCCTTCCCCAACCACCCAATAAAATATAATTACATAACACAACTACTATAAGAAAAGCATATAGACAACCCTAATTAGCAAAATTGCATCAATATTTTCTTTCCCAGTCAGGAAACCAGAAAAAGAGAGAACAGTATGTCATGGGAGAGGCATGACCCTCCTTCCCCTGGGAATGGGGGGTCCAGGGCTGCCAGGCCGAGCAGAGTGGTTGCCTCCTGTCTTTGTTTTCCATAAGAGGAAGGAAATGTTTGCTGATCTGCTGTGCCTGTGTTTAAACTGACTTTAGAAGTCTAATTGACTGGTGTTTTCTATTGTGTATTTTCTTGCTGCCTTGACTTGGTTTGGACTGGAGTGTGTTTTTTCTGAGTGATTTTGGAGTTTGTTTGCTTTAAGGGAAGGCAGGGATTTAACTAGATGGAAACTTATGGTGTGACTGTGCCAGCTGCTTCAAACAAGGAGCTTCTCTTCTCTCCAGACACCACTTTCTCCGGAGCTTTGTCTGTTTTTTTCCTCTATAGATGTAGGAATGTCTCATGCAAAAAGTGTTCATCACTTGTTTCCTGGTTACAGGTCCATTGCAAAAATAATTCTTTAGGAAGAAAGAATAAAATTCTCTGGAAAATAATTTCTAAATAATTCCTCTGAGTGTGTTTTTTTTGATTTTTTAAATTTTTTTCCCCAAACAACAAACTGATTTAAGTAATTTGTTATTTTTTAACATAAACACCTGTAAAACTAAAAAAAAGAAACCAGCCACAAATGTATTTTCTGTGAGGACCATGGAAATTGGAATTGATAGTTATGATATTTAGGATTACTTGTATTTATTCTAAAGGTTTATATCAGCATCTGGCCTGTCAGGGTAGGAAGACTTCAGTTTTAAAGAAGAAAATTTCCTTAGTAAAGCCCTCAAGGAAACAAATATAGACAAATCAACAACAACAACAAAACCCCTCAGAACCCAACAAAACCTGGGCAAAAATCTTGGCCAGTTTTTGGGGTTAGGGAAAGGGCAGGGTAAGAGTGAGGGGAAGAAAAAGTGGGAAAAATCTCAGTTTGTATTTTCTCTTCCCATAAGCTGTAACATATCAGGGAAATTTCAAAGTAAGACAAAATTGGAAACCAGAGATATTTCTATTATTCTAGAAGTAGCTTTAGCCTATAATTTCTACACGGTTTATGCCTCCACTGCTTTATTTTTCTGGGTCAAAACAAGCATCCATCACTTTAGTGTAGCCTTTTCATTTTTAATTGTTTGTTTGCAGAAGTGCACTGTAAGTGATTAGACAGGAATGCATTAAGTGAAGCACAGACCACAGAGGTGAAAGAGGATCCCTGATCATTTTCACTGGAGAGAACTACAGGAAGGTATCTCTGAAGCATCACCTGCATTTCCATCAGTGGGGAAATTATATGAGTCCCTAGTGTCCCATTTGAAAGGACTGGGAAAAGGGATCCTTAGAACACGAGGAGAGCTATGGCTGTTTGTGTGTCTGGAGGCTTCTGGAGAGAGGAATGTGATGATGTTTGTTTGCAGTCTATCAGGCAGCCACTAGATGTCTCTGATTATTGCATACAGTTCCAGCACAATTCAGTCTCTGGTAAACAAAGGAGACAAAAGTGCATCTAAAGAGGAGTGGAAGGCATTTGATGTAGATCCTGACTTTGTTGTTTTAGACAAACATTGTCCTTTTCAAATGATCCTTAATATTACAAAAATATACTTTTTCATATATGCAAACTTTCTTTCATCACAAAATATGTAGATATTTCTTCTCCTCCTTGTGAATTCCAGATTGTGTAAATGAGAATTTTTTTTTTTTTTTAAATAAATGAAGGCATGGGTAAGAATCCACATGGTCTCTGTTATTTCAGTTTTATGGAATACAACACTGTATACAATACATTATTCATTTTCAAATATGCCAGATAATGAATGAAATGTCTTTCATAAATACTAGTTGTTTTTTCACTGAAAGTCTCTAAATAATTTTCATGTGTATGCAATAATAAGTTGAGAGTGCCAAACTCAGTTGAGTATACATCACCCACTGAAAATCTCCAGGAGTTGGAGATTTTCTTTGAAAAGACAATACATAACATATTTTTCCTAAATAGTAAAAGGTGTTATAAGCAGTAAAATGTGTTATAAACCAAGCCAAAGTGAAGCTTTTTCAGCCCAGAGCTCAGATGATTAGATACACTTACGCACAAGGGCATGCAGATCTATAATCTTTTTTTGTGTATGTGAGTGTATAAAGTCTTTTCTGTCTTTTTTTCTTGCAAAACAATGTAAAGTGAGTTTCAGAAGGTGTACAAAACAAAATTCCTCTGCAACTGAGTTCATACAGCCATATAATTTAAAAGAAGAAGGAAACCCAAAGTACTGAATGTAATGACATGTTAAATTCAAGGGCTATTGAATCTGTAACTGTCTTTTTGTGTCCCCTATTGGCCCAAATGAATATAGTAGCTGGAAAAGGGAGGAAACACCTTTGGCACTTTGTAGCAATCTGCAGGTTTAGCTTTTGACTTTTCTAAAAAGCAATACCTTCCAGAGTAGATAGAACCTGAGTCTGACAATCCAGGTGCCACCTTCAGCTTCACAAATTCCCTAAAAATGTTCTGAAGTGGCTCAAAACCTCTTGGATGTGCTAAAGATACCATTCCATCATTATAATCATCTGGTTTACTGCTTATTGTTGGCCACAAATTTTTCTCTGTGCTGTGCCAACCACACTGAAGGAAGGCATCTCCCTAGCCCAAGTTGTGATTAAGTGTGCTGGGATGTCACACTAGAAAGGGGCTTCTTGGTAGAGAGCAAAAGTGATAAATGAGTAGGAGAGATTTATTGATGAAGCATAGATAGCGCTAAGAGTAGAAGTTAAAATAGCAGAAAATGAGGTTCAAGGGAGCAAATTGAGGGAAGAGATTTGTACTACAGGGAAAAGCAGCAAAATGGAAAGTGCATAGTCCTGAGGAAAGAGCATGAAAAAAATGGGCAAGAAACAGAGACATGAAGCTATAAACATCTCCTGGTCCTCCCATGTGGGCAACTTATTTTAGCAATCTACCTGCAGTGTCATTACTAGAAATGAAATTTGGTATTTACATGATGGATCTGAAAGGTGGTGGGCCACGAGTACTGCAGCTGTAATCCCACTGGTGTCACCACAGACTGTAAAGTTCCTCTGGGGCCAACACGCTTGAATGTTACACCTGCAGTTAATAAACCTCATCACATCTCAGCACACCTCAGCCCCTCTTCTCTGATCAGAGGTGGTGGTTCATCATAAACCAGACAGAACAGCTGGCCCGAGGCTTTTGTGCCTGCTCTTAGGGGCCAGACTCCTTGTCAAGATTTGCTGCACTCTTTAGCTAGTGTAAGTCTTACTCTATTCCTCAATTTACACCTACAACAGATTTGACCCAGAGCTGTAAAAACTTATCCTGAACAGCCTTTGCTCTAGTTACTTAGCACAATCATAATTATTTGTAGTGGTTTTAAATTCAGAGTGCTAGGAGAACAAATGATTACATTTGCTTGGATGTGTCTGCAGATGAGGTTTGTAACACAATAGTAATGAACTTTGACGGAGAGAGTCTGAGCTAATTCTGCTCCATTGAAAGGTAATAATTCAGTGCAGAATGAAAGTCATCCAAAGGGAAGGATGTCATCTAAACTGTAAATGTAAAGAGGATTGACTCTTATAAGAATAAAGTCAGATGGATAGACTGCAGTTTAGGTTACAAGAGCATAAACTTGACATAACTATTTCTGCACCGGTGAAGCTTCAATCAGAGCTTGTTTTTGCTCAACCAGGTGCTGGATCTCATTCAAGCTAAGGATATGATTCTTACCACTCACACACTCAGTTTAATACTGATCACAGAGATGTTCTTCAGGTATTTTAATTGAAAGCAAATTACTCAAGGTACATAGGTCAGATTTTGAAGCTAGTGCAGTATGCGGTAGCTGGTAGGGCAACACACTTTATCCTGACTGATCCGCTGGAATTACAATTCCCTCTGCAGTGGAAGCACAGCCCAGAGCTATGATCCCAGGGATCACATCTGATAAAGAAAACCAAGTACTTGAAATTATAAAAGACAATAACTATCTGAAAACTTCTAACGATAGGGGTCCATTGAAACAGGATTAAAATCAAAGTCAGAATATAGAAAACTTATTTATTTAGAAGTCAACAACAGTAGGCTGTGATCCCTTCTGTTGCAGGGGCTAGGCCTTCATGGCTTCAACCATATATTACTCTTCTGATAATACTTACAAGCAATTCCTACCTATGTGAAGAATTTAACTGTAACAGTTGATTATTCTTATTTAATCCAAGGTAAATGGGAGAGACGGTAAACCCAATTATGAATATTCAGCCTGCTAACAATGTCATCCACCTTGGAGAAAATAAATCTTGCCAGCAGCTGAAAGCAGTAGATTGTTTCTCATCTCCACTATTCCGAGGCATCTGGGTTATGTAGAAATAATTAGAGAAGAAGTCAGCCTTCTATCCACCTCTCATGCAATAATAGTTCCCTGTATTCCTACCTGCCTGACCAGTGAGCTCCTTCAAATTGTGCTGTTTTCTAGTCTGGCCATGCTTTTAGACAAATCACATTCAAACTCAAGTGCAAACTTTAACTCTAGCTCAATAATTTCTTCACATGTAGAGAAACAGACATAGACACAGCTCAGCAAATAAAGCCATTTCCTTCCTCTGGGGAAGAAGAAAAAGAAAAAGATTAAAGCTGTCCTGTCTAATCTGAAATATTTGAGACATACTGAATTACTGCACTGATGAGACCTATGATTTCCACGAGAGAATGAGACATGTAGGCTCCCTCTGGGAAGGTGTCTGACTTTAGCAGAAACATGCATGTTCCCCCAGGCTGGGATGCAACTGGAAACGTACCATCGATCTGCAAACTGACTGATTTCTTATTCTGCTTGCCATGCACAGTGTTGTCACTGAAGAAGCTGTTCCGCATTTAAAGCAAGAAGCTGCTGCAGACCAGCTCTGGTGGGGGGGTCATGAGTGTATCTGTTATCCTAGATATTTCAGGAAAGGAGAGAAGAACAATGCCATTTGGAAGATTCCAGCTGCTTACACTGTGGTCATTTACATGTATTTTTGGGTCCATCAATACTATGCTCTCTCTCAGCTTTTAATTGGCCATGATGATAAGCTAAAGATTCCAGATTCTTCCTTTCACCCCCTGTCCACTCTGCAGACTCCAAATGGAGGAAGAAGCAACACTTTCACTACTCAATTCAAACAGTAAAGCCCAAGCTGATGTCCAGGCGAAGCATCAGGGTCTTCATTAAGAAGGCACAAAGAGCAGGAAATTAAAACCCACAGGAGAGCATGAGGCACTGCACAGTGACACACAGATCACACCTAGGCTGGTTCTTCAGTGGTTTAGGCTCTTCCATAGTCTTCTGCTCTGACAGATCCATCTCAGGAATCAAACCTGAAAGGTGATTGCAGATGGGTGAAAGTCACTCTGTTCTCCCAGATAATGAGAGACAAGATGACAGGAAACAGCCCCAAGGTTGGGCAGGGGAAATTAAGATTTTATATTAGAATTTTTTCCTTCCCTGAAGGGTAGTCAGGTATTGAAACAGACTGCTCAGGGAAGTGGTGAAGTCCCCATCCCTGGAATTTATTTCTTTTTTTAAGTGTGGATATGTCATTTGAGGACATGGTATAGTGGCAACTTGGCAGTGCTGTATTACCTCAATGACCTTCAAGGTCTTTTCCAACCTAAACAATCCTATGATTCTGTGATCCTTAGTCACCTTCTTTCCTCCTCAAGGAGTGTAACCTCGATCAGATTCTAACAGTCTATCACTGGGTAGGTTGTTTGGGGATTTAGGATTAAATGGATGAAAAAATGTCTGCAAACAAAGAAAAAAAAAAAGAGAGAGAATTTAAAGACAGTGTCCTTAAAAGCACATAGTCAAACCATACTATTAACATAAATGGTATGCTGTATGCTGATAAACTGTGCTGCAAAGCCCAGACTTGGGATTCAGGAGTTCCTGTTTGTTATGTCACCATTTAAGACCTGTAAGTAGATTCCATGTCCCTTTTTGCCAAATTCCCCATCAAAAATATAATCAAGCCCTCAAAATAAGACACGTCAAAAATGTCAAATCTCGTTATTAGAATTATTTGTAAAATGCCTTAACAACTATTGGCAAGGTTTTATTAGAGGCTGGTAGGTTAGTGCAAGTCCAGGTACGAATGCTTGTTTTCAACTGAAAACATGATGACAACAGGTCTGAGGTGGAAAGAACAATGCAGCAGAGCATTGAATGAAAGAAGATAGAATGACAGAAGAGAGAGATAATGGATGAATAAGTAGAAATAGCTTATTTTCATCGTTTTAAGTAGCATGTTCCCTTTAACTCCAGGTCAAGAAAAATGGTTGTGTATGGGTTAAAATAAGACATAAAGCCCGAAATGCAGGAACTTCTCTTCCAGCCTGTTGTCCAGGTGACAGTTGACTTTGTAAATGTCACACAACTTTTCCCTCCCATATGAAAAAAGAAAGAACCTGATCAATTCCTCCCTGCTCCCCGCTGCTTCCCCAGGCATCTTCTGCAACCGATGCAAAGCATAGCATTCAGTGTCAAAGCCTGTTACATGCTGCTATCCCCTAATAATATTAAAATGAAAATGAAAGTAGCTCCCAAACAATCTTTAAATCAATCCTAATGTGATAAAAATGAATATCCTCTCTTTCTTTTCCTCCTCTTCTCTCCCTTCACTGTCTTTTGAACATTTATAATAGCATTTTGTGTGCAGCAATGGGTTCAATTGTCACATTGCTGATCAGTGTCCAGTCTCTCAATTTTAGCATAATTGTTCTGTTCAAATTGTTGCTGTACCTACGTTTCTAAGACTTTTTTTTTTTTTTTTTTTTTTTTTTTTTGCGTAAATTAACTAATGGTTGGGAGGGTCTGGAATTCATCTACTCCAGCCTGCCTACTCCAGTAGGGTCCTCTCAGCACATTGCTCAGGATTGTGTGATTGTGTCCAGATGTCTTTGGAGTTTCCATAGGGAAGGAGACCACACAGCCATTCTGGGCAATCTGTTCTAGGGCTCTGTCACCCACACATTAAAGAGATTCTTCCTCAAGTTCACATGGAACTTCCCATCTGCCAGTTTCTGAGATTCCATTGCTTGGCATTACTGAGTAGAGCCTGGATCCATCCTCTTGACATCCTCCCGCCAGACACTTACAGTGATAAGAACCCCTCTCCATCTCCTCTGCTCCAGGCTAAAAAGAAGACAAGAATTTTTAAAATGAAGGGGAAGTGAGTAACTTCTCCCTCTCCTGGTCTAAGGATAGTGTGCATAGCCTTTATTTTCCAGACCTTGCCTTTATATGGTCTAACTTTGGTGCTTACCAAAACTGCAGTTTCTAGATACTCCCTCCTTGGCTTCTACAGCTGCTGTGAAATAGCCAGAATAAAAGTGTCCTTTGACACTTTTCATGCTTCTCCTGTGCACTTAACTTGTTCTGGGAAACTAAAGTCATTTGAAGGATGCTGGAAAAAGGTATTTTTCACGCAACTCTGCCATCTCCCACCAAAAAAAAAAGGAACAAAAAACAAAACAAAACAAAAAAAACCCTAAAACCAAAAACAAACAAAAAAACCCCACACTAATAACTGATTTTTTATGATCAGATATTGTGAAGTATGAAATAGACTAAATTAATTTTTAATGCATTAGTCATTATAACTTGGAAATACTGATTTTCAGACAAAAGCTTCAAAGTCCCAGATAAAGGTTGGTCAATGATAAGAATGTTTTTGCAAGAATAAGTTAGAACACTTTTCTAAGAATAAGTGGAAGAAGTAGTTGATACTCTTGGTTTGAATAATTAATATAGATTACTTTTGGCCAGTCAAAAAATATATTGAGTACTGGATTCCAAAATACCACATAAAATGTGCAATTAGCCCTCAAAAATTCCTTTTGTTGGAATTCCAGTGAGGTCATGGTTCATATCTATCATGATTAAATAGTTTTAGGACATGGGGAAAAAAGTAGGCACAAAATAATTTACTGAGAGCATTTTTAGTTGACATAAATTTGGGTGCAGCAGTAAATAATGAGCAGAATGGATGACTGACTTCAATCTCTCTCGACTGCTTGATTGGTAAGCTGGGTGTAAGAAAACAGTTGGGACCAAATGCGCCATTACAAATCCAGGGAAGAACCAGAATTGAAACTGACTGTACAAACAGAAGGCCTGTGCAAGGAATTAGCAATTTTTAAACATGGTTATAACTGCTATTTATCCTTTGTACAGTCTTTTCATATCAGGGTTCAGATATTTTTTTTCTTACTCACCCCCTTACGAATTTGGTATTTCATTTGATTTGACTTGGCAGAGGTAAAACACATGTGGAGATTTGATTAGTCTGTAAATATCTCCGTAAAGAACATTGTGGACAATGTTGCAGCAGTGTTCAATGGCTAGTTGTTAAAGCTACAGAAATTCAAACTGAAAATAAAATACAGATTTAAACAGTAAAGCTGTTAACCATGGGAGCTATTT
Source organism: Molothrus ater (assembly GCF_012460135.2). NCBI lineage: Eukaryota > Metazoa > Chordata > Aves > Passeriformes > Icteridae > Molothrus > Molothrus ater. The sequence goes on along the minus strand of NC_050511.2, from coordinate 6,364,541 downwards.
ACCAAAGATGATGATAGATATTCCATCTCTGGGTGTTCTTTAAATGGGTTTGCTGTTCTTTCCCTACTTCAAACAGAGATTTTGGACTCAATGTGGGAATTAATATAAGGAACTCCTAGGGCTTTCTTTGTGGAAAGAGGTTTTCCTTTGTTCAGAAAGCTAAAGAAATTACACTGTCAGCAATGCTTTGTTTGGCCCAAGATTTAACCAAGGACAAAAGTGACCATGAGGAGTTCAGCCATATGTTTTTTTGCTTCCAGCCCAACTAAGTTAGCTCTCAGGACATAGCCCAGAGGATCAAGGGTGCACTGTTAATTGTCTAACTGCCTTTAAAATAGCACCTATTTTCCCTGATACACTCAACCTTTTCAACTCAATCCTGAATTTGGCACTGCTTCAAGCTATTTATTATGATTTAGAAATAAATCCTCAATTCTCATGACACAGCTGCTTTTGTCACAATAACCACCTGGGTACAACACGCTCCTGTGGTGAAGTTTGATAGGTTAATCGAGCTTCACAAAGCTTGCAATGAGGTTTGAGATGCCTGGATAAAAATAATAAATATTGGGCAGAATCACTATTAACATTCTTTAAAATCTCTTATATGTGGTGGCATTCAGACATGCTAGGAGCATTAGCAAAGTATTAGTCAAAATATGCATTAGCAGCGTTCTCTCCTCAAACTTCTTTCCTATAAGAAGAGAGAATTTCTGGTTTTTTGCACAGGTTCAGTGTTAAAACATTAGAGTTGGAACAGGGACCCTAGTGAGTGGCATGTTTTGTGCTTGTGCTTCATAGCAGGACTGAATTAATTTTCCGTAAGACATTACTGTGAGACTGATTATAAGTCTGTCCTTGAATGCTTCTCAGTGAAAGCAATGTGACCTCCCTTGGAAGTTTGTTCCATGGATCTAGCTATCCTAGTATTTATAAAGTTTGTTTTAACCATTAACTAAAATTTCCCCTTTGTTGCAACTTCATCCCATTACTTCTAGTTCTGACCTTGGTGACTAATTATAATAATTGGCCCCTGACCTCCTGCTATTATTTTTTATGTGTTTGGAAGAGAGATGGGTGTAGACAAGAAAATGTGGAACCATAACCGAATGCTCAGAAAGCCTCAGGAAAGCACCCAGATTTGGGACTTTTCTTTGACCTATACTAAGATTAAAAGACACGCAAAAGTTAGAACAGTATTCAGTCAAGGGCAGCAAGAAAAACTTCTCTAGGGACATTGATGGTAAAAGGAAAGTCAGGGAAAATGTAGGCCCTTTCTGGAAGAAAATTGGAGGCCTGACTACCTGGGACTGGTTAGGTGGAAGTTGCTGCGATGTTCAACAATTTTTTTTTCCTTAGTCTTTACTAGAATGCGTTCCAGTATAAGAAAGACATGGACTTGCTGGAATGAGTGCAGAGAAGACCACCAAATGATCTGTAGGATGTACAATCACTGTTTTGGAGATAGGCTGAGACCATTTCTTTGTTCAACCTGGAGAAGCCTCTGGGAAGGACTTCTGGAACCTGCCAGTACCTACAGGATCTACAAGAGTAATGGAAAGGGAATTTTTATGAGGACACAGAGTAACAGAACAAGGGGGAACGGGTTCAAATTCAAATTCAGTGGTTTAGATTAGATTTAGGAATTAATTCTTTCCTGTGAGGGTATTGAGGGCCTGGAACTGCTTGCCCAAAGAAACTGTAACTGGAAAATCCCTGGAAGTGTCCGAGGCCAGGATGGAGGTGACTTGGAGAAACCTGGTTTAGTGGAAAGAGACCCTGCCCATGGCAGGGCCACTGAAACTGGGTGATCTTTAAGGTGCCTTCAAACCCAAAGTTTTCCATGATTCTGAGAAGATCACTTCTACTAGAGCTGCTATGTAGGTTGACCAAATTTTCCATACTAACCACACAAAAACTGTTTGCTGAATTGAACTGACCTTACCAGAGAAATTTTGGTAATCTTTTAAGGAAGAGCACTAATACGTCTTGCACCTGCAGTCCTCCCATCCATCAAATATAACTTTCCAGGAAAAGAAACATCTGTATTCCTTTTATTCATTAGCACCTAATGGTTGGATCAGCCCATTGGCATTGCCTAAAATTGCCTTAATTAAAATTAGGTCTTGCTGATAAGACTTACAACAATATTCATCAACAATATAGCTCTATAAGAAATGCATTTTTTTGGAAATAAATATAATTGCTTTGCAGTTAAAGTATACTTTTGTTTTCTGTTACAGGCTGTGCCAAAGAGTTACAGAGGACAGGGAAAAAAAGTAAATATATATTTACTCAAGTGCCTAATAATTCCACTGTTTGATCCATGGGTCTTTTACTAAGGGGAAGAACAATGACTATATTTACAACCCTTTGTAACAATTTTATTTTGAAGACTGCTGCTGCTTCATTATCTGTGGAGGTGTAGCACTAATGCTCTTGGCTGTACTTCTCTTCCATGTTGACAGTCTTGGTGTCAGTGTAATCTGTAACTCATTGGTTGCAAGAGGAGTATATGAGAGCTGATCTTTTTTTTTCTCTGATAAATGGATTTTTCATGTAAATGGTGGAGGGAAAGGATCTGGTGCATGCAACAGCACCCCCTAATTCAGTGGCCAAACTCACAGGTGATGTGTATAGAGACTGAAAAACCTTTTCCTTAACTTCTTCATTAACACAATACTTCTCTGGGGTAGTACAGGAATGGCATATTGAAGTGTTGGTCCTAAATTAGATAGGGAGATAAGTAAATTTTACCAGAGGGACCAGATTTCATGTCCTGCTTGACAGCTGTGACAGAAAGCAACTTCTGAGTTACAGCACCTCCTCATTCTTGACATGTCACAAAATATTAACACCCTTGAGTATGATTAAGTAAGTGACACATCATAATAATTTATCGTATATCTTGAAGTAAGTCAGAAGTCAGTGCTGGCCTCGTTTGATGATCTCAACTCAAACCAAATGTGAAAAAGCCAGAAACATTGTTTGCAAACTGAGACCCAACATCTCACTAAGACATCCTGTGAAAGGCTTTTTCAGTAGTAACTGAAATGAAGTTAAAATAACCCTATTAAAATCAAGGAAGAACTATGTAGCCATCAACATAATTCTTGTCTGTGCAGTACACATTGCTCTGAGATGAAATGATAGGTTTTTCAAGGGCATAGCTTATCTTGGTGATGAAAGAGTCCTACACAGGGTCAAAAGGTCTGAATTTCCAATAGCTCCTGGTCATTGCCTTGTCATGGGACAGAGGCTACTAAATTAATTTGTGATTATGTAAATTTGTTTTCTCTGATTTGAAATACACAAAAAACAGATAGAAACTGTTTTTTAACTTTAAAAAAATATTTCTTAGGCTTATTAAGGTGTATTTAATGAAGAAAAATCTCTCCGTGTCATAAATATTATATCTAAAATATTAAAATTTTAAAAAGTTACTTAGAAATTCAATATTTATTAAAAGGACACTAGTTTTTTTGGGCTTTTTTATTTTTCCTTTTTAGTATAATGATTTGTGGTTGCTAAAACACCAGTTAATTTTACCTGTTCAATTCCTGATAATATAAAAAGAGCGTTGGTTTATGGATTTTTAATTTTTTTAATATACTGCAGACAACAATTCTGAAGAAGACTTTTGATAAAGAGTATAATAAAATGGCTATTTTTTTTCCAAATCTGTCATACTGAAAAGCAGACTTTCCCAACAAGCTTTTATCTCTTTTCATTTGAAACCTTCAAAGAGAGGTATCAAACAGTCTTAAGAGTGTATTTTTTATAATTTACATTAGTTACTTTGCCTTTCCATATTTCATTATTCTATGCAGCTTGTATCAGGTGTCCTGAGATTCTTTCTCTTTGTATTATAGAGTGTCTTGATCACAGTTCTTCTACAGTAGAGGCTCACTTAGCTTTTCTTCACAGGACTGCAGCTGAGATCCGTATCTCCCCAGAGACCATCTGTGATACAAGGTAAGTGACTCCCAGGAGGATATCACACAAATTTGCATCAATTAGTAGGTTCAGAAACAAGAAATATCTCATAGCTTGTGAAGAAGAGTTTAAAAAGAAAAAAAAAAATCAAGATAACCCCTACTCAAGATTCATTAATGACCTCTTTCAATTACCCAGCAGGATTATGAAGGAACCACGGTCATGGAAAAGGTAGTCCTGAGTGTCTCTGGATGTCTCCAATGTCACACTGGTATATTTCCATAAATTTGGTTCAAGGTTCAAATATTAGATATATTGCAGTGCATTCGTATTTCTCCATGGCAAACAATCCACCCAAGATTTAAAAACTCGTAGACTCTGTTTTACAGTTTAACAGCATGACACCTTTTAAGCTGAAGACTTTGGGGGCAGTCGAAGGTGTGATAGACAGAGACAGAGATATAGATAGCGACACATGGAAAGCCCTCCAGGAGGAATTTCCATCATCCCCCAGTAGGGAAGAACCAGAAATTTCATGCCGCACTGCTTGAAATGTTCCCAGCATCAATCTAAAGTGCATAAGGGTGTAAAATATTAAGACAGGGAGTGTAGCACCTCAAGGTAGTACAAAAAACAATAGTTTGCTATTTTCTTGAGAATCTTCCATTATCGTATTTGGTCTTCACATAAATGATTCCAGTGTTTTTAATCACATAATGAAATATGAGTTAAAAATGTCCACTCTGAATACTGCAGAAGAGAAGGAGATAGATAAAGTCTGCAGGAGGAATATCAAACTACACACATTATTCAGAAGTGCAATGGTCATTGCTGGTTCTATAAAACAATCTTAAATCAAGGACCCCTGTGGTACATTTTCACTTCTAGATTATTTTCTTATTTCTTCCCTCTCTTCCCTAGAAGGTTGAAAACCAGCATGACTTTTATGATAAAAAGAAACTCAGACCAGAGAGAGTAAGTGGCATAGCTGTGACCATCCGGAAGAGTTGTGACAAAGCAGGAATTTGAATGATATTCGGAAACATTTCTTCACTGAAATGATATTCAAGTAATGGTAAAGTGGAATCACCATCCCTGGAAGTGTTTAGAAAATGTATGGATGTAGCACTCAGAGACATGGTTTAGTGGTAACAGAGCAGTGCTGGATTAATGGTTGGACTCAATGATTGTAGAGTTCTTTTCCAACCTTAACACTTGTATGATTGCAGCACTGCTAATCCAACTGCCTCTACTTCCTGAAACAGCAGATAGGCAGGTGTCAAACAAGTAAACTAGAGATACAGTGCTTTAAGAGGAGCCTGTACGGCCTCAAGCTGAGGAAATCAATTACTTAAACTGTGGAAAGTAGATGCAGTTAGATAAGTATAGTTAAAATATTCACATTAATTATTTACTCCTTTCAGCTTTTTTATTTTATCAGCAGAATGGAGGAAAAGGGATCAAAAAAAAAAAAAAAAAAGATGTGTCTGTATTAGGAGTGATCAAAAAGACCCTTTTCCTAGGGAAAGGTGTAACCAGACTTCATAAATTATAAACCAAGAAAGACAGGGGTAAAAAGATTTCTTGGCAGGTTGGCTTTCTGTGGGTTTTTTGGGGGAATTTTTTGGTTTTGTGTGTGGTTTACTGTGTGGTTTGGCTTTGGCTTTCTGTGTAGTCTTTGTTTCTTTTCGTTTGGTTTGGTTTGGTTTTTTGTTTAGTTTGTTTGGGTTTTTTGTTTGTTTGGTTTGGTTTTTTTCTTTTCCCTCCCTCCACTCTTCCTTTGCTCTCTTTGCTCTTGTGCTGCTTCCTCAAATAGAAGCAGTTTTGCCACAGCAAATGCACGCCTGATATCCAGCAGTGGTTTTGATTGATACAGTGGGCAGGATTTTTGGGCTGTGAGGGGAAGGGTGGAAGGGGGCTGTTCAGGCTTTGTGTGGGTGTAGGACATTGCGCTTCTGTGGCATTTTTCTTCGGAGCGTGTGGTCTTCTGTCCAGTCTGGAATAATCAAAGGAAAATTTGCAAACAGATCATCCAGTAAGGAGGTTTAACAACATGTATTTATATTGTTCAGTCAAATGGGAGGGAGAAGAAAATGTCTTTTAAAATCTGATAAGTTCTCTTCCATCTGCCTGCACCATGACTGCTTTCAATTCTGCTGAAGAACTCGTTTGCTCTTTCTCATTCCAAGCATCCCTTTTCTTCTCTTTTCTTCTCTTTTCCCCTTTCTTTCTTTTCTTTTCCTTTTAGGTTCTCAATTTTTCTTTTTTATCTTCTACCTCTTTGTTCCTCTTCTCTGTGGACCCCTCTGCTGAGATCAGATTTCTTTTGTTTTTGTCAGTGTCATTTTCACTTTCTAAAACTCATTATTTCTTTTGATGACCAGCATTCATACTTCTATTAATTCAGATATAAAGAAAGGCAGTATGTAAAGAGAATAGCTAATAACTTCTCCTGTTAATGTTTCAGCCTGCAACAGTAGCTGACATCCTCAGGAGGACATGGTAACAGGTTTTGGAGAAACTTGAGAGGGACCTGCCATGGAAATTAACAGGAGAGACCCTAGTCACAAAGAAAGAATAGCAAATTCTTCCCTGGGTTGATGACAGCCCCTTAACTCATTTGCGTTTTCTTCTCAGAAGCGTGACAGAAAAAGCCTACGGATGGGAAAAGCAGATGCAAGGATTGATGTTCAAATATCAGGAAAATGGACCAGATCCTCAACTGGCATAAATCAAGGCAGGCCCACAGGAATCAATGCAGCAATGCCAATTTACACCAGATGAAGACCTGGCTTGATAAATCTATCACTCTCCTGATAAAGGGGTGAGTGGGGAGGGGGAATGCACTATGAATTAGTGTCTTTTCAAAGAGCAGTGAAATAGAAACACATCTCCTTCTTGTTGCAGAGGGGTAGAAGTGCAAAATGCTTCACTTGAAGCAAAAGCCTACCCCTAGGGACTCCCTGCATACCTTGCTCCTGTTCCTGTGAAGGAGGAATGTCCAAAGTATCAACCCCAGCGCTTGTCCAAAGGTCCAAAGGAGATAGAGACATTTATTCCATACTGTGCAGAGGAGGCTAATAATAAATTGCTCTTTAAATGTAAAGGAAACAACCCTTTTTTAAGGGTTTCACTCTGAAAACCCCAGCCAGGAGGTTCTAAGCTGGTTTGTGGCATCTCTTCTATCAGTCATACAGCTGTTAACCTATAGCTTCCCAACATTTGGGCATTTGTGGTAATTAAATGAAATACTACATTTTCTTTTTCATAACCTTTCGTGTGTCTTTTGTGTTTAAAATAATGGTTTTGGGCTTGATTCTGGTTTTGAGTTATGTGATGTGAAGAGAGTGACATCTTGGAGGTGTTGTAGAAAAACAAAATAATATAAGTGACTTTCCATTTTCCTCCCACTGGTGCACTCCTAATATTTACTTTTCCTCTCTTTCCATCCCTAATATCAATACAGATAAGATGGAAGTGAGGAACAGGAAGAAAACAATTCTGAAATAAAAAAACTCAAAGAAAGCAATGAGATTTTTTTTTCCACTTGAGGAGTAAAAAATGTCAATTAAAAACATCATAGAAAAAAAACAAACAAAAGTTGAAGGTTGAGTGAATATGAACTCTTACTTAATTTTTAATATTTTAGATTGACTTTTTCTTTTTGAGGGGAAATGACTTGAGAGACTACAAATCGCTTTTTGGATATTGTCATTTATGCCATGTACTATTAGAACTCTCCTTTATAATTTGCTGGAAAGTTTTTAGTTTGTTTTGTTCTGTTTGATCTTTTCTTTTTCTTTCTTTTCTTTTCTTTTTTCTTTTCTTTTCTTTTCTTCCTAGTTTCTAATGTATTTTGAATTTCAGTGTAGCCAAAGAAATATAGTGCATATCAACCAAAACTAAATACCAGCTGGTTGTCAGAAATTAACACGGGCTGTTACTTTCCCAGTGACAAAATTGAGCAATTTCTCATTTAACATAACAAAGAAAGAAAAAGAAGCTATCTGATATAAGGACAGAAAAATGAAATGCAATATACATGAAATGGCAAAATTACATTCAGACTCAAAATGAAAAGTTTCTGTTTCTGTTCATCTCTGGAAAATTCATGGGGAGAACAAAAGAGGCAATGCTTCCATTTGGTTTATTAATAAAACTTGAAAAACTCGCAAGATCCAAGACTGAACAGTTCCAAACCATCAAAGAAGGGAAAATCTCTCTCAACCAGACCAGGGCAGCTGACAAGCCCAGACAAACCTGTTCAGCAGGTCATGAGGATTTTTATCAATTTGATTAAGAGAACGGCAAAGGAAATTAAAGAATTTACTTTAGTGGCTTTAATTTTACATCTCTAACACATAAAGTCCCTGCATTTTCAAAAATAATTTTGTGTTAAATCTTTAAATGTCCCTTGTAAACAGACAAGCTCAGACAGACCTACTCAGGATGAGAATTTTGCAATGTGAATTCAGATGCTTGGTTTCCCTTCCTCTTGTCTCCGGGATAAGAGACCATCCCATCCACACAGAATAGGTCTCTGAAAAATACTGAATTACACCATAGCTAGAAGCCCATATATCTATCCTCTGAAAAGATATGAAGATTATAATTTTTCTCACCCAAACAATTCATAAGGATAAAAATGGAAAAAAAACTGAGAGGGTCTGAACCTTGCTTAACTCCAAAGACCATAGGGAATAAGATGTTAGTTTTTCACTGTGGTTTCAACTGAACGTATGCACAAGCCTGACTTCACAACACAGAGAGTCTGGAGTCACAGAAAAACCTTTGATAGTTCCTCTCTTTTACCAGGGCATGGTTATATTTCTCCTTCTTTTCTGTCTCTATTTCCTTTTTTTTTTTTTAATTACCCAGATATCCAGGCCTTTTCTTGCTGACTTTCCCTTTCTATTACATCTATTTCTGCTTCTGCCCTTTCAACCTTTCATTCCCACCCCTTTTTTTTTCTGAACAGCTGCAGACAAATTCACCCTTCCTCCTTCCCCACCACTGCTGTATTCTGATTCAGACCACTATGAATTTTTCCACCCACAAGGTCCACATTTCTGATTTATTTTGTGTGTGACCTGTTGTGGTTCCCATTGTTTCAGCTGCTTCCTAGGAAAGGACCATTTAATTGTTGCCTCATTATCTCCAAGAGGAGGTGGCTGCTAGTCACACCCACTACCCCACCATAATGAAGCTATGTGGTTATTTCCTTCAAATTAAAAATGCCAGAAAACAGGCAGATGTAACTCCATGGAGGAGATGGAACATCAAGAATTAAGGAAAGAAGGAAAAAAAGAAGAAAAGAAGGAAGGAAAGAAGGAAAGAAGGAAAGAAGGAAAGAAGGAAAGAAAGAAAGAAAGAAGGAAGGAAAGAAAGAAAGAAAGAAAGAAGGAAGGAAGGAAGGAAGGAAGGAAAGAAAGAAAGAAAGAAAGAAAGAAAGAAAGAAAGAAAGAAAGAAAGAAAGAAAGAAAGAAAGAAAGAAAGAAAGAAAGAAAGAAAGAAAGAAAGAAAGAAAGAAAGAAAGAAAGAAAGAAAGAAAGAAAGAAAGAAAGAAAGAAAGAAAGAAAGAAAGAAAGAAAGAAAGAAAGAAAGAAAGAAAAGAAAGAGAAAATGGTTACTGAATAAAAACCAAAATGTAAAGACGAATGCAGATTTTAAATTACAAAAATGTTCTAAAAGGTCCCCAGGGAGGGATGCAGGACTTTATTTGGAAAAAGACAGTCTTATCAGGGGTTACAATATATAAATATTGAAAAGCTCCCTAACAGGTTAGCCACACTGCTAGATGTCAGAGCATTCTTTTCAAGATCCAACTTGCAGCAAATTGGCTGTGAAAGGAAGGTGGAAAAAAAAGACGAAAGGAAAAGAAAGGAAGGAGAACTGCTTGACAGAAGGCCTTCAACTCTCTTTTTTTTTTTTCCTCTTCATTCAGCCATACTGCATATAAATGCACTTAAACATCTCTGAAATTCCTTGCTCATACAACCCCTTAAAACTGTCTTGGACTATGATTTTCTCAAAAACTTACCTCTCTTACTTCTGGGTGAAAGGAAAAAAAAAATTATATTCTCCCTGCCAATAACACCTCTATGAAACGTCCTCAAAGGACAGCATTTCTTGCACCTATGTTTTTTTTCTCCACAAGCTGCCATCTGCTGTAATGCATCTCTATTTTAAGCTTTAGAGCCATGTGACTTAAATCCACATAAGTGTTGATTGTACATGATTGCCTTTATTGATTCTTCCTGGGACACAACTTACCTGTATCCCACTTCAAGTATAGTTTTAGTCTGGACTTTTCTTTCACTCTTTCTTTAATACTTTCTTTTCCCATCTTTCCAATTTTGTGTCTGTTCTTTTTGCTGTGGTAGTGACTGGGAACTTCAGTTAGAAAATGTCCTATTAAGCTATATGTGCAACAAGTGCTTCTGCATTAATATAAAAAAAAAAATCTTTCTCTGAAGGACACCTTATATTGTAAAAACAACCAGTAAATCCAAAAAAAAAAAAAGCAGCCTCAGTGATCTAAAATTAGAGACAAAATAAATATTATTTTAGTGAGAGAAAGTTAATATATTAGAGGGTAGTTTGAAACAAGTATTGCTGTGCTTTTTTGGTAGGAATAAGAAAGTGTCACAGCCTGTTTTTCTTCAGATCATTAGGTTACAGTAACAAGTAGATATTGATGCTGTTTCTAACTCTCTTTTGCCAGACTACTTTCAGGATAACAGGTCTTTTGGTTATCTCTCATGGTACTTAATTGAGGCATTTAGGTGGGGGGTTTGGAGGTTTTCTCTGGGTTATTTTTCTGATCAGTGGAATTTGCCATCAACTGTTTTTTTTTCTATTTACTTTTCTCCTTCCTTCTCTCTAACAAACTCAGAGGTGATGCTGCTTTCAGCATTAGTGGGATTTTTTAGTATTTCTATACAGATCTGAATTTTAATATATAATCTCATGTTCAGCTTTTTTCAAATTATCTTAAAATTAAAACCTGACTAGTGCTTCCTCCACTGTTTATAATTTAGATCCTTTTCTGTGTAGGGATTGAACAGGTATCCCATAAGCCAGAGGAATCATGATTAAATCAATGTGTTATTAGGCATTACAGGTTACACTGTTTGCCTAGTGAGCAGCCGAGTGAGTGAAATGTCTAGTGTACATCCTGGGAACAAATCTCCAGATTTATCTCCAAAAACAGTTGCTAATTCTTAAATGATATAATTTCCCTGTATTCAGGCAGGAGGGAATGTGACTCCTCTTGAGTAGGATTTGACTTTAAAAAGTAAACAGGCACTTGAGAGGAAAGATCCAGAATTTTCCCTGCTTTTTTTGGATACTATTTTGGTACTTTTTTTTTCTTATTTTCCTTTTTTTCCCCCCCTCCTTTTCTTTTCTTTGAAAGATGGACTTGAGCTCAGATCATTTGCAAGACTTTTGGATACAGATCAGCAGCTATACACAGGGAGTATGAATCTTGAATCTTCCATTTCACACTCGGCCTGAACAGGGTAATAGCTTGAGGTGCTGTCAGGACCTTCATCTGCAAGAAATGATGAGAGTAGCAAACATTCTGTGATTACACAGCTGGGAAACAGGCCATAGGATCTTTGGATGACTGAACCAGAGAGAACTAAAAAAGCATTTGATTTTTACTATTTTTTACATGTGTGCACGCCGGAGCTGATGACTCAAAGGAAGAAGGACTCTATGAGCCTTCCCTAAACAGGAGGAGGATGAGGAGATAAAGGAATGAAATTCAGCTCATTAGGTTGTGGCGTTGCTCTAAGCTGCTTGGAAGTCTTGTTTGAGGATGGGGTGGTCAGTGACCTTTGCTGCGGTTGTGTGGATGGGAAGAGAGAAAGAAAAGGGAATGCTGAGGCCACAGGACTGCCAGATTTATCAGATGCCTTGGGGGAGTGACCAGGACCTGGGAGGAGCTGTGCTCCATATTCCCACTCCATCTGAAAACCCCTTAAAATCTTGTTAGTCTGCATGTTTTGTCTTTTATATAGAAGGATTTTATAGAGAATTTTTTGTTTCATTAAGAATTAGATAAAAATTCTATTGAATTAAAGACAATCAGAGATCCTTTGGAGCTTAATGAAGAAAACTACTGATGGACAGGGCTTAAATGGCAGGAGTTTTCTCTCCAGAAAGTTACTTTTCCCCCAGACTTTTTTCAGCCAACACTACTGAAATATATTTGGTATGTAATGTAGCATGCAATCATATATCAAAACTAGCTAAAGAGAAAAAAAGAGGCTATTTTAAGGAATATTCAGTTCAACATGTCTGCTGAAGGAACTAGAAACAGAATTTTTATTTTATCTTTAAAGTGGGAGAGACATTAACATTTAAGCAAGTTGGTTTCAAGAGGAACCTCTGAATCATGTGTCTTTGGCTCATCATTACACATAAAGGATGGGGTTACAGAAAGCAGTCTCAGATACCAGGCCCAGCAGAGTACTCATGAGCTAATTCATTATGGGGGTTTTTCCTTTTTTTTTTTTTTTTTTTGTTATAATTTAGAAGAATGCAATTAAAACTGAACTTGATAATTAATTCTGAACCGGTGAGAACCAGTTCCAGAGATTATAACTGTAATGCTATGTAACCATTGATATAAATATTCATGAGCTTTCATTGTTTTATGCTTTTTTATGAAGCACACAGCTTATCTGAAGAAGTAAAATTAAAGTACTATTATTTAACATTATAGTGTAAATAAGACTCAACAGAGGGAGACAAAAATATATGCACTGTAAAATGTAACATACATATTCTATAAATATGTGTATGGGTATCCATGCATTTGAAAATGTGTGCTCTGTGCTGGGTTGTGTGCTTCTCTATATTGTGTGCCAACTTCGGGGGTCAGAACTAGAGGATTTTAGGGTCTCTTCCAACTCAAGCCATTCTATGAATATATGTATGACTGCGTAGCTGGATTGTTAGACATTCTTTTACAAGCATATACAGCCACACACATAAAACTGTTACACTCAAAAGCATATGTGCACATATTCTCAGAATCTCCCTTATCCATAAATACAACAGTGAAAAGATTAAGCAAGTTTGAATCTCAACCTGGACACTACATGTTGACCGAAATTCATAGAAATTGACTTATTCTACCACCAAAAATCAGTCAATACATAAAAATAATCACGCACAGCTGATGAAACAGTCTGTCTTATTTCATTCTCAGGTCAAGATGTTCAAATTAGCTGCCTCCAGAACAAATTCCTTTTACACATGGAGCCTTCAAATATCAAAAAAAAAAAAAAAGCTGACAAAGAGTGCTTAAAGGAAACAATACAGCTAGAGGAAAGCTCAATACTGGCTAGATTGAAGCAGGCAAGGAAGTAACAGAAACCAAAATAATCTACAAAGAATTTCAACTTTTTAAAGTATACTCTCTGAGGGTTTTTTCTTGTTTTTCTTTTTTTTTTTTTCTTTTTAAAATTAAACTAGAGATACAGTGTCTTAAACAGAAGTGTTCTGTGTAATGTTGGACACCTGGGGAAGCTGGCTGTAGCTTAGACCCTCCAGTCAGCAAACGTGATATTCAAATTGAAACAAGATTTAAATCTCCTGCACTGGTATGTTCAGTTCATTTATTGTGAGGCACTGAAAAGTCAAATTCAGTATTATGTGATTAAGCTACATCTGTCTCAGCACAAGCAGTAACCATATTTCTTTAAGTTCAGCAGGTGTTTTGCAAAGATTCTAAAGGATTTTGCACAAAATTAGTACCTATAATAAAGCACCAGTGATGAAGAGACAGCTCTTTATATCACTGATATATTATAGTTTTGTTCTAATAAATGTCATTGCCAAATATTTCAAAACCTAAAACAGGTTTGCTGACTGAACTGTTTTGCAAGCATATTTGCTATGCCTTATTGCAAAGATGTTCTTTTATAGACATACAGTTTAGAAATTTTATTTGACACTGCTGACTACTAAATTAGCAGCTTTTCAACTTTGCCAGACTCGTGCAACACAATTGAGATAAAAGGTAAAATGCATAACTTCTGCATTAATTTTTTGTTGGCAGTGTAATAAGAATCCTCAAGATGTGTTAATTGAGCCTAGGGTATGTGAAACAAATGATAAATCCTCCCCCTCCCACCTTTAGAACTTCTCTCTCCCTTCACTTTCCTTTTTCTCTTCAGTCTGCACTGAGACATCATTTCGACATCATTATGGTACAAGAACAGTGAGGTTTGCACAGAGACATGAACCTGCACAAAGAAATCAAGTATTTGGAGTACACTGCTGCATATGAGGGCATTTGAGAGAAAAGAAGTAACCTTTACAGCTTTCTCGTTCTTGTTTCTTGCATTTACTGATGGGGAGTAACTTCTCAGGCTATGTGCATGTAAATCTACAATTTCCCAATGCATCAGGGTCCAGGAGAAAAGTCCTGCTGAATTTCCACTAGAATATACAGCATCCAAAGAAGTTTGAGAAAGTTTCAAGATGCAGAATTTGGTAGTTTGTCTTTAGAGCCAGATTTGTAATGAGAATAACTTTTTTTTTTTAATATTGATTTTTATATAGAATACAAAAATATCTTAAAAAAATAATTTTCAATGAGCTTTTTTTTTTTGATCCTTGCAATAAAAGGAAGGAACAAGCAAAAAAAAAAAAAGAATACTCTCCAAATTTTATAAAAGCATAAAATATTGGGAAGGAGAAATAAAAGATATGTTTTCTCTGGGATTTTTTCAGTTGTTTTCCTTCCTGGAATTCTGAAGAAAAATTTTATGGCAATTTTTTTCAGTAATTTGTGACCATTTTCCAACAATATTCAAAAGCTTGAAGAAAACTGGGACTGTGTGATAATGAGTATAAAACTAAAAAAAATAAAACATTAAGTGGGAGGTTCTGTTTTCATCATGCGGTTGGCCAGCAAAGGCCTGAGGAGAACACTTGGATTTTTGGAAGTCCATACTGAAAATTAAAAATTTGGTTCCATTTGTTTTGGGTGTTTAAGAGGGTAGGGTGGATGAAGGAAGTTTCTTTGACTTCCATGCTTTTCCTAAAAAGTGATAGGGTAGACAACACAAGACCAGTAGGCTGAAGAAGATGATTGTGTTAGTTCTATGTCTTTTAATTCTGTTTGACATACAGATACATGTTAACAGGTTCAATCTTTCATTAAAAATGTAAGGCAACATCAAAATATTTTTTCACATCTGTGAAAGAAATGTAACATGAAGACAAACAAGCAAACAAAAAAAGAGAAACTGCAGCTCAAAACTCTGCATTTTTTGTGGTAAATATGCTTCTAGTTTCTTCTGAAGACTTGTTTTAGTTCATCAGCATTTTGCTGTCTTAGTAAGTGGCATATTAAGACCCAGATTACACTCCACTGATATAGCAAAAACCACATCTTCAATATATACAATTATTTTAGCTTTTTTTCCACGGTCACTGGAAAGACATAAAATCTTTGCAGTCCCTGCATGAGACAGCCCAACCTTGAGAGGCTTCTATTTCTTTTCATCGATTATGGGGGGAGCCTACTGTGGCTGGACTTCTAACTTTGGTATCTGCGGGGTTCCCTTGGCTAGCTAGGATGAATCCAAGCCAAAATCCATGTCAATAGCAGTATCTATGTCAGATTTCTTGGAAGAAAAAATCCCATTCTCTCCCTCTCTCCTGCCCTCCTCTGACAGCCACCCAACTGGGAGCCTTCCTTCAATGCACACTTTCTCTGGAGCTCTCCAGCTGTTATGTGTGGAAAATGTTAAAAACAAGGAGAGAATACAGAGTGTAGCTCCTAAAATACCCCCTACAATTTGTCCCCAGAGTCCAACTCTCTCTGCAGAGACCCTTCCTGGGCTCGACTGACCGGCTCTGCAATGAAGTGGTGACTGATGGACAAGACTAAGAAATGTTGTGTACGTTTTACAGTGTTGCTGTGAATGGATGACTGGGATTTAATTTCAGATTAATTGATCTGCTGTGACCCTGAACAACTGCAAAGAAGTTTCTTGAATACACACTTGGCAGCCAGGGTTTTGTTGAAGGCCATAAAAATGAACATCAAAAAATCTAGTATTTGTTGGTTTGGGTTTTTCTCCTTTTAAGACCAGAAATAAGCAAGGTCAAGTAGAATGTAAAAAAACAAAACAAAACAAAACAAAACTGCTTGTGATGCTTGTTCTCAGAAATCCCTATCTTTAAATAAATATTCTAATCACAATTTCAAATATACTTTTGGAAGTGATAACCTTTTTTCACCTCGAACATACATTTATGGAAAGGAAAAATACTGGAAATATAAAGAAATATGAAGGATGTTTTCAAGCAATTTGTCTATTATAAAGAAGGTCTTTTATGCTTCAGATTTGCAATAATATTTTCAGTGAAATGCACTTGCTAGTAGGAAAAAAAAGAAAAAGAAACAAATGAAAGAAAAAGTCAAGGATATTTCCATCTTTTTAATCTACATTTTTTCAAATAAATATTTAATATTAAAAGTTAAAACAGTTGTTTTCTATTACAAAATACACCAAATTCATAGTTAATACTTTGGCAAGAAATTAAATGAAATATGAAAAATGAAGCAATACAAAATAAGAAATATATTAGAAATTTGTGCCAATGGTGTGAAAAAAATAATATATGAATCATGATTTCCACACCTGCTCATAATGCATTGTGTCAAGAAAATATCAGAAAAGTAGGTGATTTTCTCTCTGTAACACAAAAGTTTGCAGTTTAGCTCAGTCTTTCACCTTGTTTTCAGTAACATACTTCAAGAAATAGATCCACCATCTGCAGAGATTTTGGAAGAAGAAATTATTGGAGAGCTTAGAAATCTGTCTTTGGGGTGCGATAACACTGTCAAGTCCTACAGAAGTTGGAAATAATCCCTTCCTCTTGTGACAGACAGAACAAGAAGTTGCTCATTTAAATTGCTGCAGGGGAGATACCAGCTTTGAGATAAGAAGGTTTCCCAATGGTGAGGCTAGTTAGGGGCAAGAGTACAGTTTTATACAGAAATGCTGGGAGTTCCAACTCTGAAAGAATTTCTGAATGCCTTAGACTGGACTTGGCACTGGGCCATAGAGTCAGCCCATCCAACCTCTTGAAATCACTTTAGGCCATATTATTCTGTGATCTAATGAAGAATCATTTGGGGGATAAAAGAAAAAAAGATGGCCATTAACAATAAGAATGACATTTCCCGGCCTTCCCAAACTTTGTGTATCCTTCATCAGTTATCTTTCATCTTTTCATACCTCAGCTCCTTAAAATAATACAAATTCCCTGTTTTTTTTCAAGCCATAAGATGCCGATGAAATAGTGTCTGAGAGGATTTCTAGAGTAGTGGTGTGTGAAGCTGTAGAAGAGCCAGGAGAGATGAAATGGTGACAAATATTATAACTACCTACAAATCCTGAAAATAGGCTGTGTAGGTAGTGAAAATATATTAATAAATACATCTAGCTGTGCAAAGGAGGATTATCAATACTGGTTTACAGATAAGAAATGATAGGTCCGTTAAAAGGGGAAAAAAAAAGAACAAATTGGAAGTGGGATTTTGAAAATATATTTGAAGTGAGTTAACTTAAATAAACACTTTATATGCTTCCATGAAATAAATGAAACCACAGAATTTCAAAATGGATTTGATTTGAAGGGTCCTTAAAAGCATCTTGTTTTGATCTCCTGACATGGTCAGGGCTATCTTCCACTATCTGAGGTTGCTCCAAGCCCCCTCTAGCCTGGCCTTGGATACTTCCAGGGATGGGGCAGCCACAACTTCTCTGTAAAACCTATGGGCCAGTGCCTCAGCACTCTCACTAACCTCAACAGACTGGATAAAAAAAGAATGTATATTCATACCAGTATTTATATTTCACTTATTTCAATGGACAAGTGACTGTAACTATGCAATTATTGCTCTCTGACCAAGAATTTAATTAAAAATCCTAGACATCTCTCTTAGCCTCTTTTCTAAGAGTTTGAGGTTACGGGCAAGCCATTACTCCTAGACAATGTTACCTGTGTTTTATTCCTGTGAATGATGTGTTCACATACCTTTAATTTTCAGTCAGGTGACTAAGAGGAATGCATCACTGAATTTCAGAGCTTGCACACATTCTGCACTGAGCTTTAGTCACAAACAGCAAGAAAATTTTGAGAGTGGAATATGAAGAAGTGGAATTTGTTTTGGAGCAAAAGTGGATTTAACTTGCTATTTTAGTACATCAGATGGGTGATTTTTGTTGATTTATTTTGCTTCGGGTTTAATTTTTTTTGCATTGGCTTGGTTTGGTTGTTGTTTTTGTTTTTGGTTTGGTTTGCAGTTTGGTTTTGGTTTTGTTTGGTTTTTTTTTTATGGTGTGGCATTTTTTGGTTGATTGGTAGGTTTTTCTTTGTTTGTTTTGTTTTAGTTGTGGGGTTTTGTTGTTGTTGTTGTTTAGTTGTTCTTTTTAAGATAGGAATTCTTTGTTATTTATGGAATCCTGACTACATAAGGGACATAAAAAAAATTTTAATGAATCAGACTTCCAAAAACAGAAGAAAAATCCCAAACAAACGGAAATCCAACCCTTTCCATGTTATTATAGATACAGGAATATTCATTATTTGACAGCAAATAGTGCAACCCAGACACTGAGTCACCCCATTAGGATGGAAATGAAATGGTGACTACACTACCAAAGTGCAAAGTGTCTCTTTATAAATCTAATTGTAGTCACTTCTGTCCCTTTTCCCCAAACTCATATAGGAAATTACTTGCATGGAGCTAGCTTTTTAATGCTGCTTTACAAGTTTTGTTCCGGGGGAGGTTTTATTTATTTTGCAACATATTATTTAATTAAACAAGCTCACTCAGATATATAAGAGAGGAACCTGAGATGTTTTTTGCTTTAGGAAAGATGTCTCATGTTTATGGAGAAAATGTCAAGGATCAAAAATGACCCAATTCTAGGTCAGCAAATGGATTGCTCTTAGGTGTCTGCAAGAAGAAAAAAAAAGTGACTCAGACTCTTTATAGAAAAGAGACTGAATTTGTCCACATTTCTGATGGAAGAAAAAAAAACTTTAGCAAATTCTGAATCTTCTGAAAATTCTGTCTACTTACAAGCTCTTAAACATGAGTCTGCAGTCACCTATCACTTTCTTACATAACTTCTGTAACACTGTTTAATCTCAGAATAGATTCACAACCATGGTAAAAAAAAAGAATATAGGATCTACCAAGACAGACCATCCTGTTAAGCTGTCTCCAACACAGCCAACCATAGATGTTTGGTATAAAACATGTCAGTCATTGAATGGCACTTGACCCCAGTACTATCCTGACCTCCAAAATTTTTAGAGGGATTTGCTTTGGGAGAAGTGATATCCTTCTGTATGTTACCTTGAAAAAGTATGGTTTTTAAATAATTTCTCTTTTGAAACCATTTCAACATTTATAGACATGAAATTTATGTAACAAAAAAAAAATTCATTTCTTTATTGCATAAAATATAATTAAGCATTAATTTAAGATGTGGTAAGTTGGAAAAAACTATGAGAATAGTTTGTTATTCACCTTCTCCATACCACCCATGGTTTTGTTTAATCTGTCTTGCATGTACTGACATTACAGCAGGAACTCACTTGATCTGGCCAACATATGCAAGCTTGGCTGCCTACAATAATAGAGCTTAATTTACAGTTTATCATTAGGCTATTAAAAAAAAATATTTTCTTTGACATTTAAGAGCTCTTTGACACTTGCCTGCCTGAGACACCATTGTAAATGTCATCCCTAAGGATAACATTAATCCAAAAGATAACATTAATTCAGTGGTCAGACAATTGAAGCCCATGAGAGACCCAAGTTTGCAAAGTCCATTAAGGCAGACTTGAAGAGCAGCAGGACTTTAGAAATCACATACGTCCTCAGGACTTAAAACTGGTTTAAAAAGCTGGAAACATTCTTGAACAAGTTCATCAGATAAATTGCATAAAGAGGAAATGTTTGTCATTTATGAGTGAATACACCCCTTTCAATGCAATCCTTCAGTTTTAAATTTAAATATCTAGATAATTCAGCATCATATTTTTGTTTTGATTTACTTGTTACTGAGCCCATGACTTTCTCAGTATTATAAAAATTGCAAACATCTGTTTAAATGAAGGCAGCAACATAATGGACTGAGTAGGACTTCATAAACAGAAGTTGCAGATATCTAATTAAGAGTATTTACACTGGTTTGAACAAAAGCTGTCTTGTCTCTGGGTCTGGTTGGTTCTGAGGCAGCATTTATCAGAAACTAAATGGGCAGATAGAAACACACACATATCCACAGAGGGATTGAGGTATGGGTGCGTATGTTTGTGTACCATGATCATTAACCTGAGACTCTGGCTGCTGACAAACAGACAACTTTAATGAGAGGTTGTATCCAGAGGCTGTTGTTTACTTAACATTGCTACATTATCCTTAAGTGCTGTTTAATAAATAATTGGAATCATTTCCCTATTAATCCTACTTCTCCTTTTCTGATGTGATACAAAAATGATTTTTTTTTTTCAGATTTGGCTTTTAGCTTTATGTTGCCTTGTTGGGTTTTTTTAATCTTATTTTGAAACACTGCTGGCCACTCATTGTCTCCAGCTGCATTACGTACTGCATCTAGCACCATGAAGTTGTGGTATTATCAGAGGATTCTAGACATCACTGAAATGCAAATTATTATAATTACAATATTGCAGCTGCTCAGCTGGTATTTTAGTCGGAGCCAGAAAAGTTCTCTTTTTCTTTCCACACACATTATTTCCATCTTTATAGACTTGAGGATGCAAAAAACAAAAGAAAGTAACAATAAAAAGCCCCTGTATGATTCTTCTGGAAGGGACAATATTTTCATAAATTTCCCTTGAAGCAGACCTTGATTTCATAATAAGTTTTTCTTTCTCTGGCTTCTTGGAAGGGGCTGAATATTTTTTAAGGAGTGAAGAAAGAGTTTGCATCAGAGGGTGGGAGAAGAAGACAGAGAAAGGGAGATTCATAGCTTTTAAAGTAAAAAATATGTCCTCTAATTCTTTAAAAAAATATCTTCCATGCCCTCAATAATCCATTGCAGATCAGGCATTGAGTACCAAACTATCTTCTTTTGCAGCACAAACCATTTGGGAGCCTGCAGCGATGTGAGTGATCTCAACATTGTTCACGTAAGGAGGAAGAATTAAATTCCTCACTTCCTGGCAGAGAATGGAGCAGGATGGAGTTTACCTACTGTTGTTCAAGCATAGGGTGATAGCAAGGCTGCAGCTGCTTGGCTCCCTCTTAAACAAACCTCCTAACCAGCCACCATGGAGCATCTTTAGTTCTGTTCCCATGGCAACACCTCTGTCCTCTAGTGCCCATGGTGTCTCTAACACTTTTGACTAGTTGGATTCCTTGGCACCTGCCTCCAGTGCCAGGTCTTGTCAAACCTTATTAGACTGAGAATCCATTTTGGCTGCACTACTGGGAAAAGAAAGCAGACAGGTTTAGTTCGCCTGAGATCTCTTTCAAATCCCAGTAAAGTAAATTTCTCAAGTTTCCAGCTAAGAGCTGAACTTGCCTAGGGCAAAGTGTGTGCCTCTGCACACATGTATACAAGTATATTCTGTCACATGCACTGCTTCTTCCTTTTTCTCTAGAGTGCATGTGCAGCCTCCCACTCTCTTGTGCTCACAGACTAACACAAATAAAAAGTGGGGTTTGTGAAGGAGCAAACTGCCATACACAAACAACTTACCCCCTCAGATTTTACTCATAAGCTCATCACAGACCTCCTTGAACATACAAAACTACCCATCCCTTTCCTACACCAACACACAGGATCTTTGCATACTTTGTCTTTTCACACACTCACATTTCTACACTCACTACAGCTCCTCAAATGATATTATTTTGTATTAATACAGATAAAAAATATTAGAAATTTATTGGAGAGATGAAAGGCTCATTTCTGACCAATAAGTATGCTCATTATGTAGGAGGAGGAATAGCCTTATAAGTCCAGCTTGGTAAGATTATGTCCTATCCTCATGACCCTCAAATCTAAGAACCTACATATTTATAAACAGATTAATATGTGGGAATTACCTGTGTGCTGGAACCTGCACTGCATTTTTGATGAACATGTTTTACCAGTTAGGAGATATCTGTTTCCATATTGTTCCCCAAGCTGATTTTTTCAACCAACATAAAGTTCAGAGTTGGAATTTAAGTGTTTAATAGAGAAACATGGTTACTCTGCCCTCCATCTGTGTTTAATGCTGTAGACTGATGACTTTGTTTAGTCAAGTCTGAACGAGACCTATCTGATGATGTCTAATCAAAATAAGGCATCTAAGCTTTTTTAACAGAGACTGGAAGAAAAAGAACTTGAGAACCCCATGATACACAATAAAATTTCCTGCAAATATCTCTTTTGTAAAAGGAACTTGAATGATTGCATTTTTGTAAGCATGTAAGTTATAAGCACAAATGGAACCTAAATAAAATGGGTATGCATTTGAATGCTCTTTCAGAGGAAAGGCTTAGATTATTTTCTCAAGTTAACTTATGATGTGCAGAATTCCTGCATCAAAAACGCAAGAGTTTATTCTCTTAATACCTTCTCCTAAGCTGTAGCCCTGTCTCCTCACCATATTTACTAAATTTTGGGGCTTTTTACTTAGCCACATAATAAGCAGTTCTGGATCTTTCTGAACAAATTGATTTTGTTGAGGACTTTATTTTCTTAAAATACTCTATGTTACTGCATGTTTATGAGAAGAGTAAAGCTGGCTTGAATTATTTCCAGATTCTAGAGAATATTTAAAGTTAGCATCTTACCTCTATCAATATGTTGGGAACCAGTTTCTGAAATCACATAATTCTAGAACATTTTTTCATGGGAACATCTCTCTTCAGCAGACTCTAACTACATGTTTTTCTGTTTTGTTGACCATGGTCATAAATAGTGTTACCAGGGGCAAAGAATATGTGTATCAGAAGAAAAAATAATTTTGCAGTTATAGTCACTTCATATTATTCGTGTCTACTCAAAGGTAGACTTCCGATTCTACTCATAACTTAGTGAAACTTACATCATCTGGATTTCAAATTTCAACTAAAGACAATGATCAAAAAATCCAAAGGACCTGCCACCCACAGAACTCAGTGGATCTGCAAATGCTATAACTTGATGCATTTGTTTTATTCTTAGACTATAAAAAGTCTTGGTTTGTCTCCTCTCTTTTTAGAAAATCCTTGGTTCAGCTGGTCTTGTCATACCAGCTACGTTCTTTAAAGATAATTGCGTAAAATTACTGTAGCATCACTCTATTCAATTTCTCCTTTATAATTCATAACACACAAACATAACAGAAAACTAAATTAAGTGTAGAATACTGCAATTGTTTCTCAATGACTGTTTAGGATAGCTTTTCAGACTGTAAAGGCTTTCCATAGGATAACTGTGTCTGGGATCCCCCAAATTAATCTGGAGTTCTCAAAACTTTAGGCACCTGGTTTTAAGCTCTCTGCCTTAGAAGGGCAGCCTATTGAATGTCGAAGTAGAAAGATCCTTCTTGCAGGACATGGTGAAATGCTATGCCTTCAAACCAACATGTAGGATGTTTCGAGTTTGTTTTTTTCTTTCTTTTAGCTCATATTTTTTTCCCAAATTGAGTTGTGAGTTTCAGGCAGAATTGGTTTATCCCTTGTGGTTGTGTGCAACCATAAAAAGAGGTTTTCCTCTTTTGTAATCTCAGACTCATCTGTGCATCAAGATAACCTGAGATCATGACATTCTCGTGTTGCTTGAGTTTAGAGGTGATGTCTCTTTCATCAGAAAAGTTTTAATCCCTGGAGAATATCAGCGTTATATCTCCGTCACAAATAGTCTAGGCAGAAAGATGGATAACCTTGATAAGTGAAAATTCAACCTTGCAAAAATTCATCTGCTGAATAATAAGATGTAATTTGTACATGCACTTATTAATTCCATTCAAAACACTGTCAGGAATGTTTTAGAGGCTTCACTGCATTTAACTTACCTAAATCCTACATCTCACATTTAAGACTCAAGTTGAAACAATAAGGCATTTAGCCCAAATTTAGAATCCAGAAATGGTAGCAAAAAACCAAAGACTGACTTATGAAATTAGACAATGATAAGATATTTTATTATATCTTATAATTTTTTTGGGGGGGATGCAGGAGCTTTTATTCATTTTTTCTTAAATGCAGCTAGTATAGGTATAAACCACCATTAAAAGTATAAACTACTTTTCTTGACTAAGCCCTTCATATTTTGGAAACTTTGAAGACTGAAAAAAGTAATTATTCCTTCTCTTTTGCCCATTTTGCAGCTTGTGTTTTTCTCCTTGCCTATTTTTCTCTAATGCATTGTAGAAGGGCTGAGGCCAAAATGACATCTAGGACAAAAGTCAGCCTCCATGTCAAGTACAGACTTCTGGACTATCTGGGAAAAAGTGATTTCTATTGTGACCTTAAACCTAAAATCCCTTAAACTTAAGCAGATGGAATTAGAGAAACGGGAGATTGACTGAAGGTATGTGTTAGTTCATGTTGCTTGGTGCTTCTGGTAGGGTAGGTTCAAACCTGCACATTACTTCAAAACTCCAATCTGAGGAATAGCTGTTCCTTAAAAAAGTTAGGTATAGTTATTAACCAAATTAATTTGGAAAGAAGATTGCAGCATCAAATAAAAACAGGTGTGCATCTCAACACAGAGGGATGAACTCTGTGGATCAAGACACCTTGAGACACTGAGTACTCTCCCAACAATTCTGTTCAGCTTCATCTTGTTTGTCTATCAATGTGCACCTAGAAAATCAATTTTAGAGGGGTCCTTGCTTAAACACATCTTCTCAGATCAAACGTTACAACATCTGAAATGTTCTCATTTCTTGAACTGTCATATTGCTAGATTTTCGGGTCCATTCTACTCTCAGACGTAGGCTGGTGCAGTACTTTAATGGAAAAAAAAAAAGGACCAAGGTGGTATAGGAGATGGATATTTCAGATGGCAATCACCTCTAGAAGTCTCTTCCTTTGTAACTTTATTGACTTTAGCTGAAAACCCTCCATTCCATTGCCTCAATCCCATAAATTATTTTAGACCCCTCAGGTGCACATAACTTTTTGTATTAATTTTTCCTCCAAAGAGAAAACCAAAAAAAGGGAATTATACAGACACACTTGTTAAATCCCCCATAAACACTCAGGAAAAAAATTTCAAGCTGTGACTTGTCTTCTGCAGAATTGAGGTGTGTGTATTTGGGCTGTGTCATTAGAAAATCAGTAGAGGAAGAAGCCTTCAGAGATGCTTCAGCTGACAAAGAGTTTTCTTAGGAGGAGAAGTTTCCATGACAAATAGAGGGAGCCTGTATGACCAACTTGGACTCAACATCTAGTATTTACAAAGCTGAGTAGATGAGGTGAAACACATAATTGACTAACTTTGTTCACCTACAGAAAGTATATACCACCTTCCTTATGAATTTAATTTTAGTTCCTTTTCTTTTCCAAATATAATTGATAATTTTATTATCAAAGAAAAGTGTTGCATTGTTGAAATTAAGAGGAGTTTGTCATTGGCATTTGAAAATATGTTACTGCTCAAATCTGGTTATTTCTTTATCATAAGTTGAGAGCATGCTTACTTCTTGGATTGCTAGGAACTCTTATTGAAAGAGAATGTTTTAGGATTCTGTAATGAACTATGTTCCTCCATAGAACATCATTATTATTATCATTATATTTCATGTTGCCATTAGTTTTATTAAAATTTTAATTTTAGCATTCACACTGCAGAAACAAGAATTAAAACACTAAGTTGAATAAGAGCAATATTCATTGCCAAATTAATAACAATGATCATTGTATATCCTAGCAGCAAAGCTGTGAATAACTACTGACAATAGTAATTAAAATAGTCATACTGTACTAAAACTAAAAGCTGAATCAAGGTGGCACTGAACAAACTGTCTATTCTCCAGTCCTAGGTGATTTGGATGTTAAATTATTTTAAGTATTCATGTTCCCCAGGGGAAAAATTTGATGAAAGAAGACAAACAAGTGAGACTTGACTAGGTTTTGGGTAAAAAATCAGCAAAGTTGGGGATGTTTTCTCAATTCTTTGCAAGCTAAGATCACAATTTGTTATCTAATTATCCAGGGTCTAGGTCAGTCATTGAAGGAAACAGATCACCAAGATTTGAAAGCACTTTGGTTCATCAGGATGGATGTCACTGCACAGACAAAATGTATCATTACAATCATTATTGCTGTGCATAATAATAAAATGTTTGTCTCGAATGTTTTCTGAGGGAGACTGACACTGGTACAATCACGGGTGTTCTCTGTAATGGGAAAAACAATTAGTTTTCAGCCATTTGCCTTCCTGGCAGTGCTACATTCTAAATTATATCTCTTGTTCTTCAATGAAGAGGCTCTGTAAGAATATTTCTATTGCGAGACCTTCAGACAATGAGGGTGGATCTGCTCCCCTGGCTTGCTGTCTGCGTCACTGCTTTTGGAACCTATAATCACACTGCAAGCCTCTAGGTTTGAAAGCACTCTCTGATAATTTTCCAAAGCCCCTGCTGGTATCGTGAGGGGTCAGATACATGAAAATTACTGAGGAGCCTCAGGAAATACCAAGGTGAAAATGTAACCTGGGTGTCTTTCTAAAACGCTGCCTATAGCACATGCAGGATAAGGCCTCATGCAAGAATTACTTGGTAAAATTTGTTGGCTTGTGATTAGGAGGTCAAATTGTGTGCTTGTTATGGGCTTTCTTAGCCTTACCAAAATACCTCTCTAACTCCATATTTGTGTTCCCTGGCCGCAAGAAATGCCAGGAGGATGTTTGAAAGACAAAATAGAAGCACACTTGCGGTGGAAAAAAACATTCACTTATTTCCAGTAAGCAGCAAAATTTATGTACTTTACATGATAAATGTCTGGAATCCAAACCTCACAGAAGGTCACAAACTTTCTGTGCCCTAGTGGAAGTATTCTTCCTGATCTCTAGAGCTGATACCATTATCTGGGCCTGTTTGTGGATGAAGTAGTTTTCCTTGCCCCTTAAGTCTATCTGAGAATGCAGGAGAGGACTCTATTTCAGTTAGAGTTCCTTTCACCTAAATGTTCCATGCAAAGCTGTGGTGGCTGTTCTGAGCTAATCATCCTTGACTCTCCTTCTAAAACATGCTGCCTGGTGTGATACAAAACATATAAAACATTGCCTAGTCCAGATTTTTGTATGTGGAGGTGGATTTGGGGGATTGTGTGAGACGTTCTTTACCTGAGTAAAAATGCTGTTTTCAGAGCAATAACAATCTTTATTATTTAAAAGCTCAGTATTCAGAGAGAAAAATGACAAAACCTTTTCTTTAGAAATGTACTTTGTTTTCTTCACTTGCTCTTTAAACAAAGTCTATGTCCTGAAGGTATTTTCTGGTATATTTTCTGGGTATAAGATGTTGACATAAAGGTACCTGATAGATGTAAAACAAACATTTAGATTCATATTCCGATGTTAACTGAACCAAGGGCAGGTCTTTACAGGTTTTTGATAAATCTTACAGTAAAATAATATTGGGGGTAGGGTGGAGAGTGAACTAAGTATACTGCGAGACCTTGCAATTATGTCGAGTTTCAATACTTTTGGATGTTACTTGCTGAATTTTCTCAGATTTTGCAGGTAAATACTCCAGTGATTAATTATGTTAAAATTACAGTTTTGTTTATAGCAACACTTTCAGTTAACCTAAAAAAACCCTTAACACTGAAAAAAGGTCATACCTTCTTTATGTCCATCTCTTATAAACCCAAGAATTTATTGTTAGTGTAATTGAAAACCCATCAGTATTATAATTATTAGTTCAGATCTAATTATTACAGAGAAAAAATATTTCTTGTGCCAAAAATTTCAACAGTAATGACGATTTAGCTATAACGTTGCATACCACTTAGGTTTTACTCATTTTCATTGTGTTATGTTGACCCATCACTTTTTCCTAAAGGTCCCATGTTGACTGGTTTCATTCAGTTGTAGTGGGATGTTTTACTTAGCTGGATCAGGAATCTTTTATTACTTAATACTGTTATATTTATAAACCATGGTTTTATAGTAAAAAAAATCAGAACAATAAACGAAAAAAAAAAAATTAAAACACTACTCAGTGTAAAAAAAATAAAACTCAGTACAATTTATTAATACTGGACTTTTTTTTCTGATTTGTTAGAAAAAGGAAGCAGATTTTCTAATAAAAATCTAGTAATATATATTTAACTTCTTTACAATATCTTAGGCACTCTACAGATGCTTTTCTTAATAGTAGATTAAGTTGATTATTTAGTGTTGAGACAAATATTCAGGCCTGGTTTCTGCTTTGAAGACCTTACTGTCTTTGTTTAGATACCTGACATGAAAATGAGAAGTGACAAGTGAAGAAAAGAAACAGCAGGAGAGAAAGGGAGCATAAAAGGATATGGTTTATAGAATTATCATGGAGTTTCTTGAAGGCATGTTCCATCTCACCTAGATTTAGTTATCAAAGTTATGTATACATAGCATTAGCAAAGAGAAGACTACTCCCACCTATGATCAGTGCAGCTGATTGGATGCCTCTAGGAAATTATTTAATTTAGAAATTAATTTAAATCTGGATGAATAGCTTTATGGGTGTTACTATTTTCTTTCTCCAACAACTGAAAGACCCTTAGCTTGTCCTGCTCACTTGACTTTCAGTTTGTGGTGTTTTATGCCACACATCTCTGTAGGAAGACCATATGGCTAAGAAAATATGATGAAATAAAGGGGCAATGATGAGGAATTACCTTAGTGAAAGACATGGAGTGTCATCTCCTCTTTTATACCATTTTAGACATGTTTTAAAGAACAACACAGATTTATCCCATTCTCCTCTTTAAATCCACTTAAATTTAAGACTCTCTCAGCAGTGTCATTTCTGTGGTGAGACCTTTCTTGCCCCAGAACAACATTCAGTGAGGGAAGTCCCACCACAGATCAGCCCTTGGCTTTGACAGATTGCACAGGCAGAGTGTCTCACACCCCTGAGCAGCAGCACAACCATGCAAGAATAATTTAGAAAGCTAGGGCCATCTCCTAAAAACTTTAATATCTGGTGGTAAACAGACTCAGAGATGTGGTACAGTGTGAGTTTTCAGACTTCAGAGCACTCAACTACTCAAATGCTTGTGTTCTAATTTTTTGTATTACCCAGCTCTTACAAGCTAGACAGAATAGAGGTGGCATTGCAAGAAACCTCAGCAATTAAGCCGCTGTGCTGAATCAAATCTGATTTCAGGGCCTGAGCAGAAGAAAAGAGGAAAAATCTGAAAGATGCTAAAAATGAAATTTTAATTGTACTCCTAGACCATGTGTTAGAAGTAAATACAGGCTTAATATATCTGGGTCTAGTTTACTTTGTATGGACATTTTGACAGGAAAAATAATCTTATATTCATCAGGGAGTTTGCAAGATAAATCATGATTAAGAAGAAGGAATATTACTAGCCTGTTCAGACTTATGTAAGCCTGCAAATGCCAACGTCATACAACTAATTCAAAACTCTTGGCTGAGATATTCCCTTCTTTCCATTGTCTAATGGAAAAGAGAGCAGGAATATCCAGGTTTCTGAATGCTGCATAGAAAGATGCTGAAGGCCTGGGAGTGTCTGAGCCAGAGGGTGAATTAAGTCTTCCCCATGAACACCACTATCTTTTCACTATTCAAAAAGCTATGCCTGTTTTCAATAATGTGTACCTGTTGTACAGAAGAGGATTGGCATTGAAATTGAATTTAGGCAGTCTGGATACAATCTGTAGGGAGCTCAGGATGGAAGAATGTCTTCCAACATAAGGGTTTGATCTGTGGCTAAACCGTCTTTCTTCCATAAATGTCACCACTCTCTAGACTGTAAATATCACCTGCACCATGTGTAAAGACAGGTTTTAAAATGGATGGATTTAATGCTTCTTTCTCACACAGGGAATCTATTGTCATCTAAAGGACAAAATCTATTTTCTCTTTTTATTTTCCCTTTTCCTTTTTGTTGCCATGAAAATGTAGGTGTAAAGCAATACCCTGCCAACATTCTTTACACAGCACATGCGGATGAACAAAAAATAATTGCTGGAAAATCCTTTACTCAAACACACAGAATTCAAAATGAAATCTGTCCTCTCACACCTCAGATTTACATCCACACAGATGTAAATTGACAAGAAATTACACATACTGAGGGTCTACCCCATAAGCTCTCAGAGGTCTTTTTCTACACTTTGTGTGAGCAAGCCACACTTTATAAACTGCATCTACAGATCTGCAGGACAAAGAGCAACATCAGATTAACATCTGAACCCTTACACTGATTCTACACACAGTAAACATAGTCTGCAATTCATAGACATGCAATAAAACATTAATATAAACTTCATTGTGTGCATTCAGCATAGATTCATATTGCCAAAACCATGCTTAAAGAGTACACATAATATAAATAATATTATATAATTATATATAACATATATAATATAAAACATGCTTAAAGGTCATATATAATTTAAAATTAAAGAAGTGGATTTGTTCCTCCTCAGCTTAGACATTTTAGAGGACATGAAAGACTAGAAAGACAGAATGAAAATTAAAAAGAAAAAAGAATGAAAGTAATGGATTTTTGTTTTGCATATTTACACAAAATTTGTGAAAGGATTTTGACAAAGTGAAATGTTAAAATCTTATTTTTAATTGAAATAAATGTTGCTTTTCATCCAACTATTCAACATTTTTTAGAAAAAAAATTGAAATTGTTGTTTTCAAATACTTTTTTTTTTTGCATAGGTTTTTCAAAGAGGAAATCTTACTTTTTCTCAAAAAACATAGTGATAAATGTCTTGATTTTTTACAATAATTTAAAAAAAATAATGAAAACAAAACAAGGAAGCCTAAAAGAAGTGATGGCAATATAGTTTACTGATGAAAATCTGAACCCTCTTATTAACATATGAGCTCAAAAATTTCTTCAAGATTTAAGCAGAAGTCTTCTCAGAGACACTTCTGGAATGTTGAGGACCCCTCTTTATTGTTCTTGGTTCACTCTCCTGGATTTTCACAGAACCACAGAATTGTTACAGTGGGAAAGGATCTCTGGAAATCACTCAACCCAGCTCCCAGCCCAGGCAGGGTCACCCAGAGCCAAAGACAAAGGAACCCATCCCAGTGGGGCTGGAACGTCTCCGGAGAGGGAGCCTCTACAGCCTCCCTGGGCAGCTGCTCCAGTGCTCTGCCACCCTCCGCACAGCAAAGTTCTTCCTCATGCTGACGTGGAACTTCTCGTGTCCCCCTGTTTAATTTCACGGCCGCCGCTCCTCATCCTGCCACTGAGCACCATGGAAAAGCCTGGCACCATCCCCCACCTTCGAGATATTTGAATGCATGGGGGAGGTCCCCTATCAAATGTCCTTTCTCCAGACTAAACAGGCCCAGCCCCTGCAGTGTTTCCTCATAAAAGACATCCCCAGGATCCCATTGGCCCTCTTGGATACAGGGGCACATCACTGACTCATGGCCAACCTGTCACCCACCAAGACTGCCAGGTCCTTTTCTGCAGTTTTAGTCAAATGAGATAAGCTTATATCAGATCCCTGTATGCCAGAATTTTGGTGTTGCAATGGCTAGGTCACCCTCAAATCAGCTCCTAGTCTTTTTCTCAATTGATAATCTTATTTCTTACCACAAGATAGAGAAGTATGATTTTAAATCCTGCAGGAAATGAAGTACTAAGACTTAAGAATATAGCTGAAAATATACAGATAAAATTGGTTTTCACTTAAAAATGCTCATACATCAACTGGAAAACCTTGTAGTTCCCTTAGGTTCTTTTGTGCAAATCTGTTTTGCTCCAGACAGAATTTATCCAGACTTTCATTCTTTGATATATTAGATCCATATTTCAAGCTTTTGGCTGCTGGAGGTTCTGGATTTCATCCATTTAGTGAAGTATTGAGTAAAAAATTATATAGATAAATTAATAAATACTGATTTTATTGCAATGGGTTGAAAGAAAAATACTAGAAATTTGGAAAAAAAAAGTCTGTCTGCAAAGATAACCTCTGGATGTTCAGCTCTATTCAGAACTACAATTTCTACCTCCAGATCTGTCAACATTTATTTTCTGAGCTTTAGTTCTTTTCTTCTTCATGACTCAAATTTCTCATTTGTAAAACAAGAATAAGTACACTTGCTCTGGTTATACAGAAGATGTAATTACAACTTAATGAAAGCTGACAGAATTGCCAATTTCAGCTGTATATGGTTTGAGAGGAGAACTGAAATTGTTATTTTCTCATCAAGAAAAAAATCTGGTTTGTATCGTTACGACACATTTGAAACATTTCAATTGACATTTCATCATTTGTATTGTGATGTGGGATGTTATGGAATGGTATTGTATGGTGTGTTATGTAATACTAAAACACAGAAATGGAAAGCAATTTCAGAAGAAAGATCAAAAAAAGAAAGAAATAGCTTATTTCAAACAATATCAAAATGTAGTGTGTTGAATTGTGAGAGCTTTTATCCCATTTTTCTTCTGAACAATGTTATATTGAATCTGACCCAATTTTGTAAAGTGTTTAATTTTTGAGTGAACTGCTCAATGCTGATGGGAATGTGGTTTTGTCAAAGAATCTTCTATTTGCTTGAAAAGTGCTGTGAAATCTGAGTGAAAAGTGCTATATAAAGACCAAAAATTGCTATAATGGGTCTGATCCCAAGCAGGGTAAAGAAAGATGACAGCTCAGATAACTTTCTCCTTTCCCTTTACACAGTTACATGAGTATCAACCACACTCCTGTTTCCTGATCTCTGAGGGAAGCGTGCCAAGATCTGGTCTTGAATCTTGTGTCAGTCGATACAGAAGAATCGTGGGTAGCATAAATAACATGGCTTTATGTCAGATGGCTGAACTTTATGAAGTCTTGTAGAGTAAAAACATCCATTGCAGTATTTCCTCTTTCTGGAGTTTATTGTTTGCGTTGCAAGAAAACTATTTGGATTTTGGGAAAAAGCCTCATATTTCCTCTTTTCCATGTGGTTTCTAGTGGGGCTATTAAGGATAGATGTCATGATCTTACCACTCAGATGATCATATGAGTTAATAAGGTGTTTATTTCGGGGTATTTTTAAGCATTATTTTCATGGAACATATTGGATATTAATAGCTGTAAATATCTTACCTATTAGTTGTGCACCAAGCTAGTTTCCAGTTCACAAGCTGTTGAAGAAGGAGTGCTGACACAGAGAGAAACAAAAAAAATGTGCCCCCATCGACGTAACTGAGGAATTCTATTTTATCATGTTCATTTACTTAGAAAACCAGTCTGGAATACACACAAAGAAACAATTACACATGCAGATCAAGTCTGATAGATAAGAAGGTGTGAATTTTCCAAGATCTAACATTTAAGTTGAACCATGCCTAGACCAAATTAACACTCAGAGCTCCCAGTTGAAGCTGCATGAGAAACATCTGGGTGTGACTGGAATAAGGAGTATTTGGATCAATACCTGACTGAGAGCCTGGGTCACGAGCAGTACAGTCATTGCATGAGAGCTCAGAGTCAACACTTGACTCTGCCATGACATGATCAGTGTTCTAGGAAGTCAGAGTGAAATTTCACAGGGTGAAGCATCATGAAAAATCCAGTAGCTGTGAATCAGTGGCTCTAGCAAGGATAAAACAACAGGGGACCTCAACCCCCGTGCTTCAGGGCAAGAATTTTTTAAGAAAGATGAAAGACATTTTAACTTTTTTTCCCTGAAGTATAATAGTGAGCAATTGGTTCTTCTAGCTGCATGTCAGAGTCAGTTCCTCTCAAGTATCAAACACTGACCATCACTGATGAGAGGGCAGTAGGAGAGTAGGACTCTTGGGTGCTAATTCTAGTTTGCACACAAAAGCAAGGCATGTAGGCAGATAAATACTTCAAAGCTGGAAAAAGAAACAACCTGTGTGGCTTCTGAGAGTTAGAGGTTGAGACACACAGATCTCCGTGCCTCTAGGTTAAATAAAGTTTTGTCATCCTCAGCCTCTGAAGTGATTAAATTTGTCCCAGTATCATTAGAAAATGGAATTAGCAGCAATATGTGAAGCCACGGTAGCCTGGGGGTGGTTTCAGAGGATACAGCGACACCGCTCCAATAACAAGGGCTGAGAATGGCATGTCACAATTACTGTTGGTGCTGCTGTTGATTTATGTCAATGCAACAGTTCCGTGGCATCCATCATTCAGCTTTATGCTGATCTCCTGAAAAGTATCTCTGGGTTTCTAAAAGTTAGCAAGGCTTTGGTAACTTCAGGATGTGCTGGTGGGCCAGGGGAGACACGCAACATTTTGTGAATAATGCACTGAAATTGAACATTAGAAGGAGGTTTTCAACAATCAGCCTTCAAATAGGAGAAACAAGGATAGGAAAGAATGACATAATACCTAAACACTTTTAAAAGAATAGTAAACCTATTATCAAAGGATTGTGTAATGTTTTATTTATAATGGTGAAAGATAGTACTTAATAATTCTATGAGTCTTCTCCAAGTCTGTGTTTCTAACAAGAAAGGTATGTCACACTTTCATTTCTGCTTTGTTGAAGTGGGTCAGTCATAAACTGGACCTCTTCATTCTTTATTTCTTCTTTCTTTGATGATGGAAAGTATTGAGATTATTCAATTATTCCCTTTGTCTTTTATTTTTTTTTTGATGTCCCAAACAATAAAACTCATCAAATTTATTGAAAGTCACAGAAAAATACTTTTTTTGATGCAACTCAAGGCCAAGCTCATAGTGAATCTGAAGTGAACTTTACCTAATCTTTTGGCTTAGATAGAAAGAGTACAAACACAAATTTCATTCCCCCAACACTACGTAAACACCTATCCAGCCACTGCAGCAGCAAAGAAAAATGTAAAGATTACGTTGATAGAGGCAAAGTCTGTAGCTGGTGTCCAACAAACAGAAGGATTCTAAAGTTTCAATTAAAATGTATTTAATGTCAAAAAATATGCAAAAAAAAGGAGCATGGAAACTAAAAGACATAATTTCTTAATTTCCAACAAAACTTGAATTATAATCAAGCAATAACTCCAATTCTTCCTACATGTCCCTCTTCTGTTCAATTTCTTCACTCACTTGAAAGTAGATGCTTCTCCTAATCTCCAGATTCACTCAGATCTCAATGCAGCATACAAGAGAATGGAAAAATCTCTTAGATACCCCAGGTCTTTTATGCCATGCTCTGAAGAACGGAATCAAATGTGACTTTTGAAATGTTTGGAGAATTCACTGTGTAAAAGCCATTTTTCTTCCTATGAAATAGGCTGAAAAACTTTCCTCTCTCACAGGAAGTAAAACCTTGCTGAATAAAATTAAGTGAAATGATTTTTATTTTAGCAAAGCAAATATAGCTCCAGTTTGTCCACATAACAGACTTAAGAATTAATATTGTTCCTTAGCACAGAACACCAATCTAAAGTATTTAATTTAATTTTATTTATTTTAAATTTATAATCAAATCTGTATTACTTAGCAACCTTCCTAGGACTTCCCTAGCCCATCTCTGAACTTAAACTTAGTTGGGGAAAGTGTTGCAAAAACACAGGAGCTTAAGATTCTTCCTAAGACCTCATGTAACCTCTCAAGTCCAATGTTATACTTGTCTGAGCACTTATAGATTTATTTTTTCTTCGCAGTTTTCCTGAGCTGACACAAAGGTTGATAAGCCTGGTGACATAGCGGCTATTATTTCGAGTAGTTTCTAAACAATATCATTTTTGTGCCCTTCTGCTTTCAATAAAATTATAGGTTTCTTTATTTTTTATGAAACAATGGATCTCAGCCCCATGCTATCTTTCCTGGGCAAAATACCCATGAGATTGTTGTGTCTCGCCATTAATGCAATTATTGCTGTGACGTCAATGCAAGCGTTGGCTCTGCTGAGGTCTCCATCCACAGTGTCACTTGTGAGGACAGAGTTATACATAAACAATATATTGTTATTTATCCTGCCTGTGTAAACCAAATAAATAAAAACACACAAAGAAAAAAAAAAAGGCAAAAAACCCCAAATACTTCAAATAAATACAAATACTACAAATAAACACAAACCACTTGAAATAAAACAAGCTGCTATTTCAAAATGCACCCAGAAAAATAAGAGCTATATTTATGGAGAGGCACTGGTGATAGATAAGTTGGGAATGTGAAGAGTTGATAAATTCTCATTACCTGCTCGGGGCTGAAAACTGAAATGGCTTGGTAGGCATCTGCTGGAAATTCAATCAGGTACCTGCAAAAATCCAACATGTGTAGATTTCAGTTTGTGTTTAGGTGTTCCATCCCTGTGCAGTCAAGGGTGGAGGAGGCCTGTCAAGGTCTCAAGTTTGTCTAAGGTATGAGATGAGGAAACTTTAAAGGGTTTTCTCCATCCTTTTCCTCTCTACATCCTCCCACTCTGATGTAAATTTTTAACAAAGGAATCAAAACTTACTTTAATTTTTCTTTTTCTTCCTTGAAAAAACTTTTTTTAATGTCCTTAAAGTCAGACAAAAAGAGCAGGGTGGGAGGATATTGGGTCCACTCACCTGGTGTTGTCTCTACTTGCATGAGGCTGCAAGCACTTAAACTAAAGGAGGTTATCTCTTCTCTCTATCTCTCTTATGCTGATGATGGACACAAAATTTAGGGGACCTCAGGAAATTTTTACTGGCTCCATCAACAGTGGAAGAACTTTCTGTGCAGACACAAATCTCTAGCCCTCAACTCAAATTCTGATAAGCCACAAGCCCCCTTGCTGAAGCTCTTTAATATCTTTCTGCCTGGTACTAAAAATTGACCCTATCTTCCCAATAAACATTCTTTCTTCACTGGTATCTCAATGTTCTGCTTTTATTGGATTGCATCAAATATAGGCTAAACCAGAATTCTTTTAGGGAAGGAAGAACTGGCACACCACATCCATTCAGGTGAAATCAAAGTAAAGAGAGCATTAATGTAACTCAGATAGCATTTGGTAGTATTGCCCAAAATATGACCACTCTTTTCCAAGAAACATAAATGTCAAATTGAATCAAGTTATTTAAAAGCTCCAGGAATTATCTAGGAAAGGAGTACTTATTTTAGTAAATTAATTTGACTGGTTTAGATCAGCAAAACAAAGGCAGAGAAGGTATTAACTGTTCCCTGTTAAAGAAAAAACACCAAAACACCAACATTCCATTTTACTAATGTCCTAGTAAATGGAGGTACCGCACTTAATACAAATGACTATCCAAAGGTATTTCTGCATTTCTGCTGGAAGTTATTGAAATTCCTAACCATCAGAGAAGTTTTATTCTGGAAGAGCCTTCTATCAAGAACAATGAGTGCAAATGATTTAGGTAATCTGACATTTCCTTGCTGGTTTGGCCTGCTCTCTCTTTTTTTTTTTTTTAAGAATAATTTTGACCATTTTGTTGATGGCATTATACACCTTAGTTTCCTATCCAGGTGTGGTTTTATGCATTATAGGAATACAAAAGACAAACAAGAAACCCAAACAATATATTTACATATTCTGAAGTAACTGAAATCCTCAGAAATTTTGCATATGAGACAAATCCAAATGTACACAATTAACATCCTGCAGTACCTTCCACCTGATTAAACTAGCTATATATAGCAGAACCCTGAGTTCATTCAGGCAAGCAAAATGGCGTTTATGAATTTTATTTGAGTTTTATGCTCCAGATCCTTACTTTTGAACATACCTTAATAATTTAGTTGAACAACAGATTTGTCTGTGTAAGGCTGTTCGGTAATGCATTCTATTCTACTAAGTAGTCATTAGGCTGCCTGCCCTAATGACTATGATACAGACGTGGCATTCAAGGAGCCTGGGTTTTATTTTGTCATTAATACAATGCATGATTTTTTAACAAGTCACTCTCTTACAATGAGAACTTGCATAACTTTGAGTTTTTCTGTGAAGCAGGAGCACCAGACAGCTTACTCTTGAAAAGTGCTGGTTTCTCTCCACTAGGTATAAAAGGAGGATAACCTGCTGTTGAGACCTACACATCTAACATTTAGACATTCAGATCAGTAATTCTGGCTGTATGTTCCAAAAAAGAAATAGCATTATGGCATTAATTCATAACCTCTTTTTTTTTTCCCTTTTTTTAAAGTTTTAGTGTGACCTCTGTCGAATTTCAAAAACAAAACAAAACAAAAGAAAATGCAAAACCCAGAAATTAACTCAGAAAAACTACTCCATGAAAGTCCAAAAAAAACCAAGAGTAATTCTAAGTTTAAGGAGTCTGGCTGGAACAACCTCCAGCAGATAAAACAAATAATCCATAACATTAGCAACAACAAATGTGGAGAAATTTTGATCTTTCACAATATTATATAGTAGTTTGTTGAAAGGGACAATAAAGACCATCTCATTTCAAAATCCTGCCATGGACTGGGACAGTTCCCACTAGAACATGGGTTTGAAAGGTTGTTTAGAGCTCTATCCAACGTGGCCTTGAACTGTTCTTGGAACAGAGCATCGACAAGTTCCCTGGTCTCCCTTTGCCACATTCTGAGGAAATAATTTCTTCCTGATATATAATCCAAACCTGAGCCACTTCAATTTAAAACTATTCTCCCTTGTACTCTCACTATCTGCTTGAATAAAAAATTCTTGTCTTTCCTTTTTCTAAAACTCCTTAAAGTACTAGAAAGTCACAACACGGTCTCCCTGGAGACTTCTCCAGACTTAGATCTCTCAGCCTGTCCTCATACAAGAGGTGTTCCATCCCTCATCCCTCTTGCTGTACAATGGATGGGGAGATCCATGTATAATTTAAAATCACAGATCACAATGCATCCTGAGTTGGAAGAGACCCACAAGGATGATTGAGTCCAGCTCCTGGCCCTGCACAAAACCATTCCCAAGAGTCACAACCTGGGTCTGAGAGCATTGTTCAAATGCTTCTTGAAGAGGATTGGTGCTGTGACCACTTCCCTGGGAAGCCTCTTCCAATTTCCAACCACCCTCTGGGTGGCAAATATTCAAAATATTTTGCCTTTAACTTCCTGTGTCTACTCCAATGGATGTTGAAATTCGCCTTTCTCTCAGAATTTTTTCCACCAACATCCTTATCCAGGCTGAACACAATTTACCATGGTATTACATCCTCATCATCCTAAGAAATGATCCAACCATGTGTGAAAGGAAGTATTAATTGTGGGATATTTCCTGAGTCATGGTTTCCCTACCTTAGCATCCTGTTGGTTATACTTAATCAGGATTATCCTCTGATCAAGATTTTAATTGATTTTTATTGATTGATTTTTATTTTTAAAGGATAAATAAGGTAGGGTTCTCTAGAGAAGAACCCTAGAGCAAGTGTTTATTCTGAGGCAGCCCACCATGTAGACAAAACAAAGACTGTCCAAATTGTTCCTGATATCAATCTTCCTTGTCTGTAACTTTGCACTGTAAGGTTATCTGACAAATTAGGAGAAGCAAAAAGAAGACACCAGAAACACGGAACAAGTTAGATCCATTAAGTTTTGTTCTTCTCCAGACTTAATAAACTAATGTACTATAAATAAAGTGCCTAAAATTTTTGTTGAATGAAGGTGAAAAAGTATAAGGCTTGGCACAAAATTTAATTCCTTTAGGATACCTTTCCTATGGAGAGTCCAGTCTTTGCACACAATATTCTCTCACATGAAGACAAAATAGAGATAAAATCCCAAAAAGCATCAATAAAAAAGTCCTCAACACCCTCTATGATCACTAAAGTCGCATGAGTTATATCAGCAACTTGATCAGATTCATGTCAGAAGTTTGGGCAAGTGAAATGCTTCCAAAGAATTCCCCTAACCCCAGAAAGAAAGGACATTTTTCTAGCTCAGACTGTGATAGAAGTGTGACAGCAAAATTGAGATCCTAAAAGCCTGAACAGAAAAACAAGAATACCTGTTTCAGTGCCCACAGCAAAAAAAAAAAAAAAAAAAAAAACAAAAAAAAAACAGGAAGAGAAATTGTAATATCAAGAGATGAC
Organism: Molothrus ater; assembly: GCF_012460135.2. NCBI lineage: Eukaryota > Metazoa > Chordata > Aves > Passeriformes > Icteridae > Molothrus > Molothrus ater. The sequence goes on along the minus strand of NC_050511.2, from coordinate 6,324,439 downwards.
ATACCTGAAGGTTGTATTTTTCTCAGTTCATTTCCATTATGTTGGACTTGCCCTTCCTGACAAGGTCTGAAGAAGATGTAGTTTATGAGGGTGGTTCAAGTGTGATAAAGAAGCTGCAAGTTGGGGACATGAAGGGTTAGGTGCCCTTGAGGAGTGAATGGGCTCAAGTGCTCTGCAAGGATTGATGTTATTAAGTTGAATTATTATTATTAGCACTTGTACAACATGGGGAATGGATGAGCAAAAGAAGAGAAAAAAACGGCACATGAGCAAAAGTGAAATTAAAATGCAGTGCATAAAACATTGCAAATAAACTACTAACACTTCATATTTGCAAATACATATCTAACATATGCTAATTTTAAAAAAATCTGAAGAATACACAAGCATGCTAGATCAACTAGATACTTGTTTCAGACTCTGCCTTAAAATCTGATAAAAATCAATTATAGTCCACCAAGTAATGCAGTAATCTGCCTTCCCACAAAAAACCTCCTTAACCCCTTGCAGCTGGGAGCTATATCGTGTGTCCCACTGAGCAGTGTTTAATTGGAGTCAACAGGCACTTGCTGATATAGGACAATTGTGGTATCCAGTTCATGGAGATGGGTAATGCTACAGCCAGATTTTTATGGAGAGCTGCATATTTCTGCATCTCTGAGTGAATAGGTGTGTTTATATATGCATAAAATGTATGTATTTGCTTGTGAGCACATAGGACAAAATACACGTAGAAAAGAACAGCTCTGCTTAGATTTCTGAAAGGATAAATAAACGCTACTAAATAACAAGCCCACTTTTTTTTCAGAACAATAATCATGCAATAATTTTAGATAATACATTATTGCTCAACATTTCACACTGCTGTTTTTGCTCTGCAAGTTGAGCTGTTTGGCCCATGGTTGATGTATTTTTGATTCTTTGTACCACTTATGTTTTAGATGAAGAAGAGGCAGATGGCAGGGTCAGTCATTGACAGTGGCTCTGATGAACCTTGCAGGCATATGTATCAGAAGACAGGATCCAAATTATACATCAGGAGAGAGGAACAGGGGAGAGCATTTGTGGGGTAGCAATGAGAAGAGAAATCTGTCCAGTCATTATGCAAGATTACAACTGTACAATTATATCTAATACTGGAATATGTCTAAATCTCCAAACATGTCACCACCCTTAAGCTTTTTCAGACTCTTCATAACGAACCTCCAAGGTTTAGTTTGGACTTAAAGTCATACTAAAAATATGTCCTATCTTCCTTTCTGGAATTGGCTCATGTTTTTGCAAAATGTGTCCTCTCCTACCTTCTTGTGCACCCCAAGCCTCCTCACTGGGCCATGAGAGAAGCAGAAAAGGCCCTGGCTCTGTGTAAACCCTGCTTGGCAATAATAAAAATATCCATATATTATAATCAGTTTCCAACACAAATCCAAAATACATCCCCATAACATCTCCTATGGAGAAAATTTTCCTTACCCCAGGCAAAACCAGTACATTTTATCACTCCTAGAATTTGAGAAATTTTTGTGGGATGAACAAATTCTGACACCCATGAATTGTACACTAAGTACAATTATGCCAGGTGTATCATGTTTAGTCTAAGTATCTACACTACACAGCAAGCATTTCTGTGATTTTGATCAGTTCTCCTTTACCAATCCTCATAATGACTATTTAATAAGAACAAAACTTGTAGAGTAATACCTCATCCATGTCACAGCTCACGTTCCCACAGGGTATGGTTTTCCTTACAAATATTGGTGCTTTATCTTTCCAAAATTTGTGTGCCAAAGAGCCAAAGGCATGACTTGAGGGATGCGCATTCATAATGACTCCCATGGAGTCCTCACCCTGGGCTTACCCACAAGTGGGAAAAGCCTAAGGGTTGTGCCCAGCACCCAATCATTCCACACCAACAGCAGAGGTGACAGCCCTGCATGTGTCAGGCCCTCCATGCCATAATAAGGCCTGACAGCTTTAGAGCAGTGCTCATTTCTACTGGTTTAATATGTCAGAAACCTAAAAGGAAATTTCCACCCCCCCAAAAAAAAGAAATAGAAAACTAAGTATTAGTAAAAGTACACTGCTTCAAATGACAATGCCAGACAGGCTGAAAATCAAGGCAAGAGACAAAGAATGGCACAAAAAGAGGGTACAGGTAAATGAGACTGATACAACTCCCATTTAGAATAATTGGATATTAGTCTATGTGTTTATTTTATGTAGTCCAATGTGAAACTCTTCTTCAGGAAAAGTTCTCACTGAGGAAAATCAAAGCCAGGAGACCAATTGTCCCCCCTCACATTCTAAAGTTTGAGAATTCGTTTATTACATATCACTCTATGCATACTCATGTCTTCATGAATTAATGCAGGTCTACATATGAAAATCAACGTTTTTTACACATATAAACATCACAGATCTGAATCAATCTCTCGAAGCCAAAGAGGGTTAAATATTTAAACAAGCGATGTATTGAAATGCATTTTTAATGCTGTGAAGTCATTCTGATGAAAGATTACTCAAGAGCCTTCATTACTGAGTTTAGAGAGTAATGTGGCATTATTGGAACAGATGGCACAGCTGTGTGCAGCCTCAGCCCCCGCCCGGCCCCCCCCGGGGTAAATCCAAGTGCCACCCCTGTGCAAAGTCATCTGCTGTCAGCCAATGGCCCGAGTGGATGGACGGCTGCGTCCAGCTCCCACATCCATGCATGACAGCCAGCACGGCCGAAGTCTTGGAGAGCAGGCTCCTTAAAGAGAGCCGTGCCTTCTGTCACCCCTTGTTTCCTGCACGCAGCGTAAGGCGGGAAGGGGAAGGGGGAAGCAGCGCCCCGAGCGCTGGGTATGAACTCGTTGTGCCGCTCTGTGACTTAATTGCTAGGATTATGTGGTATCATTATGTCAACTGCAATTGTCTCTGTTAATTTCAAGCTGGCATCTCCCCCACCCCCTACCCCCACCCTGCCTTTCTGTTTTCCCTCCCCCTTGCTGACTGATTGAGTGTGGGTGTTGTGGGAACGGCAAAAAGAAAGAAGAACCAACCGGACACAATTTGATGGTTATTAATTAAAAAAGACAAAGGAAGAAAACAGGCAAGTGTGAAGTCGGGGTCTGTACTGTGGCAGTCCATGAAAGAATTAGCTACATGGCTATTAACGCTGTCACAGCTGTGGGGAAAAGGAGCCCTGCACCTCAGGAGGTACTTCTGAAGCTTTTCCTTACATTGAGTTTTCTGCTCCATACAGGTAAAAAGAATATCAGTCTATGAAAAAGACCCTGGCTTCCAGATTTTTACATGACAAGATCAGATGCAGCACGTTCCCTTTAGTCTGTATTTGCAATACTGCATGCAAAGTTGGTGCACAAGGCCTCAAAATGACTCTTTCCTGATTTTGCACTGATGTAATTTAAGTAGTTTCTGTGGAAAAAAAAATCTAGTTTATTTGTGCATCTCTTTATCCTTCTAGTGAATATTTTAAGTTTTCTTAATGGTTTCTTAAGCTGTTCAATAACATTTGGTTGTGCTGTATTATATTTTGGAATAGAAGCTAGAATTCAGATTAAAGGAGAGGTATTTTTGGGCAGCATCTGCTGGAAAGCCATCAGCTTGCTAGACTCCATCAGAGAATCCTCATGCAGATTTAAGTGTTTCTGCAAGCTGAAAGTACCTACCTGGGTGTTGAATACCCAGGATAGATTTGACATGCTAAATTTCAAGTCCAGAAACAATAAGTAAAGCTACAGAACATTTAGAGATGCCCATTAAGTTCTGCATTTCCTTCAGAAGTCTCCTTTCTGATCTCAAATATATCTCTCCCCTTAATTGAACAGTCTTTCCATTGCACTGGTGATCCTCTTTCTGAGTTCAAGTGGGTTTTTTTCTTGGTAAAAGTCACAAAGTTGGAATTCAATATTCCTGGGAAGATCACATAAATTACTTGCATAACAACATTAGCTCTTCCTTACCTCTACTACAGACATCTCTTAGAACTGCATTTACTTTTTCCATAGCCCCGTGGATGCTTCAAAGTCAAGCTGTAATCAAATAAAGCAAGGAAGTCTTTTTCTTCCTTTGGACTTTACCAAACAAGTCAATTCCTGGCTTGGTGTAAAGTTTTGCTTTTTTAATCCTTCATCATGCAATCTCTGATCCAGTGTTATTACTATTACTTTAGTTTCTGTGGTCAACTCTCTTTTTGGATTGTAAATAGTGGCTTTTCTGCTTTTGCATTCCCTATTAATTGTGAATTACTTGGAAATTTCTTCTCCTTGCAAATCATTTGAAGCATAATTATCAAATGAAGCAGCAAACACAAAAACCAGTCCTCTCTCTGTTAAAATTCTTAAATTAAGATTTCAATATTATCAGACAAGTAAATAAAGCATCAAATGAGGTCCACAGAGAGAATAATACATTAGAATAGGAAAAAAGGATTTGCCTAATTTAAATTCTTTGCTATTCTAAGTGGTTGTAAATACTACCAGATTTAGGAATCCAATATAGGTATGCTCATATCAGCAGTTCGGGTTGCCATATAAAATGTAACATGGATATTTCTGATAAGTACCTGAAAATTGCCCTCAAATTTCTAGGTTATTTAATTTATTTTTTTTCTTCTCCTAAGAATGTTGTGTTAACTCATCTCCCATTTGGAACAAGCTAAGAATTTATGAGCAGTTACTTGATTCAGATGATAAGCAATAACTCCTCAAACATCCACAGCTCTGTTGATCCCTAAACAATACTATATGGCAGTGATTTTTAGGCAGGTAGAGTTTTAAGTGGGTATTTATAAATTATAAATTTATAAATTATATATTTATGGAAGGGCACAGAAGTGACAATGTAGATTTTGATTTTCAGGATTCTGCAGCTGTTAATATTTGATCTCAGGAAGAATTTAAAATAGAAATTATTTAGCTAAGAAATCTTTCAAACTCTTTAGAATGTGTGAATCTTTAAAGTGAATTAGACAAAAGAGCCACTATGGTCAAAATCTAGCAGCAGCTTCTATTCAGATAATTTTTCAGCTCTGTTTGGGGAATTGCCCAAAGAGGTGCAAACATAAGAAATGTTGCAGGGAAATTTAAAATAAGAACAATTGCAGAAGTATACTTTTACTTTTCCACTTGTTTTATTTACTTTTAAATCAATGACGTTTCCTAGAAATCAAAAGGCTATGAAGGAAGTTAAAGAAAATGGGAGGATTCAAACTAAGATGCAGCACTCAGTTGTGATGATCACCAGACATTTTAATGGCCTTAAGAATTGCTGCAATTTGTATTAAACTGAACTTCCAGACAGACACAAAAAACAGTTTAAAAGTTATGCTTTCCTGGAAGAACTATCTATTAAAGGGCAAGATACCACTCTAAATGGATGCTTAATGGGAGTTAAAACATCTTTGAAAAGTCGTGCAGCTCTCTACCATGATCTGCATGTTTTACGCTCAGACATATTGTTAGTTTTTCATATTTATCCTGCACAATCTCATGAAAAACAACTGAAAAAAAGAACAAAAGGCCATGGCTTTCTGGGTAAAATCTTGCAGAGTAGTTGATTGGCTCTGAGTCAAATCTGACCCTTAAGCTTCCCACTGCAGTGGATTGATCCTAGAAAATTACATATTATCTTGGTTACTGCAGTGTGTTAATGTGCTTACACAGATTCTCTACCTGTGGTAGCTTATGTCTTTTAAGTTTCGAGTAGGGGTTCTGCCCACGGAGGCATACCCCCACATATATAGAACTGCTTCAAACCACCCTAATTTACAGAAGTGCCCTCTTCAGTTTTCCACTTTATTTATGTGGCTTCCATTCCATTTACAGGGCTTAAAGCATTAGTATAAAGAAGCTGGCAAGCAGAAAACCTTTTTGGCTGGAAAGGTAATGGAATTCTGTTCAGTTATTTTACCAGGAGTAGAGGATGATTAGCACTAATTACAGCTTGTGACACTGAGAGAAATTTGCAGTAAAAATGCAAAATATCCTTTAAAAATAACTATTGCAGTAATAATGTTGTGCGTCTTGTAGCAAACAAACAAAAAAGGCCTCCTGTTAGCTGGATTCTATTTTTTGTTTAATTTTATTTTGTAATGTACTTGAACTTCATGAAAACTGCTTCATATTTGACAGTGTTCTGTCAGTAGAATACTCCTCTTTTCCCTGTTTACTTCCCACTTTTAGAGAGAATTGAACAGCTTTGGACAGACAGCAGAGAAAAACACAGAAGTGCTAAACCTTGCGACCATTCGCAGTTAGCTATTTAAGAGGGAAATAAAAGCAAACAAGCTAATTTTTCTAATGTTTACCAAGGAAGGTAATCAGACAGGTATCTGCTAGCCAGACAACCACAGTGCTTTACCCACAAGATACTGTATTACTTCTACATGTGATATTGGCAGTATTCTCATACACTGAAAAGTATTTAACTTGCAGTTAGAGGAGCAGACACCAGCCTGTAAAACAGCCAATGCACCCCTGCCCACATCTGAGCACCTACAGGGGAACAGAGTCCAAAATTGTTCCAGAGGAGCTCTAACAGAAGTTCATGTTCAGCTCTGGAGAGGAGTTCTGACCCCACTCTCAAAAATTCTGTGAACAGCAGCCCTCAAGGACAATATCTGAACTTCACTGAGACAAAGCTGTTAAACAGGAAAACCCTAATGGACTGAAGCTGAAGCTGTGCTTCTCTATGGAGGGAACAGAACTGTCTCACAAAAGCTAGCAATTTCCATTCAGAAGGATATTTATAGCTCGAATTCATACACTCTGAAATCAGTACTTTAGAAATATATGCATAATTTCTACTAATATGCCATTAAGACTTTTTAAAACACTATGATCAAATCAGGTGTCTCCATTTCATCGGAAGCTGATAACAAAACTCATCCTTTCCTTTCATCTTCAACTTGATTCATATTAAAATTTCAATCTTTTCACCAGCTATGTGGTTTTTATCCTACTATAACCTCCCCCCTGACTTTCTTCCCTTCTTTTCTCCTGTAATAGAATATCAGCTATTCAAGGCTGTTTTGTCTTTTTTTTCTCCTAATCAATGATTCTCAGGTGCTAGGACCCTGAAGCAATACTTTTGGTACATGGGGCAAACAGATGTTTTTTGCAAGTGAGGCCTTGAGTAATTCCAAGAAAACATTCCTGCAGGTGAAACTGAAAAGTGTCACTTGTGCTAGAAGAGAGAATATCTACAGCAGTGACTCTCAACCTTGGAGAATTGGAGTGGCACTTCATCACTGAATAGAGCCACATGTTAATTATCTTTCTATTGAATTATGCTGTTACTCATTTTTAAGTTACTATCAGAAAACACTGTATGGTGATTTAACATCTTGTTAGGTCCAGGGGAAAAAAAAATCTGCAATAGGAAAAATAAGAAAATGATGGGTTTATCCTGGGTATTTATTCAGCATGTGCAGTCAGTCAACATAATTATATTTTGCAGTTTGAATTTACATGCCTTTCACTTCCTTTTGTTAGAAGCCTTCTTCAAACTCTTTTCAAGTTGGTGGAAAGTTCCTGCTGATATGAACAAATTTTGGAACACAACCTAAAAGAGTTAAAAGAGCATAAAGAAATGTGAACCTCAGTCTGCATATCTAATTACTGTTCTGTTTTTAGCCCAATGATTTTCCTCATGCTGTGTCAGATAAATACTTTTTTTTTTTTTCCCGAAGGCACTGCTGCTTTCATGGCCCTGCTGTCCTGTGTGATTCTGGGAAGGTATATATCTCATATCATATCTCATATCACTGAAGCCTCTGGACAATTTCAATCAAATTTGATAGAAAATACAGAAGTCTGAGGGATAATCCAAATCCTGCCAATGAAATGAGGAAAGACACAAGTTTAATTTTTTTTTTATTATTAGCTATTGAAAGAAGGAGATAATATATTCCAAATAAATGTGAAGAGAACGAAGGAGAAGCAGTTACCAAGAGACCTTAAATAAAAAACAAAACTTTGGTTCAACATTACCCCTCATCTAATATCCATAAACCCATTTATGGGATAGAAAATCTTACACAGCTGACCATCCCTCAAATTTCTGCTCACAGATCATATTCTTTTTGCAACAGTCTCCACAAAGGACACCTTTGACCATCCATCATAAAAAAGAAATAAAAATATAGTAGATGAGACAATTCTTAGAGGTCAGAGGGCGGAAATAATTTTTGTTTGGAATGAAAATGAAAGGTCTCCCAAGTCAGTTACATAGTCCAAAGAGAGGAAAAAATTAGTCAGGGTGAAAGGTCTGCTGGTCTTTCCTACTGGACAGAAGCAATATCAGGAGGTTGAGATGTGCCTCTGATGGGTTTGGGCCTGGCACTGAGATCAAGCTCACCTCATGGACTTTTGGATTTAAATTTTGATATGCTGATGAGGATAGTGACTCTCCATGAGGAGAATGAAAGAAGGTTTGCCTAAAAGGCAAAGGCGTATGTTCTCTTCTTTTGTGGGAGAGGCCTTCAACTTAGAGCAGCTTGTAGTGTCCCTTGGTATCAAAGGATGTTGCAGTCCATGGGTTGAAATAAAGGAACTGTGAAGGTTTCCAGATTGACCTTAATTCCCTGCTCTATCCACACAGATTTTGAGATAGTTAATATGTTACAATTCACAGGGTATAACAGTGAAACAATGAGAGATTATTGGCAGGATTTCATCTAATGAGCCCAATGAATATTAAAAAGTAATTGTACTGATGTGTTCATTCTGTACCTGAGCTAAAGCTCACTAAAGCTGTGTGGACATAACAGATGTGATCACCACAAAGCAGATATTTCATGTCACATTCCACTGCCTGGTGTATGCATTCAGATACAGTCTCAAGAAGAACTCTGAAACCAGGTGGGGACATCATAGTAAGACTTCTGAAAAGCGCAAGCAGTAGGGATTGAAGATATCAACATTCATTTAAATTACATTATTTATTTTGGGTAAGAGAAATAAATGGAAATCTTGACTGTTTTCACCTGTTTTCACCTGGAGACTCATAACAAGGAAGCACAAATAACAGTGCACTGTAAATTTTTTGAACAGTTGAATGCTTCTACAGATGAAAATAAATGAAAAGAATTAACACAATTCTTAGTCTAAAGATCCTAAAGTAATCTGATCTAACTTCAAGTACCAAAATGAAACTCTTCCAGGTGTAATGGCCTCGTTTTTCCCCAGCAGCTGGAGGAGAAATAGAGAGACTTATCAAGAACAGTTAAGGTGGATGGAAAACATGTTTGCTCAACATTCAGCATCTGGATTTAATACTGAATAAGCTGATGAGTCTTCTCTTAACTTCTGCTCTTTCTAAGTGCAGTCCAAAAGAGACCTTTCAACCATTGTAATGAAATCCTTTTCAGAATCATGCATCCTAAAAGTTGCGTCTCCCTGCTCTCTAATAATAGCTCAAGTTCCTAGTTCTCTAAGTACAGTTTTATATTCCATAATGTATAAGGTATATTGGCAGAGATACATTTAAATACGTGTAAATGAAAACAGATTTATGTGTGTATACTGTTCACTTGTCAATTGTCTTTTTTTAATGTTCTACATTAAGAAAGTCTACTCAAGGATGGTGTTCTTGCTCAAAAGCATACCTGTTTTAAGAAGATGTTTCAATTTCATTTAATTTTGAGACCTAGCTTATTTTGAAGATAACTTGTTGACTTTATAGTGCTCTTATTTCTTGAAAAAAAAAATTTCTGAGATCAGATTGAATCCTTGGAAGTTTAAATATTAGATCATCAGAATTATCATCATCAGTGTTCTCTTATACTTTACAAAAAGACACCAAATTACTGTAGGTCTATTTTCATAAACCAATTTTATTTGATATTAGTTATATTACCTTCCTTTAATTCTATTTTAATTAAATCTCATATTAGCCTTTTTATTGTTTGCCTTAGGTTAACTTTAAACTGACAAAAGGACATTTATCAGAGTCATCCCATTTTCCTTTCTAAATGTTTCTGTACTTAGAATTTTTCCTGATCTTTGGTGATTTTTCAGTGCCACAAGACTTTCTGTTATCCATTAAATTCCAGATAAAACTTCACCCAGCTTTTTTGAAACTTTTAAACTATTTTGGGGTTTTTCTTTCTTCTTTACTTTCTCTATAATTAGTTTATGAAAGCAAAGTTTCAGTCCCAACATCCAGTGACCTATAAACAACTTTTAACTTTTCTTCAACTACAGAGAAGAAAGACACTGATTGCTAGGTGTTAGCCAATTAAAATTTATTTTTCTTTTCTTTTTTTCCTATAAGATAGATTGTCATTCTCTGCTCAATCTTGTCCACTGTATACATATTTAAAAAGTTACATCAACTTATTTTAATATTCCAGGCATGTAACTCTTCACACCAGGTTTCAGTAATACCAACTAGGTCAAATTTATGCTCATAAATGAGCAATTGCCATTGCTTGTGTTTATTATCCAGGCTCCAAGCAGTGGTGTACATGTAATTAAATAATTTCTTCTCCTCATGTCTTTCAGTGTTTTGTTTAATTTGGTTCTCAACAGTCTGATTTTGTTCTAAGTGAGTACATGTTTGTTCCTATTTTTCACCCCTTTTCTTTCTCAGTTTAACTCCTGTCTGACTACAATCATTGCAACTTATTTCTATGTACTAATTAATTTTTAATCAGAATAAACTAATTGGCCAAAACTAAAATTTTATAGGATTAGGTAGAGGTTTCAATTAAACTCTCATCTAAAACTTTTTTATTTCCAGGTTTTTTTTTTGTCAGAAGAACCAATCTAGGGTAGCCACTAGCTAGGGCATATGTACAGTCTTGAATACAATTTCCCATGAGAGTATTTTAATATGCAGGATTTATTTTTTCCTAAGTAATCAACTTTCACTCTTCCATATTATGGGTTTTCCAACAGGCACGTTTGCTTGCATGTGTGTTTAGTTCTGGATATACAAATTAAGTGATGATTTAAATATGGTTTCATATACTATGTGATATAAGGTAAACATTTGAGGCAATAGAATTTTGGGATTTTTTTTGGCAGACATCACTCATGGCCTTAACTCATTTAAATGTACACACAAATAGGAAATTTTAGGCAAAATATGACATTGAGAAGTCATATAATTTTTTTAATAGGCTTTTAGTCATATGGAGAAATAATTTTACCCTTTGTTTCTTTCTAGCCAACTTACTTGTCCAGATTTCTTATTTTGAATTTTTGAAAGAGAACTCACCAAAATTTTAAGTTTTGATTGAATGTACTCAAAATTTCTTCACACAGTATTTTAAATTTAGGAGGAACACATTTTTACTGTTTTCCACTTTCAGAATTTTATCTTGTGTCTGTTCTGCATTTACAAGACAGAAGAGATTTCTAAGAAAATTTGATGGGTTGTTTTCTCCTGTACCCTTATTTGGGTTCCCTAAAATCTTTTACATACACTGCAATTAAGAATATAAACCATCGGCAAAAAGACCTTTAGCAAAATAACTTTAAAATTTTCCACAAGCTTTATCCATGGCTCTAGTGCCTTGGGCTTGGACTCTTCAGGATATCTTACCCTTTGCATTTCCAAAACCACTTTTTAATCCACATAGTAAAGAAGACATCTCACGATTTTTTTCTGACTTCTTCAGCTGGAGACCTTGTTTCACTGGGACTTTCATCATTACCAACAAGTGTACATTACCTTTGAATATTTCTAGTTTATTGTTGAACTGTGTCTTCAGACTGTTTCCCTGATTTTCCATATTGAAGATCTACTGAGAGCAGAAAGGTCCTTTCCTTTCTAACAGTATATCTGCTCATAAATCTATCTCTACACATAGGGAATTGTTATTCAGTGTCTTGTTTATGCTGGCCACTAGCTGCACACTTCCCACTCCAATTCTTTCTCTGTCCTCTGCTCATTTTGTTGGGGTTTTTTTGTTTGTTTCTTAAATGGGTTTTCCTTCATAGGATCAGAAAATTATCCTGGCTTGCCCAAGAATTTTTTCACTTTATGGTTCTTGATCAAAGAGATCTGTTTTTTACTCTACTGGCATGAAATCCCTTTGTTTTAAACGCAGTTCAAGTAAAAAAGATCTTTAAGCTTTTGAGAATAAAATTAATAATTTCACTCTTCAACTAATATCTCACCACAAGGCAACATATTATTGTGTATAACACTGAACTGAAAAAAAACCAAACATAACCTTCTACAAAATCTGCTTTTGATTCCTTGCAAATTCCCTTCACAACTGGCTTATCCAGATACAGTCAGTCTAGCTTTTATAAACAGTAGAAAATTAGTAACAAATTGATAGCATCAGAAGTAAAATTGGGACCAGCATTCTGAAAAAAACACCTCTTCCATTTAAAATCATGGCAACATGCCTATAGAATATCCTGAACTGTAAAGAAATCACGACCAACGAAGTTCTTGGTTATAGTTATAACCAATAAAGCAAAATATTTTCTAAGTTAATAGTGGTTTGTAAGCTGCATTTTCTACAGGAAAAAAATACATATGAAAGGAAGCTGATTAAAGAAGTACACACTACTGGGAAGAAGTTGCTGCTACAGTTAAGAAAATGTGGCTATTTGGTAAGGGAGCTGGGAAGAGAAAAGCTGTTTCTCCTGTACTGAAAACATTCAAAGACTTGTGTACATTTGGTCTCATCCAAATGTAATTTGAGAAGCTAGCTTTAATCTAGTTTGGGCTCTGATGATAACAGCTTTAATTTATACAATCAGAGACATTGCTGAGTGACTTTGCCTTCCCCTACATCAAAGGTAATTATTATTTTTATAGTTCAATTAGCAAACATTACATTTCTGTTTTCCTTGCAAAGATGGCACCACCTAATTTAGCAATAACATACATATCCCTGATGCCCTCTCAGGGACATGATGTTATTATAATAGACTCTTCTGGACCTATTGATTCCTGGGAGCAAGTTTCTTTCCAATTTGCACCTTTCAACCCTTTTCTTTAAACCTACACTAATAGGGCAATTTGCTAGTTGTAGATCATAGTCTGCATTTTTAAAAAAAGAAATCTATGCAGCATTTTGCTTCAGAACAGGGCTTTTATTATCTTTTTTATCTTAATGCCCCCAGAGAGAAAAGATAGGTCTGTTTCCTTGTACATAGATCCAAGGAAGAGATGGTTTTCCTGTACTGTAGTAATTATTTTTTCTGAGATTTCCAAAATTGTTCATGTCCTGTCCTCATATGGAATCAGCAATCCCTCCCCAAAGGTGTCTTCAAAGCAGGAAAAGGAGGAATGTTACACTAGGACAGCTCCAAGGAGATTTATCCAGTGACTTTAAGACAGAAATCAGAATTTCTGATTTATTTACAGGCACTAGACATTGGGTCACCCACTTCTCAAGTGATCTTTCTAGTCACTCATGCAAGTGAACATCTATCAGTCACTCAGTCCTCTATGTGATGGTACAGATTTCTAAGATGGAATAGTCTAATTTTATGTTATGTATTCTTAGGCCTCAGCACAGGATGCTTTGTTGCTCTGTCATCCCTGTAGAGTTAGATGTAAGAGAGAAGCAATAGTAGAGGTCAGTCAGATTTTGGATGGATTGAAGGTGTCTCTCAAGAAATAGCACCTCTCTCCTATGACTGCAGACTGGGCTACCTGGATTGAAACTGTGAAAACGACCCTTACAGCAAATAATAAAATATCTGGTATCATTTCTTTGGTTAATAGAATAATCATCTGCAGCATGAGTATTTTTTCCCCTTAATCTGATTTAATCAGGAATGGGTTTTTACCTTATCTTTCATAACATAGTACCCAAATTATTTAATTATGAAGTGGCACCTTTTCTAAGATTTGAGGTTTGCCCATAAATCCCACTGAGGACTTGAGAAGTTTGTCATAATGAAAGTTTAGTTGAAATAAATACATCTCAGTGGGAAACTTATGACTCTAACAAAACATTTCCTCATTAAAGAATATGTTTCAACTGGGGGCAGTGAAGGGAGACAACACCAAACTAAAATCTGAAGTAGTTTCTTAGGACGATATTCTCTGTTCTGCAAGAACCGATCATAATTTATGGTTGTTTTAGGTACTATGTATAGTACTTTGTATTTTCCAGGCTCCTGAGATGGTGGGGAATCCTGAGGAATGTTGACAGGCTGCTTCCTGAGGGTCACAGAGACTATTCCTTCATATTTTTCCTTACATCAGTTCAGCCAAAGTCTGTGTTATGCTTCCCTTTGGCGTGGCATTAGCAAGATATCCTGGTGTTATCTGAGACCCCCCCATCACCTTGATTCTGCCTTAACCTTTAGGCACTGGCTAAATGTGCTTAAGTAAGTCTTTGTCACGTTCCAACAGAGCATGTTTGCATTGATTATGCACAATTATATCCTTGCATCATGGCAATTCACCTGTGCACACTAGCCCCTACCAGAGTGATTTATTACCAGCTAAATTGTTGCTAGCAGAACCCTGTTTATCACTGTCACAGGTGCAAGCAGCAGATATGAGTATCTGTATGATCAGCCTGTGTGTGTGTGTGCACGTGCATGTGTGTGCGCAGGAAGGTGTGGGGCCTGGGGTGGATGAAGGCATGAAAACTCATGGACATTTCTGATTAACCCCGCCAAACCCACCCCCTATCCCCTAACACCCATCACTGTCGTCCGGTTTCATGCCATTTCTACCACAAATATCAGTGGTTATAGAAATCTCTGTTGATCCTGATGTAACTTTATTGATCCCTTTCAACCTTCATCCATATAATGTCATTGAAGAGGTTCTTACAGAAACAAGAACATTAATCAGCACCCCAGTTAATTAAAGACACTGGAAACCTTCAGAAATGATGGAAGAACCCTGGAAAATAGGGACATTTTGACTTTCAGGGAACATGCTTCCCCTATGTTCATTCTGGTCCTTTTCTTTTTCAGATTTTAATGGGATTGGACAACTCAGAGCATTGTTTTATTCCCTAGAGAAAGTGATCCTTTACTGTTATGTGTCTCTTACTGCTTTTTCATTAGCAAACAAAAGGGTGAAAAATGACACAGCAATGATTTGTTTCATATCAAATATTAAACAAAGATATTACATAAAACATTAAAGGTATTGCCGTCTTAACATTTAATGAGCCAAATCTTCCACTGAAATTTAAAATCATAGAATCATGGGGCAGTTTGAGTTGGAAGGGATCTTAAAAATCATCTAATTCCTGAACTACCACAAACTACAGAAAACACATCCAGACATCACACTGCACATCCAGAAACAGCCTGGACTTGCTGGATGTGTTTCTTACCTTCACTTTCTTTTGCCTCACCAGCAAACTGCCTCTTAAAATCTTGTGCTTAGGTTAACCTGGCTTTTTTACTCTCTGAAGTGATCCTAGCGTGTCAGTGATCCTCAGATGAACTGGTAGTTTCAGACCAGTAAGCACAACACCAAAATCACACATCACACAGCTGGTGTAATCTGGCACCTGGCAGATTGGCAGTCCCAGCCAATCTGAGTGGTGGAGGATCTGCCCTCCTAACCTGAGAAATGATGCCTGAACTGTTTTGCTGCATGAAAATGGAGTGTGCGTCTCTGTGATGAGGGAACCCTTCAGGGCAGGGGGTCGGGCTGTTGCTTTGACCTATAGTTTTTCAGTCACTAAAACCAAACATGTTGTTCAGGTAGAACAAAGTAATGATCAGGATCTAGATTCTTCTTTAATCTGTGAGCAGTCTGGATCAATTTGATCTGGATCTATTTGATAAATGTGTCTCCATAGTACACTTGGCAGTGGCTTGGAGTAAATAAATACATTTAATGTATTCCCAAGGGAGGTCAGCCAAGTGGCCTAGTCCTCTAGTTTTCTAGTCCTAATCCTCTGTTGCCAGAGTGAAATGCAGAGGTTTATTTGTTCCAAGTCAGAAATGAATGCATCATATAAATTTTGTTCCAAAAATAATTGACTTTTAACCAGTTTTAATGGACAGACTGACAAACTAAGCTGCCAAATTCTTATATCTCCAGAACCGATGAAGCTTTTTTGAAAAACTAAGTTTTATGAGATTTGGCAAAATTATCCAAAATCCAAGTGAGAAGGTCAGTGCTTCACAGCTAGCTTGATACTCTTCCAGATTGTTTTAAAACCAGTTTATGGGTATTTTTTGTTGGTGAGGGGTTTTTTGTTTGTGACTGGGGAGTGTTTGTTTTTGGTTTATTTTGTTTGGGGTTCGTTGATGTTGTTGTTGTTGTTGCTGTTCAAAATGGGTTCTTCAAAGGTCTAGGGAATCATCAAAAGTTGGGCAATTGAGAATGACAGCTTTGTTCTGAGTGCTCATGATTTGTAAGCTGGGCACTTTTTTCAATTGCCCATATAAGTACCTTATAGAATCTTACAGCAACTTTGTTTCTGGAAATTCTTTGAAAAAGTAACTTCTCTACCAATGGGCAGAAAAATTCCCGAGCTTGTTGTCTAGCAATATCAGAATAAAGGTATTTGAAACCATCCAAGAGTTGGTTCTGCTTGGCTACATTCAGGTGTCTTTGCTGGACAGAGAGAATATTTTCCTGATCCAGAGGACTTCAAAGAAACAAAAAACATCTGAAAATCAGGCAATCTTAGATACCTAACTTATGCAGATTAGGTTCCATTACAGACCACTACAGACAGATAACTTGCTTTTATTTGATTCTCGAGGGAAGTAATTCTCACAACTTTAATCTTATTATCTTAAGAACTTATTTTGAATTTGCTTTGTTCTTGGCATAAAGGAGCTGAGATTGGCCAGCCTTTCAGCTGAGTTTGCAATAGCCATGTTTTTACTTAAGAATTAATATTGACTGGCTAAGGACAGATGATTTATTGTGTAATTCTGTAATTATTTCTTTTTTCTGCATTGGGTAATTTGTGCTACGGAATTAGAAAGATGCTGCATTAGCAGCTAATGGGGTTTTGTGTTAACAAAAAAAATTTGTTATAAAAAGTATTCAGAATCTCTCAAAGAAGGAAATAGGCACCTTCCATGCTGCAGAGAGGGATATACCCCAATAAACAAACCCTGAAAAATATGTCATTGAATTTTTTTTTAATCTTTGTCTAAATGAACTAGCCAACCTAAGTGAACTTCGGTAGAAAATAAAATATTTCTTGGGTAGTATTCCAAACATATTTGAAGACTTTAAAGTTTTCATGTTAGATTTCTATATTTTACTATTTTTGGAGAATCACAAAAGCATTAAAAATCTGGAAAAGATCTCCAAGTCCAACCTTTGACTGAATACCATCATACCCACTAAACCCCACTACCTAGACACTATAAGAGACTCTGCCATTAAGTTCAGTCCTGAGGACACAATATGGTCTACCCTGCCCTCACAGAAGCTCCTGAACAGCAAGTTCATTGAGTGGTCAGTTATCAGTGTAAACTCTCTAGCTCCTATGCAAAAATCTAATGTCATAACTCCAAACTAGCTGCAACATCAGTACAGGGCCTTTTGAACACTCGTTTATTCTGGAGTATTAGTGGAACATCTGAAATGTTTCCAGCCATGCAGAGTGTTTGAACTACACCCTCACAACTGAATGTCCAGTAAAAACACTGAGGGCTTGAACACCTTTTAACATGAGTCACACAGATTTGAGTCTGCTACTAAGTTAAACACTTGAATTAATCAAGTTTTCTCATTGTCTTTTAGGCCATGCTGTGGGCTGAAAATTGTTTTTTTCTCAATTTCCCTTTTGAGAAAAGTTAACTATTTCTGGCCAGATATGTAGTCTAAATTTTATCTTCATGATAAGCTTATTCAGTAAGAGAAAAAAATCTCTTTTATGGGATGATTTTTAAAAGTACATGACTCATTTTCTGGTTTTATTGCATTCTTGCGGAATGAGAACCATATTAGAGGACAAATACTAAATAAAAAATAGAAAATGATTATTTTACTAATCTATAGTTTGCAATAATTTCCTGGCACAGAAGATATTGAACATACTTATTTAGAAAAATTAGATATCTTTTATGGGAGTGGATAGATGAAATGTCTTTCTAATCTTGGGTACATTCTTTAATTTTGTCTTTGTTTTGTCTGGTAGTAAGGGTATCCATATAAGTTCCCTCCTATATCACAGGAATGGCAGCCAGTAAGATGCCAGTAAAGGTTTCAACAGTTAAGTGATTAAATTAAAGTTCTTTAATTTAAAGTGTTATTATCTAGACTCAGGATAGAGAGAGAATGGGCTCTGTTGATGCAATGTGGATGTGGAGTTTTATAGCATCAGTGTGTAGAGGGAGTGATATAAGGAGGCCATTACTTACTTTGGGAAGGACAATCTTTTGCCAGTAATAGCTGTTACTCAGGAAACAGACACCACCTGCCTTGAATCTATGATAAAAAATTTGTCAGACTCCAGCTCTTAGAGGTAGTGGGCTGTAAAATATCAGTAAATCAAATTATTAACATTCTATTACTAACCAGGGATATTTAAGAATTTGTCTGAAGAAGGCAAGGCATCTAGAAAATGTGAGGAAAAGTTAAGCACTAAATAACAGAAGATTAACTTAAAATAGAATAAACTCAGGATAACATTTGCCATCAGGAATCTGGAATAGAAGGAAAATACCATATCTGATTGCCTTAGCCATAATTTATGAGGCATCCTACCAAAAAATTTGCAAAAAGCAGTGGGAGGAAAAAAAAATCAGCCAAGGTAAATGCAATTTGGAGATTTTCCTACATTTCTGCAGGGTTGTTCTACTTTCTAATTATCTATAGAGAAACATTTTCATTACTTGAACAGAGCTGATTATCGACCTGCTCCAAAGTCAATCAAAAGTCAACAGAAAGATAGAGTGACATTTTTCTCTGTCCAGCAAGACTAGAAAAACAAATCTCTTTTCATATGTTGATCACATTACCAGAGCATTCTTCATGTGTTAATTTATTTTCCTTGCAAAAAGCTTAGATCCCCCTGGGTGGAAAGCTAAAAAACACATTAATTTGTTCAAAATATGACAAAATCCAAATCAACTTTGGCAGAATCAAACCAGCCAGAGTTTGCATTTTACTTTTGCCTTTTTATTTTTTCCCCCCTTAACCTAATTGAAGGAAACTTGTTTGTGTTGCTGTTGAAGAGCACATCCAACCCTTGCACCTCAGCTGACAAACCATGAATCCCTTGGAATCTGGTTGTTTGTGAACATCTGCACATATTTTGAGTTTTAAGTATATATGGCCATAATTTTAGAGTGGTGTTCCAGATACAGAGTGAAGGGAAAGCGTTTTAAGTGCTGTTTATTAAATACCGTTTTATGTCACAGCCATGTGTGTGTGGTGGGGGAAGTTTCTGAAGTTTTCAGCAGTGTTAGCTGGCATTGGAAGTGGAATGTTATTTCTTACCCCATTTGTGGAAGAGAAGTAATTCTGAACCCCTTTAAAGTCAGGGAATCGGAAGGCAGGGGTTGTTCTCTCTCCACTATTCCCAAGGGAGGTCCTTGACTCACACTGTGGGAAGTTGTACTTCATAAGTGGACATGGTGACCTGAGGTCATCATAGCCTGGGAAGCTGGATTTTCTTTAACAATTCCAAACTGTGGGCTTGGAGAGGGAGCGCCTGTGGTACCACCACCACCAGCTGCCACAGACACTGCCTGGTACCCCCTGCCCTTTTTGCTGGCCACCAGGGCATTGTTTGCAGCTCTTGCTGGCCGCTGCCACATGGATCCACACTGGCACCTTGGCAAAGAGAATCCTTTCAAACAAAATAGCTTTGGGCTTTGTTTTGCCCAGTTCCCCACTGTTTTTTTCTGTATGGAAAAGAGCATTAAGCCACAGAGTTTTATTTGCCTCAGTCTTTTCTTTGTTCTCCTGGGTTACAAGGAACTGCCTATGAGTGGCAGTGACTTTGTCTTAGTTCCAGGGTGACACCTTGCTTTTGTTGGTGAAACCATTCCTCCTTTTGTAAAATATTTTTGCTGGTGTGTTTATTGCTTTTCTCCCTTTTTTAGTCAAATTGTAGTTCGAATGTTGTTCTAGCCTCTCATAATTTTTTGGTTTTTTCTCCTCCACAGTCTTAACCTTTTCCTCACTCTAAAAGCATTAGAAGTGGTTTCTCAAAGTAGTTTACAATGATTAAAGAATTGATATTGACACATGGTTTTTAAGCTGGATAATGTCAATACATATAAAGTGAAAGAGAAGCATGCATAAATGGTGTGTCTAACACAATACAGACAATTTCTGAGAAAAGAAAACCCAAAATATTTATCTCTTTTATAAGCTGAATTCTTTATCACTAAGGCAGAGAAAAAGCACAGTCTAGATTACTTAGGAAAAGACAGAGAGGGAGTGGAGGCTTCTTAATTTGAAAAGAGATAATTCATTGTGTATTTAATCTTTCAGAAAAATACAGATATTTTCTGTTTCATTTCAGCATTTTGGCATCTTTATTTAAACTAGAGGAGGTATACAGTTTAAAATAAAACATGCTCATTTATTTTTTTATTTGTGAATGGAAGTATTCTGAATGAGAAAGTAACCTGACAAATGTCAGAATAAAGAACAGTGTGACATTTCTGAAGCCAATATTATAACACAAATGCATGGATCAGAGACCAGTAGGTTAGAGAACTCCTCAGGTGAGTGTTCCCGGCATGACTGGACACTCTTCATAATTACGGGATTGTTTTATTGTTCCTAGAAATAATATTACAGGGAAGGTCATGAATGTACAATTCATTCTACTTCACTGACAAGCAATCTCGTACTCTTTCTTTCTTTCTTTCTTTCTTTCTTTCTTTCTTTCTTTCTTTCTTTCTTTCTTTCTTTCTTTCTTTCTTTCTTTCTTTCTTTCTTTCTTTCTTTTTCTTCCTTCCTTCCTTCCTTCCTTCCTTCCTTCCTTCCTTCCTTCCTTCCTTCCTTCCTTCCTTCCTTCCTTCCTTCCTTCCTTCCTTCCTTCCTTCCTTCCTTCCTTCCTTCCGCCACTTCCGCCACTTCCGCCACTTCCGCCACTTCCGCCACTTCCTTCCGCCACTTCCTTCTGCCACTTCCGCCACTTCCTTCCGCACTTCCTTCCTTCCACCACTTCCTTCCTTCCTTCCGCCACTTTCTTCTGCCACTTCCTTCCGCCACTTCCTTCCTTCCATCACTGCTGCCACTGCCACCACTTCCTTCCCCCCCTTAATCCCCTGAAATTTACCTAAAGAATTGCAATGTGTCCTTTCTGATGGCATATTCTGACTAAGTGATTTTTTAAGTGGTATGGGTTCTTGGCCAGAAAAGCAGATCTCTAACAAGTTGCCTTCCAAACTGTAATTTTTTTAAAACCTGTGATTAAAATCTATCCAAACTGCTTTCTATTACATATCTCTTTATGTTGATGTTTCACCCTAGCCAGCCATCAAGACCCACAGAGCCATTTGCTCATTCCCCTACGAGCAGAATGCAGGAGACAACTGGAAAGGTAAAAGCTGGAAAACTCATGGGTAAAGATAAAAACAATTTACTATGGAAAGCAAAAGACTCACACACAAGAGATTAATTCAGTCTTCCCATGAGCAGGCAGGTGTTCAGCCATGTCCAGGAGAGGAGGGCACCATCAAAAATAATGAAGATAAACTTCACCACTTCAAATGTTCTTTCCTCCTCCCTCTTCCTCTCACTTTACCTACTGAGCATGATGTCACATGGTCTGGAACATTCTTTTGACCATTTTGGGTCACCTGTCCTGTCTGTGTCTCCTTCCAACCTCCCAAACACCCCCAGTCTCCTCCCTAACCTGACAGTACAAAAACATCTCTGTGTTATCCATGCTTTGTTCAGCACAAATCCAAAACAGAGCCTCATGTCAGCCACTGGGAAAAACATTAACTCTACCCCAGGCAAAACTAGAACAATTCAATAAGAGCAGGAAAGGAGTTTCACTGCACTAAAAAAGCTTCATGGCTGCCAAATCACGAACAGATATTTTTCAGTATTAAGTCCAGGTAGGTGACTACTCAGCTGAGTAGTCGCCAGTTGAGGACAACATACATTTAGGTGATGTTTTTTTCCAGTTATGTAATAGTTATTGAGGTAGATACAAGAGTAATTCACTGAATCTAATGTTAGATGCTGAAGTAGATGCCACTTTGGCTTCTTGAACAGAAGTCCGAATGCAGAAAAAAGTACAAAGATAATAGCCTTAATGATGACAAGATTAAAACTAATAACATATGAAAAAATGGAGTAGTGTCCTAATTCACTAAGACTCTGTTTGAATAAGAGTTTTAATATTGACTAAAAGTTTATATCAATTCTTGTCAGTTCTCCTCTTCCCCCTTCTTTCAGTTTAAAGGAAGATAACCTAGCAAAGTTTTGGCATAGAAAATAAAAGTTCCTGTGGCCTCTGTTTGTCCTCAGAAATGTTTAGTGTTGCAAGACCTGTCCTTTCTTCCCTTTCTCCTTTGTTTGTTTAAGAAGGTTTCATTGGATTTCTTGCGTATCATGTCGCTTGGGTTTACAAAATATTGGCAAAGCTTTATAATAAGTAGCAAATCATTATTACGTGCTTTGGTGTTCATTGTAATACAATTAATCATCATAAATTTGCTTTGGTACATTCAAGTGGATGAAACTGCTAATTTCAAAGACAGCTTAGTTCAGAATACCATCCAATTTATTATTATACTCTCACCTTTAAGGGCACAGAAAATGTTTTCTGCACAAGGTACATTGAGTAGGCATTATTAGATACATGACAGACAGGATGGAATAACTAATCAGTCTAGCATTCAGTTTCATATTATTGTTAATTTATTTACCAGGAAAGAGTAAGTAATGAGACCATTTAAGTTGCTTACACTAAAGCTATACAAACCTTTCTAGAAAAATGGAAGGGAAAGGTATGTTTGGCATTCCAATCAGACTTGGTTTAATGGCCTACTACAAGGCCTCATTTATTTATTTATTTGTTTGCTACTTTTGCAGAAGTCTCATGGGAAATTTAATGGAGAATAAAAAAAGCAAGCTCTCACTGCCAGCTCTGTACCACCTGTATGGCAGCTGCTCCTGTACATGAAAGGGTTACACATATAAGGTTGTGGCTTATATCACATTATGAGATTTGTCAAGAGATGCAGAAACTCCAGATGGACTCTGACTTCAGTAATTCTTATATACAAATTAGGCTTTTAACCACAGATTTCAGAGGAATCAGCATCATTTCGCCAAGATCTTGTTAAAAAAAATATTGTTGACAAAATTGCTTTATGTACCTAAAATATTTTGGATTTGGAATCCTGCTTGCCTTTCTGTAAGGCTTATTCTGAAGATGCAATCCTGAATTTGCCCCTCTATTTCTCTGCAAAATTAATATTAATGTCAATCTCACTATTTCTTAATAATTCCTAAGGATTGTAGAATCTGTAATTTTTAAATGATTTTTTTAAAGGAAGATAGGTATGGTTTTACTGAAATAAAACCAAGATCCTAGCCAAACTTAACTTCCAGTTGTGGCACGGTGATTGTTCATTTGGTCGCTGTTTTTTTTTTTATTTTATTGATATGGGGATTTTGAGGATGTTTATTAATGGGCTGGCTTTTGTAGTCACATATGTTTAATTTAGTCTTCATGACTCAGTGGACATTGATAAGGCCTTTATATCTGTTCTGTTCCACATGTGTAGTGTAGCATTAGCAACAGTTCTCTACTTCTACAAATGTTGTAAGGTAATTACAGATTTTCAGACATGGCAAGAACTGTGTAATGATCCTTGGCTGTCCAA
Organism: Molothrus ater; assembly: GCF_012460135.2. Taxonomy (NCBI): domain Eukaryota; kingdom Metazoa; phylum Chordata; class Aves; order Passeriformes; family Icteridae; genus Molothrus; species Molothrus ater. The sequence goes on along the minus strand of NC_050511.2, from coordinate 6,300,707 downwards.
TCAACTAGTAGCCATGTAGCTAATAGGAAAAACAAAACCATTAAATTAAGAACAGAGGAGGCTACTCTCTTCAAATATTCAAAAACAAGAAGAAAACTTGCAGAGAGAGACCTGAGGCATGAAGGTGGAAAAGACACCGTCAGGCCTGACACCTTTCTTATAAAACAAAGCAAAACAAACCAACCAATTAATCAATTAATCAGTCAAGATGTAACTCTGCAGAGAAATGCTAAACCCAGGATTATTTCTCAAGGTTAGTCTCCCTCATGCCGATGATTTATCCCTGTATGTAAAATAGATGTGAATTCGAGTCTTCAACTTTTTTGCATCCTTTTGACAGCCGATGATTTATGCACAATTAACTAAATGTTTAAGAACATGGCAATCACCACACAGGATCAGGATTCCAGGCATTAGCTGCAGCACATGCTTTGCAAACTGAGGATCTATTTGCTTATATTTAGGCAAACTCTGCATGGCTAAATAGCATTATTTGAAGCAAAGAAAAGAAGATAGAAAGATTGAAGGAGGGAAAAAAAATTGAAAAAAAAATCTTGCCCTTGGACTTTGATTAAGTTCACTCATGATGATAGCATTTATGATGGTAACATATATTAGGTTGGCCAGGGACATTTATTTATCCCACATATACTACCTCAGAAAGTGTTGTGTGTTTCAGATTTTGTGTGGTTTCATCAAAATTTCACGGCTTAGATTTACAATCATAATAAAGAAAAATAAGGAAAATAAAAATAGTAAATAATGTTAAAAAGCCCCAAACCTTGAATGAAACAAATGAAAGAGAGAAGATAAATACAAGGATACACATAATGTCTCAAAAGATACTAAATTGGTTATATAAGAGAGAAAGTGAAAGTTTCCAAATGCAATGGAAATTTCAGTATTTCAGTGTATATTTTCCCCCAAACTGATTGATTTTTATCTCTGTGTACTCTTGAGACTACAGCAAGTACACCATAAGCAAGCTTGATACTGCATAACTTTCACTGTCTAAAGGATACTGCTCATAAACTCGTAATTTGTTACACCTTTCATTGGCATGACCCTCAAGAAGATTACTTAGTACTTCCTAAAATATTTGTCGAAGAGAGGTGGACAAAGGGCCTCTGGAAGGGAAATATTCCCCTCCCTTTTCATGGTCTTGAATGGCCTTGTGTGTGTGTATGTATGTATAATGTATGTATAGATACATATATATATATATATACACAAATACAAGTGAAGTTAACCAAAATCTATCTTGCCCTGATCATGCAGCCAAGGAAGAAAATCTCAGATAAGAAAAGGCTGAATTACAAATCATACTAAAAATATACAGCAAAAACTCTAAAGTAAGGACAGTTAGTACCATACTTCATCAGGGTCTGAAGATCAGGTGCCTAAACTTATATTTTTCTGGCTGTGATTTATTTCTGAGTCTGTCTTCGGAGGTTCAAGAGACAGCAAGCAGAAGCTGCTTACATAAACAGTAGGCTGACTTCCCAACTTTGAAATTAGAAACTTCTTTCAGGCTCATCTGCCACTAGCATGAAGTTCTCATTTGTGGAAACATGTCCATCTTTCTATGATTAATCTGATAGTCTCAAGTATTATCATGCACACACACTAACCCTTTCTATTTTCTTAAGAAGTGGGCTACATCTGGAAGATTTGTTAAGATTCAAGCTGCCTTCACCAGGTTATTGATTATCATAAGAAAAGTCATTAGCATTATTGAATCCTCTTTGTTATGACAGTAATCAGCAGCTTCTTCCTGGATTACTGGGAGCATTTTTGAAAGGTTTATGGCTTACTACTGATGTAGATAAATGTTTTTAGAATCCATGGTTTTGCCTTTCATGAATAAAAAGGTGATTGAACAAAGACTGCATTCATCATTCTGTTTATCGCCCTGAAACAACAAGTGTAATTTATAAACCAATAATACTTTTTTGTAGTGTTATACACATGTTCTAAAAGAATGGATCAAATTAATGCAAGCCCAGAAAACAACGCCACCACAAGACTAATACATCCAAACCCTTAAGGGATTTGAAAGAATCCAACCAGCACGGTGACTTTGATAAGTGCTTTGTGGCTTGCTTTTTTTTTTTTTTTCATTTTCATTTATTTCTTTTTTCCTCCTTATTTTAGAAATAAAATGATGAATATCTTATAACATTACAGCAATTCTCTTAACATTAACATAGGCAATAAATGCTTGTACGTAACTCCTATTTTCAATAGTGACCCTTGGGGGTGTCTGTGTATTAGAGAGTCTCTCTAAAGAGGTTTATGGTTGCATATAACTTTGTAGCTGGTCTGGATGTGAAGAAATATCTAGAAAAAAGCATAACTCCTTCTCTGCAAACCCCTGAGAAGCATCACTAGGTACATCCTCCTGCTCTAGAAAGGGGGATTTCGTTTTCTGCTTAGCCCCTCTGGCAAGTTTCTGAGCAAGAAATAAGACTTGCATCCTCTGTTTTGCGAAAAAAGGGATTAAGAGGTCACCAATTAAAAGTGTCCAATGTATCTTGCACTTCCACATTGAACTTCAGCCCTCAAGTAAGGAATTGTTAACTTACACATAACAGTCACTTATGGGCAGCCAAACCTCTGAAAGAAGGAGACTTGAGAGATGCAAAACCAGGAAGTTGTACCAGAACAGCCCAGGTTTGCACCTATCCTTTATCCCAGAGCACAAGGTCCAGGACATCAAGAATTAAACTGCTCATGTTAGAATTACATTCTGTGCCTTTTAAGGACTCTTCATCCAATTGCACATTTAATTATTCTCATGTCTTGTAAAATAAATTAAATTATTTTCCAGGGCTGAAATGTATTAATTTCTGTGTCTATTTGTTGGTTTCTGTGTAATGCTTTGGTTGGTAAGAAAGGTCCCTGAGTAGCTTACACTTTTGTTTGTGTAAAGGATTTCAGACAAAGGTGAAGCCTCTATCTTGGTTTTGCCAACGTGGTCAAAGAGAACTGTTAATGCCTTAGTCTGAAAAACTTTCTCAGCCCAGAAGTGCTGTCTCACATCTCTCTTTGTTACAGATGGTAAATGTTGTATTTTATCCTCAGTATCATATGACATAGATACATCCTCCTCCTTAGTTACAAATATAGAACAGAAACATATACCAAGTAGTTGTGCTTTTTTATAAGTCCCTATTTATATTTTTACCATCTGCAACTAGCAGACGTTCCTTTTTGTTCATATCATATTTTAAAATAATTTCTTCTTTCATAATTGCCATTAGTCAACGGGTATTTTTTTACTTTTCTAATCTGATGTCTATATTATGTCTATGTTATAACTGGCGATCCTTATTTTTTACCATATATTTCCCTATTTCCCTTTTATATTGAAACCTTACAAAGACTATTAAAACTCAGACTTTCAGATCCTAGATCCTTTTTAAATAAGATGAAAACATCATAAATCTTTGAAGTTTGACTACTAATGGACAACGTGGAACATGCTTAAATAGCTACAATGTTTTTATTTATATTTCAGATTTGAAATTTTGGCAATAATTATTTTAAAACTTTTTAAACTACCCCAGTATTGGTTTTAAAAATAACTAGAAAGGTAACACCAAAAAAAAAAAATCAATGTAGAAAGATCATAAGCTTTAGTGCCCAGAAGGCTGCAAATGCCAAGGTTGACAAATCATAGTTCTTATAATCAGTTTTGTTATGATCCTCCATTAAATTAATAGAAGAAAAACATTTTCTTCTGTTGTAAAACAGCTTTGTCTTGGGTTCTTCATTGTACATTTTTTCAGACATTTGAGCAAGAGATCTATAGTAACAATGACTGTTTTAAGATTTTTAAAATTTAGGTGCAAATTAAATACCTGAATTAGGTATCCTAAGTACTGTTCTCAGATGCTTCCCTTAATGGATGCACAGCTAAAGGTTGTGTTCCTTTATAACTTTTTGTAAAGGGATTTGTCATAATAAGGAGCCTACAGGCTGGCTTTAATTTTTAAGTATGTGCCACTTGATTGTCATAGCACCATTTTCCCTCATTTATGTTGCTTTAAAACCCTCTTGATAATCCTAGAAAATCTATTAATTGCTAATGCTATCCTGTGTAATGAGATTACCCTAAGAAGTGTTTTGAAAGAATAAGAGGCAGCAAAAAGGCTTTCAAAAATATATCTCAGAAGGTTGTTCCAAACCTGTGCCAATAAATTTAAGATTTCCTCAATTCAAGTTAATCAGGACAGTTTTGGCTAACATAGGGCAATCTTCAGTTAAACTAATTTTGTTGCATCAATATCTCCCTCTTCCATGATGAATTAAAGATTAAGATATCTCCATCTACTAAGATTCAAATACTAAGTCTGTCCATTGGCAATAATGAAGCTCCTGTTTACTCCCCTAGCAAAAAGACATTGTGTTTTCCTGATCCATTCTGAAACACCTGAGAATACATTCATGCTTTAGGAGGCATACAAAGACTATGTAGCACAAAAAATGTTAATTTAATGTTTGGAGTTTTAGATACTTTTGAGGTCAAGTGAAGACTTGTCCTCTCCAAAGCCATATGGGGAATGATTCACCTCATTCACATTCAGTGGATAAAAATTTCTGGCACCTCAGAATTAGTTGTCCTGGCTCCAGGTTTAGCTAATGGAGATAAAGTGACATATGTACAGGGTGATTCACTCTGTGAGAGTTCACTCAAAAGAGCTGTCCTGTACATTTCTGTCATTCTCATAATTGTTCAGAACCTAAACAGTTAGTTTGGAGCACTCCTTATTTTTGGACAGTTAAACTAGATAAGATCAACGCCATCTCCAACAATTATGGCTTTCCTAATAACATAATGCAATTCTTTTCCTCTATTGAAACATATATGCCTAAGAGTATGAAAGTGCATCAAATAATTACATTGTGAAACTCCTTGCTTCAGGATGCAGCAGTTATTGCAATTTTATATGTATTACAGAAATGATTGGATATGGTCATGGAAGAGAAATTCAATGAAATCTGTTAGATGCAAGAAAACAAGCTCTAGGGAAGAAAATGGAGGGGGCTTTGTTTGGGATTTTTTGGTTATTTTTGTTTCTTTTGTTTTGCTTTTTTGTTTAGTTGGTTGTTTGGTTGTCGATGGGGTTTTTTGTTTGTTTGTTTTGTTTTGTTTTGATTTTTTTTTTCTAAAAATCATTTCAGTGATAAGAAACTTCTGCACAATATAAAAAATATACTTACCTTCTAATTAGGGTCTTTCTTGGGACCTGACTGCATGAGTGAGAATGGAAACTAAGCTGAAGAAGTTGCTTGGTCTGTTCCAATTTGTATATTTTAAGTTCAGGTAAGGTTAAAGTAGTGCTAATAATTTTAAGTTAGAACTCATAGGCCAGTGGTTTTTACATGAGTTTGAGAAAGCAAAAGTACTTTCTGTATCCTTCATCACTGGGAACAGAAGATGAAACTAATTTTTGATTGACCGTAGTGCCAAAAGTACAGTACACAAGACTGTTTAAAGTGACAGTCTTTACTTCAGAAAATAAAAATACAGTAGTAAATATCAGTGAAATTCATATTCAAAATCTGGTTTTATTTTCTATTTCAGATGCTTTAAAGGACATCACAACTTCCAATCATTTGGGATAGACCAAGGCAAAATAAACAAAACTTGCACAATTAGCATAAGGTAAAGATTTGCCCCATTATAGGACTTGGTCAAATAAGAGAATAATCAGGCCCTGATAGAAGTGTTTAAAGACAAGAATTATGATTTAAAAAGAGAAAGGAAAAAAAAAAAGAGAGAAAACATGTGAAATTCATTTTCATTCTACTGTAAAATGAAACTCCTTGATTTATAACTAACCCCCCTCCCCCTAAAAAAAATCAAACCCACAACAAACAAACCACCAAAAAGCAATCAAATAGAAAAAAAAGATGAAATATACCACCCTGAATTATCCAATAGCTCAGGACTAAGGACAGTTGCATACATGGAAGACATGGAACTTTTTTGATCAAATTCTCCTGATGGTTTCTTGTCACTGGCACAAATCACTTTTCTTCTTGTTGAAGATGTTCAATGCAATTGATATACACACTTTTTTTTTTTGCTTTGCAAACCCGTATGTTGAATATTATTTTTTTTCTAGAAAACACCATGGACACGGCTCCATTTTGTCCGATTGTTCTTTGTCAGTAGGTGTGCAGTAGAAATAAAAACCTGATACTAAGTGTTGCATATAAGGGTATTTATTTAAATCTGGATAGATTTTGCCATTGAATCAGCCTTTTGTACAACACTTATCAACCAAATTTCTGAGCATATATTCACATATCTTTAATCCATTAGTCAAAAGCAACATGGATGAACAAGGAGAGGAACTGTAAAAAAGTATGAAGTAATTTGCTATCTGTTCTTTTGGTAAGTTAGTGAGACTGCAGTTTGTTTCATGTGTTTGCTGGGTCTGTATCAGCAAATAAATGAAATGTTGACCTGATCTGGTTAGTCAGATGAGCAATGCACTTAATCATTGATCTTGAAGTTAAAAACTCTGAAGTGCACACTACTCTAACTGCATCTTTATAGTCCATTGGCATTAAGATATTTTAGACCCACTGTGAATTAAAGGATATACACAAACAATATTCTTTAAAATCAAAAAAAAGCAAGTCAGTTCTTACGTATTTCTGATTATCTGGCAAAATGAGTACTTATTTTCAAGGATTAATATGTTTTGATTTTGGTTTGTTTGCTTATAAATCTTATTTTCAACATCTACTGTTGTATTTTAAATCCTGTCTAACTTGCTCAATAAAGTTTACTGCTTCAATTTGTCTACATATATGATTACTAGTTTTGTTAATTCTTAGCTCATTATGAACCTGATCCAATGATATTTAAATCAGTTGGGTTTGGGAAAAAAAAATCGTTTTTTCCCCTGCATAACTGAAAGTAATTCTCCTTGTCACCAAGTATTTGAATTTAAAGTATTGTCAGGGATTGAGTTACAGCATCTCTTTTAAACTTAGTTTTGAAGAAAAAATATTTCAGCAAACCTCCAATCCCTACAACACAGGCACAAAGAAACTTCAGATTTCTAAAGTGAGTCAGATTTAAGTTAGAAAAGTATCTATTCTTTTCAAACTTTATACAACCAGTTTACCCATTAAGTAAATTACAAGAAGTTCAGGAAATTCTCTGAATTCTCTCGTGTATAAAACACCCAGCAGAAAGCTTTCACTTGTATAAACTTTATGCTTAGAAATGCATGTATATTTTTAAATGAATAAAAGAAAAAGAGGAGCAGCTTTTTTTTTTCCCAATGAGAGCTATTAATATTTGATGTCTTGCTGAAGAGCTGCTTCCTTTTCTCTTTCTTCTTGACACCAGAGAGGCTATTAGATTTTTATTTTTATGTCTCCCTTTTCCTGACCCCTACCGTGCCCCACAACCCAAATAATAACAACAACAACTTCAATCTGGCTCTCCCTGGTTGGGACACTGTACTTGCTATCTTTCCACTTTATTAACTTAAGCATTAGCTTTTTGAAGCGAGTAAAATTATAAATGACATGTAATCCTATGCTGGGTGGCAGAGGGCTGCTTTCTGAAGCCGTGATTGACTGAGGTGAACAGGGAAAGGGAAAAATTTGTTCTGAGGGTTGCAAAGTGCCAAGCGATATGTCATGGCCTCTGGCAACAAGATCAGCATTGTATTTATAATCAGTGCAACATGCTGAGAGGGCAAATTAAGCTGCAGGAAGCCCAGCTGCGGCAGTGACATAAGGGGCCATACTTTACTCCATATCCTTTCACAGATGTTAACTTGTGCTGGAGCCACAGCTCCAGCGATGGATTTTGGGTCTCACAGAATGCAGGCTCCGCTCACGGATGAGGAATCACTCTTTCCCAGCTCATGTGGCATGGATCCTTGTATTTCACCAAGCCATTTAGTTCTATAAATCCCAACGGCCTTCTACGCTTATGAAAACTGCTCCAGAAGAGGTTGATAGACCCCACTGTAAATTAGGCTCTCTCTCCAAGTTGGACCATAGTAATAAAATGAAGGCTAACACGAGGTCAGACCCAATAAAGCAAATGTCAAAATTATGTCAGCAGGAAAATATGGAATGGACGCATCTTCAGGACTTCAGAGATAAATATCTGCTGGTGATGCACTGCAGGGTCAGTGACTGGATCACACAGCCTTTGAAAGAAGGAGCACAGATTTTCTGTACAAGTCCCATCCCTGCGGTTGTAGCTTGTACTAGGATGAGGTTGAAGTTTGGATACACAGTCAGCCCATGTGATGATTCTGCTGTGCAATACAGCATAAATTTTAAACCTTTTGTTGTCTTTTAATCTCCACTTCAAAACCTGAGAGAAAGGGAACTGTTAGTGTTATCCAATGCTGTCAGCACCAGGAGAAAGGGAGGCCAGAACTCCAATAAAGCTTAGGGGAACAAAGCAAAGGAAACCCACGTTTACCCAAACCTAGAAACTTGTATGTCAGTGGTATCTGCATGTGAAGTGACCTTAAAACTCTTTGAAAGACCCACAACTCAAAGAGATTCTTCAGCTCAACCAAAAACACATTCAGGTTGGTTAATTTTACATCAATGAATTAAGATCAAAGTCCTTTTAGCTGAGATTGGAAATATTGAAGCTTGAGATATCAGCCCCAAACTGCATCAAATCCTGCCTCTCTGAGGATATTTGGTGTTGGACACAGTGTTAAAAATATCATTTTCACCACTTGCTTGTAAAAAGAGAAAAAAATATATATGAGGAACATAGAAAAACTGTATTTTAATAAAGACAATAACCAGAAATGATTTAAATATTATGCAGGTGACAAACTATACACATAGTTTAAAAAATTAAAATAAAATATAAAAGAAAAAGTATAAATTTATTAATGGAAATAAAGTAACAAAAAATAACAACTCAAGTTTTACTTAGATAAAGTTACAATCCAGTCTGGCTTACTTTTTTTTTTTTATTTGTCATGGTTCAGGCATGATGTTAACATGTAAAAAATATGTTTTTTTCTCCTGATATTAAGACCTTTCAAATAATGATAGTTAATCGGATAAGAATGCAAGTGTCTTATATTAAGTATTGGTTTTAGTGAAAATAAACAAAAATTTATTTTAAAACTTTTCAAACTAATTGCAAAAGTTTTTTCTTTCAAGAGCATCAGTGAAACATCCCCAAATTATATAAATAGCAGATTTCAGAGGAAAAAAAAAATTGAAACTATCAACCTTCTTTTTGCACAGAAAGGACTTTTCTTGTGCAAATATCTGATTTTGGTTCAGCCATTTATCTCTGTATATTCTTGAGCCTTAATCTTATGTAAGTGAGGTGGAGCTGGTGGCTGTTTTGGCCACAATGACCCCAAAATGATTGAGTTTAAATCCTCTGTTGACAAGATGAAAAATCCAGGCAAACTGTCTCGTGGTTTTTAATTTGTATCTTGCAAAATTCCTAAATGTTATAAAAAAATCACGGAATTTGAAGCCATTAACTTGCTGTAAATCAAACATTCCTGTTCTTCAGAATACATGCATTTTTGATGTTCTAGAACATGGTATGATACTTGAACCCATCCACACTTACTTTTTGTTCTATTATTTGTCTCACAAGGACTTCCTGAACCTCTATTCAGGTATCTGAAACATTTATACCAAATTAATTTACACCAAATTTACTTAATCATGGCTCATTCTTGAAGGTGTCCGGGTGTATTTCCTTAAAACATTAATCACATTACACCTTGGCTTCACCAAATTTTTATTGTGCAAATTCTAATTTATCTGCTTCCCATGCACTCTCTGGGATCAGAATGTACCTGGAAGTTTAATTATATCTGAATTTCAATAACTTGGGTAAGGCAATGATGTCTTGCATGTCAAGCATCAAAAAATTAAAGAACTTGCTTTGTCACAGGCATCAATTAATTTATTCAGATGGCATTTAGCCATCATCTTAAGTATTTATATAGCTTCTATTAGTGGATAGATTTAGATATTTATCTCTACAACATTTCTAAGACACTCCAAAAAGCTGTGGCCTAGATTTAGTCTACCTGATTTTATGGAATCATGGAATCATAGAATATGCTGACTTGGAAGGTACCAATCAAGATCACTGAGCCCAGCTCCTGTCCCTGCACAGGACAGACCAGGAGCCATATCCTGTGCCTGAGAGCGTTGTCCAAACACTTCTTGAATTCCAGCAGGCTTGGTGCTGCAATCACTTCCCTGGAGAGCCTGTTCCAGTGCCCAAACACCCCCTGGGTACAGAACCTTTTCCTGATACCCAACCTAAACCTCCCCTGACTCAGACTCAGGCTGTCTCCTGAAGTCCTGTCACTGGTCACCACAGGAAAAAGATCAGTGCCTGCCCATTTGCTTCTCTTTGTGAAGCTGTTGAAGACCAGAATGAGGTCTCCCCCCAGTCTCTTCTTCTTCAGGCTGGAAAAAACCAAGCTGCTCCTCCTATGGCTTCCCCTTAAGGCCCTCCACCATCCTTGTGAGTCTATGAATTTAGTCAAGACACTAATATAAAAGTGTAGACATCTTGGGCTCCATCTTCAGTACAGAGCAAGAACAGGTGTTTCCAGAGAGTTCTGTACCTCAGAGATGGGGTAAATCTCTCTCTGGACTTGCCTTTTTGTCTCCATCAGCTACTAATTACAATGGTAATTGCAATTGTGCAATAGGGCAGATTTTTCTGGGCCGAGATGACATGTCTAAGAAACGCATGGCACAGGTCAAGGTGAAAATAACCCCATCTCACACTTTGTGTGTTTGTTATCTTCTGCTCTAGTTTCCTATTCCCACACTATTATATTGAGTCTGTGTTTATTTTTTAAGTTGTATTAAACTGGACAATATTTAAAGTAATGAAGACAGTTTTTCCATATGATAATTTCTGCTTTGAGACATCCCATAATAGTCCACAACATAGCTCCATAAATAAATCAAAAACAAATTAACATCTTCAATACATTTTTATCTCCATTTTTTAGAATAAATTCAATAAATATATCCATATTAAAAATCTATTAGGAAGTGGTAGAGAGTGATGTTGTACAAATATTAACATGAATATATATACCAAAAAAGGGATAACAATCAACATACTAAAAATTCTAAAGGAATATGTTTCTTGATGGAAATGTCTTTTGATGAATATTATTTATTTTAAATAATGCCCCTTATTTGATAAACTGAAATGAAGTAGTCAACTTAAACTGATATTTCCATTTCAAAATGACCTTCAAGAAAAGCCATGCATTTTTCAAATACAATAAAAATAGTTGTAAAAATGTTGACATATATTCCCCTTGGATTGTTTAATTTTAAGGATTTTTTGACATTTTTATTTTTACAGTTCCTCTCTGAATAATTCGATGTTTATTCATTCAGTGATAATATTTAAGTTGTGCCATGTCTTGGAATGGAGAATCATTTTTCAGTGTTGGCATTTTTGCATAAAAGAAGAAAAGACAAACAACTTTTTCATTTTTTGGGGGAAGAAGTATGCTTAAAGGAGAAATGATTGAATCGGGAGGCTAAGTTACATAAAGGAAACGAGGGTTTCTCTTATATCTTGACAAACTATTGAGAGTTGAAGTATATTTTATTACAGTAAGGATTGGTTTTGATATTGATCATGCAGGCCAAGAATGCTAATATTAATACTATCAATAGACATGTTCTCATGACAGTTTCAATTTTTTTTTAATTTTATTTTTAAATAACATAATTGCTACGGAATCAGAACTGCTCCTGAAGCCCACGATATCAAAGGATTTCTGGGATTAATTTTAGCAGCTCAAAGAAATATGTGTATTTATTCACTATTGAAGTATATCAGAGGTGATGGATTCATTTTGGACAATTAATGTGGACATTAGAAAACTTCAATATTTTTTAATATTACTGATATAAATTACTGATATGCCTGTGCACTGGTGTTGTTTGTTTTTTTTTTTTCTTCTTAAAAGAGCATTTTGATTCTTTAGGTACAAAATTAAGCACTTAGTTTCAGTTTAGCCACAAAAAAAATGATATAAGAAGCTGTGGCAAGCTCCACATAAATGCATATAGATTATATAATGATTTTGTCCATAGTCCAGAGTTAAGCTGTAAAATGTAGTGTATGAAAAGTGCATGCATAAACAGAAAATGAAGACAAAAAGAAACTGAAGGAAGAAAATTTTAAGGAGTCCTGTGCTACAGAGATGCCAGTTATGTCTCAGAAAGTCGCTGCGCACATGAACAACTGGTGAGTGTGAGAACATATCAGGAAAATGTTTGTCCTAATATTATTTGCCCCTCCAGGCATCTGCAATTGGTCATTGATGGGAGCAGAACACTGGGCTAGACATGGCTGGTCATGTCTTGGTGTGACCTGCTCTGGCTTCTCCTCTGCTCATTCTTCTGCTCACGGCTTGAAGGGATCAGAGATCAGACCTCTGCTCATTCACACCTTGGCCCCTCTGCTGCGGCTGCCCACAGAGGTCCCAATTAACAGCAATTTCAGGGATAATTTGAGTGATGGGCTCCCTGATGGCTGAATTCTCTACAGATCAAAGTCATCACAGCTCCATTAACTGCAACAAGCAATGCCAATTTAGACCAGAAGTGAATAAAGCCCAGAGTTATTGAAACAGGTCTGTAATCACTGCATTCATTTAAAATAGGGCAGTGAGAGGCCATTGAGATCAGAGAACAACAACATTTGTTATCAGTTGTTTTGCAGGAGGAGGTTGAGAGCTGAAGCCTTGAGCAGAAATGACATTCTCTTCAACTTATTCAAATGACAAAGAACCATAATGGGAGTGAAGAAGGAGTTTCATGAAGAATAGATGGATTTCTATAAAGGTTTGTTTAATATAAACAAGTAAATTATATTAAGATGAAAATAACTCAGAGACTTTTTTTTTTTTTGTATTTCATCATAGCTAAGACTGACTACATTTGGATGAAGGAAAATGGGTGACCAATTAGCTCAAATACTTTACAGTAATTTTTTTTTTTAACATTTCCTGATACACTTAATTCCTTCTTTGAAATGTATTTTCACTTTTCAATAAGAAATAAATACAGCAAATAGCAAGTTGTGTGGGCTTTTTTTCTTGCTTGAAAAATAATGCTGAAGGAATTGTTTTGCAGTTGAAAATTAATGTAACCCATTATGTCCAGGAAATTTCTTCAATACATTACTTGCCAAGTCTTTGGTCCTCGCGAAGAAAATTATTTTAATTTATCTCATTTTTCACAACTGAGCCAATGATTGTTTAACCTAAAGTGCCATTGTGACTAAGTAGAGAAATATCAGGGTTCTTGGTCATTTCGTTGAAGCTCAGCTATTAAGTCCACTAGGTTAGCAGTGAGAAACACAGAAACTGCCACTTCAGAACAAAAAGTCTTATAGAATATAACAGGGAATGAAAACATTTCATTTGGCTTTTTTTGCACTGCTTTAGAACACTAAATAGAAAATTTTATCTTTTCTATAAAACTCAGAAAGATGGATAAAAACAATAGAAAGGCTATAATTTTCAATTAAATGTTATAAATGTTTAGTGATAATTTCTTACACATTTATGTGTTTTCTAGACCTTGTATAAAACTTATATTATTCCTGTCTTGTTATATCCTTGTCAGGAAGTTCTTACAATAAGTGAAACTTTGTCTTTTGTGTTGACTCTGGAAACCTTAAAGTATTGCTGATTTCATGTACCCAGATAGTATTTTCAAATTTTTCTTGAGGACTTATATAAATGCCTTCTGCTAAGTTTTGTGGCTGTGGTCCTACTGTAGGTCCTTATGCTTGTGTTCAACTTTATATGCTCTTAGCTGTTCCACTCAAACCGATAACTCGGAGCTACAGCTCAAGTCAATTGACAATTCTGACCTGCAATTTCTGTCAATATTCTGAAATTCACCTATGGAAATTTAAATCTCCCACCAAGATTGTTATAAAACCATTCGACCTTTCATCTCTTGTATGATGATAAAAATTCAAAAGCACATAATTAGGAATAGCACTGTAGATTCCCCAAACAAAAGGCAGATTCCCTTTGGAACTGTCTTTTGCTGAGCCAACTAGAAGTTACTTCACTTGAAGTAACAGAACTATATAATTCTTTCAAAAACTTTGGAGCTGAGAAACCACAACATTTTCTTTATTTTTATCTGAAGAGGGACATATTTTTCTGTAGATGCATGTTTAAAACCCAAAAATTATAAGAACAGGAAAAACATCAAATAAAACCCCTTGGTATAGAAAATTAACAGTTTCAAATCATCCAGTTAAATGTTTAGATTAATTCTAAAAGCAGTGAATAATGAGCTCCACCTTTTCTTTTTCTTAGCATGGAAAAAAATTGTGAATGACAGCTTCAAAATATTTGCAAGGCTATTTCTTATGCACATGAAAGCCTGAAAAAATAGAACTAAAAGAAGCCTGAGTACCATTGCCACTAAAATTATTTAATGAGTGTCATAACAATGTTTAACTCAGATATGACCAGAAAATTATTCCAAGAGAGGGTAAAAAAGTCATCTTCCATTTTATAAAAGGATTTTAGGTGTCTGAGGCATTTATTGGAGTAGGATGGATCAGCCTCAGTGTTATGAACAGATTCCTTTGCTGATCTCTAGGGCACTACCAGTATGAAGGACTGGGGCTTGTTCTACTTGGGCTTGTTCTGAACACCAATTTGTCTAAAGGCCTCATAAGTCATCTGGAAAGAGGGAAGATAGTACAGGTCACAATTCTTTTGTTTCTCCTTATCATGAGTTGAAATTAATACTTTTTTTTCTTACCAATCAAAATGAAGCAATAAATAATAATAATATATAAAACAAATGAAATTAATAAAAATGAAGGTATTTGAAAAATAGACCAAAAGAAAGAGATGAAAAGCACATGATTATATTTCCCTCTTGTCCTTCTGGAAATAAATGGGCAAATTTTAAATAATATGTAAGAGAAATATGAGATGAAGACGGGAAGAAAATCCAAGACAGTGAGAAAATGAAAGAGGGAGAAAAAAGCAAATATACCTAAACATTTGATGCAGACTTTCAAGGCCAAAAAGGAATTTAATAGCCTTTCAGAACAGAAACTGTGATGAAATATGATCTTTAACCACACTAAGTCTTAGGGGTGCCTTTTTACAATAAGAGCAAGAAAATGCAAATGAATTTAAGTCAGATGAAAATCTTTGATTATACATTGCATTAGTCAGATCCACACTTAGATTACAGTGATCAGTTCTGGTCATCACATTACAACATAAAATATTGAAACACTTGACAAGGTAAAGAGACAGGAGATGAGTTTGATCTTGGGCTGTGATTATATTGTATTAATGACTTCCTATCATATTACTGGCTTCTCCATCTTATTAAGGAAACACTACTTCCTAATTGAGTGAGAAGCCAGTGAAAAGAAGCAGAATTTTAGAAATTGTTTATTACTATTATTATTATTATTATTATCATTACTACTATCACTGCATTTTTAGCATTCCTTTTCATAAACTATATACCATCCATTTTTAAAGAAAATGACATTAAATTAGGCTTTATATTTCAATTGGGACACTGTGATTCACTGATCAATACGGCTAAACAAGCTCAGAGCATTACATATGCAAGATATTCAGTAAAAAATATCTCATGCTGAATCCCAAGAAGAACCCATGCACAAACAAAATAGGAGGCAGCTTTTAAAAATGAAGACAGTGTGCCAAGAAATAATTCCATTCTGTGATGGAGCTGTATTGAATGATTTGGTTACTGAGGTCTAGCTTAGCCGCACTGTGGAATGTGTAGTGGCTAATGTGTTTTTATCTGTGACTCTGCCACGTTATTTTTCCTCTGATATTCGCCTAGCAAGAGAAAAGGAATGGAACATGGGGCAAGGCATAACATGAGTCAAAGGTAGCCAGAAAATTTTTTAGTGCCATAAGGTTTTTTTATGCTGATAGAATTGTGCTACCCTGTAAGAGAAAAAAATACAAAAACAAACAGGTAGCATGGGACAGTCTTAGCAGAAGGAAGATGTAAAGCCCACCTTTGAAAATCTGCCCTATATTAAAGCTCATTGTGCTGTGGTGGTTCTCCTTACCATGGAGTCTCTGAAAAACCTTGTGTCTAAACCAGAAAATTAACATTCAGAGCATTCAAATGCACTGCCCTACTTGTGGAAAATCTCCTGTTCCTTTTAAGCTGTTGGCCTTTCAAGATCTTTATAGAACTTATATTCATGTACTTAGACACCAATGTGGTGGTCAGAGAAATAAATAAGAACACACAAACAAATGGACTTACTTAATTGAACTCTTCCTGTAACAAGGAAATTGGGATTAATATTTTCCTGGGAATGTAGCACTTGAAAAGTTGTAGGGAGCTGAAAAAACAAACTTCTGAAAGTGACAGTGTTGCATTGGGCATTTTTATCATGTATTAAACTCTTCCCATTATTAAACTGCTCCTACTTTGTTTTTTTCCTTGCTATTCTCTACTTTGTTATTTCCCTTGTTTGAGGAAAAGGAGTTATGTTCCTTTGCCTCCAACAGGAAACTTGAGTTGTATCCTTTAAACAGAAGCAAAGATTTTCTTCAACAGGAAACCTTTTGCCAAGCAACATGCTTACCATTCTTCTTGAGGCAGTTTACCAAAATAATTTGTTTAAACCATTGTTTAAATAAGATACAAAGCCTTCATGCTGGGAAACATAAAATACACAAAGGTTAATGTTAATCTTATGGGTATCAGTCTCTGTTCAACAGGCAATGGAAAAGCCTATTGAAAAAGAACCTCCAGAGGGTGATTTGGAATGCTGTCTGGACTCTGAATTGTCCCGCAGGGAGATGTAGCTCTCACCATCATCATATAAGAAGACTAGGAATTAACATTGCTAGTCTATGTGAATAGCCTGTGTCATCCCCAGAAATGGGGAGGAAAAGAAAGAAAAAGGAGAAGAATAGGAAAACATAATTGAGAAAAACAGCCTAAAGAGCAAAACTCACCGGTTCCCTGTGCCTCATAGGATACAGCAATCCTTCTCCCTATGCCTTATGTTCAAAGATACTTGGATTACAATTCAAGCACTTAAACAGGAGTAAATTTCTGACATAGATCATCTCTAGATGATTTAACTAACTGAACTAGTTCTTGTAGCAGTGAAGAGTTGGATTTTCTAGGACCACCTGAGGAACTAGGACATATTCTGGATAAAGTGAGTTTCTCTTTAGTTCTGAGGACCATAGCTCAGGACGCAGTGACACCACACACAATGGTCACTGAGAAAATGAACCATGAATGGAAAGCTGTCTTACTCACAGCCAAAGGATTATCCCTGTCATGGAAATAACAGTGCACCAGCATGGATTTTTCAAGGAATTAAGAGTGTTTTAGCCTTTTACATGGGAACCCTCCATTTTTTCCAAGGTGAAAAATCTTATCTGTTTTGCATCTCCATCAAATCTTAATGCACTCAGCATCAGTGAAGTCAGTGCATTACGTTTTTTATTTATCATAACTGGACACGGAAGATTACTTTATATTCCTTATTTTATTATTATTTTGATATTTGTACATTAGAGTCATGACTGTTGTCATTGTTCATTACTTGTTTTTTATCTCCTTCACACTGAATCCCATTGGCGTTTTACAATAACCATTGGAAAAAAAAACCAAACCAAACCAAAACAAAACCAACAACATTCTCTGGAAATATCATATTTCACATATTATTTTTGAGGTAGATACATTTTGAAGTTATTTTCTGGGAAAAATCATAACTCATAATTTAAAATCCTACAAAGGTAGAGAAACAATAGGCTGCAATCAGTACAGCGGATGTTTAAATACCTTCTCAAGCATAAGAATTCTTTCAGATTTAATTTATTGTCACCTCTGTTTTTTTTAAGGTATATAGGACTAGGCTGAAAAAGCAGTATTTGAACTGACAGAAAAGTGCGTGCAGGGGGAAGAGTAAACATTCCCAATTCTCCTACTGAGGATTGCTGCACTTGCCTATGGGATTGGAGCAGCTACTCAGCCAGCATTACACCAGTGAGCAGCCCCAAGGTGCCAGCCTAAACTTGCTCATCACCCAAAGAAAGCTGTTCAAGCACAAACTAGCCACTAAACTCCATGAGGTAACTTTCTGCCTCAGAGTGGCAGGTAACAGGAAATGATCATGCCCATCCAACTTTCCAGGATTTCTGCAGCTCCTTCCCAGGCAGTGTGGAATGAATGCTGCCCCTCACAGTAGAGAGTTACAGGTCCCTGAAGTTTTGAGGCAGCCCATGGTACCCAGGTTCAGTCTCTGTGAGTTGCCTCCTGTTGCTTTATCTCTGTCGTGTGCCCCACTGCAGGCGTTCAACTCATGCATAGATGCTGCAAGGCACAACTGGATAGAATACAATCCAATAAAACAACAAAACAAACTGAGGAATACAACAGTGGGATAATAAATATCCCATGGAACTTGTGCCAAGGTTACATGTTTAACAGTTTTCCACTTTATTGTCAATTATTTGAATCTCATAGAGTGAGGGCAGACATTTTTATAGCACTTTCTGTTTAGCATTGGACATTTGAAGTGGCACAGCAGAAAGGAAGGTGAGTGCTTCGCTATAAATTGTGTTTTGCAATATGAAAGCTGCATAATAATGAATGATATAAGTTTTTTTCGATTTCCATTTTTCTTCCTTACCCAAGAAAGGACCAAATCATTCTGAAAACACATTAGAAGTCAATGACAAAGTAATAGAAAATGCTGACATTTGGAAATATCTTTCTGAGAAAGTTCTCTAAGTGCTAGTTTTCAGAATCTATTCCACCCATGTAGATAAACCTGGAGGCAAGGAGCACAGGTGATGTCCTTCATACTGATTGAAAAATCGAATCTCATTAATATGAAAAGACCAGTGGCTAAATATTTTTTTCATCACGAGAAAGCTAGTATTCTTTCAGAATGTTATTTAGTATTATTATTATTATTGATAATAACTATCAGTGATATCTTCACATTTAAACATTGCCTTTTCTCTCAGAAGGTCCCAGTGCCTGGACACCAAAAATCACTTCCCTAATCATGGAGATGCAGCCTTGATTTTTATCTTTGACCTGTGATACTGCACAGCAAACAAGGAGACAAATCTCATGAATACTAAAGCATCTTGTGCAATTCAATTTGCTTGTGTGAGCAAAGTCTTCAGTTTCAAGCTTTCATACAGAGTGGAACAGCACAGCCTAACTTGGAGTACAGAAACTTCATGGTAGCAACGATGAATCTTCCCTGATAAAAAGCTAAATATATGCACTTAAATATACATCTACCTAGGCTGAGTCTTATTATGAAAAATTGAGCTGATGAGTCATTCTTGTGTCCTCCCCATGTATTGGAATGAGGGAAGAGTTAGCCTAAGGCAAATATTTATGAGAGCTGGCATGAACAGCCCCCTACAGTCTCTACTGAATGTATAGGAAAGCAAACAAAATTAATTATTCACACAGCTTTTAACACTATAAAATCAGGTGAACTGCAACTTACCTCAGTCAGCAACATGATGTTCAGAATCCCTGTTTTAATGACTGCAGATCATATATAGGGCACTTTACATGGATACCCACACATGCATACGTGCCCCTGAGTGTGCATATATCTATTTATGCAAATATTTACAGTGGTTATAAATAGCTGTGCCTAAGATATTTAGGAAAATACTTCAGAAGACTGCTTCACAAAGATGACTAAATTTGTAGAACCTGAAACTTGGGACAAATTTCCTGTATGGTGAAAAACATATGCAAACAATTTATTAATGAGAAAAAAATGGAAGGAAAAAGAAAAAAAGAATAACAAATGAAAATAAAAAAAAGAACAACAAACAACAAAACAAACCATAAAGTGACAAGGAAAACAAATATTTTTATTTACAGATATCCATTTGTTAGTCAGGTATAATTGGCTGAGGTATTAAGCACAAACAGCTGAAGTGAATGTGTAACCTTTTCAGAACTTATATTTTATAATAAAGGTGGAGTTTTTTTTGGTTTTTTTTGTTTTTTTATTGCTGTCTGTATAAGGGTGGTTGCCATTGCTCAAGGAAAAGTATGTACTTTACAAAAGGAAAACTCCAGCACAATAAGGAACTTGAAACTGAGTGTTGTTTCCATTGAACTCTGAACTTGAAGTTTTACACTGACATGGCTGTAGTGGTCACATGAACACCCCATTTTCTAGAAATATTAGAACACAAGAAGAAACACTGAAAACCTCTGTGCCTGAAGGAAGAGGGCAAGATACATGCAGGTTTGGTCTCTTTGGAGAAAAAAATAAAATAAAGCATAAACAGAAGTAAAAGTATGTATTCTGCTAAAATAGAATACAATATAAAACAGAAAGCTGAACCTTCTGGATATGTTACTATTAGAAAAAAATTCCAATGTATATTTCTAATTTAGAGATTTATTTTATGGCTATATGTACAGCTAGATATAGAAGCACACAACTTTAGCATCAAAGTAGAAAAAATAAGTAACTGATTAAATTATTAATCATCTCCTAAAGTTTTTCTAACACAATGTAGATCAATAGACAATTCCTATACGAGTAGTTTTTAATTGTTTAGAATTAAAAATTACTTTTTTGTTTTTAAAGAAAACATCACCCACAGCAAGGTTAGGGAAAGGAGTTGGGAACAGTGAGGCTAAAGTGAGATGCAGGATGGCAATTATGGGTATATTTGTATAATAAAACTGACACAGCCTTATTTGAGGCTACCATGAGTAGTCTGCCTGAATCTCCACTGTGAGCCCACAGGAATCCAAACAGACCAACAGTTCAAAACATTTTTGTAATATACCTGTACTACCAATGCAAGTACATCCAGGATGGCTCTTTGGTCAGTGGGAATGGAACAACCATCACATGACAGAGCAGGGTGCAATGATAACACTGCTTACTGAGAGGGAATTCTGTGGAGAAAACTGTCCCATAAACATCGAATTAAATTCACATGTTTGTGCATCTGCCACTGTTTAATTTACTATAGCTGGCTTAGAATTCAGAACTGTTCTACTAATAACAACAGAAGCGGGAAGAACTCATGGCTTCATCATGACCTGGACCAAACCACTCAAGAAAAAGCCTTTATGTGTGATTTGGAATGAGAAATAATTCATATTGCAGGGGAAGTGATAGAGTCCCACAGCTTCCAGAGATTCATCCCTTTTCTAACAGACTTCTCCGCAGTATGTGCAGATCATTGTGATTAAGGATATGTAGAAGACGAAGAAAAATGTAGGCTTGGAGCTTCAGCACTTTTTTGGTGTCCAGAGAAAGCTGAAAAGGAGAAGGGTGAAACAAACAAGAAATGGAGAAACTATAGAAAGCAGGAAACTGATTTGAAGAAGTTTTTTGCCAGGTGGGGCGTTTGCTGATCAGCTCATATCATGATTAACCACAACAACCACAGAGAGCACTTATGGGCTGAGGGCAGAGTGATTGGAAAAAGAGGCAGCAGAAAAGGACCTGGAGCTGCAGTGGCTGAATATGAGCTGCAAAGTGCCCAAATGACCCAAAAGGCCAAAGGCCCTGGGCCTGTGTCAGCCATGGAGGGGCCGGCAGGAGCAGGGCAGGGCCCGTCCCCCTGGGCTGGGGGCGCGGCTGAGGCCACACCTGGAATCTGTGCTCAGCTTCGTTTGCTCCTCACAAGAGGAAAGACATTGAGGGGCTGGAGCGTGTCCAGAGGAGAGCAACAGAGCTGGGGAAGGGTCTGGAGGACAAGACTGGTGAGGAGCAGCTGAGGGAGCTGCAGGGCCCTCAGCCTGGAGAAAAGGAGGCTCAGGGGGGACCTTTTGCCTCTCCAGAACTCCCTGGCAGAAGGAGCAGCCAGGTAGGGTTTGGCCTCTGCTCCCAGCAATGAGTGGCAGGACAAGAGGATAAAGCCTTGGAGCAGGATCAAGTTGGACATCAGGAGAATTTTTTTCTCAGAAAAGGTTAGCAAACATTGGAATGGACTGTCCAGGGAAGTGATGGAGTCACCCACCAGAAATGTTAAAAAATGACTGGTCATGGCACTCAGTGCTTGGCTCTCATTGACAAGTGTTGCCTTCTAGCTGGTCTTGTTGACGGTGGTGTTTGACTCAGTGATCTCAGAAATCTTTTCCAGCCCAAATGATACTGTAATATTGTGATTCTATGATGATTTGAGGGATAGAAAGAGCACCAAACTCACACTGAAATTTTTTGAAGCGTGCTGTCTCTCATGAAAGTAAAATTTTATGGCCTGTTGATGGAAAATTTACCAACAGCTGCTTTCCAACCCAGCAACTATGTAGATGAGCAAATTGCAACAAGCTAGGAGGGGTGAGAAATAGGAAGAAGAAAGTGCAGTTCACAGGCAGTGCTGAGAACAGGACATATTGTTCTGCTGATTGTTCCTTTAAGCATGGATAATCATGTACAATGATGTATTCACTTTAAGAGGATTCTCCATGTGGAAAATGTTCTTGAAAGGTTTAAACACAGTGAATGATCCAAAACTCATCATAGTGTCATGGGAACGGGGAAACTTAGAAAGCTGCTGTATTTAAAGAAAAAAAAAAGTAAAGCAAGAGGGAGTAGAGAGCCTTGCAATTTGATGCAGACAAGGAGTCTTGACTGATGCAGTGAAGACCAAACCATCTTTTGGACAGGGGAAAACATCTTTTGGGATGTTGTCTTTGAGTGAGTCTCAAGATAAAAGTCTGCTTAAACTGGGGTGGCTGCAGATATGAGAAGTGAAAACTCCCAGGAGGAAAGCTAACATAACAATTTGTGCTATTTAGGAGACATCCTGAGGAGCAGAATTAAGAGATTTCTAGTGTGTACAGATCATAAAGCTCCCTGAAAGTGACAAGTACACTTCAATTAAACACTTTGTCCCCTTTTCCATCATCCTTCTCTTCTTTCCTCCCACTCTTTTTTTTTTTTTTTACAATCCCCTCTTTCCTCTCCTCCTCTGTGCTTTTATTTTCTTTTTTTTCTTTTTTTTTTTTTTTTCTTGTTATAATTTCCTTTCCTTTTCTTTTGTTCCTTCCTCTGTCTGAAATCAGACAGGGCAGAATTAAGCATGACAGTAGCAGTCCTCTGCAGAAGCCAGAAACAATGAGAAGAGGAGCACTCTGGAATGAGCTCATGAACTGCATAAGCCAAGGATGCTCAACAGACACTCAAAAGTCTGCTTTTCAAGACCAGCTGTGCTTGAGAAGGTCGTCACTTGTCTCAGGAAGAAACATATCATATTCTCTGCACAGATTGTTTCTCCTCAGTTAGGCCAGGTTGGGACTAATTTCTTGAAACTTTTCTGAAAGAAAAGATCATCCTGGTTTTTTTAAAACCAGATCTCTGGCCTGGGGAAATATAGACCACTGGGTTTAGGCTTTATAGTAAGCAAGTTTTAGGACATACTCTGAAAGAAAATATTAAAGATGGAAAGATAAGAAAGAAAAAATAGATGGGTTTACCAGTGATAGACTTCCAAACTGAACTGATACCATTCTATGATAAGATAACTGATTTTTCTAGACAAGTGAAATTTAATAGATCTAATCTACCTGGACTTCAAGAAAACATTTAATATGGTCCATGCTAGAAATTTTTATCAAAGCTAGAGGGGATGGGGATTAGTTGAGGAGTTAGATGAGGAGCTATAAATATGTAAGGAGCTGGCTGGTGAATTATTAGGGAAGGGCAACAGAGTTCTTGATCAGATAGGCTAGAACCACTGCTCCCTTTTCTTTACTTGGAAACCAGAGTATGTTATTTCAGACTGCTAGTGACACAAAGCCAGAGACTGTCAGCACATAGTGGAATCAGAGTTAAGTTTGCGATGGAAGAAGAGGAAGAAACTAGAACTAGAAAGAAACATTTTTAGTAAAGCAGTCTTGTGTTGAGGCACAAATAATTTCATTTGTGCTCTATGTTCAAAGTTATAAGGAACACAGAAGAAGGAAGTAATGAGGGATAAAAACCTGCATGTTTTATCCATCAGCAGCTATGGATCACCAACATGAAGTGGTAGCAGTAGTAGTAGTAGTAGTAGTAGTAGTAGTAGTAGTAATAATAATAATAATAATAATAATAATAATAATAATAATAATAATCTATTCAAAGAAGAAATTACTACAATCTTACAACAAAGTCTGATGTTGACTTCATGCAGTTCTCTTATTCTGATTTGAATGAAGGTATTTGGAAAAATCAGTCTAGGTTGGACTAGAGCAATGATTTGGCTGTGAAGGATCCATTCCTTGAGAGAAAGTAAGGTTTAACCTGGGGAAATAAGGGCTGAGTAAAAATATATTTTTTCTCTATATGTACATTGAGGTCAGACTATTGGGGCAGTTAAGGAGAAGTTATGCAAGACAGAGCCAGTGTTGCTGCAAGAAAATGATTATATTATTACTTCACAGAGAGTATGGCTGAAAATCAGATTTCAGAAAGAAAAATGATTGCCCATCATCAGTGGCCTCAGAAAGTTGGGATCATGAAAGTGGAGTTTCCTACCTCAAAAATGGGAACAGCCCAGATAAATCTGATAATAAATTATTTGTCCCTTACCTGTAATTTCTTTGCTGGTAGATTACACCTTCCATGTTTGGCAGTTACTGGGCTCTTGCAGGAAAGAAGCTGGATAGTAGCACATTACCATTATTAGTATATGGTCAGTGTTTCTTCTGGAAGCTGACTATATGGGTTCAAAGATGACAACTTACCCAGTGAAATTGTAACTATCTGTCTTCACTCTCCTGGCACTTCTACTACACCTGCAGAAAGGTTCTGGAAATTAAATTTTTAATTGTTACATACTGCATATAAACAGCTGGAGTCTTTCCCTCTGCTCTCCACTGAAGCAATGAAATCACAAGAAAAGTACATTAAGTTTGAATCATTGTCACAAGCTGAAAGAAAAAACATAAAATGGAGAAGCTGAGAGACAAAACTGAGATACATTCAAATGTCGTAGAAGTTGCAGGGGATGAAAAAGAAAAATCATATAAAACTGAGATTAAAAAAAAAGAACAAATAAAGGTTTGCATAATTTTTACCCCAGGGCATAATAGCAGTGCTAGTGTATTCAGACTATAACCTTTTCTGGGATAGAAGCTAGTTAAACACATAAGCTCATCATTCTTTTCAGATTTCCTGTATGATTTCAGACAGGCAGCTGGAGGTGAGGCCCACAGTGGACACATTGGATCCTTCAGATCCAGCATTGGGCTGTCTCTGGTAAGTTTCAAGACTCTTTCCAGGAAAGTGATTTGTAAGCCAAGTGTGAGGTCTGCTGTCTTCCAGTAAATGCAGTAAATCAGCAAAGCCATGTGCAGAGCAGGCAGCAGAGGAGAGCTAGTCACCATGAAGACTGGGATATCTCCTGGCAGCTCTTTGTGGGCAGATTGCTGATCACAGACCTAAAGAAACTTCTGATAGATCCTACTAAATGGGGCTGATGGATTAACTTTGCACTCTTATGCCATATGCTGGTTGAACTGTTGATTTTAATGTTAATTTTGGGGCAGATCTGTGATCTTTTAGAGGTGGGAGAGAACAGCCCTAAAATATAAATCTATCAGTTGTGTATTTGAAGTTGAAACAAACCAGCTGTGTGCCCTTAACCAGACCTACTGCTTCACAAAGAAGTACAGGCACTAAGGGCAGTGGAACTACTATTCTGAAACTGAGTAGCTTTTCAAGGTGACAGCAACAAAACTTTTGCATGCCCACCTTTTGACTAACATGCAATCATGGAGTAAGGGATCCTTAGACAAAATAAAGCAAATTTGCATCATCCACTCTGTGGAGAATCACATCAACAATATAATATGGCATCAAGTAAATTCTGGGGTGGAGGGGTAGATACACTCTCACTACAGTTAAAAAATTAACTTGGATGCACCAAAATACAATTTAGAGTGAGACTAATCTTATTTTATCATGCAAGGTTTCTAACTCCTCTGAATCTCAGATTCTAGAAATTAACTACTGAGGGAAAAATCTGAATTATTTTCTGTATCTGGAGGACATGAATGATTTCCTGGTAATAGAAAATATTTCAGTACTAGTGTCCTTGCACTCAGCCCCTTACTCTGAAGAGCAGCAGAAGAAAAAACACCCTCCTTCATAAAGATGTTGTGTAGAGAAGCCTATAAATTATTGAGATCTGTTGTGATACAGAGAGCTCACATATGTGTGTGTCTGCATCAGAGGTAGCTAGCTAAAATTGATTGCTGCATGAATAAACATTTACAGCTTCAGCCCCTGCAGTAGTTATTGTCCCCTCTCCCTCCTCTTGTCTCTAAGTTTCTAAGTGGTCATGTCCTACATGATTCTTTGCAGACTGTATATTGGAAAGGGCAAACTCTTGCTGTTCTTCTGTGCTGTGCACTAAGCCCTTTCTGCCCCCATTACTGTTTGATCTTTTACAAGGTTATCCTGGTATGAATTATAGGATGTAATTAAGGAAGATGGTTTTAATCCTTCTCTTTGTAAGTGTACAATCTATTTATACAAGAACCAGCTACTTGATATTGTGAGTTTTGTACAGTCTATAACTGAAGGTGACCAAGCCAATTTCTCTGGATAGAATAAATCCTCCTTATCCTCACCCTTCAAACTTCAAACTGAACTTGATCCAAACACCACTTTCTCCCACTTAGAAAGAACTTCATTCAGTTTTAAGTTTCATTTTCATGCAAAAGTGCTGTGAAATAGATTGTTCTCATGGTATTTTCAACCAAGCATTGAAGTAGAAAGTACCAGAAATACCAAGAGGAAACACACTATTGGACTGATCTCCAGGAAAGCTTGTCTGGATAAATAAGAATGCAATTCAGGTGAGATTCCTGGGAGAGCCCACAAATGCAAGGCTGCATTTCAAGTGGTATCTACAAAGACTTGAATTGAACAAGACATAATAATAAGAGGTTACACCAGAAAACATAAATCATTGGCATCTTAAGCAAAGTGTGACTGATATCACCTAATTTGAAATATTTCAGATGGTAGCATGATTGCTGAGCACAGGCATTCTGCCATGTTCCACGCCTCTCTGTCCCTGAGCATTCACAGTGAGTGACAATGTTGCTGAGTTTGTAATGTCAACCTACTCCTGCCCTATGCTGGGGTTTTGTTGGATGGAAACTGAGGCACTCTAGGGCATGACACATGGCCAAGCCCCACCCTGACAAGCAGCCTGTGAACCATCAAAATGTGCACCTCAGTACAGTTGTTCCTTCATCCTCCAACTTATATAAACATTGCAGTAACATTTGAACATCACTTTTAACTTCTTGTACTAACATTTAGGGGCATCATTCCCATGCCAGGCATTATAGAGCAATGGGAAGAAAAACTGTGACTCCAGATCTTCAATTTGACATAAAAAGGTAACTCCGAGGAGGAGGCAGAGCACTGGGAAGTGGTTGGAAATCCTATCCTTGGCATGTTGCCCAGGCTATTTAACAGCTCCATTTGCACCTATTGTCTCTGTTATTCTTTTCTACCTGCACTACTGTGTAACAATGAGGGCTGGGACTACCCAGAGTGGAGTGCAGAAGGATTTTTTAAATAAACACACACTACCACCATGCTACACCTTCCATCAGAGCAAAGAAAATTTGTCTGGGGTATCCAGAATCCTTGACATCAGTTGACAGACTAAAACTGAGGGTTTGTGCAGCAAGAATCTGTTATGCTCCTGCTCAAGCCATGACAGAGAACATGTACAGACAAGGATGGGCTGGCTGGGGCCTGATATGCTGCTGGTGAATGCTGAGCATCTGCTGGAGGAAAAAAAAGATGATGCAGTGACCTCTACATACCTAAATCCTATAGAAATAAATTCTGGGATAAGTCCAGAGAGACACTACTGATTCTGACAGATTTATTCTGGAGGCATAGCCATATAACTGGAAGCACAAATTGGCCCGACATGTAATCAGCTTTGGGATGAAAGGCACTATTTAAATTGAAGATGCTATTATTATTATTATTGTTGTTATTATTATTATCATTATTTCCTTTCTAGGGCGAGTGAGGCTCATGACTTTCATCTTCAAGCAGATGGGGAGGATGGAAAGAGAGTGATCTTTTATTTTTGTAATGATAGGAGAAAAGAAATTAAACAAGATATAAAGATGCTGTTCAAAATAAATGTCAGTGGGAAAGAGGAAAACTAAAGAATATGGATAGGGAAAAAAAAAGGAAAAAAGAAACCAAGCAAAACTGAAGTAGATTTGACCTCGAAGGAGCTGAAATTGAGTTAAAGTTTACTAGTGAAGTCAGGTTTCCCTTGGGGGGTAGGCTGCCATTTAAGCTATTTCTTCTCTTTTACTTGTACAGCATAATTCCCCTAATACAGTGCTATAGGTCAAAAAAAAAAAAAATCTGCTACAGCTGGGCTCAAATTTCCATTTACTAACATGAAAAACCTCCCCTCTTATAAAGAGTTTAGGATTATTTTATGGAAAAAATGGGTCCTCAATACTACCTTACAGAAGAAGGTAACCTGGAAGTCTGAAGCAAAAGCTACTTCCTCAGTGTCCTGGCTCTTGACAGATTATACTCATGAAGCTGCTGCCAACTCCCTCACTTTTGGTCTGAATTCCATGCTCAAAAAAAGGTACTCAAAAAAAGGTGTTAATTTCTATAAGGGTGACTGTTATTTTTAACTTTTCCTCACCTTTTCTTGAATCATGTTCTCTCTCTTCTTTTCGCCACCACCCCTCCCCTTCACACAAACCCATCTCTTCCATTGAGATGAAAGCCCACACAAACTGGTGACTGATTGGACTCTGCCAGAGGCGTAATTAAGGAGCTTTTAGAGCCTACACTGATAATGAAAGAAAGGAGCGAACTGACACTAATCAAACAAACAAATAAACAAAAATACACCGGAAAACTCCACGTATGCTTTCTCTCAGCTATGGCACTTGACAGTGCTACTTTTAACAGCAGGTGATAAGGAAGCTCCAGACAGAAGAGTGATTTTTGAGTTGATGGTGCCCCTTTAAAGACACACAGGGAGACCATATACCCCACTGTGCTGGTATCAGCTTCATTTTTCCTTACCTTCCCTGCTCTGATAACCACTTTGCTGCTGCTACAGCACAATCTCTGCCAGTGCTTTTGCTAGTGAGGAGAACTATCTTCAAACACTGGTACTGCTTTTTGAGGCTGAGAGGGTATGATCTGTCAGGAGGTGGGAGACAGGGTTCAGCCAGAAATAGGATTTGTTCTATCTGAGGTTGTCGGAGAGTTTTTGTATGGAAGCAACAACCCTGAATTCCTTGCATCCCAGAAGGAGCTGGGGACTAAATTAAAAGATGTGTTTATAATCACCTTTTGTTATGTTTCAATACCTGTTGGAAAAGGAAATTTTCTGAAACATCCACACTCTGAATGAGAAAATATTTTAATCTGTGTGTTCCTGATAAGTGCATCTAATTTGTCTCCTTTGGGTTAACATCTCTTTTCTTTGATTAGGATTCTTTCTAATGTTGGCATGGGCATATTAAAATCAAAAGCCTTTTTATTTAGGAGGGACAGAGACAGCATTTCTGTTCCTCAAAAATTTCATTACAGCAGCTTTCTATACTCTATTGTTTCTACCAACTATTTCTTTATTGGTTCAGCCAACACACTCTTTCAACTGGAGGGTCAGAAATCCTGACATTTTGAACAGACGACTGCAAAACCATGAAGTCTTGTGCTAAGAAAGTGAGAAGAGGACAAAAAGGAAAAAAAGCATACTGCTTATGCTTCTTTCTACCTCTCTAAAAATCAGGTGTTTTCACAGCATTTCAATGTAGGATTGGGAGAAAAGAAAGAACCACTTCTGAGACCTGACATACCTGGAAACAAGGCAGATTTCCAAATCCTGAATGCCCTTGCTGTCAGCTTGTTTGTCTGTGTAATGGGAGCAATAATATCAATAAACTTGTGATTATCCCCAGACAGTCAGGCAGTGATGGGTGCCCTTGCTGTCCAGAGTGGGGGTGCAATAATGGGCATTCCCCTCCCTCAGCTGGAGACAGGGGAGCCTGACTGCAGCTGGAACTCTCTGATAGCTGCCAGCTAACAGCAATCCTGCTTGTGTACATTACCTCCTTCCTTGCAGCTTTTCTATTAACCTTGGGAAAAGGGGTGAGCTGGAAGAAGGCTTAATTTGATGTCCTGTTTACAATTTACAAAGACATCATGGTAGTACCAATGCAGCCAGTACAATTTTACATGTAACTGGGGTCAGACTTACAGCTAGCAAAGCCACTAGTTCTGATAGGTAAAAATACAGACTAAACACTGTGTTAAGTCACTCTTCCTGAGACACAGAAAACATTTCTCTCCCATCTGAAGTTTACACTGCTTAAAATCAGAAATACACTTCTCCTTTTATTATGTATTCTATGTTTTGTTATACTTTAATTACAAGTGAGGACCTGAAACAGGGACATAGAAAATTCAAGGCTCTCTATCCTGTGCCAAAAAAACTGGAATCAGTATCTTCAAGGTGTTCTGCCATTAGAAACTTCAGGGTAAAATGAAAGTTAACATTGGCCATATCAAAATGATTTTTCAGGGTACAATTTGGATAAGGACACTCCAAAGCATTTGGGAGGAATTCAAGCCTGTGGCCAAGGTTCAGTGTTAGGTTCATGCTGTATCTCATCTAAGAGCTGAAGGACAGCTAAAAATCCAAACCACACAGCTGGTGATTCGGTATATATTTGATTTGGAAGTATCCAAGAACCTTCAGAAATAAGTTTTCTGGGCTTATCACCAAAAAATCTACAAATATTTTGCAAATAATCTTACAATAAGACCAGCATGACTTCTGAATCTTCTGATTTTTTTTTTTTTTTTTTGC
The DNA here is from genome assembly GCF_012460135.2 of Molothrus ater. Classification (NCBI taxonomy): domain Eukaryota; kingdom Metazoa; phylum Chordata; class Aves; order Passeriformes; family Icteridae; genus Molothrus; species Molothrus ater. Next base: position 6,269,769 of record NC_050511.2, on the reverse strand, counting down.
AATGCTTTTCACTATTTGCTGTTTTGGTTCAAGCTGGTAGTTAGCAACCAAAACACACTGTGGTCCTGCCTAATCAAATTTCTCATTTTGAGGTTTTGGGGAGCAGTGTTTTTTGCTTGCTTGTTTCTCTCAAACATGACCCCAGTTGATGATCATAGCTGGAGCACAGAGACTCAAAACAAAGAGCAGAGGAGAGTTTCTCCAACAGAGCAGAGTTATACTTAATACCAAAAGGTATTGTGGGCATTGAAAGGTTTTGTAACTTGAAAGGGTAACTGGGAAAACTATTGGAAGAAAAATTTGCTGAAACATGAATATTCCATATTTGACTGCACAGCTCCTGGAGCTCCAACTTATAAAAGAGTGTGATGGAATCAGCATCAGTAGTGTCACCTCACTTATTATATGGTTTATAAGTATCCTTTATTGCTATTCTGCTGTGGGCAAAACTTCAATCTGATCCAGTAAGTCTTTCCTATACTGGAAGGGAAAAAGAGAGAGAAAGAAAATAAATTACTCCTCTGTGCTTACAGGTTTGGGTAAAAAATTAACCCTGATATTCAAACTGCCACCAGATACCAAAGCCAAAGACCACCCCCCATTGCTCATGATTTGTGATAACAGACTGATAGAGTCCCTACAGTTGCACTATTCACCAATTTTTCTTTTTCACACAAGAAAGAGCAACAAGATTTGGACTTACCCTGTGACAAAGGTTCCCAAGACTTTTTCAGCTGATCTACTTCCACGTGGTGATTCTTGATTTCCCAAAGTAACTAAGTGAAATATTAGAGTTTTGATTAATTTTCCTTTGAGACTTTTTTTTTCAATTCTTTGATTATGAAATTCAGAACTCACTATGAGCAGTGAGAAGGAAGAGGGTGGTGGAGAAAGGAAGGAAGCCGCTGCAAGTGGCACCAAAAGAGTCAGCCTCATTCCTTAGGTTCCTTTGACACCAGCCCACCCAGGTTTAACTGCATAAATTTGTGTTTGAAAGGAAAGCAAGGAAAGCAGCAATCTGCTGCTTCTTGGGTCCTGTTTGCATGAACACAAAATATTCAATGTTGCTCTTTTAAGGCGACCATGTTTTACACAGGATTTTAATACAAGCGTCCAACAAGGTCGAAAATAGTGACCCTTTGAAATGGAAAGATTAACATTTTTATAGATAGGAGAGAAAAATAGGTAACTTGCAGTGGAGCATGAGAATTCTATCTTGTTTTTCTTTCTTTTATTTTTTTCTTTACAACAAATTAGGCATGTGGATTGCAAAGAGGAGACTGCCCCATTAAAAAAAAAAAAAGTCTTTTACAGTATTTTCCAATTTAAAGCTGCTTGCAAGTAGCACTCAGGATCATCTGAGATAAGTCTGACTCACTAGTTTTTCAATTTAGTTTGTTAATAGCCTGCCTTTCATAAAAGCATCAAGCACAATAACAAAAATACCTAAATCAATAGGATGATGCAGCAATGCCTCACAGAGATATTTTTGAAATAAATATATACCATTCAGCCTGGCCTGCTTGACATCAAATTTATATACTCAATAAGAAAGCATAATTAATGGTCCCAAACTGTATTTTCTTTCACCTATTTCACATCTCAAGAAGCCGAATGTTTTGTCAGAGAGAGGGGGGAGGAAGAATGGAGAAAGCGTTCCATTCATAAATGAAATGAACCCATTAAAAATGACTTTCTCCCCAGCTCCCTACCAGTGGTGTCTCCTGGGGACTGGTATGTATTTTATTAAGAAAGAGAAGTGTGGAATGTGCTTGCATTTCACAAGGTCCATAGCCAGGTGATTTATCTTCTCTCTTTACCCTGCCAGCTCCCTGGGTGTTCACTAATTTTGAGGGAAAAAAGGAGATGAACTAGGAGCCCTCATTTCCTATTGATGTTGACATATCTGTAGTCAGGCCCACCCTATCTACCCCTCTGCCCACCATGTGGACCTACAATCAAATTTAATTAGCTGTTTTGATTTTTATTGTTATCTAAAACCTTCTAAAAAAAAGCAGATTGTACCATGTGAATTGTAGAAGAAGGAAAATGTGTTGACTATGAGATGCTTTTTGAATCAAAAGTAGTTTGGTGTTTAACTCACTTGAAGGGTTTTGCAGGTCTCCCTGTTCAGTGGGGAAGAAACTGAAATGTGGAAAGTCAAATGACATTGTGTGTCTTCAGGCAGCTCAAAAAAGAGCCTCATCTGGTGCCAAGTCCTCCTTTTCAGACAAAACACAGGGACCAGAGTTAAAGCCATTGACTAAACAGCAGAAGAGGTAAAAATACTGCTGCCATTTAGCCCTTCACATCTTTTCTCCACCAGTGATCACCCCTCCAGGAGCAAAGTCAGATGATGTGGTCAATTCCTGGCTGCACCAAGACCCACTGCAGGTTTCACAGAGGTGCCACAGGCCTGTTGTGTTTCTTTAAGTTGAGCTCAGAGCTGTGAGATGGAGGGCAGAGCCACAGGCTCATCCTCCCTTCTCCCACCCTGCTGTGGAAGTTTGGGGAAGAGGAGGGGCAGGCACTGATCTTTTCTCTCTGGTGACCTGAGGGAATGGCCTGATTTTGTGTCAAGGGAGGGTTATGTTGGATATCCAGAAAAGGCTCTTCACCCAAGACTGGTTGGGCACTGGAACAGGCTCCCCAGGGAAGTGTTCACAACTCTAAGTCAGAAAGAGTTCAAGAAGCATTTGGACAATGCTCTCAAGAAAAAAAAAAGGTGTGATTATTGGGGTGTCCTGTGAAGGGCCAGGACCTGAATTCCCTTTTAATCCTTGGGGAATTATTTTAATCTAAATTGCTTACTGTTATTTTCAAATGACAATTAATCAAACACAATTAATAATTTTATGGTGAGAGTCTGCTTTAAGTCAAGGAAAATTGAGACACTTAAGCATTCAACAATCATTTGCGCAGAAATGCAGAAATTCTAGGAGATTTAACTCCTAGTTCTTTCCATGAGTATCGTACCTGTTTTCAATCTTGTGGTAAAAAATCATAACATAATAAGATAAACTTAAGTTCTTATTCAATTTTTATTCATCCTGAGAAAACAAAACAAAACAAAGCAAAAACAAACAAGTGGAAAACCTTAGTATTCCCAGAGGCTTGTCCCTGAGGATAAGTGAAATAATCAGAAAAATAAAAGTAGGAAGGTCTTAAGGACTTAGTCTTATATTTTATCACTTTATGAGCAAGTGTTGATTTTTATTTTTCCTTTTCCTCTCTTATTCTATTTCTGCAGCATTGTCCCAATATTTGGTTGATACCAAACATAGCAACTCATTCATTATCCTGAATATCTTCTGAGCCAAACTCCACCCATAAATAGGGCTGCACTGACTCATAAATCTCTGTGGCTGGATGCCTGAAAATGCATGTAGAATCCACCACTGGGTTTGGACATAATAAATAATGAAAAATGAGTCATGGTAGTTGCCATATTTGTAATGAATTGTAGCTTTGTAAAAGAGACAATGGAAGCTATCCTGAAACTTGCAAGATTAGATACATCTACTTTAAAAAGGCTTATTTATGATAGAGTGAAAGAGTCTTTGCAGAATTTTCCTTGTCACATAATGACTTAAAAGCAAGCCACGGGAAGTATCATAAAAATAAAATAATAATAATAATTTTAAAAAGCTGTTACACCTCTGTCTCTCGTAAAGTAAATAGAATTAAATTTGAATCTACATAATAAGCTAAACATTTTCCCTTATCAAGAGTAAAAATATCCCATGGGACAATATTAGGTCTGATGAAGCTTTGGCTTTGAAGGGAAAATATTTTTATCTCCATACAAATGAGAGGTTTACATTATGTTTTTTCTTCAGATTTTATTTCTCTATTAAAAATAGTTTATGTACATAGCATCACAAGCAAAATGAAACACCTTGATATATCAACAGAGAGAGTTCAGTTTAGCTTTTTTTTTTTTTTAATGGCATTGTTTTCGTCCCAAAAAAAACATCATCCTGCAGAACTTTTTTTTGAAATCTTATGGATTGGCTTCATATCCAAAACTGAGCAATAATTACACAGCTAAATGAATAAGTCAGAATAATATAATACACAGAATAACTGTGACTGCTACTTTAATCTGGTTCTACTAGATATTCCCAATAAAGACTTAAAATAACAATATAAGTGTCATTAAAATGCCATCAGTTACAGTCACTAAACCATAGTATCTGATGTATTGCTTTATTTTTCTGTGCTGTGTCTTTCATATTGTGCTGTGGCAAGTGTTGACTTTTTAATTGCAATTGCAGTATGTCATCTAATTGGGCAATATTGCAGTAAGGAAGAAGCTTTCCCTGAATCCATCTGGCCCTTAATTTACACCCAACACAAAAACAGCTGAAGTCCATGGTCTTTAACATGAAGAAGGAATGGGAGAAACAGCCTTTTAGAAATCTTAAACCTTGGATAGTCTGTGCTTTTATCTGAAAATTAAAACTCAGGCCACTTCATTTAAAATTAAATGTTTGGGAGTTTGTCCCTACCTTCGAGAAGAACTAAGGTGCTATATTTTAGAAGTTAATATTTGTGTCCAAATATGGAGTTGTAGTTACCAATTTTTCTTTTAGATTACTTATGCTACCTAAACCAGAAGGTGCTCCCAAAGTCAGTTAGTTGAACTCTCAGAAGGCAAGGTACAGGGTACCTGATTTCAAGTCTACAAAATCCTTAGTTAATAATCACCTAATTCAGAAGCCAGATTAATTAAATCCATCTGAATTTTGAAATGCAAAGTTACAATGGCACCTCCCTAAACACTGAGACAAATCACCATCCTACAAAAGAGAAAGAAGTCCTGAAATCCCCAGACAAGCCAAGTTTGCATGTTCTACATCAGTGTGATCTTAAATTTGGGCATAACAAACAGAAGTATCCACATTCTGGGCCCTGAGCAGAAGAAGAGGCCAATAATTACAACACTCTCAAAAAGCAAAAGTTCAGGGTTCCAGAGTCCATCTCTTCTGTTTCCCGTTGCAGGAGAGATGTTTAGTGTCCAGCCAGGGAGAAGGTCTAGGGATGGTAACTAGGCTGAGGTCATCATCCAGCGGTCTCCAAACAGGTTCCAAATGCTGAGACAAATCCAAGGCAAATAAGCAATCCCAGATCAGGGTGAGAGCTGGAGACAGTAACCTGGGTCAAAATCATGTCCCATGACAGCCAATAGTGTCCAAGAAAATGGGGTGTGCCTGACATCGAGCTGGGGAGTCAGGTTTGTAAATCAGCATTCAGGAAAGGGCCTGTATTAACAGGGAGAGCAACCAGGCATGGGCACGGCTGCCACACAGTGCAACAGAGCTCCTACAGCTCAGAGGAACTAAAATAAAGCAAATTTCAAGAACAGGGAGCCCCTGAAGATGCTTCACCCGAATACTTTTACACAACAGACTCAACCAAAATTAGACATCTAAGTCATATCAGAGAGCTGTGCTTAAGTGTGGGTATCCAAAGTAAAAGTGGAGGAGAGCACTCTCAGGGCACTGGGACCGCTGAGCACAGTGATCTGTGAGGCAGCATATTTGGTGTAAGTGCAAATAATTGCCCAGAGACTTCTTGGAAACTCCTGAGTTGTGTCTGATGTCTGATTTCCAGAAAACAATTTTAAAACCTCAGAGCTTATCGGGAGAGTTTATCTGAGAAATAAATCCTTTACAATTTCTTTAATGTTTGTTAAATATCTCACCTACTGGCTATGCTTCAGGGGTGTTTTAATTAGCAAGACAAGTTTTTGCTGCAGTTTTCTTTTTGCCTGTTTCTACAGGTTATTTTAAACTAATAAATTATAAGGGAATATCCTGAGTTTAGATAAAATTCCCAAATCTGTAGGCTTCTCTTTTTCCACTTTACCCTTTAATTCCAAAGTACAGTTTGGAAGTTGACCTAAAATTTTTCATAACTTGTCTGTCTGTCTTGATCTCTCTGGGTCCTTATCTCAACTCATGAACCCTTTGTTATATTTTTTTCTCCCCTCTCCAGCTGAGCAGAGGAGTGGCACAGCAGCTTTGGGAGGTGCCTGACATCGAGCCAGGGTCAACCCACTACACCTGGGAATCAGCAATTTGCATAATGCAGTGGGATATGAACGATAGGAACAGTCTGCAGTAGTGTTCAGTGCAGCTGAAAGTCCAAATTAGTGGCAAAACAGAATATACAGTCTCAAAGACAAATTTGGAGCACTGATGATGAGAATACAGTGTTGCAAAATAAACCCAAATTTGAACTAGTCAAGAGGTTCCATTGTTCCTAGTGTGATAGAGAATCCTTTCTAAGCTGAAGCTATTTTAATGTGAATCCTTAAGCCTGGCTATAATCACATAACAAGACTAATTCAAAATAACAATCAGCCTAATCTGGTGTTTAGTACAATCAACTGAGAGATTAAGGTTCTAATTTATAAATCACTTGCATATACTACCTACTTTCAGAATCCTTGAAAATTACATGCATGCCATTGCCAATTCACAAAGATCTTTAAATCCATGTATCCTCAGTGTCACAATGTCTTCTGGTACTATAGGCAACTTTCAGCTCAGTGTCTCACTCTGTTAGCTCCAGCAGTTGGGGCCACATACAGAAATAAAGGAAGAAGAGATCCTGAGGAGAGGAAAATGTAAGGGAAATGTTTCACCAATATTTGAGAAAATATGCAATTTTTTTGGGGGGAGGGGGGGGGATGGTTCTGGTGGGTTAATTTTATTTGCTTTGAGTTTTTTGTTTTTGTTTTTCTTTTGTTACATTGATGGGATCCAGAACACATTGATGAAATTCCCAGAAGGGACAAAAACAGGACACCAATTTTGATAAATCACTCAGAAAAATGGATTTTTCAGCTCCCATGATATAACAAAAGTCTTGAGAATGACTGGAAAAGTTTTTCATAGTACAACTGCGAAATTCACCCCAAAATAGAAGATGTTGCAGCTCTTCCAAGAACTCTAAAGCACTTCTCCACAGCTTTTATAAAGCAACTGGAGATGAGTCACATAAAATGATCTTACCAAAAGTTAGTACTCTAAGTATACCATATCAACACTGGGAAGAACCAAACTGAATTTGGACTTGTGAATTTTATCTGCATTCACAGATCTTTTATGTGGTGCAATCAGTTCCAGAAAGAAATATTAAAAAAAAAAAAAGAGGGGGGAAAAACAGGATTTAAAAGCTTCTTATCCTATATACTTTTAAGAATTTTTAAGATTTTTTTTTTTTTGCCTTACCTTTTTTTTTTTTTTTTAACTTCTTTAAGTCAAATTCAAAGTCAAGTTCTGTTCTCAAAAATTCTGGTAAAATACCGATTCACCATACAAACTTTGAAGCCCTGCCTAATGACCCATATCTTCATAAATTCAAGTTCAGGCTTCATTAACTGTTCCTTTTTCTCAGTTCCGATATTATATCTACAATCTATATTGTCTGAAACTGGGGACAGAAAGGAGAAACAGCTAGGACCTTTGTCTTTGCAGTTCTCGCATGTGAGGGAGTTGAGATCTACTTTAGGCCTTTAGGAGAGTTGAAAGTTATAGTGGTCTCTAAGGAATCTTCATGTATTTAAAGTCTTTCAAAAATAATGCAGTTCCAATAATAATGCAAACTTAGCTCCCAATCTGAATGTAGATACAAGACCCTATTGAATCACAGAATATTCCGTGGTTGGAAGGGAACTCAAACATCATCTGATTCAGCACATCTTGGAAAAAGCAGAGTCTTGACAGGATGGCCCAGCACCCTGTCCAACTGAACCTTAAAAGTCTCCAGCATTGGAGAATCCACCATTTCCCTGGGGAGATTATTCCACAGGCTGATTGTTTTCATTGTGAAATAAATTATTGGCTTATACCTTCTAAATTGCAGCCCCAAAACAGATTGACTGCCACCAAAAAAAAAAAAAATCACAATAAAAGAAAGGAAAGATTACTCTGAAATATGTTTTATGAGTGGTCAGCTTTGGCTTAGAAAACAGAATTTCAGGAGATGCCCTTCTGCAAGTGGGCATTGGAAACCAGACCCTAATCCATATTCTCTTCAGGGAGATACAGGGTTAATTACAAGGTTGTTGTGTTGAGGTTTTATACCTCACTGTTTCTTAAAGTGTTTGAACCTTTTCAGGCTCTCCTCCATTCTTCAGACATACACTTGAGTGCTTTCCACAAGTAAATATTGGTTTATCACTAAACCAAAATGTCCAATCTGTATACATTTTGCATAAGTGTATGTTGATAAATAAGCTAGCAAGCCTATGCATTGCACATAAGGCATTTCTTAAAGAGGATCTGGGTTTTATAGAGTGTAAAATATGGATATTGCTCTATTTATCTTACTGTAGCTTCGTGGAAAGGTGACAGTGGATATTAGAATGCTATGCTTCATATACATGCTGAAACACACTTTACATTCTTTCACATGGAGCAACCCAATAACCCACCTAAAAGAGAGGAAAGAGGGAGGTACAAACAAGTGTAAAAAATATATCAGTCCTACAAAACCAGATAGCCACTGCCTAAATTCACTGACAGTGAATTTAAATTCAACTGAATTCAATGGGTGCTGCTCCTTCCACCCTGGTTTGCCATGGTGTAAAACATGAATGCATACAGCACTTGCCCTTTAGTGAGTATTCCTAGTCAAGCCATAGAGGTTTCATTTCTGGATCTTGCAGCAAACTCAAAGTCTTGCATGTATTTCTCTTCACAGTGTGGCTGTGAAGAAGCACTGACTGATAGGATATGTAGATATGAATTGGTGTGTGAAGATCCCACGAGAAATCCAAAGCAGGAAAAGAAAGAGGAGCACTTTGTACATGGCAGGACACAGGAGGAGCTGAGGTATTTTAAAATATTTTTTGTTTGCTGATTTTAAGATGGAGGGTGTTTCTTTTTATACACCCTTTATAAAAAATTTAAGTCTTTAATGTAACCAGATATGTTAGCTCAGTGCTGTGATTAAATTAGGAGAACTCAACAGCTGAGCACTCACTGAGGTGATTTTGGTCAATCTGAAGGATCAGCAGAACAATCTGTCTGTCCATCCACCACAGCACTGACACAGGCAGACAGAAATCTCTGAAATCACCATACTTATCAATGATAATTATAACACAAGAAAATACATATTTTGTTTTTATTATCTGACAACAGCACAACATCTTGGATGGCTTTCATCTCATCTAACTTCTGTGAGTTACATTGTAGACATAGCCTAGATTCCAAAGATAAAAGATTTTTCTCAGGAGTAATTCATTTGACCCTTATTAAAGATCTATTCTGATATAAATTAATTGCATTCTAGCACTGTCTAATTTTTCTAATGACAAACAGCACAGATGGAGTTTTCATAGGTAGTTTTGCAGTGTCCACATTTATAGAGCTGAATCCTACCCACGAAAAGAAGGCAAGTAGACAATTTCATCTTCCTCAATTGTCTCAGTGTGAGCATCTGATCATGTCACTAATTCAGCTGTGAGATTTTTCTCTAGTTATCTAATTATTTTTCTCTAATCTCATTTTATGATGAAAGGGGACTGTGGTGCTCTCCAGTGGGATCTGTGCTGCTGCACCTCCAAATGTCAGGCAGATCTCATGCAAGCACCTAAACACATCAACTCAGTATCAACTCTTAGCTTCTAGTGAATGGCATGGTTTTTTTGGGCAGAAGAGAGCCCAGTATGGTTGAATTACAGAAAGTATGAAAAACTTTTTATAAAGCAGAACACTAACATATTCCTTCTATATGAAGACAGTCTCTGCTAGAGCAGAACTTTTTCTCCTTCTTCCTCCCTTTGCCACAGTCACTTCTCAGGCACTTTTATATTTCCTTCTGCTTAAAATGTGTGACAGATATGAAACCTGGGAGAAGGCAGCTTTTGCTGTTGCTGAGAAATACTGCTTGATTTTGAAGGATCATCATAAAATTAGAAATCCATCCATCTCAGATTTGACCAGACTATGCCTTTATTATTTAAAAAAGTTATTATGATCAATAGCCACGGGCAAAATTCCCACCACCTTTAAGACTTTATAATAAAAAAAAAAATTAAAAAAACCCAAACAAGTCACTCGGTCTCAAAGAGTTTGTAAGACATTACAGACAGCAGACAGGCAAGCAAACTGTAAGAAAATGATGAGAGGATAGCAATTTCCATAATTGGCAATATACTTGTACTTGCAGCCCTTGGGCAATGAGACTATTGTCATGCTTCCTTATTTATTTATTGGCCTTGAAGCCAAGGAAGAAAAATAAAGGAGGATTCAAAAGAGGATAAGGAGACAGACTTGTTTCAAAGAAAGTCCCAGTAGCTGTGAGCATTTTTAGATGAGATTCTAATATCTGAGATAGTGAATGCTGGCTGAGCCGGTGGGCCCAACTCTCACTTAAATGTAGCAACCTACTTTTTGACATGGACACTCAGCCAGTACAAACACCCCAGGACTAAGATATTTCTGGCACTGATCCTTCTGTGAAGCATCAGGAGGGAATATGATGTGTCAGTGAAGAGAAAGCATGAACTGGTGAATCTAAACAATACATGGATGGAGTCAATAATGCAGAGATTTGTGCATTTTCTATTTATCAAAGGACTCTCCATATATTCCAGTAGGCTTGCTTATGATCCTGCTCATGATCATTATGTTTTCTCCTCATCCTAACTAAACATCCTGTCTGATTCAGCTACATGGCCATAAGAGCAAGTAGAAATTTCCCTACCATTCCTGCCCTAATCCTTTCTTAGAATCGACCACTTTTTCATTTCCTTCCTGAAACTCATGATGCATTTCCCAGAATTGCAAGACCTCACGAGGTTTCACAAACAGAGAAGCCATAGACAGACAATGACTAGAGGTGCACAGGACATGGAAAAATTGTTCAGTGAAAAAGTAAGGGAGGAGGCAGGAATGAGAAACAGGCTGTGGGTATTGGAAGGTGACTGTCTTTAAAAGTACAAACCACTATACCTTGGCACTGGACTGGTCCTGAGACACACTAAAAGTGAAAGGGAACCTGTAAGGATCCAGTCATGCCACTCTATATTTCAGTTATCTATGGTACAAATTAGAGCTGTGAACTAAGTGATCTGTTTCTGAAACATTCTTTTTTGGTAGTGCTTTAAAATAGTTTCAGATTTTGGCCTGTTTCTTGTTAGTCATTCATGAAGTCCAGTAGAGGTTAAGATTGCATTACCCAAATTTAGTCATCCACAAGTGGGGTATGATCTCTAAACCAGTAACTTTGTCATCTTCTATAGACATGACGTAAAATTCATATCCACGACAGATTAACCATGGTTCATATGGATTCCTGAAATAGATGGGTACCATCCTCTGGAGGTGCCAGGCACTTCCAGGGACTAGAAGAAGTGCACAGGAAGAGTTTAGCTTAGATTCCTAAATTTAAACATCATAAATCTCTTAGCAATTCCCTATAGATCATTCTCGTACTCTAAACACGCTGCACAGACTGGCTGTGATTAAGAAAAACAATTGCACAAAACAGTGTGAAAAGCAAATCTTGTCCCTCTTGATGTTGTCCCTTCCAGAGTACCAATCATCCAATCAACCCTGGCTGACACAGGAATCAGTTTTTTATCTTCCCATGCCTTTCCCAACTTCAGTCTTAACAGCAGCAGTCCTCTCTCAGTGTTGCTTGTCTCCTGACACTTGTGCCTTGCTGTGTGTGTACTGTTGGAAAGGTTTAACTGCCCCTAAGCACATGAAAGTAAAACACAATTTTGCTTGTGTATGTGTGTGCATTACTATTCCTCCAAGGATTGCAACGCTTTAATATTTTTGGATTAACTCATGATCAAACATTGATGAATCATGGTATTTTACTGAAAAGCACAATCCTTAAGTCAACCACCTAATCTAAGAGAAGAAATTAAACTCTAAACCAACATAAACACATTACAAGTCATTAGTGTAATTAAAAAGGAATGTATAATTAAAACATTTGTGTATTTTAGCTCAAATTCATCTGCGGTAGGAAATTTTAATGAACTGTTCATCAAAGAAATCTCTGGAGTCTGAGGATAAGTTTAGCATAACAAGAAATTGAATGTTTTCTTCTCCTCGGCATAGGAAGCTCTGTTCCCACTGGCTTCGAAATCCAAGCTGTCATTGGCTCAAGCAAACTAATAATGATTCTAAATGGTTATGATCGCTTCAATGTTTTAAACTGATGTTATCTTTTTTATCCCTTAAGAATCATGTTTTTCATAATTACTTCTCTTTTGTCCTTTCCTTAAGACAAATGATTTTGTAATTAGTGATGAAGGAACCAGTGATCACTCCAAGACATCTGTCAAGTTGTCATGAAGTATCTGTCCCTGTAGCTATATTTAAACTTTCTGTTTAATAGCCTCTTGCTTTATTTCACCATTACATCTCTGCGGTATCATAAGCAGGATACCCTAATGATCAAGTTCTATAAAACACAGAGCAATTAGATTGTAAGACATATTGCTCCCATGAAAGTCCTTCCTTCTCAAAACGTAACTCCCTCTTTTCCCTTCCTTCACCATCCCCCAGCCCCACAAGTTTGCTTGCAGCATTCATTAGCTGTTATTAGACAAGATAACTGTGTCAACAGCTAGCCTGATGTTTGGCCATGTTTCTGGGTTTGAATACTTATTTCAGGAGTCTTTTGAATAAGCCTGGTGGTCTGAATAACAGCCTCATGGGTAAAATATCATAACAAAATGATTGGGGTTTAGAAGATCTGCACTACCCACTTAGAAGTACAATATTGTTTTTCTAGAATGACCTTAAACTGTTATTGATACTCTACTTTCTTTCCCACCCATCCCCAGGGCAGAGATTGTCCCATTTTGAGTGTGTCAAGGCCTCTGGGAACCCGTCCCTGGCAGAATTCTCCAATGAGTACAGAACCATACAGAGACATTCATAATATTACTGTAATGTACATCAAGGCAAAGCAAGGATATTATTGTGTATTGTAATATTTATTTCACCCTGGGGTATATTTTCAAGTCTTGTATGCCTTAATATAAATCAGCTTCTTTTCCTCTTCCCCATTTTTAGACTCCAGGGTATTACTCTTTGTCTTAAAAATGGTACCTTTCCAAAAATTATTCTCTAATGAGGCAGGAGAAAAATGCCTTTGAATAAACCCAAATAAAAGAGAGACATACTGGAACACAGAAATATATTTTAAAATAAAAACAAAAGAAAACCAAACCCAGAAACAATGGTGTATATACGCAGTGACACCAGTCAGTGTCGTACTACACAGATAGATAGGTAGATACGTAAATCAGCTGATCATTCAGAAAAGAAAATAGTCTAAGCATATGGGCACTTCTATGCTGTGATGATAGCAGATAGGAAATTGTAGGCAGAGATTTGTTTTGCATACTGTTCACCCAAAATGAACTGAACTTTCCAAAACATTTCTTTTATCCTCTCTGTTCTCTTAGGGCCTCTGAATACCAAGACAGAAAATATCTTATTCTACAGTTCTTCATTGTATACATTCAGACTTAAGTTTATCAGTGTTTCTTGCTGCTTCACCAATTCAGAATATGATATTAATGTAAATAAGACAACAAATACTTATGACACCTATGATACAAATTGAATTATTCATCCAGCTTTTAAAATTACATAGATGCTTTTACCTCTCAGTAGCTGTTGGAAAGTAATGTGAGATGAACACATATTGAGAAATTTTGCCATTGGATATTGTGACCTGGTCAAAGAAAGAGGCTGAACGTATTATTATGAGGAATATTTCAGCCAGGGAGTGGGATAGAGAACCAAGGTACAGTTACCATGTCTGTTTACTAATTAACAAGATTGTGTATGAAATGTGAGCTGCACTCCAGGTTGTCTTGTTCCACCACAATTTTTCTCCTCCTTGCAGGCATTTTTAGATGAAATCCTCAGGCTTTTTTCATGCATCAGATCAGGCAAGCTGAACATAATGGTTCCTACAGGCCTTGAATCCACGGGGCAAGTTTCAAAGTCACAAATGTAAATGAGGCATTCAACCCCCATTGATAGTCAAGGAGAACAGGGCACCTCTCTCCCCTTTGTGTCTTTGAAAATTTCCTGCTGTAATCTATGAAGTTTTCTCTATCACCGGCTAAATTTCCATAACCTTCAGCAATGAAATGCACAGACCCTCTGGGTGAATGAACTGTGTAAGCAATTTTTTCAACTTTATTTTCAAGCTCCCATGATGGATCCATTAGTTTCTTCCTGATGCTTGGTTTATTTACATAGAGATCAAACACAAGCATTATTGCAAAAAGGGAAAGGGGGTGGCAGAAGGGAGGGAGAGAATCCAGAGATAATCGAGACAAAAGCATCATGATGAAAGAGACAAGCTCTTTGGAAACATGAGCTCTAATTTAGCCTCAACAAATCCTTTTGTCTTATCTGGAAAGGCATATATCCATGCATACACACACTCATATGCACACTTAGACACATATATAAAATGATGCTTAGTAAAGTGCTTTATACAACTGATGCAATCAGTCACACAGCAAAAACTGTCAAAGTCAATATTTTCAAGATTTCTCCAGGGAATTCAGGCTGTGCAAGAGATGTATGTTTTTCATTAGGGTTTACACCAGCATTTGGTGTAATTAATCCTAATGTTTCAATCTTCACATAATAAGCTTATTCAGAAGAATAAAGTATTGCAGAGTAATGGAAAGAAAATCCCCAGCAGAAGCTGTTGTTCATTATACATGAAGGAAGGATATATGATTTTTTTTTTTTTTTATGGTCGTACCTTCTACTTTCTTTTCCATAGTTTTATTGCCACAATTTTAATATCTCAGAAAGGAGTCAAAGGTGTGACTATCCTAGAACCTGTACAGAAGCATAGTCTGAGACACTCATCATCCAAGGAATTGCAGTTTACATGGACAAATGGTGCCCTAAGAGGTTACTAGCAATAGGCCACTATGGAGAAGGATGGGACATCCACCGTGGAAACCGGGACATGCTTTGTCTTTCACAAGATGTCTGCCCTTTTGTCTCCAAAGACAGTATAGACACATCACCTTTGAGCATATTTGCTGATGTGGTGCAGTTGTGTGGCCAGAGTGAGTCACAAAACCCTTCTGGGATGGAGTCCATATCCTAGAGAGTTTGTAGTGAGCTGCAGGCTGCTGTGACTGTGCTGCTATCCATACCTGAGCCAGCTGGGCTGAGGATTTCCCAGTTACATCTATTTAGAATTAACTTCTCTTCAGTCTGAAGGGCTGGTTTAGTCTATCAACCTTACAGGACATTTCCTCTCCAGCAGCACAACACCACTGAAAAAATAAACCACACAAAATCCTGCAAACTAAGAATCTGAGTTCAAATTTGTAATTGCTGATGCCTCCAAACATTCACAGTGATTGAAAGGAAATAATCAGTCATCTGATTAAATCTTGCTATCTGCAAGTTAATGCAGGTAATGACTTCAAGGACAGTCACAACACCTTCACTTAATTCCTGCAAACATTTCTCGTTAACTCAAGGCTTCTGTTGTCTTTTCTTCAGTTTTCCTTTCAGGGGAAAACCAGGGAAGTTTCCTGCTCCCTACATACTCACTCTAATCTGAATGAGTAAATGTGAGGTGAGGTTGTTGTTTCTTAGACAGGACAGAGTGTATTTCTAAGTACAGATGGTGAAAGGGAAAAACAAATACGGACAAGAAAGAAATTAAAAAGACAACATTTTACCTTTTATCAAATCTCAGTGGCTGGATTTACATAGCTTAATTCTTCATGCATTTGAGCAGAGAAAAGATGAAGTCTTCTACCTAAGATATTTATTTATTTATTTACTAGCAAGAACCAAATAATTATTTCCTTACAAACTCAACACCTAGTAAAAAAAAAGAAAGAAGAGAAAGATAGCTAACTTTTTATTTTTGGGTGTATCTTAAGCTAAGAAATGTTTTCTCTATATTTTTGCTAAGCAAAAACAAATGTTAAAGCATGAGAATACAAAAATAATTTTATTTTTGGTTGGAATTGTGAATCATCTTGTCAGGTCAAAATCTTTCATTCCAGGCTAAAAAAAACCCCAAGAAACAAAATGAGAGAGAAAAAAAAAAAAAAAAAAAAAAGAAAGAAGGAGTACATTGTTGGTTTCTTGGCCTCTGTGTTAATTAGGGTCACTTTCATCATCTTTACAAGCAGTTTTCTTGTTTTGGGTTTTTGGTTGAATTTTTTTTTCTCTTTTTCTTTTCTTCCTAATTCTCTGATATAAAAGAGACTGTAGTAATGCTTCAACCAATCCCCAAAGGTCTTTACAGATAATTTCCAGTTGCATTACTGATTTATTTTTGCTTTGACCAGATGGCTCCAAGTTCATGTGACTGTAAGGGAGTGCTTTTGATTACCCTATTTATCTCTCCCAGTGCTCAATTTAAGGGTCAAACCTTGTGTAACACATTTGCTAGATAAACTATTCAGTGCTTCTGCCTTTTGGACACCATACTTCTGACATATGCTCTGTGCTTCATTAAACACAAAAGTTATTAAGTTTAATAAATGTTTTCACAAACTCTGTTTGTAACAAAAAATCTAAGTTTAAAATGTATTTATTTTATTCACATGTGGCTAGTGGATTGCTTTGACTTTATCACCTGGAAAAATGGCTGGAATTGAAAGGCAGCATCCTGAATGAGACAGAGGAAGAGAAAGGAGAGGAGGTAGAAGCTGGCATGGTTTTTTTGTTCTTCTTTTTTTTTTTTTTTCCCTTGATATAGGTTATAAATGAAAAGCCGAGCAGAATGTTTTTAATGAAACCAATAAAAATGCAAAGGAAGATTTAATGTTTAAAGTAACGATAAATCAAAAGTGACAACTGAAATGCAATATTGTACCATGAGATTGAGGAAATAAATTCATCCATAGGGCAGATGTGCCTGCTGCTGAAAAAAAAAAAAAAAAGTGATATGGGGAAAAAAGACAAAAAATACTTTGGAAAGTTTTATCATCATTGTAACAAATTAAGTCTTATAAACTCAAAATAAAAAAATAAACTATAAGTATAATACTGTTGGTTTGATAGAAATACTCTGACACATCCATGAGGATGTATATTCACAGATGTATATTCAAACATCTGTGTATATATATATGTGAATAAAAATGTAAAGAAGCTGAAGTTCAAAACATTTAAGAATAAAAAGGCTCATAAACATATTCATAATTTATTTTTAAGTTTTTATGGATAGCAACATGAATAATTACCCAAGACAAATAGTGGCTCTGTACCACTACCTCAGCTGAAACCTTCAAAATGAGAATTAATTACTTGGAGGAAAGACTGTCTTGTAAAAGCATTGCCTGGGACTAGGACCCCTGTGATCTGAATCCCAGCTCTGTCATAATCATGCTGTGTGACCTTGCAGGATCTGCTCTGGCCTAGATTTTTCCTAGCTAAATTTAGGCAATTAACTGAGGTGCCTAAGTTGAGAACTAAGCAGAGGTGGCTTTCTTTCCAGTCATTGGGTGGAAAAAGGTATCTTCCATAATTAGTTCAGATTTTATATGGACTAAGTTGTACTTTCAGAGCTGCCTATATTTTCTAATGATTAAGGAAGAATTCTAGAGGTAATATATACTGAAACTAGAAGAAAAAAATTCTGATCTTTGGGGGCAATTATGACAAAATTATTCAGGCTGAATATATTAAATATTATTAAATATTTTTATTATATTATTAAATAAAATAATATAATTTAGAGGAGCTGGAAAACAGTCTGATGCTTTTCACTGTGAGTTGCCTCTCACCTAACTTCTTTTATTTAAAATAGGAATAGTGATGAGGTGATTTGAACTCAGGGTTAAAAACTGATTTTCTTCAATATGCAGTACAAACCTTTGCAAATGCTGATTGTCATGGTGCACCTCTGAAAAATACATTTCACCACTGATAAAATCCCATATAGAGTTATAGTCCTTTTCAAAAATGGATTACAAGGTGTGTTGTTTTCCTCCAAGGACATAAAAGAAATTGAGAGAAGCAAAGAAAACAACAACAGGTTTTGTTTTTAACTTCCTTGAGTTCTGACAAAAAAAAAAACAAAAAACCCTCACCTGGACTGTGACCTTCCCCTTGGGAAGACTGAGCTTCATAGGAAGAAAAAAGTTCTGCTTCTGGACATCTCTGCATCTCTGATGTGAAGAAAGGATTTGGAAGGAGGTCTGCAGACAACTGCTAGAGGAGATGAAGTAGTGATTGTCTCTGTTTACACCCAGAGGTGTGTGTGAGGTTTCTACAAGAGCAAAAGTTGGCAAAGGAGTTAAATAATGAGGAAATAAAGGACTGATAAAAAGAGATAAAAATAAAGACAGGGAGAAAGAGAGAAAGGAAAGGAAAGGAAAGGAAAGGAAAGGAAAGGAAAGGAAAGGAAAGGAAAGGAAAGGAAAGGAAAGGAAAGGAAAGGAAAGGAAAGGAAAGGAAAGGAAAGGAAAGGAAAGGAAAGGAAAGGAAAGGAAAGGAAAGGAAAGGAAAGGAAAGGAAAGGAAAGGAAAGGAAAGGAAAGGAAAGGAAAGGAAAGGAAAGGAAAGGAAAGGAAAGGAAAGGAAAGGAAAGGAAAGGAAAGGAAAGGAAAGGAAAGGAAAGGAAAGGAAAGGAAAGGAAAGGAAAGGAAAGGAAAGGAAAGGAAAGAAGAGAGAAAGAGAGAAAGAGAGAAAGAGAGAAAGAGAGAGAGAGAGAGAGAGAGAGAGAGAGAAAGAGAGAGAGAGAGAAAGAGAGAAAGAGAGAAAGAGAGAAAGAGAAAGAGAGAGAGAGAGAGAGAGAAAGAGAGAAAGAGAGAGAGAGAGAGAGAGAGAAAGAGAGAAAGAGAGAAAGAGAGAAAGAGAAAGAGAGAGAGAGAGAGAGAGAAAGAGAGAAAGAGAGAGAGAGAGAGAGAGAGAAAGAGAGAAAGAGAGAAAGAGAGAAAGAGAGAAAGAGAGAGAGAAAGAGAGAGAGAAAGAGAGAGAGAAAGAGAGAGAGAAAGAGAGAGAGAAAGAAAGAGAGAAAGAAAGAGAGAAAGAAAGAAAGAAAGAAAGAAAGAAAGAAAGAAAGAAAGAAAGAAAGAAAGAAAGAAAGAAAGAAAGAAAGAAAGAAAGAAAGAAAGAAAGAAAGAAAGAAAGAAAGAAAGAAAGAAAGAAAGAAAGAAAGAAAGAAAGAAAGAAAGAAAGAAAGAAAGAAAGAAAGAAAGAAAGAAAGAAAGAAAGAAAGAAAGAAAGAAAGAAAGAAAGAAAGAAAGAAAGAAAGAAAGAAAGAAAGGAAGGAAGGAAGTGGCGGAAGGAAGGAAGGAAGGAAGTGGCGGAAGGAAGGAAGTGGCGGAAGGAAGGAAGTGGCGGAAGGAAGGAAGTGGCGGAAGGAAGTGGCGGAAGGAAGTGGCGGAAGGAAGGAAGTGGCGGAAGGAAGGAAGGAAGGAAGGAAGGAAGGAAGGAAGGAAGGAAGGAAGGAAGGAAGGAAGGAAGGAAGGAAGGAAGGAAGGAAGGAAGGAAGGAAGGAAGGAAGGAAGGAAGGAAGGAAGGAAGGAAGGAAGGAAGGAAGGAAGGAAGGAAGGAAGGAAGGAAGGAAGGAAGGAAGGAAGGAAGGAAGGAAGGAAGGAAGGAAGGAAGGAAGGAAGGAAGGAAGGAAGGAAGGAAGGAAGGAAGGAAGGAAGGAAGGAAGGAAGGAAGGAAGGAAGGAAGGAAGGAAGGAAGGAAGGAAGGAAGGAAGGAAGGAAGGAAGGAAGGAAGGAAGGAAGGAAGGAAGGAAGGAAGGAAGGTTTTACCTTGCCCTTTTTTTTTTTAAAGTAACCTTGTACTCCTTTTCAATTTTCACTTCAGAACTGCTCTCCTCTCTTTTCCCTCTCTCTTTTTTCCCCCCCCTTCATTATTTTAATGGCTACATCCTTGCTCTGATGTGTCAACGGTTGTGGAAAATCCTGTGAAGCAAGGGCTTAATGAAATGGCAGCTGGAACAGAGGGATAAAGTTCCTTTGGAGCAGCTTCAAAGGAGAGAGAGGGAGCAGTGTTAGCAAACAGAACAATGGTGCAGGGATGCTCATACACAGGCCAGGCACATCCAGCTGGCTGTTTAGACTCGGCACCCTAATGAGGCATGAAGCAAAATGGGTAAGTACATGGTAAGGGAGAGGAATAGAAAGAAAGAAAGAAAGAAAGAAAAAGAAAATAAAAAAATCATACCAAAACAAAACCAAAAAACCAGTAAACAAACAAACAAGCAAAAACCAACAAAGGACTCCTATGTATAGTAAGAAAGCATTTAGACATTTTAAAAAAACTGCCAAAACTCTACTACTCTGTTATAACAAATATGTGCTAATTTTTTGAACCAAGCCTCAGAAATCCTTGATTTAGTCTTCCCTTCCCTTCCCTTTCCTTCCCTTCCCTTCCCAGAATTTCCCTTCCCAATTTTAGTGTACTTCCCCAACTAATTTTCATTCATCATTTTCAGGATTCTTTTTCTTGTCATATGATTGCTATTATTTCTGTAATATTTATTATTGAAATGGAAATTGTGGCTACAGCAAAGAATGAAGACAAACCCCAAATGATACAAATAATGGAGATATCAGAAGTCTGAGCTATATTAAGAAAAAAAAGATGACACACAGACATACACACACACCCTAAAAGCACTTACATCAGTCCAGCTGTGAAGATGTCATTAAAAAAAGGCAGAAACAGGGTTACTGTTATGCAACTAGACAGAAACCTCATCCTTCCACAATGCTGAAGGCAATGTTTCCAATCACAGAGCATCAGCCTGTGCTGAACCTCATACCTACAACATAAAATCTTTGATCCCCACCACTTGAGTTAGCTCTGCTAAGAGGAAACAATAGCAGACTATAGTCTTCAAAATAGATTGGTCAAAGTCATTAAAATGTGGTCCTGACCTGCACCTTAGTGCCACTCAGTGTGCAGAAATATTTCTAAGATATTTTCCAAACCTCCATAAAAAATTTATATTTCAAGGGTTATGAACAATGTATCCAGAAATTTCAAAGGTTTTAGCTATATTACATCTATAAATGAACTGGGGAGCCAATTAAATGCAGTTATTGTAAAAATATCACAATATTGTAGAAAAGCCACAGTCCCAACATACTGATCTTACTGGTCAAAAATGTGAAATGGCAGAGTTAAATCCAAACAGAATATAGATATTTTATGTGCTGTTTACAGAACTGTCTTGCAGAGGCATAAGCATGCAACAGGCATAAGCTTGTCTTTAGACTTATTTATTCCTAATATTGTCACTGCCTGGACATATGCCTGGGCACAGACCAGATGTGAGCCATCACCCCAGTGGTTGCAGTGCACAGACAGGTCTGGTGGTCTGTCTGGAGCTCTGGTGAGCAGGGACTAAGCCAAGACCCATCTGACATGCATATATCCAGGTCTGGTCTTCTGCAAAGACATCCTAGACTGGAGTTACTCACTTATCTTATCCGCAAGGTAGATTAATAATATAATTTAGTTTCATGGTTAGCAGAGAGAGAAAAGATGTTGGCCCTTCTAATTTTCTGTGGATCAGAACTATATAAACTTCTTTACAATGGGTTTGGTGTATGAATGTCTGTTTCCCTTCATTGCCTTTCATGGGAACAAAGGATAACTAGCTCAAATGTCTATGCTTATATTGTTTATATTTAATTTGAATCCTCCTGACCTTTATGCTGCTTGGGATGGGGTTTGTCTTTCCTTTCTTTGCTCAAAAGTTTAGCCTCAGCCTTAGGAAGAAAAGGTTTGTTTACTCCATTTATTTTGGGGGCCAAGAAGTTTAGCTGCTCACTCTTACTCTCTGTGTCTTGCTGGGAGGTAGCATTTCTTTTATGGATGCGTGTAATGTCTGGAATTGAAATTTAGTTGAAGGTTTCTTTCCTTTATTTCTTTCCCCCATCCCTCCCTCCCGGCCTTACTTTTCTTGCCTCCCTTTCATGGACAAAGGTAAGCGTGAATTTATCTTTGTCATGCGTGACAACATTTCATTTTTTACTCTGCGGGTGGTAAGGATGGAGGTTGAAATGATGATGCAGCTTCTCTTCACCTCAGTCAGGAACAGGCTGCCTGCAATCCACACATTCAACATTTCTTTCTTCATACTTTTTTCCTGAACAAGTGCTGTATTAGAGAAGAGAAACAGAGCAACAAAAAAAAAAGTACATATTCTCTCTCCTCCAGTGACTGTAAACATTCTTCATGGAGATCTTTTTTGTGATGGACTATTCATACATGGCTAAAATATATATAGATATCAGTTACAGTAGTAAACAGAATTTATTTACATATAGAGTGCATATAAAAATAATTTATAAAAGGGATAAGGACTTTTAAGTTATATAAAGAAAAAAAATTGTATTTAAGAACCTGCAGCAACCTTTGTCTGGTTTAGGTGGCTTTTATCAATTTCATAAGCTGAAAGACAAAGCTATGATTAGGATGCTGGTATTTTGAAATCCTTTAGTCTTTAACATGTAGTGATTCTTTGGTAGCTTTGTTTCATGTCCACAACAGGAATACTACTCTTGGAAATTGGTTGTAGGGCCAAAATACCTGTTCTACATTTTATAGATTCTACCCTGCTTTTAAAAATGATGATAAAAAGCAAACTTTCACAATTTTCCATACAGGAAGCTGAGGTAATCATGAACTTTAGGCCTGGATTTGTTGTAGCTGCTTTACTTGGAACCTGTGGTCTACATCATCCCCCAAAAATACTTTTCGCTTTCTACTGACAATTTCAGGAATCTAAGAGAACTCTGATTCCTATGTCAGCATTTTATTATAGCATTTGAAAACTGTGGAAAATAAACTAGCTTGTACTGAGATTTATGCAGAGTTTGAATTAGAGACAGGAATTTAATTGGGATTTGAGCCACAAGGACTAGCATCCTTCCTGTTTCCATGCTGCAAAATAAAATTAGTATAATTAAAAAAAAAACCCCAAATCTAAAGGAAATGAAAACAACTAATTCACTGTCTTAGTCTTCCAATTTAAAAGCCAGACTGGATAAGGAAAGGGCTGGTTGCTTATAACTCTGTTCCTTTGGCATAGTAAAATATTAAATAGTAGGCACAATGGGGGTTTGTGCCAGTTTGCTTTGGTGCCAGAATAGGGATTTTTGGCACATTCTGCTAGCATAAACATAGTGTCAGTTGATTGTTTAGAGCTCTTCCATGCTTTGAATGAAAAGCTACTATGGTATCTTTCCACCTGTTCCACTGCAAAACAAAGTGACGCCGCAACTGAAAAACACAATTCCTCTTCTGTTTCTTCAGAGGAAAATAAATAACAAACTGCTCTTGAGAATATGCAAGCTATTTATTTTAGCCATGTTGGCTTGCAGACCTTTTAAGAGAAAATTCTAAATTCAAGATCCAATTCCTTGTCCAAATCCTTGATTATTGAGGAGAAAGATCAGCAGTGTTTAAAATCTTGACTTTAACAATCTCAGAAGGTCTCACAAACCCCTGTAGACCTGTTATCTTCAAGACTGTATGTATCTTGGGTAACCTTGGTCTGTAAATTAAGGATAATTGCCTCCTGCTATTCAGACTTCTCATGTCTGCAGATGCTTGGAACCTGAGACTGACACATGCAAAACTGTTGCAAGGCCAAATTAAAATATATAGGCACATGGAAAACAACATGAGGAGAGAGGAGGCAGAGCAAGGGAAGTGAAAAGTCATAAAATACACCATATGGTGAATGAGTGAGTAAGTCTGTAATTATTATTTTAGAAGTATAAGATTGCAAGACACATCATTATTAAAGCTTTCTGTAGCCATTAAACGTGAAGTAGTCAATCTGATTTTTTTCCTCACCAAACTAAATACAGCAGTTCAGTTTTTCCCATGAACTATGAGGGAGACTAGAAAGGCTGGATTTCTGAAATGAGTTTGGAAGAATAAGCACTTAAAATATACACTTAAAAGGCTGTGGAGCAGTTAATGTACAGAAAAATTATAAGAATCAAATGTTCTGCAGTATGCCACCATTCCTCTGATCCACTCTACCCCCTTCTTTGCCTCTCATATTTGTTAAAAGAAGAATTACATTCTGCTACTCAAAGTCAAGTCTGAGTCCTCTCTCACTGCTAACCCTCTGCAGCATGGTAGAGGGAGGAAGTTGAATTTTGAAAATGTCTGAAGCCTGAGCATTATCAGACATTGCTTCTTTATTTTTGCTGTCCTCTTGATAGAGTCATTAGGGCTGCAAAAGACCTCTGAGATCATCAAGTCCAGCACTGCCAAGTCTACCACTAGGCCATCCATGTCCCTGAGGGCCACATTTCCATGTCTTTTGAACAGTTCCAAAGATGGTGATTCTACCACAGCTCTGGACAGCCTGACCATGCTTTCAGTGAAGAAATTTTTACTAACATCCAATCTAAACATGTCTGGCACAAATTGATGCCATTTCATCTCACTCTAATGTTTGTTACTTGAGAGAAGAGACCAATCCCCACCTGGCTACAACCCCTTGTCAGGGAGTTGTAGAGAGCAGGAAGGTCCCTCCTGATCCCCTTTTGTCCAGGCTGAGCCCAAGTAGCTCCCTCAGCTGTTCCTCATCAGATTCCAGGTCTGTTTCTTTCTCTGGACGTGCTCCGCACCTCAGTGTCCTCCCTGTCACGTGAGGCCCAGGACGCGTGGCCTCACCAGTGCCCTCAGCACAGGGGGACAGTCCCTGGTGCTCACACTATTGCTGACACCAGCCAGGATAGCATTATCACTTTGGCACACCATTCTCATGTCCAGCTGCTGCTGACCCATATGCAGAGGTGTTTTTCTGCTGGGCAGACACTGTCCCAGTCCTGAAATGTTGTCTGACATGGTTGTGACCCAAGGGCAGGACCAGCCCCTGGCCTTGATGAATCTCACACAATTTGCCTCTGCCCCTGGATCCAGGTCCCTCTGCAGAGCCCTCCTGCCCTCCAGCAGATCAACGCACTCAACTTGGTGTCTTCTGCAAACAGATTGAGCGTGCACTCAATCCCCTTTTCCAGATCCTCAACAAAGATAAACTGGCCCCAGTACTGAGCCCTGGGGAACACCACTGGTTTCTGTCTACCAGCTGGAAATAATTCCATTTACTAACACTCTCTGGGCCTTGCCATACAGACATTTTGTTACCCTGCCTCCATGGCATGTAAAAGCTGAGTTGAATATGTATAAATAAAGGTGTGGGATTTAATGTGATATTCAATTCAAGCTCCTGAACACTGGGAATGGTCAGAAGCAGGTTTTTTTCTGTCTTATTTCTATTTCCTCTCGGCTTCATAAAACTTGGATAGCTTTTCTGTGTCTGTGAGGGATTTCACTGGCAGCATGTAAGACATTTGCTGTACACTTAGCTGTGCACTTCTCAGACTGCTACTAATATTTAATTTATGCCTTTAAAACAGTGATGACATTGTGAAACTAAGAATAGATCTTTCATATGGAGAAGTTGTTTGTCACATGTTAAAAGGAAATGCCCAAAGGAACTTAAGAAAATATTCTGTATAATAAAATCTTAGAACATTAAAAAATAAAATTTAAAATAAACTCAACCAAACTGATTAACCTAAACACACACACACACCCAAACACACACACCTCCAAAACCCACATCAAAGTCTCAAAGACTATATTTCTGATAAATTGTTGCAAGCATTTCAGTTGAATTTTCATATTGCATTTTGATCAAGACTTAGAGGTTTTTCCCCTATTCTACTGCATAACTCTCACAGCCATTTTTTTCATAGAATTATAAAATTATTTGGTTTTGAAGGGACCTCAAGTATCCTCTTGTCCAAATACCTGACCATGGGCAGGGACATCTTTTATAAGATGGGTTGATGTCATTAAATGACATGAAGAAAAAAAAAGTGACATCTACATTAAATTCCCAGAGTGAAGTAACCTGAAATCTAAAATATGCTTTACATGCTACTCTGTCAGTCTCACTAAGGCCTTGGATAGGCAAGGCTCTCAAGGAGTTCAGGATCTGACTCTGCATCCTTGGGCTTATGACTCAGAATCTACAATAAACATGTACAAGGAACAGATTACAAAAAGATATACAAGAGTGGTCAATATATAATGCACAAGATATTTTGCAATTAAAACTGAACACAAGTTTATGGTAGTGAGCTTTGTTTTCTTGTTTTATACAATTTTTTAAATGTTTTATTACTTAAATACCAAACATAAGAAAGATCCCTGAAAAATTGATGTTGTGAAAGGTGCAAGTCAAGCAGATATAAGTGAAAAAAAAGTCCTCAATTTAGGATGCTATTACTGAATTATTAACTAATAAAAATTTTGCTGTTTTATATGACCAGTGTTATTTTATTTACACACAGTCTTTGCTTATTCAATTATCATTACTTTCTACTTTAGCAACATATGAGCACACAGGCATCCGCTTTCTCTAAAAGTAAAGAAAGCCAGACTTCAGTGCCTATAGTGACTGTACAGTATAATTTATAATTATATGCATAAATTTACTGATGTCTTCACTGTTCTCCACCATCTCCTTCACTAGAAGGTGCCTCTGAAACCTCACTGCTCTAGCAACTTAAAATCTTCTGCATTTTCTTATTTAGCTTAAATTTGTTCCTAGTCAACCCAATCTATTCTTATGCCAACACTAGTGTTAGGCTAAATAGCTCATGTCTCTCCTTGGTGAGTTCTCCCTTCATTTATTTATAGACAACCATCTATCCTTCTAAGTCTTCATTTTTCTTGAGTAAACAAACCTTGTTTTCCCAGTCTGTCTCCATTGACAGGTTTTCCATTGTTTTGATCACCCTAATAGACCTGTTCCACTGTTGGGCCAACTTCAGTTCATTTTCCTTTGTAAGTGTTCTCTTTTACATTCTCTAATTAATCTTGTAGCCCTTGAAATACTTATTCACATCCTTATTTTTTCGATCCACTTCTACCTATTGTCATTATTCTTCTCACTTACCCCTATACTAGGGAGATAGATTCTTGATTTTTTTCAGACCACATAGCTTGAAAAAAATTCCAGAGTTGTTCTTCTTTCAAGATCCTGATCTCTTTAGCGCACACGCTTCCCTTCATCTGTCAGAAACTATCCTGTAGAAATTGAAATAAACCATGGTTTCTTTAGGTTCTGATTTAGCTTCAGTTGAATCAGCTTTCATTCTGGTGATTCAAGTTTTATTTGTTTTTTCACCATCACATTTATAAGACTCTTATTTAACTTATATTACATATCTTTGCAATTTGTCCAAAGAGATGAAAAAGGGAAAATCTCAGGACAGTCTGTAAATGCTGTCTCCAAGAAGAACAAAGGTAAATTGCATTATCTTGATGACATGAATACAAATCATTAGGAGAAAGTATTTCTCAAACAGAGTTACATGTGGTCAACCCAATCACCAGTGCCAGTTTTTCCCAAGATATTGGTAAATTATTTTTATAACTTAAAAATTGTTACAAAATGCAAATGGTGGCCAAAAAAAGCTAACTAGGTATTACTTTATTGTGTTGTTGATTGGCTAAAAAAATTGCAATTTTGATTCCTAGGGTTTGAAGTGTCCACAGTTTGCTGCAAAACAGTGAATTCTAGGGTCAACCTGCCTGGCAACAAAAAGAGCTCAGCACTTGCCAGAGGTGGTTATAGCTTCCCAAATGAAATATTTCATGTCTAATACAAAAATTGAATGATTCTGTTCCCTGTTATCCTTTTTTCCCCTCTGCCACATTCCAAGGTGAAAATGTAAAATGACTCCAGGAACTTATTGTATTTATGCTTCCAGATTCTGTGCCACACTTAACTACTTAGGTGCAACATGCACAGACACAAGGAACTAAAATAGCAAGAAGCACATTGTCTAAATATTTATGGGCCTGAGTTTCAAAATGAAACATCTGGGATTCTTTGGGTTTTTTGTTTGTTTTTTTTTCCCTTTGACACTACTTTTCAAAAAGAAAAAGAACAAAAAAAAAACTCTGAGAAGAAAAAGCTCAGATACTCCTCTGTTTAAATATAAATGCTGACTTTCTAAAGAAAGAGAAAAAGCAAGAAAGAAGAGTGAGGGGCATTGACACCCTCAGGGAAAATATCATCTCAAGAGAACTGACCTTTCAGAGAAAGCAAATTAAATTATCTTTCTCATCTTTTACTAGTGCAGTGACATCATTAAAATTCACGTTATATACCAGCATGCTTTCTTTTGTATTCATAACCTTAAACTAAAATTAATCAGTTGTCATATAAAGTTAACATATTTGTTAATGGTGCCCAAGCCCCAGTATGCATTGTCTCAAGGCGACTACTGTAAAATAACACAAATATTGTAGGGCAATGTCTTCCTCACCATGTATCAATCTTTGGAAAATCAATCCAGAACATGTTGGACTGGGGATGAAAGAGTCTCTGCATGATGAAAAAACAGTAAGTGTGTTAAACAAGAGTTTAATAAATAGGGTCCCCTGAAGTAGTGAGGTGCCACCACTTGTGCAATACTTGGAGGAGAGGAAGGGTGAGAACATCATCCTCTGGAGATGTACTGCCATCTTTTCCAGGGGTGCTTTTATCTCTCTGCTTGGCTCATTAAATGTCCTGTTCCCCCAGCTGTTACTGCAATATTTGCTATGGACCATCTCTGTAACCTCTTTATTCGGGAGCTCAGTAGAGACTCTGGATTTTCAAAAGAATGGGATGCTGGAGCTGGTGAAATGATCCCAGAGCCTCAGGTTCTTAGGCTGTTCATGCAGTCAGTGGGAAAAACTGAACACCACAGCTAACAGTGACAGTCTGTGTGCAAATTCAGGGGGAAAACGACAAAAGGAGGAGCAACAAGAAAAGAAAAACCTATTCCCCTTCAGTATAAAAGCCTATAACTAGGAATTCCAGTTTTTCTCAGTATCACTCTGTTAAAAAAAAAAGCTTTTTTCTTTTTTTTTTGCGGGGGTGAGGGGGAGTTGTTTGGTTGTTTGGCTGTTTGTTGGTTCTTTTTCTGGATGTATATGTATATGTGAGAAAAATCTGAACACAGAAAAACAGAAATAGGCAGACGAAGAGACCGTACTATGTGTTTCAGGGAGAATTCTGCTACTGTGCATGAGCAATACAGCCTGCACATTTTGTGAAAATTATTTTATACATCCACGTAGTACCTTAGTAAAAACATAATAACACTGTAGAGTCAAAATATATCACCATGGAAAAATAATGGAAAGGAGACCTTAAAAGTTTTCCCCAGAGTAATAAAACATGTCATTGAAGAGCTCAGAAATGGGTTAATGCACCCACATGTCCACATGCCTTTCTTTATAACACTGCAAATAAGAAAGTAATCCTTACAATATAGACTTGACTTCCTGAACAAGATATTTATTTGTTTCTGTAGAACAGTCTATGCCCATTCACATTAAGAAAATATATTTCTTTTTAGCTATAAAGTAAGGCATAATACATAGTATATGTCCTATTGAATTTATATCCCTTTTTAAAAAATAATTTCAAAGATTATATTCTTCAATTCATGCTGTATGGACTGTCTTAAGGTCAGATCTTTTCCCTCTATATATTTGCAAAAATCCTTTAACTTCAATTGGAACAAAGATTTTACTGTGGGGAAAAAAATTAAATCCTTGTACAACATGAGAAGATGTTCAAAACCAGAAAGATTCTGAAGGTATTTCATTTGAAAAAGATAACATGGTTTTTGGTATATTCTGTACATCTTTTGAAAATCAAGGTATTTGAATCTGCCACAAAAAAGTCCACTTTCCCAAATCACTTCTCAGTAATCACTGCCATTGATGCAAAATAACTTCTAGAAACTGGGGTAGAGGAATAAAACTGAGTAAGAAGGATGAGACTAATAACCTAGTCAGGCTATATTCAGTTCCAAGAAAAAGAGAAATCATACAATATTTAGCAATTTGTAAAAGCCTGGCATTCATGGAAGTGTTACACAACCACCTGAGTTTTCCAGGAACAGTTCATTTACTTCCCACCAGTACTTGTTCAATCAGTTCTGTAAGAAGAGGAATACCAGGAAAGAATGAATAGCTGACAAGTACAAGTACAGTTCAGACATCGCTACTTGTGTTCATTGTGTGATGCCTCTTGTCCTGTCCCTGTGTACTGCTGGGAAGAGTCTGCCTTGTTCACTCCTTCAGATCAGATATTTATACCTACAGGTAAGATCTCCCATGACACGTCTCCAGGATGAACAGTCCCAGCTGTCTCAGCCTCTCTTGATATGACAGATGTTCCAGTCCTCTATTTGTGTCTGACCCTTCACTGGACCCTCTGTATTAATTCCATGTCTTTCCTTACTGGGTAGCCCAGTTCTGGGTACTGAAATCTAGAAATATCACAACAGAAATATCATACCAGTGACACACACTGACAGAAGGGAAGGGTTATCTCCTTTCCCTGCTTGCAAGGCTCTGTTTAACACAGTTCGAGTGGCTGCTGGCCTTTGCTCCAAGGTGTGCTGCTGGCTAATACCTTGGTGCCATCATGACCACCCAGGATTTCTCTGCTGGTTATTCCCCAAATAGTAAAAATACTGTAACGTGGGGTTATTCCTTCCCAGGTGTAGGGAGAAATGCTCAGCCAAGGAGGATATGTGCATTGAAGTAAGCATGTTAAGCTACATAAATATTGCATAGGAAACAATGAAATATGTGATTTTCTCAATCACAAGAAAGGGAACAGTCAGTTACGGGCATTAAATATGGAACAGAGTTTTGCAAAGAAGACACATAAAATCATCCCTCAACCTTACAATTTAGTGTTGCTATTTTATGGTATCCATTGTTTTCAATTTTACTTTTTTTTAAATGAATGGATGGAAATGAATGCTTTGTCTGTGTACAGATGATAGAGAGGGGCAATGGAAATGGCTTCAAGTTAAAAATGGAATAAGGAAGAGGATAATTTGTATATTGTACAAGATAAGGATTGGGCTTAAAAGCTCAGCAAGAAGGTTCCCTCTACAAATCGCAAAAGCCTTTCCAATGGAAAGAGAAGCGAAGCATTGAAATCTGCTGCTGGGAAAGCTGTGGAGACATCACCACTGAATTCTTTAAGAATTATTTGAACAGCCTCCTGTTAAAAATGATGAAGGCAGATCTGATCTGACCATAGGACAGACAGATTAATTAGATGGCATCTTGTGATCCTGTACAGCCACAGTTTGATAAGATTCTAAGATTGTAGTACATGTGAAAACACATGTCCTTAAAAATAGGAATAGGTGTGAAATTTCCAATGATCAAGATTATAATATCAAAAGAAATAGGGAATATTGGAGGAGACATAATCTGAAATCTTAGATTGGTAGTCTTCCACATCTACAATCCTGTAAACATTTAGCTTATTTGAATCAATCTCACATCACTGAAATCAAATTATTTAAATTATTCAAGATCTAAATGTGCTAAAATACATGTGGGTCCTGTTTGCAGTTAGTTTATGCCTATTAGGCGCTCCAGCCAGCAATAAAGAAGAAAGCATCTGGGTACATGCCAGCTAGAGAATGGCATTTTGTTCACACATCAAAAGCAATAGAAATAAAGCTTCATGTTTATGTGGTCACGTTTGCATGACAAGGCCTTTTTCCCCCCTTTTTATTTGGAGCTGAAGCTCTGAAGATTCCTTTGAAGAGAAAGGAAGAAAGCATTTTTAAGATAAAAATATTGATGATTAATTTAACCCCTTAAACTAAAAGTAATCATCTCTAGGTCACCATCTACTGAATTTTGAGCAACATTTATCTTCACAGAACCTATGAAGAAAAGGGGTACAAACCCCAGATATCCAGTGAGATCTTTGTTCTCAGGTCTGGGCACAACCCAGACTTCCTCTGAAAAGGGTTTTGAATAATAATAATGAATATATTTTTCCATTATACTTTTTTACTCAGTAAATTCATATTCTAGGATAACAGGAAAGTGAATTTGCAATTGATTTGTTTATTATTTTGTCTGTCCTCTCTATGTGTCTTCCACAAACCTGCCCAATATACTGATATTTAGCACTCCAGGTCCCACTCTGGTTTTATGCATACTGGCTCAGCATTGCATGTGTGTGGTTTTAAACATGTGAATAGCTGTAACACAGTAATAAGTACCAACACCTTTAAAATATTTCTTCTTTTCTTTTCTTTCCTTTTTTTATTTTTCTTTTTATTTTTGTGAATGTGATCAAGATCCTTGTTTCTGGGCCCTTTTAAAACATTGTCAATCTTTCAGGGGAAGAAACCCAAATACAAAACAGCACAATCTCCCCTCAACAAATTAACAGAGACAAGTTTCTGCCCCACAGCCTGTTCTTCCTCTGAAAAATCCCCTGTAATACAAGTACGTACAACAACACACATACATTAAATTTTGTTGTTTGTGTAGTTTGCTTTGCAGTCTAGGCACATAAAAGGTCTGGGCACCCAGCTATCTGCTGATATTTGATGGAGACCCACAGGTTCTGGAAATCTTGGATAGATCTGGAAGACCACCATTGCACTAGTGAAGGTCCCTTGCTGCCAGGGTTGCAGTTTACTCCTATGGGTTCCCAAAAAGCAGAACCATGTCATGCTATTGCCCAGAGCACAGAGATAAATTCTCTCAGTGCAGTGAATGCAGTGATTGTGATTCACAGTGGGGAAATGCTACTGCCCTCTGCTTTTAGGAGATCTATCATAAAGAGAGCTCTGAACTTGACAAAGTTCCTAGTTCTGACATTGATAAGAAAAATTATAATCATAATAATTGCAAAATTACAGTAATGATAACAATAACAGCAATAAGAACAGCAGTGGTGATTTACTGTGGTGATTTATCTCTGATGATGAGGGTAATAATAATAAGAACTAGTTCTCTGTGAAAAATTCTGTACAAAATGCATGCTTCATGACTGCATCTTTTGTTAGGCTTGAAAATCTACTGCCAGTACCCCACCCAAATATGGTTTTACAGTATATATAGACTGCACTGAATAAAAGTGAATAAATAAATAAATGAACATGTTTTGAACTCAGACTTATATGAAATTTAACTGGCCTCCTTGGCCTGTGTTCTTGATAGGCATGCAAAAACCATGACAGTGTTAATGGAATGTTAATATATTCTTAAAATGCTGAGAGAGTTGCCTTTGAAGTGATTTGAAATTAAAAAAAAAAAAGAAAAAAAAGGAAAAAAAAAGAGGGGGTGGTCTGGAAGGAAAAGAAAGAGAACAGAGAGGAGAAGGAAAAAGAGAGAGAAAAAGAAATATATATGGAGAGAACCAGTTTGATTGTGGGGTTTCAGATATTCCCTAAGGGGAAGGACAGAAGGACTACGAAACAGCTCTTTCCCTTTATCATACAAGCAATTACTGGCAATTTGTTCTGGCCAGTAAAACTTCTGATATTATCATGGTTGCTGAGTAATTTATCATCAAAGTTTAATGTGAAAACAGGTGACTGTGTAATCACCAATCTAGGAACAGAAATAGAATCGTTATTATTTCTGCCTGAAGAGAGGGGTTCTTTTTTTCCTTTTTTTTTTTTCCTTTCTGTCAATTGACTTAACGGCCAAAAGGCTGTTCATCACATCACCATGAATTATAAAACCTCTATTAAATATTCATAAAAGTTTTGAAATGAATGTGTGATAGAGATGAAAGCCAGGCTAATTTAAATACCTACCAGACCTGTCTTAATTACAGAGGTAAAATGAGATATAAAAATTATAGCAGCAAGGAAAGGGGAAAAAAAAGTTGAAACAGTTCATTCCCTACATTATGTGCATCTTCTTTTTAACCAGTGATGTGTAATTTGTACACAAGCTGAAGTGTACAGCTCTATTGAAAGAAATCAGCTTTTAAGATCTATTCTTTTTACTAATGGGACATTTTTGCATCTGTGGGAAGTGACACTTTAACATGAACTTGTTTCTTGGTATGCATTTCTCTGAGTATGTGTGGGCATGTGTAAGGAAATTGTTCAATTAACTTTAAAATGATAGAAAGAAAACTAATGGGTGTCTGCAGTTGTGAGGCTGAAATACAGAATGTTGGGAAAAGTTGAAACGTGCAAATTCTCCCTCTGATAAATAAGTCTGTACTTGCTCAGTCTCCTGGTCCTTATTGGATACTGTGTGGGATATTTGAAGAATGAGTCTGTCCATGAGTAGAGGAGATCCAAGCTTAATTATGTCTAACATCCTTTGGTTGGGGCACCAAAGAGGGGTTTGTTTAAACACATAGGCTGAGGTGCAGAATCAGGCCTTTGCTTTGCACCACAGTTTGTCAGCTTCACAAAGCTGGTAAAAAAACAACACTCAAATGAACAGATCCAGGACTCACAGGGGAAGATGCACAGCCATGCTGGGATACCTAAGTTGTGACTGCCTTCACTTGGATTTAGACTACCATCCAATTGTTCAGAGCTCTTATTTTGAGAATCCAAAATATCCTTTTCCTGAGAAATCAGGCTTTCTAATGTATGAATTATCCTACCACAAATAATTGTTAATTAGGTGCATGAGTTTTTGGGTTTTTTTTAGGAGGACTGACCTGGATGGCAGGTTTCATTGTAGCAAATATATGAAGTTAGATTCCAAAACCTTGCCACAGCTACAACACCATGTGTCTTTGATAGCTGCATCTGGTAATGAAAGTACAAAGATTGAGCATAAAAAACACATCTGCCTAATTATTGTTTGTATTAATATTTGACTTTGAGATATTTTGATGAAAGAGCAAGTTGACATTGTCAAAAACATGACATTGTGGCATTTTTCATTTAGAAAAGATATTATATTTGATAACATATAGTTAGGACTTCTCCAGGGGAGGTAGATAGATTTCTCAAATATATTCCAACCCTTTTCCTGTGTTACTAGTTTTCCAAGTAGTAGTAGTAGTAGTAGCAGTAGTAGTAGTAGTAGTAGTAGTAGTAGTAGTGCTACTATCATACCACTATGTTCTATCACTTCTACTACTATTAAACTGCTGTTACTCCTTTTACATTGCAGCACTAATTCATTTTCCAAGCATGGAGAAATCTTCATGTTCCAAAAATTAAGCATTCACTTAGTAAATATTCTGGCTAGAGATGGGACTCAGTTATTCATGTAGCATTTTCCCAAGCCACAACTTATGACAGGGAAATTCAGCACAGTGTAAAAAGAAAGCCAAACCTCAAATCCTCTGAGAAGCAAAATTCGACAGAAAAAGACAGCTGAAAGTTTGTGTTCATAGTTATCTTATCTAGGACATGCAATCTATTTAGATAGAATTGACTTATTTTACTTCATTATTCCCCATGTCTCTATGATCGACAGATTATGTTTGTCTAATAGCAGGACTTGAGTTGATTTCATAATTAGCATAGTTCTATGTCTCCAAAAATTCTTTGTTAGAAAGGACTTATAGGAAAGAACTAAGGTTTATAAAGAAAAGGGGAGGATAGCTTTGCTGACATCCTAATAATTACAAATTTGGACTTCCATCAAACTTAATCTTCAAAAGAAGTCCAGCTTGCCTTGATTCCAAGGAAAATTTACTTGGTAACTTTAATGAAGTGCAGCCTTTATATATGTACACCACTCTCTCTTGTTTCCTTGTATGGAGAGTTCTGAAATACGTTTATAAGATTATGTAGTGGCAGAAGAGTTCAGATTTAAAAAAAAAAAAAAGTATTCAGAGGTCTCAGTCAATATTCAAAGTAAATTTGAGCTAGTCTCAAATGTAAAGCAAAGCTCACCTGTTTGCTATGATTTATTTTAGTTTACTTCCTTACTTCCTTACTTGATTCTGACTGGTCCCATGAGACTTTTAGTCTTATTCCTAGTATAGAGGCAGCTCAGGTAAGAACCTGAATAAATGACCATCACCAGAAAATAACTGCTGCATTGATTCTCTGGAGGGAACTGAAAAAATGTCCCTGGAAAAGTTTTGAGAGTATTTGCATTCTGTTTCTGACTATAAGAAAACTTGGGCTAAGGGCTACTGACTGTCTAAATTGCACTTCAGTCCTAATTTAGCAGACACTAAACAGGAGCTTTGTAACTAAATTTTGTTTAAGACAGTTTTCACACAAACATATTCTGACTGAAGCTCACTACATGCAGCATCTTTCTAATGCAATTTCCATGTGAAGAGATATAGATTTTGACCAAGTACCATGACTGTTCTGAAATACAGATAATGAAGTCTCAGGATCCAATCTGCCACATGTGGTCCTGTCTTGTCTTGTTCAGTCAACACTGAATATTCTGCACAGGTCACCAGAAATTATCAGGAGACTGAGGAGGTGACTTCACACATACTTGTCAAGTGGATACAGTTTTCAAAACCTTGATCTGAAGGCATGAATCCTACTGTATTTTGGGGTGGGATTGGGGGAGGGAGCTAATGAAATACCATTAAATTTAGTTGCCTGAAGCCCTGTCTTTTTTCCCTCTAGCCAGATGTAGTTAGCTGAAGTCTAACAAAGGTTTCTGCAGCAGGTATTTCATCTGTCATATCAAAACATTTTCAATACCCACTACCAATGCGACACTAAATTTTGGTCTCACATAAATGTCAGCCCATTTATAATTTTGGGTTGCAGTACTGCGAAAGGGAGATGACAAGCTTGTATTTCACACTTACTATTGAAATGAATAAAAATTACTAGTCCCTTAAAAGAAGGGCTTTGAGGAGGAGTTTGTGTGGGGTTGTGTGTGAAAGTGTGTGTGCTCAGGCTCGCTTGTGCTTTTCAGAAAGAATATTCTGGCAAGCGTGTGGTGATTTGCAAATCTGTTCCCATAGAAATTTCACCCAGGGTGCTTAAAAGACTAAAGCTGGGCTATCTTGCTAATATCCCCAATTAAGGTGTGATATTAGCAGCCATGCATACTTTGGTTAGAGGTATTGGTGTGAATAAGAAGGACCTAAAATGGATGAGGGAACCTGAATGCAGTGGCAGGGATAAGATCAGGGATAAAAATTAATAGGAGATGGAACTCTCTCTTCAGGTGACACAAATGCATACTGCTGGAAAAAATAGCACGCACTCGTTCATAATGATCACTACCTAATTGGAATCATTCTTTTGGATACATATCTTTAACAAAATGGTATGTTTAATAGAGATGGTAATGCAGTGCAGGACGTGAGACCTACTAGACTGACTGAGCATCTTATTAAGCTGCACAGAATGTGATGAGCACTTATTTGGATTCCACTTACATGTACACCCAAAATAAAATCTCAGAAGTCAATATTTTATCACCAACCCCACTGTCAAAAAAAAAAGATAGGAAATGTGCATATGGTGTTTATTTTTTCCTCTTAATGCGAAAAAAAACCCCACAGTTATATTTTTCAACATTTCCCACCTAAAATAAGAAGGAAAAAAAGGCCAAATAAAATGTCAGTATATAAGAGAAAAGTATAAATGGATTTGAATTTTTGAGGTACACATGCCTCACAGAAGCTGGGGTATGGAAAACTTTGTGATTCCAGGGTGGTATAAGGGTAGTTTTTTTGGTTGAACTGTAAAGTCCAAAAGCAACTCTCATTTACCCTGTTATATATAAGACACAATGTATATGTGACAAGCAGGTCTTGGTATCAACTCCAGAATATATCAAGAAGGAAATAATTAAGCACTCTTTAAGTAAAATACTGTGGTCCACATTTCAAAATGCAGTACGATTTGTATGATTTCCACTGAAAAATGTTACATTTTTGAAAAAGAGATAAAATATTTTAGATGCTTAGCTTGTTGTTTTAGAGCTTAAAACTCCACATTTCTGTGTGTTTATTTTTGACAAGGTTTACTTTTGAGAAAAAAGAAAAAAAATTAGTTTTGACTATATGATACATTTGGTCTGAAGACTGCTTCTATAAAACACAGACCCAAACTGGGGAAAAGGGACTAGAACCAACACTCTGACACACGAGCTGGCCTAACAAAATATGTTACAAAGTCATTCTCTTTCTCTGAACCTTTTTTTTTTTATTTTTTTCCAAAGGTACCCAGTTTTAGCATAAGCATTGAAAAACCTGAAAATACAATCCAGGTGAAAACTGAAACCAGATCTGCTACTCTTATATCAATACACTGGTCTAACAGTACCTGATCTATATTACCTGATCTAATTAAGGATGTCTCTGTCCATGGCAGGGTGTGAGATTAGATGGCTTTAGAGGCACTTTACAGTCCAAATTGCTCTATGATCCTGGGATTCTCTAATTGCTTATTTAACTATCTTATTTAATGTAGATTTCTAAAGCCATCATATAAATTGGGATGCAAATAAGTACAGGCAAATTTGCTACACATCTTCATGAAAGAAGTGTTTGTTTCTTTCCATTGATCATTAAAAATGATTAATCATGTGCAGTGGGTCTACACTCTTGAAGTCTGGAGCTAGGTCATAAGATCTTTGAGCATCTATTTAAAAAGGGATTTAACAATTGCAATCATTTCTATCCTAAAAAGTGGTCTCTATTCCTCCTACAAAGCAATAACATAAACACCCAACTTCAAAAAACAGCTCTGATTAAGTAGTTTTCCTTACTAGGAAAGTTTTCTTTAGTAGGAGAGAGCTGTGTTTCAGATTTACTTAAACACTTGGAGCTGCTACTTTTCATTTTAGATTTGGTGTCAAATTTGCAATCCAAATAGCCATAAACTTATACACTAATTCTCTCTCCATCTATATCAGGAAACTGTGTAAGTCTTTCAATCTTCTTTTTTTAAGTGAAGAGAATGTTTTGACTGAGCTGCATGAATATTATGAGAATAATATATTTTGACGAAAAAAGTCATAAATATAGCATATATATATATATATATGTATGGTCATATAAATGTGCACTTATTTATATCCATCTATATATGGAAATATATATGAAGAAGAAAATGTCATTATTGCAAAAGAAAGAAGGTTTTTTTATCTATCCATCAAGGCTCTTTTATCTATCAAGTTATGTTGGCAGATGACTGGTCCTTGGCACGATGTTTATTTCTTTGACCAGAAGATGAGAAATTACTCAGCATAACAACAGTAATTGCTGCATACAAAAAAATCAAAGAGGCAAAGCTGAAAAAAGCAGCAAGAACAGAAACACCAAATTTAGGTGTGAAGGTCTCAAACCTGGATCCAGTGGGGAAAATGTAATTAGAAGTAAGTTGATCTGGGAGGGGACAGGAACAGAAGAATGCAGGGGTCAAGATAGATGGGGGAAGAAATCTAGAGCAGATAAGCTGGGTAAAGGCACTGCTCCCTGTCTTTGCTGCTCCCTGTGAAGTGCACATGTGTATTTTTGTTGGGCCACATGTGAACCTCTGCTACCAGATAGGCACTTAGCCAGCTGCTGTCTGGCTTCTAGAAGGAGTCCTCAGGACTTAAAGTCCACAAGATTCTGACTACCTTATCGACTAAACAATGTGGTTTTTAGTGGATAAATATATTCTAATTTTAAGGGAAATTAAGGAATGGTGAGAAAGTGATATACAGTACAATTTAGTTTGCTGAATTCTTCTTTTGCACTTACATTTTTTATCAGCTGCTGCTTGGTGACCTCTTGGTTTACGTACACTACGGCATTAAAGCTATATTTTATGTTCCTTTGGAAAAAGATGAGCTGTCTTGTTTTCAAGAGCACATTGTTTTGTTCTGATACTGAGGTCAGCAGCTGGAATTCATCTGTTCTCTAATTCCCTGAAGTTGGTCCCTCTTCTTCCTCCTCCACCTATGTTAAAGTAAACCTGAAGTAGTTGTGTGTGCCTCTGACTCCCTTCTATTTGTTTTTGGAGGCTTCCAGGATCCTTAGGAGGAATGGAAA
Source organism: Molothrus ater (assembly GCF_012460135.2). Classification (NCBI taxonomy): domain Eukaryota; kingdom Metazoa; phylum Chordata; class Aves; order Passeriformes; family Icteridae; genus Molothrus; species Molothrus ater. The sequence continues at coordinate 6,229,969 of NC_050511.2, read as the reverse complement.
TAGAATTAGAAAGAATTTTCTGTGCTCTGTGTTCATCTCCTAGGGACACCAGTGGACAGCACTGCTTGCATGACCATCTGAGGAAAGCAAGTAGAGACAGGGAGCCTGTCCCTCTCCTCAGGCAGACCACATCTTAGTAACTGTTCTTTCCCAGGCAAATGAAGTACAAAAGAATAATGTGTAGCTTTCTCACATCTGGCAATATGGAATATAATCCTACAGGTAGTGCCTCTGTGTTGATTGTAGGAAGGATGTTTCTTACCTTTTGCTAACAGGGCAGCTGGCCACACAGGGCTCAGCATCCACTCCACTTGCAAACCAGATTTTCAGAGATGCAAAGAACACAGGTTCTTTCTGCCTCTTTTGAATCTTCTCAAATGAGGATGTTTTGTCCCAAACAAGGTTCTTCCATCATGCCCTGGAGAAGATCTCCTAAGGCTCTGATCATGATGTGAGGTTTGTGGCCAAGAGTGTTTGCTCCACCTCACGGCCCTGTGTGCCTTGAAGATATTCCTGCCCTGATGGCATTACATGTACATTGCTAGTCCTAATTAACATAGGTGAAAATGAAAGAGGTTTTGCCTCACTAAGCAGGAGAGAACAAAGATTGAGCCTGACTTGTGAATGCATCTTCTCTTTCAAGAGTAAAACATAGAACTGTTCAGTACATCAGATGAAATTATCAGCCATCTGTGAACTGAGCATCAAAGACACAATTAAAATACCAACATGAATTCTCTTCAAATAATTTATAGCAATGCTTTGTGCACACATCTCTGTTTTTCCCTGAGCTCCAGGCCTCTCTGTAGTGATATTTTAATTTGCATCCAGAATATTGGAGAAAAAAAAAAAAGTTAATAATAATAATGGGAAGAAGGTGAAAAAAAAAGAAGACAAAATTTTTAGGCACATTATAGGCATCTTGGTTTTTATTTCACCATTAGAGAGTGGAAAGCTCAGTCTCAAGGTTACAGAACTGCAACTAATCATCAAAAATAGCAATGAGAGCAACAAGGTCAAGGGCAGTAATGGGTGCCCCAGAATTTTTCTGTTACCAAGAGATATTGGCAGCAATGTTCACTCAAAGTACAAATTTTCTTCCTCTCCTCCTTACTCACTTTCTCTTCCTCCACAAGAAGTGAGAACTTACAAAAAATATTTCAGGAAGAAAAAAAAAAGAAAGAAATGAAAATATGAAGAGAAAGGTGTTGCTGGCACAACTTTTTGGTTACACTGAGACTGAAATCAGAAACAGGAAATAAGGGAAACAAGAAAATGCATAAAGATGCTGCTTTCAGCCATGTTGTTGGGTAACTGTGGGTTTATCAAATATTGACAAACATGAAATGATTGTAATCAGTCACTGTCAGAAGGGAACAGGTACCCTCCTCTCTTTTACAAATGATCCAATTAAAGGAAACATGTTGGCTATAAAAGTCAAAATCAACAATGCACTGTACGCTGACAGCCCATCCAACATATAAAATCAATAGTGCATTCTTCTTCTAGCCAGCACAAAGCAACAGTAGCAACTTTCCCACCTCTTTAGTCAAATATGACACTGTATCAATCGATCAAAACTTAGTATTTATTGAACACTGGCTTCTGAAGAATGCAAAATGTATTGTTCTTTCCTTATTTTATTTCAATAAAGTTTAACTTAAAGGCATAACACTTGAGAGTGCTCAACTGTTTTATTGTGGTTAGATATAGCCATAGCTAGCAGGACAGATAGATCTTAATGTATATTAATACATGGTTCTGGGAAATAGATTACATTCTTTGCCTGAATGGGAATAACAGTCTTTCTGATGCTGGTTTGCAAGATCCTTTTTTTTTTTTCCTATTTTCTCCTTTGTCTTTTGTTTGTACCAAAATTTAGCTCTGCTTTGAAGTGACGTTTCTGTGGAAGAAAACTTTCTTATCCCACAGAGATTTCATCAATACAGGAAGACATGATAATTCTGCTGAAATTGAATCTGTGTTTGTCATTCTCCACTGTCCTTGACACAGGGGAAGAGTGTTAAACATGACTGCATGCCTGCATGTGGTCAAAACTAAGCTCATGTCTAAATAGGGTCCCTATAAGAAATACCTTAAGTATTTGTTAATAGCTTCTGATGACACTGTGTAATTAGCCTCAGTTATTGATCAACTAAATATTATTTTAAGTAACTTCTCTCTATTTAAATCCACTGGCAATGGCTCTATACTTCTGTAGCTATTTTTCCTTTCTTTTCAATGGGGACTAGGAATTCCCTAAGACAAAATTCAATTAAAACATTTCAGCAATTAAATGAACCAACAAACAAACAAACAAACAAATGAAACTCTCAAAAGCTTTGCTTAGGTAGATATAAGGGGGGGAGGCTGGGGTTGTTTTCTTTTTTCTGGTGTGCTTCTTTTTAATTTTGGTTCAATAAAACCTCTAAGATCATTGAATCCAGCCATTAAACTAGTGCTGCCACCTCTACCATTAAACCACATCCCTAAGCACCACAGCTATGTGTCTTTTAAACAGTCTCCATGGACAGTGATTACACTATTACCCTGGGCAGCCTGCTCAAATGCTTGACTACCCTTTCAGAGAATAATTTTTTTTTCTTAATATCTAGTCTAAACCTCTCCTGGACATCTTGAAGCTTTCTTCCCTAATTCTATCACCCCTTACTTGAAAGCTGAGGCTGTGCCCCACCTGGCTGGGACCTCCTTTCAGGTCTTTGTAGAGAGCAATGAAGTCTCCCCTGAGCTTCCTTTCCTCCAGGCTGAGACCACCCATCTGCCTCAGCCACTCCAAATCAGACTTGTGATCCAGACCCTTCCCCAGCTGGATTCCCTGCTCTGGACACACTACAGTACCCAAACGTCTTTCTTCTATTGAGGGCTCCAAAACAGAACCCAGGATTTAGGGGGTGGCCTCAGCCGTGCCCCCAGCCCAGGGGGACGGGCCCTGCCCTGCTCCTGCCGGCCCCTCCATGGCTGACACAGGCCCGGGGCCTTCGGCCTCCTTGGCCCCCTGGGCACACCCAGCTCCTGTCCAGCCACTGGAAACCAGCACCTCCAGGGCCTTGCCCACCCAGCAGCTTTCCAGCCACTGTCCCAGCCTGGAGCTGCAGGGGGTTGTTGTGACCCTGGGACAGGACCCAGCACTTGGCCTGGCTGAACCTCACACAACTGGCCCCGGCCCATGGATCCAGCCCGTGCAGATCCCTCTGCCCTCCAGCAGATCAGCACTCACACCTTGGCATCATCCTTTTGTCCCTCAGGACTGCTTTCCAAGGGGTTCTGTCTGTCTCCTAAACAAACAGGCTGAACTGCCCTGGAGAACTCCAAGGTAACAGTTCCGCTGACTCCCCTCCTCAGTTCTTCAAGACTGAAAAGCTGTGTAATTTTGTGATTGTTATGCCCATGACAATATCCAGCCAGCACATCACCCACAATTCTTTCACTGCTCAGAAACAAGACGTCTGGGTAATTCCTGATTTGAGCATAACGGATCTGATCTGCAAGCTACTGATATCTCTGGGAAAACACTTCAGCTGGGTTCAATCACACCCTAAGACAATCAGACTTTTTATTTTCTTTGCTGAAATTCAGAGTTCATAAATTATGCACGTCTCTGATATAATGGACATTGCCTAATTTCTCACATTGGCTGCTTGATTGTCATTTTACTTTTAAATCACTAGCTTTCCCAATTACAAGGCAAACCAGTTCATAAAATATTGACGTCTCAAAGAGACCTGCTTGTACCAGTTGAAGAAATGTGTGTCTAATTTTAATATGCCACTTTCCCCTTTTCTAAGAACATGGACAGTACCAACAAGGAAAGGGAATGACTTTTTCATCCTTTGTTCTTATAAAATGAAGTAATAGATCGTACATGTGTTCATATTAGGTTTATATCTTATAAACAAAAATTGCAGTTGTAATGGGCACTATCAAAGATATGTTTCTAGAAATATAGGTATTCAGTGGTATCAAAGGCAACACCTATTTTCATAGAACATAGCTGACCTCTCCAAAGTGTTTTATTTCTTATTATTTAACTGTTTCACCAAAGTTTGCAATATATGAGATGTCCAGGGAATGTATATGACAGACAAAAGCTTGTCCTGCCTCTTTAGATTTTAAAAATTTAAATGGAAATTTAACAGCGTTTTTAAATGGCAGCATCAAAATATTTAAAATCCAGGAAATCATTTATTTTCTTTTCTTTTTCTTTTGTGAAAAGTGCATCCATAACTTAAGAAGTACCATAAATGGTTTTAACTATGTTATCCAACTGGTAAGGGACAGGTTAATTTTCAGAAATTTTCTCTTTAAATGGTTACTATGCAATTTTTGTGATTTAGTAAATATCAATGAAAAATGCTATATTAAGAAATCAGATATGTAGACCTTAACAACAAGAAGCCAAAACTTATCCTAAATAACACAGAACCTACCAAGAAGAAAGTTTTAGGGTCTTGGAAGATAATCAGTTCAATCAAATCAATTCAGAATAAGGTCTTGTGATAAAATCAGATGTATGCAACAGTAAATAAGCTGTTAGATGAAAATTCTTTTGACGTAAATGAAGTACAGTCTAGACAGTAGCCTGTCTTCTGCATAAGATATTTAAAGATTTGACATTAGAATATGATGTCTACTTTTAGTGCTCATGATTCAGGATGTTGAATTAACAAAAATAGTTCAGAACTGCATATACAAATTAAAAACAGCTAACAGATTGGAAAATGAAATCCACAGTGTGACCAACAAGGACTAAACTTATGCAATAGGCTGAAAGAAAAGAGGCGATGTGCAATAATTTCACACGTACTTAAAACTGGCAAATATCTATGGTTTAGAAAAGAGTAAGAAGAGCAAGCAGAGTCTGCTTCTGATCTGGGCAATATTGTCTTCAGGCCTAGAGAGACCCACAAGAGTGTGCTAATGCTTGCCCTGGGGTTTCCTATATCATTATTGAGATCAGAAAATTGCTGGACTTTCATCTGACCTTTGTTTGGAAGCCATCGTGTGTGAAGGAGCTCCTGACCTTCTGTGTACCTCTCTGGGCTGGAATGATGATGCAGACAAGGTGTGCACCTGAATGCAGGAACTCAAGAATGTAGATTCAGTCCCTCAAGGAAATGTGTGAAAGTTTAAAACAATGTCCCATTGAAAATTGTTGATGAATTATCAGTTCTTGAACTGATGGCCATATCAGGTTTAGGGGGTTTTATCTTTCTGGATAAAATCATTATTTCTTGAAATCTGTGGGTTTCACATGTTCATTCACTATTTCCATAAGCATAAGGAAATAATTAAGCTTGCATTGCTATAATTAGGCTTTTAATACTCAGAATTCTGCAGAAATCTGTCACTGGTAAGAAAATAATTGACTACATATAAGTACTTGGCAGGGTTAAAAGGATTTTTTTCCTGCACTGCATCTCATAACTTCAAAGTATCTATTTTGCAAAATGACCAAACCAAACCAAACAAAAAAACCTCAATCAACACCAAAAGGGGAAGAAAAAGCCAAAACACACACACAAAAAAGCACAACAACAACAAAAAATTCATGATATTAAAAGTATTTGGTGACAGATTATTCTTTTGTAAACAAACTTGTGGAAAATTCTGATATTAATACATGCTCTCTAGGCCTCCTGACTTCAGCAGCAGTAGTAGAATTAAAATAACTTTGATTGCCATATTAGTAAGTTAACATTATTTTGACTTCATTTGGCAGGAGCAGCTTTACTTTTAATATTGGCTTTAATGTTCTTCTGTGTCAGTCACATATTCTAATACCTCATCTATATGTACATAGATAATCTCTCAATATGATATATTCTAGTCTTTATGTACAGAAATTTTAAATATATCTTAATTGCTGTTTGTCTTGTTTTGAAAACTCTGCCAAATCATGCTTCCACATCCAGAAATGCAATAAATGCACGACTAAAGTCTAATCCTAGGATCTAGATGAAAACCAAAGATAGAATTCAGACTCTGTAAATTACAGAATTTCAGCCCATTACTCTGTGATGAAGGATGTAGCACATTTTTAAGGTTCATTTATTTCCTCATGTACTGTTATTTTGAATCTCTGCATCAGTATGAACAACGCTCTACCTTTGCTGTTCCTACCTTCAGTTTGTTTATAAATAGCTGTTTGGTGTTCTGCTTTTCCTTTTTGTTCCCCTAAGATTACCTATACAAAAAGAAAAAAAGCTTTTGAAACAATAAGAAAAGTTAAACTTGGAAGCAGATTTTCAGAGGACATTGTAAGGTCTCTACCAGAATTTTAAAGAAGTTTAATAAACACCTGTTTAGATCAGTAGTAAATTAATCCCTATTTTAGGATAGAGGCATAAACCTTATGTTCCCTGATATTGTTTAGCTGTTTGTTGTTGTTTTTTTTTTCCCTCCAACAGCACAGGTCCCTCTAATCTAATATAATCTAAATACAAGGAAAAAACACTGTTGAATTCCTTTCCTTTGGCGTCGCTCTGTGTTTTCATCCTGATGCTTTTTTTTCTTCATACTTTTTTTCTTCGACTGTTTGAACATTATCTGCATGTCTTTAAGCATATGATTTTAATCTGTGGATCAAAGGAGTATTTGCTCAGTTCTGTACATATATTCACAATTAACAATGAAGTGGGCTTTTTTGGGAGGACAAATTTTACCCCCAGAATGTGCTTTTGTTTTGTTAAGAGTTGTTTGCACACATTTTGCATGGTTTAGACTACAGACAAATATAGATGGATTACAGGGATCTAGAGAGACAGAAAAAGATCTTTTCTAACCTATTCTTGAATGCAATTGCAGGTGCAGCTGCTGTAGCAGCCTTTGTTTATCTTGTCTCTGCATTAAATACCTTACACTGAGACAAAAGCTTCCTCACTTCTTAGTCTCTGGTTATTTAGCCAGTTAATTCAATTTTCTTCTCTTCGATGCCTGTCCCTCTAGAGAACAGCTTTTTATTGTACTTACCTGTCAGGGGTGAGCTCATACCAAGTTACTTTTGTTGAGGGAGTACACATACCTAGACATCTAAGTACTTCTGTTTTCTCTTATTCTTTGAAACAGAGCCATAGAATCCTAGAATGATTTGGATTGGAAGGGATCTTTAGAGGTCATCTAGTTCCATCCATTCTGCCATGGGCAGGCACACCTTCTATTACATCAGGTTTCTTAAGGTGCCATCCAACCCTTCTTAAGTGAACTATTTAAGAATTTATTGCCTGCCTGCCTGATCTGTTGGATTTCTCCAGTGGAGTGACTACATCAGTGGAAAGGTTTGATCTGTGGCCATGGAATTTAGGGCTCTGCTCATGCTAAGGTTGGAGGCACTTTGCAACGCTCAAGAATAGAGACATTGTGAATTTCAGACGTGACATTGTGGTGATGCCTTATGCTGTGGGCTCTGTATGTGGCAAATGCTGATAATATCTGGGTATGCATTCAGACTGCAGAAAACACATTCTTTTTCAGTGTTTGTGTGTATGAAAGGTAATGAATTAGATACCCAAACATGCTTTTAAAAACAGGAAAATCATTATTAGACCTTTTCTTTACCATTGATTTACTTATAGTTATACAGGCATAGTTATTACTAATGAAATGTGAGGCATACATGCCATTCTTTCATTTTTTAATAAATTTAAAGTGACAAATATCAGCTCAGCCTCAGAATTCATTATTCTAGAACTGAATAAAATGAGTACGTCAAAATAGTCATCGTGTATAAAACCAAAATGTGAGATAAGTCTATCTTCTCTCCCAGAATGACTGGTCAGTCATATGGGGAAAAAAATACTAAAAACAATATATAGAAGCATACACCCTCATTTTATCTGTAAATCAGTAATTTATCACCTGTCTGTGATTAAGTTTTCTTTCTAATCACCATAATTAATTTGTACTGATGTAATTCTGCTTTCAGGAGTTTATGTAATCTTGTTTATGGTGGTGGGGGAAGGACAAATACTGATTTCTACCATCGTTGATCTCAGTGAGTACTATAAATTATTTTTCCATTGATAAGAAACTTGCGTTTGGTTTGGTTTCATGAGATGGCCTGACAATTCTTTGAGCTTTTTCTCTTGCTCCTTGTCCAACTCTGTGCTTATAGAAGTCAGTGTAAGGATATAGATGCCTAATTTAGGTAATTTACATTTATGCCTGTTCCCACTTGAAGATGGCATTGCAGCCACTACTGAGCCAATGGTTCAACCTATGTTGTCTCTAAATCAGACATAATTTAGGCCCATGAATAACCTCACTGCAAGTTATGATCCTACCTTTTCATACCTTTGGTAAGCCAGGATAGAGTAGCAGTAGGCAATATTTTAGGGGAAAAAAAAAAAAGGCAGATCTTTATTTTCTTTTTTTCTGCCTGCAGGGTAGAAGTCCATTTAAAATCTATGGTTAAAGCCTAATTTTTTTCAGTCCATCAGCTTGTGTGCCTATGTCCAGAGCTGCCCCATGCAGAGCCCCTGGTGTTAGCAGCTGAGCAAGTTTGCAACAACCCATCTATAGCAATCAGGTCTGAGTCCAGACAGGCTGTGACTTGGTCTTGTTCACTTCCCTGCTCGAGTGCATTTCTCCCTCCATGCTACAGGGGAAGGAAGTGTATTTTGCATAAAAGGGAAAATGTGCTGGTAAAACAAGAGTTTTGGAGAAGGAATATAGAGCACCTGAGTCTAATTCCATTTTGAAAAGTCTTTGAAATTAACGCAGTGTCTTCTTATAAGCAAGAAAAATGTTTGACTCTTATGGGGATCTCAGAAATCCAATGCATAGAGTATGAAATGTGTTGCAGTGTTCAATCTTATGCTAATTATTATAGGCCCTAAGACTTCATGCATCTATGTCAGAAAAATGAAAAGGACTGGTATACTCGGTAACAGGGACTTTTACATACCACTGTAGAAGTGTGATCTTATCGGCAAGAAGCATTAGAAAATATAAAATACATATTTATCCATCCTTTATGTTGATAAAAAACTAGGCTGAATAGACAAGCAGATTGTTAAATACATTGAAATATTAGTTTCTTCAAGAGAAAGAGAAGAAGGAAGGGAGAAAACAGGAGTAACCTAACCCCTTAAAGTTGAACACAGCAGACGGACAGATGATTTTGTTAAGTGCTGTGCTGAGGCCATCACTGTAGTGTTCTTGTAGCAAACAGAGAAATAAAATGTGGGCAGGCATTGCTTTTAGCAACCCAGATAAATCCTCATGCACCTTGAACATGCCAAGCTTATTTCATACCAGTCTTTAAATTTGCTATACAGGTTTTGAAACAGAATTTATGTTTCTAAATGCAGTTATTAAAAATAAATCTGTGGTAATCTCCTCAGATTTCTTTTCTGTACCCACATTTTCTAAGGTGAGGGAGTAGGGAGGAGGTAGTAGGTAGTGTCCTGAAGTAATGAATATCATGTTTTGAGTGCACAGACTCTGCTTTGTCTAACTAGAAATGCTTTCTGATTATGGGTAAGGAATATTGTCTAGTGGCTTATGTAGTATTTTCATGTATTTGCATATTTACTGATGAGGGAATAGTTGAAAACATAGCTACAAATAGATTCACACAGAGAAACCAATATGGAAAAGAAAAAAGAAAACAAACCAGACTTAAGTATGCCACACAAACACACCACACATACAGTAGTGTGTATACCAGTGAAGCATATTCCACAGAAGGGGAAACTGGACCAGTGCAGGCCATTTATTTTTCATTTTCCCATTAATTTTAATTATGGAATTCAAATGTATTACACTTGCTTTAAAATTTTATGTTATGAATGCATGCTGAGAGCTTTGCAAAAGCACATTTCAAACAATTCAATTTCCAAGATCTGTGTCTAACAAGAAACAGAGGAACTGGGACCATATCCTACCCAGGTTTAAATTATTAATATATTTTTCATAATTCTCCATTGTCCTTCCTGGAAAACAGCACAATTTAAGTATTCTCAAGTGATGAAGGTTTCTTGTTTTTAGGTTTTGTGGTTTTTTTCTTTCCAGAATCTGCTTTTACTTCCAAATCTTACTTTTTCCTCATTTCAGAGTTTTTTGGTTTTTTTTTTTTGCTGCCACTGCTGACATTAACTAAGTAAGTACATTATTCATATATTTGTATATTGAAAATGGAATATCGTCCTGAAGGACCATCTTGTTTTTCTTACATGTAAACAGGAGTGGCCAAAAGATAGATTTTGTGCAGCATTTACCAACCCACAGATCCCCAATGTGAGCCAATGCATGCATCCCACACCTGGGGATGCACTCACATTCTCATTCACACAGTTTACACAAATATGCTGGGCAGCTTCACCCCCTGAAAAAAGATGCCTGCATGCTCTCGAGCACCCAGCTCTGTTACATCAGTTTTAATAGTATAAACAGAAAATGCAAATTCATACATACCCTTAATCCTACAGACGAAGGGCCTCATTTGCATACCCTTCATAATTTAATTTAATTTTTTTTTTGTCAAGAGTTGTGAATGCTTCATGTTTGCTTTAATCAGAATGTTGACATTTACACTGAAGCCAATTTCTCTTTTTCTATTCCATGTTTTGTTTAACCGTGACAAGTGACAGCAAACTGGAGGGAACAGACTTTTTAAATTGGCTCTTTGCCTGGAATGCATCATTTCTCTTGTAGCTGTTTCCCCACCGCCCACCCCCTCCCTGCTAGGCACTGCAAAAAGAAATGTGAAAACATACTCGACGAACACAGGAGTGAGGTGTTAGTGCTTTTAGATAAAGATTTGTGTTGTATTTTAAAACTAGATTGCTGTATAGTTTCAAGCTATTAGCAAGAACCTATTACACCATCACTTTGGGTCCTTGGAGAGATGTGCTTAGTGTATTTCAGTAATTCAAGGCAAATAGAAAACCTACATGTGAAAATATTTAATGGCAAAGGCACCAACTGCTCAAGGCTGCTGAAGAGAGGCGGCATGCTCGCTGTTAACTCTTTCCTTGGGTTTTTCAAGGCAAGAGTTTCTGCTGCTCTCTCCAAGACTCTCAATAGGGCTCCAGTCTCTTGTGGATGTAGGAGGCTAAGAAAAATTTTCTCTGACTTCTGCAGTGATCTGTGTGCTTGTAGATGTCTGCTCACCTACCCATGGTGCTTCACTCTGCTCTTAATCTCTATCAGAATTCAGACATTTCAAGGTGCATCTTGAATGGGAAAAAAGAAGTAAAATTTTCTTCATCAGAAAAACAAAAATGATATAAATAACAATAACACACACCACACCTCCTTGCTCCAGCCCGGTGGTAAATTCAAAACTGGAAGTCAAGTTTATCGGTTATGACTGCTATGGGTTTACTCATTGTTCAGCCCTTTCTTTATTGGGATAACGTTCTAAATGTGTCCAGGGCCACTCAAAGGCTGTAAGATCAGACAATTTACACCACAAAACAGTTGGTGAACTGTCTTTGAACAGTTTTAGTGTTAGCAATCAAATTTCTGGAAGCTAACAGTATTTTTTTCCCACAAATACTTTTTCTTTCTTTATTTCTATTTCCCTTTTCTTCCCCCCGAGTGAAAATGGAGAAACTAGCAATGTCAATGTGAAAAGTCCTCCACAAACTGCTGTTTGTCTTAGAGGCCTTGCATAGACCATGCAGAGATCTTCCATTGGTCCGACTTGCACAAACATCTAAGTATGGAGATTGCTATAGCACTGTTAAAAAAACCTGAATTTTTGAAGACACAGAATCCAACTGGTAAAATCCCTGTTTCAGGGTGAGGTCTGGTCCTGCCATGAACCATATGAGAAATCTCAGTGTGTCCTGAGGCACTGCTTCTGTACCCTGCCTATTGTAATGAGAGCCCAACATTCCAGGTACAAAACAGGAAAACAGAACGTAGGAGATGGTAGAGAGAAGGGGTAAGATATGAGACAGAATCTTCTCCATAATGTGACTAAACAATTGATGAAGGAGTTTCCAGTGCTTTGAACACCACTTTCCATTTACTATGAGTATAAAAGGCATTGAGCATACACAGCCCTGTGTATCACAATTGTCTGTGTCATATGTATCCATTTTTCTTTCCTAAAACATATCTATGTATTTAGATTAAAAATGTACATATGATTTCTTTAAAATCTTCTTATCAAATATTTCTGTAACAACCCTTACATATAAAAAGATAATGTACCTGACAGATTATGACAGAGCTAGTAGGAAAAAAAAAATAAAAACAGACTAGGGGAAAACATGCTGTGTGTTAATCAAAGGAAACACCTGAAGCTGACAAAATAACAGCTAAGGCAACAAAATAAATATGAACCAAAAGTAACAACAGCCAGGAAACAAAGGACCAAAGTGATCTTTCTTACATTAGGTGTGAGTCAGGAGAACACACAGCAATTATTCAGCATCTATCATTCATATTTGTTTGCATTTGTACGATATCCGTCTGTGAGCTATGCACAATAAATGCAACATTTGCTTCTGAGCCAGGATTTTGCATGTGCTGGAGCAGAGCTGGGAAAGTTTGGATAGCTCAGGAGCTGAATGAGAGAGAATTAAATACCTAGTCACTGAATCTGTCTGTCTATCTGTCAGCCTAACTTCTGGGCTTCTATGCTGAGCAGAATTCTGGTCTAGACATGAGTCAAATGTTTGATCTTGAAAGGGAACCTAAATTCAGGGTAGAGTCTAGGTCTTCAGAATCATTATCTGGGGGGAAAAAAGAGCCTAGAAAGTTTTGGGTGAATATTGTTTGCATACTTAAGACTCTTTTCCCTGGACATACTGCACAAACTGTTAGGCAAAATTTTTTTCACAAAGGTGTAGGAAACCTGCAGTTAAAAAAGGTGCATCCAGATAAACATCACAGTATCACAGAATAATGGATTGGTTGAGGTGAGAAGGGCACTCTGAAGGTCATCTGGCCCAATTTCTCTGCTCAAGCAGGGAAAACTATGGTGAGCTGCCCAATGATGTCTAGATGGCTTCTGTGTATCTCCAAGAATGGAGTTCCTCACAACATCCCTGGACAACCTGTACCAGCCTTCAGTTATCCTCACAGCAAAATAGCATTTTCTGATATTCAGGATGAACCCCCTGCATTTCACTTTTGCCCATTACCTCTGGTCCTGGCCACAAAAGAATCTGCCTTTTTTGCACCTTTCCTTTAGGTATTTATATCCATTGATAAGATCCCTCTGAGCTGTCTCTACTTGAGGCTTAACAGCCCCAGTTCTCCCAGCTTTTCCTCTTATGGCAGATGTTCCAGCTAATTTTTTCATGTCATCAGCAAACTTGCTGAGGGTGCACTTTGCTCCCTCCTTCAGACAACTGGACTCTATTCTGTACAACATGTCTCTGAACAGCTCTATGACAAGAGGGAAAGAAGCCTGTACACTGGTTCCCATGGATAAATGCTCCCTCTGAAACCCAGAGAACTTGTGGATGTCTTTCCATATGAATACCATAAAAATTGGGCTGCAGATAATTTCTGTGAGCTCCCTTAATGGATAATTTTATATGAACTGCAAAAATTGAACAGGAGGGATAGATCCAGGGTAAGAATATTTGTAGGCTTATAATGATAAATCAAAAAGTAGTTTAAAGTTATTTTATTTGGTAAACAGAGAGGAAGTACACACAGTTACTTGGCATTCTAGGTAGAGCAGTGGGAAGCAGACAAACTGTTCTTCCCAGATTAGAAATAGGTGCATGTCATTAATTTATCAGGTTTTATTCTCAAGCAGGTAGCTGGTCATTTGCCAGAAAAAAAGAAGTTTAAGTCCATTCAGGCATTTTCCTGCTTGTGTAAGTTCTGCACTTCAGGTAAGACCTGCAGATGCCAGTTTGTTACAGTGGGAGGAACCTCTGTTCTGGAACAAAGTAGCTCTCTCTTTAAAAAATAATAGCCAAAATTCACAAAAATATTGGTTTTTGGAAGACCAGAGTTCTTCTGGGTGATATGGGACTAATCTCTTCTTTTTGGCGTCACCTGTATAATGCAGGGTCCTATTAGTCAGCATTGAATATACTGAATTTCCTTGCTGACCAATGGAGTATTGGTAGCACTTAAGTCCTGTCAGCCACACAGGTGAGGCCAGACAGCTAACTCCCCCTGTGGACTTGGTTTCAAGTAAACAATTTTCCATTCAGGAATTCCTTCCTGCTACTTCCCTGTGTGAAAAGTTATAAATCTCATCAAGAGGGTTGTGTGGCAAGCTAAAAATATTCAGGGCCTCAGAGGACTCATACTTTTGTCCCTCTCCTTTGTTTCAAGCATTCAGATTAATTTATGTAATTAATTACTGGAGAGTTAAATAAATTAAATAAATAGATAAAGAAAAAAATAGATAAATAAAATAAATAGATAAAGAAATACTGAGAGGTTTTCTCTTTCCCCTTAGATTTTCCAGCATTGAAGCTCTCACACAGAGCAATACTGTTTATGAGAAAATTGGGACAGTATAAAGCATATATTTTTCTCATTTGTTATCATTAAACTATGTGTATTTTCATAAGAGACACTTGTAGTTTGCCCAAATTCCTTGAGCAAGCATGTGCTGACAGGCCCATGTTTTAACCCCAGCTGGTAATTCTGGGCTCTGCAGCCACTCACTCAGCCCCCACCATGCGCCCAACAGGGAGGAAAATGGCAAAGAAAAGGTAAATCTCTTGGCTCGAAATAAAAGGAGTTTAATAACTGAAATAACCCAAATAACTGAAATAACCCAATCATCATCCAAACATAAAAAAGGGAGAGTGAGGAATAAAACTGAAGAGAAACAAATGTTTCACATGTTTGCTCGCATGATTGGGCACTGATCAATGCCCAGCCTGTTTTCCAGGGGTGAGCAGTGACTTACAGCCAACTCTGCCCAGTTTATACACTGGGGTGATGCTCTGTGTAGGGAATATCCCTTTCTCCAGTTCAGGTTAGCTGTCCTGGTCATGCTGCCTCTTGGCTTCTTGTGCATCTGCTCATTGTAAGAGCACAGGAATCTGAGAAGTCCTTGATTTGGTGAGTTCTACTGAGCAGCAACTAAACCATCACTCTGGTATCAGCATTATTCTCATAGTCAATGCCAATTGCACCACTGTACCAGCTACTAAAAACCAAATTAACTCTATCCCAGCCAAAACCATGACACCATGAGATGCAGCATGCACTCACTCACAGTCAGACAGACTCACATCTAGCCTACTAGATGCCCAGAATTCGGGTGGGAAAATATTTTTCTTGGAATCTTGACTCACTTGTAGATATGAAATTTCTTCAAGCTAAAAAATGCTTCTGCTGTCTGTTTCCTCCCCTGCATATATTTAAGGAGGATTAGATAATGAGCATGGTAAAGGAGATGAGTTTCTGTGAGTTCTTGTATGTCACTTGGTGCAGGGACAAGCCTCCAAAAGGAGTCCAACAGCAGCCTTCAGTGAATGAGAAAACCTTGTTTTGACAGACAAACACAAGTGAGTGCACAGAATGAATGAATTAGTATTGTTCCATGCCATTAGATGAGCTTCTGTAACTGGCCACATGTGTATTCTTGGTCTGTATGGCATGTGAGCTTAATCCTACTTTGGCTAACATATTCTTCCTAGAAATAATGGCATTCTGAGAACATAGATGGTTAGGTATAGAGGCAGAGTCAAAGGAGAAAATTTCTGAAGTTACCAGATATTAACATATTTGATTAGTGCTCTTTTTGAGAGATGAGAAGTTGTCTTTTTTCATGAGTTTTTAAAACATGTAGGGCTGCGGTTTCTTATTCCAATGTAAAAGAGCAATGAGTTTCACGCATAGGAGAATGCATGAAATACCAGGTCTTGCTGACATTACTTTCTAGCCTTTCAGAAAATGCCCAGCCCTTCACATTTACTCATGACCTAAAAATTAGCCCAAGTGGTGTCATTTTTCAACCTGCTCCCACTGTTGCCTGGGGTTATCTCTAGAATGTCAAGGCCTTATTCCTCTTGGCCCTGCAATTTGTGTCATCAGTGACATCCATGTGAAGGGAAATTCATCAATCTCTTAGTGGACAACTCAGTGCAGCCACAGAGACATTTCAACCTAATTCTCTGTTACCGTTTCCTTGCTGGCATCAAAGGAAAAGATAAGGAGGAGTTGTAGCCAATGACATAGAGAGATTGGTACCCTCTTCCTCTGTGTTTAGAGGGTGTAAATTGTTTTCTTTCAGATTTCTCAGTATTCCTCTTCTAAAAGTTGCCAGCCTGAGATAGTAAAAGCAGCAGCTACTGGGATTGGGATCTGTTTGCCCTCATTTTGGACAACTCTTGATCCACTCATGTTAGGCCTCTGAGCTGCTGTCTACAAAGTCTTAATTTGAAGAGAGAGTAAGAGAAGCATGCCCATGGAAACTAAGAGGAAAAGTTATAAATAATTTTTTATTATCTTAAGTTCTGTGCATGGGCGTGATTCTTCAACCTTGACCTTGGTTTAAATAAAAATAAATTAAAAAGTATGAGCCCTTTCTTTACAGCAGAGACTTATTATGTACCATCTATAATGCTTATACAGTTCATGAAAGCAAATTTGAAAGGGAATGAAGGAGACTTTAACAATGCAGAGCAGCTGAACAAATATATAACAATTCCTTGATTGAATGATTGGATGATACCTAATAGCAGGGAGTTTGCAATAGTACAAGATTATCCTCTGATAATTCTTCAGTTCTGACTGTGGCTGCCTGATAATCCCCGAAGCTTCTAATCTGCAGGATCTGAATCCATAAAGAATGACGAAAAAGAAAAAAAAACACAAAAACTTTGCAATCAATTACAGTTACTGCCACAGAGCCATTAGTGAGCAGGTGAAATAAGTATGACCTTTTTAACTTCAAAGTCATGTCAGAAAGAAAAATATATACATAAAGCCCCTCAATCCTCTTGGAATTTGAAATAAAGTTTCAGTTTTTAATAAAACGTTTATTGCTTTTTTGAGTTCGGAAGATAGTTTTCTTTCTATTTCTTTTCCAGATGTCAGTTTGTTTCTTTTAGTCACACAATCATATTAACTCCAAGCCTGCAACCAGAATCTGCTCATTTAATTGAAAGGTGGATGAACAATTTCTATCAAAATGGTGGGTGGTAGGATGAGAGTGTCTTTGCCCTGTGTTTTGAATCCTCTTCTAAACCCATTTGCCACAGTAAATTTTCCCAAACTGAAATTCAGTCTTTCAAACCTTTTCTTGAGATGATAGTTTTCTGGAATATTTCTTCAATTATCTAACTTTTGTCATATGAACAGCATTTGTTTTCTTGTTTCTACTTTCAATGTGTTTTATAGGAGGAGTATTTTCTTTGTTAATTCTGTAGTAGTAAAAATGGTGGAAAGAGCCTCACCTCTAGCAGACTTTGGAAACAAAATCTAGAGTCATACAAACTGCAGCTATTGCTCACTGGTTCACTTTTCCATTTAAGATGGATACAGTTTTATAAAACATTGGATGTGCCAGCAAGGTATTAAGGATTCTTAGCTTGGGACTTGACATTGGGACCTGAAGCTTCAGAATCCAGGAATTTAATCTGTGCCTGCCTCAAGATAACAAATATGAAATAGCATGGCAATTAACTTACTTGCTTAGCATTTTGTCTTGTTACCTACCTTTGTTACGTATTTATAAAAAAATGTCCAAATATCAATTTAAATGGCACATGGTTGAATAGAAATACCAGTTTCACAGGCAGAGCTGGATCATAAGATAGAGAATATGTAAGATACAGAATTTCCTGGGAGATTAACATTTCCATGAAGTCAGTAAGATGACCTAAATGACTTGCTCAAAATAAAATGAGAGACCTATGACTAACAATGTAAAATCCTTATTTTTGAGGTCTTAGGTGAGCATCCAAAGACATTTGACTCTACCATGGACACCTGTATCTAAATAAAGCAGCTCAGTGTCTGGATTAGAAAACCTGGACTGTGGTAAATTTTCCTTTTAGCTGTTCCCTAACAGGTTCAATTTTTTGTTTTCTCACCCTTAATGTGGGAGTTGAGAAAGTCATACACTCACAGTATTCACTGCCACAGTTTGATTGCACCAATACTGCATTTGTCAATGTTACAAACAGCTCTACTTTACTATAGCTTGATAGAGATGCACACCAGAAAGATGATGGACATTTTATCCAACACAGATCATTGCCTTGATTTGTATTCTGGCAGAGAATGAGTAAGAAACTGGAGATGGAGGAAAAAAGGACACGGATAGAACAAAAGCTAACCCCTGGCCACCTCCCTGACAAGATGAGATAATCATGCTGTCCACAAGAAAAGCCCTTCAAATGAACAATTATTTAAGTGCATTTCCTCCTTGAAGTCACCTTGACATGCTGAAATACTCAAGTTTAAGAAGAAAAAGACATCAAAGGGCGCTCATTAGAAAATGTGACTTTTGATGGATAATTTAAGTGACAAAGTAAAGTTAAGCGTTTGAAGCAGAGGTCTTGCCAACATAATGTTTTTCACAGCTGCAATAAAACTAGGGACTATTTTGTGGTAACTGCAGAAACTTGTTTGTGACAGTTGAAAATTCAGTTGGCCAATTCATTGCTGCTTTTTGAGAGAATATCCTGTCCTTCAATCCGACATAATCATCACCCATTTGCAGGTGCTGTATAAAAGGGTATGCACTAGAAAAAGGATAAAATATTCTCAGTAAGTTACAGCTGTATTTTCATAAATGTACCATGGGATGTGGACTGGGTCAAATGGGGAAAAGTTCTTTCTAGCTTTCTGGTGCTCATGACAGTTGATGATCTTTTTAGTTCCCATCTTTTTAGAGGAGAATGAAAGGATTCCTTCAGTCCATTAAAAAATTACAACAAAACAAAATGCTATGGGGGATGACAAAATAATTGTTTTACATCTCTTTGAATGTCATCATTTTAATTCCATCTGTAGATATAGAAAAGAAAATGAGTTTTATATAACATTTTGCCCTATACTTGCCATGCCACTTTGAAGATGGATTTGTGACCTTATAGAAATGCCTTTCTTACTGATGATGCTACAGGGATTCTGGACCCCTGGAAAGTTACGACATATGAACAAAGCCTCAGTTAGTAAATTAATTTCATGCACCTGTATGGCAACACTTCCCCCCTTATGTTCTGTTTATTGTTAATGAACATGTTTTGGTTTAGGTCATTAATGACTCATAGTCCTGTGAATTTATCAAAGTTGATCTAAAACTTTGTTTTATATCAAAAATAAATGAAGCAAAATGAATTACTGACAGGAACTGAAATGCACACAATTTTTTTCTCTGTCTCCACTTCAGAAGCGTGCTGGTAGCACTCTCCAGAAGTAAGTGATGCTCCCACCCACCGCTGCTTGTAGAGGATCCCATCCCTGATTTCTTTAATTGAATGACAACTCACTGATTTTCAAACAGAGCTGCCCACTGATGGCAAAAAGCCCTGACAAAGCTTCAGGGCCAGCATCATCTTTCAGTAGGACTGCTCATGCTCTTCTATTCTGCTCCACCAGTTTTACCTGGCTTTTCATGCTAAGCTCTGCACTCAAGAAACTAACAGATAAATTTGAATAAAACAAGCTCAGGAAATTAAACTGACCTTTCTACTTTTAATATGTGTAAGTGAAAAAAAAACAGCATTCAAAATTCATAGTCGATGTTCGCATTACTAAGTAAAAGAAAAATGGATAGTTTTAGAAGTATTCAGTGACTTTTTAAACTGTGACAATAACATCATGAAATCAGTTGGAATTGCAGATTAATTGCACTCAGAAAATTGCCATCCATCATTCTGAGATTGTTTTA
Source organism: Molothrus ater (assembly GCF_012460135.2). Taxonomy (NCBI): domain Eukaryota; kingdom Metazoa; phylum Chordata; class Aves; order Passeriformes; family Icteridae; genus Molothrus; species Molothrus ater. Next base: position 6,210,168 of record NC_050511.2, on the reverse strand, counting down.
ATATGTTGAACTGCAAAGCTGAAAGTTGCTTTAAAAAATAACATTTTTGTTCATAAAAACTGAAGAGGCTTTTTAAGTACAGGAAAGAACTGCACAAAAATAAACTGAATAAAGAATAGGAATGGAAATTTTTAAAAGCCTGTAGCTAAATTAATTTCATAAACCCTAAATCAAAGGAATATACAGAGATCCTTATGGGGAAAAAAACAACCACAACCAAACCCGCCAAAACCCCTTAAAATTCCTTGTTTAAATGCCTACTTGCACAGACACATAAAGAGGTAGTTTTAACGTGTCAGCCAAACTGGAGAAGTAGAAACTAAAATACCCTTCTATACCTGAGCAGAAAAGTCTGACACATTGTACTGAGAATTTTCTCCCAAGTCCTTATTGCTTTGAAATAAAAAAGCAATAAATCCCAGGATTAAAGAAAAAAAAAAAAAGGAAGATGGAAACACTAGTGCCAATAAAATTTACAAACTCAAATAAAGGATTTCTCCATCCCTTTAAATATCCTACAATAAACTCATAAAAACCTAGTTTCTTAAACAAGAGGAAAATGCTTTCATTTATCATACTCACTATGTAAAAGTCATTGTTTCAGAAGCTACACTCTTTGCTTCTGATAAGGTTATACTATTACTTTCCAGCTCAAGACTTACCTGAGGCCCACAGTAATGCTTATTACATATACAATAGAACCAAGGAATGAGTGAATTGCCTCAGTGAATACCTGAATGGACTAGCTCAACCCTTTAGACAAAGTTTTAGATAAATCAGAAGTCACTGCTCTTTCTCCTTAATGAAACTTTTTACACTTCCAAGTTCCAGAAAATATTAAAAGATGTTCTCTCAGTATGAAAACTTGATCATCTATTTTTACCATGCTATCATGATTTTTCTATATAAGTACCTCTATAAGAAAAAAAAAGGGGCAAAGGATCACTTAGCAGAAAAGGCTAGACAAACCTACCTGAATGGGGAAATCAGGTGAATTAAAATAAAAAATAAGAATCTATTTCTAATGAAGAAGGAAAACTATGCACAAAATTAGCTTATTCACCACTGTTTTGTCCTCAGATCAATACTGAATGCTTTTCTGGAAAAGATGTTCTAAACAAAAACAAGCTACTAGGCTCAAGTAGCTTGAGCTGGAGTCAAGCATGAAATTCTGTAACTGGTGCTACACAGAAGATTAAGCTGGATGGCTGTCATTATTTTTTGTGGAAGATGGTGAATGTCCAAACTAAAAGAGATGTTGTGCTGGATTCACTGTTCAGATAAAGCCAAACTGAACAGGAATCTGAGACTTGGAGCCTCTGCCACAGTGACCATGAGTTAGCATTGAGGGGGGAGAAAGGGAAGGTATTACCAGCGTAAAGATCCTGTGTATCAGGAGAGTAGGTTTAGGCACTTGGCATGTGTAAAAGCTTGAAGTCTGCCCTGGCAGATAAAATCTTCAAGGGCAGCCTCCTCAAAGCACCAGAATGATCCATCTTGATCTGCACAAAACAGGCCAGCATGGCCAGGGGCCAGGCTAGCTCAACGTGGAACTGTGAGTAATAGCACTGAAACACTGTCCAGGAATCCAAGGATTGAAGGAAGAAGGCCATATCCCAGCTGGAGTTAAAACTGGTAAGGAATGTCAAGGGCAACACTTAGTAAGAGAAAAGAATACTTTCAGCAAGAGGAAGACCAAGGTTAACACGGGATTGCTGCTGGAAGGACAGGAGTCCTTGTGCTAGAGACTATAGGAAAAACTCAGATGCTCAGTGTTTGCCTCAGGTTCTATTGGCAAAGAGTAATTCCAGTCTTCCATGACTTGACAGGCTGGAGAGCTGGGCATAGAGAAAACTAATGAGGTTTAACAAAGGGAAGTGTAGGGTCCTGCCCCTGGGGAGAGAGAACCCCAATCACCAGCAGAGGATGAGGGGTGACCTACCATGGAGCAGCTCTGCAGAGAAGGACCTGGGAGCTTTGGTGGGTGACAAGCTGGCCATGAGCCATCAGTGTGACCTTGCAGCCCGGAGGGACAGTGGTGTTCTGGGGTGCATTGGGATGAGTGTGGCCAGCAGGTTGAGGGAGGTCCCTCTACTCAGCCCTGGTGAAGCACATGTGGAGTGCAGAGTCCAGTTCTGAGCTCCTCAACACAAGAAACACATGGACTTACTGGAACAGGTCCAGTGGAGGACACAAAGATGATTTGGGGTCAGGTGCATCCCTTTTATTAGAAGAGACTGCAGGAAGTTTGGCCTACTTATTCTGGATAATAGCAGTCTGAGAGGGAATCTCATTAATATGTAAAAATGTCTTAATGGAGGGTGACAAGAAGATGGTGCCAGACTCTTGTCAGTGGTGCCCTGTGATAGAAGAGGGAGCACTGACTATAAATTAAAACATAAGAAGTTTCACCTCAGCATGAGGAATAACTTTGTGTTGAAGGTAGCAGAGCACTGGAACAGTTTCCAATGGAGGTGCAGAGTCTCCCTCTCTGGAGACACCCAAAACCACCTGGACATGTTCTTGTGTTACCTGCTCCAGGTGGCTCTGCCTTGGCATAGTGGCTGGGCAGTAAGATATCCAGAGGTCCCTTCCAACTGTCATGATTTAAGGAAGTCAGAAAGATAGATGGTTAATGAGGAGCTTCTGACACCTTTGCCAGCAGTCTGAAGTATAGGATGAACCAAGCACTCACCAAAGCAAAATAATTGCGTGCAGGCTGGGGATGGCTACATAGCAGCTCTGCAGAAAAGGGCCAAGGCTCTTGCTGACACAAGGCAGTTGTGTGTCATCTTGCCAACCCAGGATGACCAAATGAGGCTGATCCTCATTAACAAATCTGTATCCAGCATGTTTTAAGAATGACGCTCTATCTGGCACACTCATATGCCAGAGTCATATGAGGTCATACAGTCTTGTGTCTAATTTTGGCCTTCAAGTACAAGAAAACCCAAACAATGAAAAAAAAGTGAGTTTGGGAGGGGATGACCAAGAGAGAATGCTGGAATATATCACATATATATTATTCTGGAAAAGACAAGGATAAATATTTCAGCTTCCATCTACACCATAATAGAGGTGATAGAAGTTGAATGCTCTCAGAGGTACACACAGAACTGACAGGAGGCCATAGTTCCAATATGTGGCAAGAGAAATTTTCATTGAACAAAAGGGAATAACAAACAAAATAACGATAAAAATTGTTAAGCCCTGGAACAGGTTGCTAAGAGAGATGAGAAAGGTCATCATCTCTGGACATCTTCAAAACTGTCTGAAAGAAAAACTGAGCAACATGATTGAGATCTGCATCATTCTGTGTTCAGCATATATTTGGATAGTCTTCAAAGGTTGATTCAAGCCTAATTTTTCTGCGAGTTCTTTTGACTTTAAAATCCATGAATCTCTGTTTTTCTTTGATGAAATAGTGAAGAGTTTAAAGTGCATTCCACTGCTTTTATGGGGAAGGATTTTGCATGTAAATGTCAACATTTTCTGTTCTCACTGTTAACAGACAAAATGGATGTACATATTCACTGCACTTTAGTAAAATCAGTCTCTATAAGTGCCTGTATCTATGAACAGTGTAGCATAGACAATAATTTTTTTTTTTTTCTTGCTGTAAAGAGTCTCAATTTAGTGGAAATCTTAGTTACAGGCTTAAATTTAGTTCTCATAAATCACACAGGCTGAAAGGTAAACTAAGTTACAGGGGGAAATAAGTTTCAGAATCATTATTTGAGCACAAGAGTTTGACTAAGAAATGGAAACAGTACAATCATACAAATAAAATGAAATATGATAAAAATAAGATAAAAATTAAAAATAATTTCTATTAATGATAGCTAATTTTTCTATGGCATACTTTATTGACACATTTACAAACTGATATCTGAAAAGGACTTTCTAATTTCTGTGTTCTGAGTAGCTGTACAGAACGTTTTTTTAATAACTTCTGAAATGGAATCCACAATAATAAATCTGGTGTTTATTCTCCTAAGAAATGCATTGAGACAAGTGCATCTCATCTTGATATTCACAAAAAAGACCCCTGTTAAATGACTTCCTTGAATCTTATTTTTAGTGTCATTTGAACCTTACTTATTACACATTTTCCTTAATGCAGAACTGTATCTTAGAAGTCTCTATAGGTGTTGGAAAGGGCTCATTCAAAGTTGATTTTATGCAGCAGCTCAAATATTGGAGCATTTGATGAGAATGAAGCACAGATTACTAGAAGAGGTACAAACTGATAGCTTTCTTGTGTCCACACAGTATCCAACTTCTGAATTATAGATAACTGTGACAACACTTTTTTCCACTTCTTCCTATTTCACCTGTATCAATATTATTCACAAAGTTGGGAATGGGAGTAGAAATTCAAAAATGTTAGTATATACATAAACATAAAGTATAAATATATAGTCAGGATGCCACAAAGAGCCCTATGTTTCTTTAAAGATTCATTTTCACTTTGGAGTGATAAAATAAAATATTCATTTTAAGTTGTGGATGAAGGAATATACACATAAGGAGCTTCCTTCTAGCAAAGAATCTAGAGCAATCCTCATTTTCCTATGTTCTTTTGCTCAGTCTTTAGCTAATCTTGAATTTGCTCATACATGAGAAAATATTAAAGGTGAGAGTGCAAGTCTCACTTCTCGTGGTGGGACTTTTAGCCCTCAGGAATACTGGCTACATGTCAGAGGAGGGCAGCAAAAGGATCGTGTAGCTGTCCCAAGATAATTCACACGATCTCCCTTGTTCACCCTCTGACATTTGCGTTTGAATGATCCCCATACTGATTGCAGATTTAGTCAAAGAAGTTTGGAAAACACATCAACAAACTGACTGCGAGTTTCTGCTTTTCTGGTGAGGCTTGATATCACCCTGTACAGACACAAGCCTTCATTCAACTGCCCACTCTGGGTCAAGGCCATCTAACATTTAGCTAGCTCCATGATTGTCCAGAAGGAAATGGAGTCCTTTGTGAATGGAGTCCTTTGTGAATTGAGTATTTTAAAGTCATCAGATACATACAGACAGTTTTGCAAATCTTCACTCTGAAAGCTGAGCCCCTACTTAGAAAAGAGTGGTCATTTATTTATTTAATTTTCCAACATACACTAATAATAATAATAATAATTGCCATATTTACCATTACTGTTTGAGCAGAATAATCCCATGCAGTCAGTTTACAGTGTGATACATTTTTGATGTAAATGACAGAACACTGGAATGGGAATTAGGAGATCTGGATTGTATTTATGGTTCTACTATAACCTGGTCTATGATCCCTAATAAATTATAACACTTTTTGTTATCCTATTTCCCAGTTCATATTTATCTGATACTTCATCCAGAAGGCAAGTATCTTGTTCAGGGAATCTTCCTTGTCAGTATTCCTCATTGCTTATTTAGATAATGTCTTCATTACTTTAATTGTATTATTATTAAGAAATAGTACTTTGGAGAGCTTTTGCACCATGTGTAGCTTATATAAATCTGGAACAGAGATGGGGGCTATTCTTTTTTGCTAATGTAACATTTCTATAAATGTTAAAGAGCTCTAGGAATGCAGGAAAAATGAGAATAAAAGACAATATTGTACCTTCAGCTAAAACCAACCATACAGACTCAGGAATCACTAATAAATCCATTAATTTTAGAAAATTCTACAGTGGCTGTGCTGAGACGATAGCTTAATAGCCAGGTCGGGAAAAGGAGATAATTTCACTTTGAATACAGTTTACTGAAGGAACCACGACCACTTAGGGGATTTTAGCTGTATCTGAATTTCAAATACTTCTAAATTTCAGCTCTGGTTCTATATAGCATGAGCTTCAGCATGACCCCACCCTTAGCTGTATTATGTCAGGCATTCTTTTGATGTGATTCTTCATCCCCATTTGTTATGGGTATTTATGCAAGAAGGAAGTGTACACAATGAATGAAAATCATGACCTAAGCATAAACAGCATATTTTGTATCTGAAGCTATATTTACCTTGCACTGAGCAAGTGGTATCCTAATATATAAAGTAAATATAAAGAAAAAGAAAAAGCATGACTATGGGACTAGATCTAGAAGAGCCAATGGAGTAAGTAAAAGCAAGGTGAGAAGTTTGACTAATTTTATCAACCCAAATTTTAGTTCAATCCTAGGTATTGTATTAGGTTTTCACTTCTGGACATGCAAAATCTGTTTCACATTGAATAGATCACAAACGTATTTCATTAATCTTTCAGCCTTCTTCCCATTCTGTTCATTGTAACAGCAATACTGAAATCCAGTCTGCGAATGAAAAACATAATTCAAACACAGCAGTGAGTAGAGGGGTTACAGATCAGGATTGATTTAAATGGACTGATGAAAATGCACCTTCATCATGTCCCGATTCAGCTAGGCACTTGAACATATGCATAACATTTAGTACTTGACCAGTCCCAGACAGTGCTTACCTGAAGCAGAGCTTTAGATGCATTAAAATGGTTCAGACCTCTTATGCTAGTCTCCTACTATCAGGGAGTCAGCCATTCATAAATATTAGCTCTGGTTTGTTCTGGCATAAAAATGGACTGGCAACTTTTTAAGTACGAAGCTGGAGTGTGGACTGCAAATGTGAAGTAGCTGACATTGAGAGGCTGTGATAGAATGTTCTGTAAAAGGGGGAAAATTGCAACATGGCAGGCAGTGCAGTCTGCTAATCTGTCTGGCACTGGAAGTTTTCAGAAAAATTATTCTGAAACAAATTCCCATAACACAAGTGAGAGTACAGAAAAGAAAAACAAAAACCAAACCAACAAAATTAAACAACAACTCAGGAAATTAGAAAGGAAACTCAATCAGAAGAATAATTTTTTTTAGGTGCCTAGTACCACAAGATCAAGATTTTCAGAAGTTTTCAAACAAATGGTGGAACAGTAAAAGGTATCATCAGTTTAAATTTGTGATCAACACACTATACATCGAATCACAGAATAGCCTGGGCTGCAAGGCACCTTAAAGATCATCCCATTCCAACTCCACTGTCATGGGCAGGTACAACTTGCACTGTGCCAGGTTGCTCAGAGACCCATCCAACCTAGCCTTGAACACTTCCAGGGATGGAGCAGCCAGAGCTTCTCTGGGTAACCTGTGCCCGGACCTCAGCACCCTCATAGTAAGGAATTTTTTTCCAAATATCCAATCTAAACCTACTGCCTTTGAGTGTGAAGCCATACCCCCTTGTCCTGTCCCCCTATGCTCTTGAGAAGAGCTCCTCTCCATCTTTCTTACTGGACCCCTTCAGGTACTGAAAGGTCACAATAAGGCTCATCTCAAAGCCTTCTCTTTTCAGAGAATAATATCAGTTCTCTCAGCCTTTCATCAAAGGAGAGATGTTTTTGTCTGCTTTAAAGCAGGGCAATCAGTGAATCTGTGCTTCCTATATTTTAAGTGACTGTGGAGAGCAAGTTGAAGAATCGGGGAGATACCATCTCCCATCTCTTTCTAGGCACCAAAGCAAGAAATGCACCAAAGCAAGAAATGCACCATCTTCTACATGGCTGGGATAGGCATCTGAGAACCTTGACTGTAGGCTGTGTCACAAGTACACCCTCTTCTGCAATAAGGACACAGCTTTCTTCCTTCTTCTGCTAAACATGAACAGAATGACATCCTCCACTCAGGATGGGGCAGGTTCTGAAAATTACAGCAAGACAAGGCTCTGCATGTAACACAAACAATGAAACTCTTCAGCTCTGAATGCTAACAGACCATATATATGGACATAAGTTGGACAGTTGTGTAACAGAACTGAACAATGAAAACCTGGGATGTCTAAACACCCTGGCTTATGTGGAATTATATCTGGTACCTCTGATCAGTGCTGCTGTAAATGATGAACCTGTAACTCAACAACATGGACATCTTATAGAGTTTGGCAAGAGCAGAGGTAATTTTACTATTCAATCTCAAGATGAGTGGTATGGAATGAGCCTTTTTTTTTGGGGGGGGTGGTAATTAAACAATATTAACTTTCAGAAAAATGTGGGAACATCCCCTGGATCAGTTTAATTAATTATTGTAGATGGACTCAAAGTGAGTGTATACAGAAGCCTTGAGGTCTGGATGGTTAAAATTTAAACAAAATGCTTTAGTTCTTTTGCTGCTTCAGTCCTCCATCTCTGTACATGCCTCATGATGAAGTCCAAATTTTTTTCCTGTTGACCCATAGCTTTTATGAAAAATGAAGAGTGACCTTTAGGAGAAGAAAACCTGTCCTTTACCACCATTATTGTCAAGTCAAATGCATATCAGTCCTCAAGGTGGACGGGGTGTGAACACTGTTTGGGAGATCTTTCTCACTAGACTTCATCTGGCTAAAGGAAGATGTTTAGCCACCTAAAACAAGTTAGAGGTATTATGTGCTAAAGTTGACCACCACTCACACCTAATTCAAGTGAGGGCTTAAGGTGGTGATTAAATTTTGCGAAGGGAATTTGATCTGTGCTTAACTCTTTATCTCCTTTATTCTTCTAGAAGTCTCTCCCAAACAGGAAAATTCTGCAAAGTAAATCCCAGCATTTTCTGCTGCCAATTGTGCTTTGTAAGCATAGAGGTCAGGATCTGAATGACAGATACCCATCCTGCAGGCAGGAAAATGTTTGTGTGTTGGGTCTGTCTGGGTTGCAGTTAAGGTTCTTCATAGCTGCTTGTTTGGTGCTGCTTGAGAAAAGTGGCCAAAATGACACTGAAAACAGACTATTTTAGCTACTGCTGAACAGTATTTACACAGCATCAAGGCCTTCTCTATTATAATATCCCAATAATTGCATTTAAGGCTCACAGAAACCATAACCAGGCAGAGGACCCAATCTTGTCAGTGAGAGAGTCTATGCTGCACGTTGTCACGCTCAAAAATAAAGGAGCTGTGGGAGGATTGAGCAGCTTATATTCTGGTTGGGTATCGTCTGTGTTTTGGTCTGAAGATGGGACATGGTCAGTTACTCTGTTTGCATAAAGTTTTTTGACTTTGTGTTTTCTCTCTCTTCTTCCACTCCTCCACTTATTAAGCTATTTTTATCCTGGCCCATGTGTTTCCTTGCTTCTACTCTTTCATTCCTCTTCCTCCATTCCACTGTGGAAAGAAGGAAGCAGTGATGGACTTTTCATGGAGCACTTAGCTGCTTAACACACAACAGCATGGATGAGCTGGTGAGTAAAAGTCCTGGGCAGTACAGACATTCTCTCAAAGGAGCTACCCACCATCTTGCACTAAAAAAGCCCTGTCCATAACTTAATAACATATTCTGCATTTACAGCCTCCAGTTTCACCCACAACATCTGCTTACAGTGCAATTAGTGCTTACGTATACCTTTCCTGTATTTAACATTTATCTTAAATGATGATGGGTCACAATTTAGCCAGAGCATTTTGCCCAATTAAAGATATTCTTGGCCAATGAAGTACCATCATTGCAATCTATATCCTGCATCAGAAATAAGAACACCATAATTCCCTCTTCTGCTATTGCAAATAAAAATGCCAGGACCCAAAATAAATGCTTTACATAAGCATTTCTGTAATAACTAACAAGAAATGGAAAGAAAAGTTTTATTAATTTATTTGCACCATAATGAACATACCACATCATTATGCTCTCTTTTCTCTTTCTTTGCTTTCTCTCTCTTTCTTTTCAGACTTTTTCTCCTGTTTCTCTCTGGTTTTTTTTTCTTTTTTTTTTGTTTCTTCCTAAAGGGACGCTTGAATAGAACTATCTGGTTTAGAAGATGAGGCTGACTGATTACTGTAATTCATAGGGCCTTAATTAGCTGCACAAACCATTAGCTACAATTAGACTATTATAAAACACTTGATGCGCTGTGTCAACCATGGGGGCTCATTTATTCTTGTGGCAGGCAAGGGAGGGGGGAAGGGGAAAAGAGAGCACTGTACAGCCAAGCATGCTAATAAAGAATGATTTTTGATTTAAGATGTTGCCGATAGTCCCTCAAAATTAATCTCAATAGCTGTCTAATTTGTGTCGGTGGATGGTATATTTATTGTAAAATGACACCAAAGCTAAATGAGTTACCTGAAGCAGGACTGCTAATGTCAGCGCCTGGAGACGCAACTCCATATGCCATAATACAGCAAGGCACTGGGGCTGAATACTCCCAGTGGAGCACTTTGCTTCATCTGTCTCTGAAAATGCAGCAACCTGACTTACACTTTATGATCCTTAAATAATAATAATTAAAAAAAAAATTAAAAAAAAAAAAGAGAAACAAATTCCAGAGCAGCTTTCAAAAGTGAGGGGGGGGCTTAAAAGGGCATGGTCCAGGCAGAGGAAACTTTATTGAAATTGGTTTAGGTGTTGGCATATGCAAAAGTGAAAATTATGAGATTTGTCTTTAAAGTGAAAGAGAGAGGAAATAATACAGATGAAGTAGATTTTTCTAAAGGGCTTAATACAGTGGGAATGTAAGTATGACATTCTTTAACGTAGAGACCTTTTTTTGTTTGTTTTCCTATTGTATTTTCTGATTCATATTGTATTGATCTAACTTTCTAGTTGCAAATTGCTGGAAATACATTTATAGATTCCTTTAATTTATTTCTCTTTTTTTTTTTTTTACCCTTGATTAATTTCCTGCTAAGCACCTTTGCAACAGAAAGTCAGGAGCTTAAAATAGGAGAGATTGGTTCAATAATATATGGCACTTGGTCTTTTCTGTACCATGCATGAAAGTATAAAAGCACAGAGGGGAAGAAAGTAGAATCTGTAGTTAATATGTTAGATTGGGACTCAGAGACCTGAATTCTGTTCCTGTTGTGCCCTACATGACCTTGGGCAATTCCATTTCTCTGTGCTTTTGTGCAACATGGGGACAGTCACACTTTCTCTCCTATTATTCTTTGTTTCTTTCAACTCTGGGGCCCAGATTCACAAAGGTAAATCAAGGTAATTTATCTTGATGGACTAGAAAGTAAGAGCTGAATTACCTCTGTGGATCAGGGTCTAAGCTTTTTGGGGCAGGGATTGCCTATTGGTTTGGGAAAATACAGCACTTGGCATGCGGGACCAAATGTCATTTAGAAACTCTAAATCTTCTTGCAAAAAAATCCCACAACATGCTGCTAATAGGATGGAGTTGTTACACTGCATACACTGTGATTAACTAGCTGATGATCTTCAGTGATGCTGCAGCTGCCAATACACTTTGTACTATCCTCAGCCATTAATATCTCAGCAGAAACAGAGCTCAGAGTGTCCAGCCCCAAAATTACAGGCCTCTGTCGCCAGAGCCAAAGGAAGGTGAGTCATAATTGCAGTTCAGTGTCCTGTGTCTCGCTTAGGATGCTGAGCACTAGATCTAGTCCAGAGACAAAATCTTGTGACCCTCATCATTCTATTTACACAGAGAAATGCAAATGTGAGGTGAGAGGGAAGCATTACCTGACTGATGCAGAGGTGGCAGCCACCATTTCTCACACATAGAGCAGTCCCCTAGAGCAGTTTGGTGTGATATTGTCTCTTCCTGTGTCTGGTCTGACTGTTCCAGAGAAGGGCAGGTATCATTGGGTGCATGTAGAAACTGGCTGCCCTAACGTCTCTCCCTTACTGCAGTCTTGAAAATCAAGGCTTCTTCTTTGCACATCTTTGCCAAAGAATAACATTGACATAGCTTTAGCAAAAATTGCCGTGATATTAATAACTGTTTACAACATATACATTCATTTAAACTAAAACATTAAAGTTTCATTTTGAAAATTTTATTTCCCTTGAGAGGAAAAAACAAACACCTACCTTCTCACCCCTCCAAGGTATTATGGTATGCAAAAATGTAACAGCAACAGAAAAAACAAATTAAAGAACACCAAACAACAATCTGCGAACAAAGCATTTTGTCCTACATGTGTATGGGAGTGCATGTACCTATGCGTGCATGCAAATAACAGCTATACACTCTTATGTGAATCTAGGCATTTATAAAGAAAAAAAATTTTATAAATTGTCTTTCATTCAAAAATCTACAGAAAAATATCCTGTTGCACTTTACAGTCAGTCTGTCAATAATAAAATAATTTACATATAGGCATGGAGCAGTGGTAAAGATTGGTGTCAGAGAGAATTCAATAATTAGTAGCTAATTGTAAAATGTACTAAGTTAGATAGGTTGCCATATTATAATTATGGTGGAAGATGAAAAAGGATTTTCTGGATGATGAAGGAAGGATCAGTCAAGGATGACCAAGAGCTCAGTTCAATCTAGTAGCATGATTGCAATTAAAAACCACACTCATAAACAGTGCTCCACTGGGATTTGAGAAAATACCCTGGTCTTATAGGAAAAAAAATGGGTAAGTTCAGCTTCACATTGATCAGATTTACAAAAGGAAGGAATTTATTCTTTTGCTTTAGGACTAGTTATCAACATATTTTCAAAAGAATCCATGCTCCACACACATGACCAAATGGAAATTCTAAATAAATTACCTCAAATTCTTTATTAGATGATATCAGAAAACAGCCTGGAAGAAATGGGTGGGATGGGTGGCTCCTCTGACAGAAAAATAACATCTATAAGATGGAAAAGTATATTTAAAGTCTGTGATCTTACAAAGTTTATTAAACATTTATTCAGTGATTATTGAACAACCACTGTTCAAGCAGCAGTTTGTTCAGTTTCCAGGCAGTCACCTTACAGTAATAATGACAGAAGACATGGATGCCTCAGGAGATGTTCCTTGGGGAGCTTTTCTCAAAGCCCCTGAAGCAGGATGCTTTGGCAGCAGCAAGACTGCCAGCACAGGGTGGAGGCTTTGTGTTCTGAACAGTAACAGAACAGTGAGAAGAGCCAGGAGCAAAATCACAGAATCACAGAACAACCTGATTTGGAAGGGACCCACAAGGATCATCAAGTCCAAATCTTAACCCTGCAAAGAACTTTTCCCAAGGGTCACAACCTGACCCTGAGAGCATTGTTCAGAAGCTTCTTGAGCTCTTTCAGGTTTGGTGCTGTGACCACTGTTGCTCTGGGGAGTCTGTTCCAGGGACCAGCCACCGCTGGGGAGAAGAACCTTTTCCTGATATCCAATCCCAACCTCCCCTGGCACAACTGCATTACCTTTGGGTCCTCTCAGGGCTCCCCAGAGAGAAGAGATCATTGCCTGCCCTTCCTTTTGCCCTCACAAGGAAGTTTTAGACTGTGATGAGGTCTCCCCTCAGTCTCCTCCTAACTTGCTTTTTTTCAACCACACATGAAATTATTCAAGGTTTTCTCTAAGCATTTGGACTCCCTGCCATGATTCCTCAGGTTTTGGATTTCCATTTGTGAAGCAGTGCTTTATTTGGCTTTCTACATAGTGATCTACATTTTTCCTCCCTCCTTCCTTCCATGTTAAAGGGTGTGCAGGCCTTCCATGACTGTTATGGATATGACACATCTACATGAAAAGGGAATAAAGGATTTCAGGAAGGTGTTTTCAAAAGCTCAAGTGGCAGGCAGGCACAATATTCTTATTAAGGATCCATGAGTACTGTGAGACTTCAAAAATCTTGCATTTAATTTCCTGGCTTCTGGAGCTAGTATGCCCCTGATTTCTGTATTCTTTCCTTTTTCGCCTAACTTTCCATTCAACAGTTCAAACTTACAAGATTATTTTCAGTAGTTTGGTTAGTATGTTGCTTTTTTTATTCCTTTTCTTCACTCCCCTGGGAAGTCAAACTGTAGACAGTATTACTTAGTGATTCATCTATATTTCCTTGTTGAGCCAATTCCTGCTTGTTGCTTAGGTCTTACAGATGTTTTGTAGAGATACTGTAAAAGCAAAGAGTTCTCAGCCTCCAACAATACAGATTTTAAAGTCATAAGCCCTCCAGTTTCTGGGAAAATAATGGAGAACTCACACAAAGAGAGCAGGTGGGAAGGGGAAAGATTAAGAAGAGGCAGAAAAATACCACCTTTTTTATTTACTGGGTTTGACTTAGAAATCATAAATTCTCTTTAATGTAATGATACCATTTTTTCTTGTTTCAAAGGAAAAAAAAAGTCTTTCAGATCAAAATTTATCACAGTCAAAATTTAAAAAAAAGGAACAAACCAGCATAAAACATTTAACAGCAACATTTAATAATGTATACAATAAAATATTGCTCTAATATATTGACAAATACAGCAATAAAGTATTAATGTGATTATGCTTCATCAGTGCAACAGCCCTTTCTCCTTGTCTTTCAAACAGTTTGAATAAAGTCTCTCCCCTCTAATCAACAGTTTCACCCTAATCTTATGAAAACAAACAAACAAATAACACACTAGAATTTTTAAGAAAAGATTATCAAGTTAATTTTCTTGTGACAACATATACAGATACAAACTAAGGTAGCTGTAATTTATTTTTGGTTTACACCAGAGTAAGTGAAATGGGAGCTTATTCCATAACAGCTTAATTAGGAAGATACTGTAGCTGCAATTTCTTTATACTTATTTGCACCACTCCTGGGAAAAAAAAGGATGTGCCACTTTCCAGATTCCACTGAGACATAGGAACAGGAGTTGTCCAACCTATAAATGAGATCTACTCTTGAGCTGTCAACAATTGCTGTGATGTCTGAATGCAGCCAGACACCTGGCATGGTCACAGGGACTTGAGGACAAAAGTGAGGCACCTAAAACGGCAATTCAAGACAGACAGAATCCAGAAACCTCTTCAAATCCATTTCAGAGACAGAATCTGACTCTGGGCTGCTGGTGTCTCCCAGCTTCAAATCCTCTCACATAATTAAACAAGCCAGGTCAGTTTTTTCTCATATCAACAAGGGAAGGTTCATAAGGCTGAAGCACTCTCACAGTCCATGTCAGCTCAGGATTCAAGCCTCTTTTTTCTCTGAACATCTAAGAATCCATCTGCATTTAAGAGATTCTATTTAATGGTGGGAACATAAAGGGTAAAGAAGATAACTGAGTGAGAAACCCTCCTTTCAAGCATTTTAATTATTATTTTCATACGAGCTCTCTGTCACCAGATCTTATCAGCAACTACTTCATATATCCTAGCTGTCTTATAGAATTGAAATATTCAGGAAGGATAAGGCTACTTAAAAGCCTTCAATGTGATTTTTTTTTTCAATGTGATTATTTCTTCAGTCACATTTCCTCCTCAGGACTGAGAAGATGTTGTTCTGGATGGATGAGACAAATGGAACCTGGTGCCACAATTACACCTATACATGTGTCCTGGTGCCCTTAGTGTGCTCACAGACATGTCATTGCCAAAGCCAGTTGGGGCTCTTCAGTACAGAAATCCAGATATTTAATTCACATATAGCAAAATATTGCATCACCCCAGGCTGTGTAAGAAGCGCACTTAAGAAATCTCACCTGAGAAAATACAGAATTCAGTTTTTTATTTCCAAAAATGTCGGTGACTGCTTAAGCAATAGGAAAGTTACATGTAGCAGAAATAACACTCTTCAGGTTTGTGAGAGAAGCTCAGATAGCATTGTTAATGGCTTTCAGACGTGTTTGGAATTAATCCCTTGCATCTGTTTGTCATCTTTTTCAGATTTAATGACTTGATGCTTTTCTGGGTAAACAAAGAGGCTCTCTTGCTCATACGTGCTGCTTAGAGCAGTGTGGATACCTGTAAAATGAAAAGGTGACTAGACTGAAAATGTCATTTGCTGTGACTTTGCTATGACCTTTATTCAAGCCAAATTCCAGTCCAACATGAGTCACAGCAGTCTGATGGATGGAGTTGCAGCTGTTGAGTCTGCTTCTGCACAGGCCAGGAACGAGACATGCGTGCCTGCAGCTAAATCTAGACATCAGTAGTACAGAAATCATCATCTTGCCAGCTCACTCATCTTCCATTATACTTGGTGAAGAACAATAGATACTTCCAGGTCGCAATTTATCTGATCTCTTTAAAATCTCTACTTTGGTCTAAGATGAATTACATCCTGGAAATGCCCACTAACTATGCAGAGCTTCTAAGGTGATATCTTCATTGTAGACATCTACAATTAATCATGTGAATTTCTGTATAGGTTTAAAGATGGTGGAAAACCAAAGTTAATATTGGAAGTTCCTGTCTATTCTTCACATTAATGTCGCTCTACCCCTGCTGCTTTATAAGAAATAAAGCTCTCATGATATTTGCAACAGAGAACTCCTTTTATATGTAAAGAGGACCATTTTTATGGGCAGAAAAGATTCACAAGAGTGAAAAAAAAATGCAGGAAACAAAACAGACTGAATTGCTAATGATTAAAATTTATTCTATTCTTCCATTCTTTTACTTATACTTCATATTGACTGCTGAAAAATTAGGTATGATACTAGACCTTAGGCCAAATCATCACTATTGGAAGTTGCTAACGCTGGAGGTTTGCTCCGCTTCTGTCTTTCACTGCAATCCTCCGGGTGAAGGAGGCAGTTTCATAAAACATGACATTTTCTAGCTCAGCCTCCTACAGAAACCAGCTGTCGATGAGCACCAGCAGCCGTGGAGCTGAGCATCTTTCCCAGCCCCTGCTGCTGTGTGGACAGCACCACACACACACACACACAGACACACACGTAGCTGTGTTTTTGTGTTACTGCCTCTGCAGGCTCAGCCTGGAGATCTGGGTCGGTCCCCCCGCAAGGCTGTGACTGTGAGGCTGGAATTATGCTCCTCATTTCCAAACCATCCAGAAGCATCACAGGCTGCACAAAGGCTTTCCGTATTCTTTTTCCAGCTTGTGTTTCCACCTTCCTTGGACTGAAAAGCAAACAGGTTACCAGATCAAAATGAGAAAATGTCTACACATAGCAGAAAATGCATGTCAGAGATGAAAATTATAATATTAATTTCAGGGTATAAAACCAGAATATTTTCAAAATTCTGAATTTTCCACCATTATTCTCAAAAACCAAGACATATGAAAATTGCAAAACCAAAAAAAAATTCTGTCTTTGGAAAGCATTTAGGGCTTTTTTGGTGTTTTTTGGGTTGTTTGTTTGTGGGTGTTTTCCTCCTTGGTGTTGTTGTGGAGCATTTTTGTGGTTTGGGTTTTTTTGTTGTTGTTGTTTTGGAGCTTATTTTGTTGGTTTTTTTGGATGTCTTTCTGGTGTGTTTTATTGGTTGGTTGATTGATATTTTTTTATTTGTTTGGATTTTTGGGTTTTTTGTTGCTTTTTTTTCTTTGGAGGTTGGAGTGGTGGCATTTTTTTGTCTTTACCTCTGGTGTAAAGCTACCCCTCAGGACAGGTTTACAAGATCATGAGAACCATATTGGATCACATCCTTGCAGAAATAATTTTTATTATTCCAAGTACAATAAAAAATATTTGCTGTATTTGTTCCTCTTTATCAGGTAAATATGTATATGTGCAGTTCTTTAAAAATATTTAATTACTTACTCAGGAGACCAGAACAGTTGTTTTGCCAGGTAAATACATTTTGAGTCAGCTTCTTAAGACATGTGTTATGTTAGATATATTTCTACATAAATGCATTTTTTTGTAAAGAAAATTCTTTTAAAAGGCAAAATCTATTACCTTCAGAGCCATTTTCTTCTGTCATGTAAACACAGATTTGGAAGTCATGTTTTGTGTAATAAAACAGTGTCAGCAAAATTGTTTGAAGATGCACTTTCCTTGATCATATGGGCCAGAGTCTGATGTGTTCACTTCTAAGAGCAACAATATTGAAAAGTTGATTAACTTATTAACTGATTTAACATTAAGTGATTTTAGTGTAAGTTTCTTTACTTACTTACATAGCAAAGCAGATTACTGTGTGAGACACAGAAGCAGCATGAAACACAAAAGTTTGGCATGAGCAACATGAGAGGACATAGGAGAGCTGAATCCTTACTCCTGGAAAAAAAAGAAGAAAAATGAGTGTGCTGGAACACTGGTCTGTGTCTCAGCATTCAGTTTAACTTCCGAGTAGAAAAGTCAGAAGCTGATTGCTTGATCACAGGTCCTTTATCAGCTGTTCTAGAGATGGAAATGCCTTTGGATCTAGGGCTGTCTTCTTCAGTTTTATGTTTCCAATATTTCTGGGGAAAATTTTTCTTCCTTTCAGAGGAGTTAGCTCATCAAACAGGGTGATATGTCTGGCTTTTGAAGGTGGTTTTTCCCTTAATTGCTTTGTGAAAAAACATTTCTAAAATTCAGCTTTCCTAAGTTTCTTCCTTGCTCATTTTCTTTAAAAGTAACAGGAGACTATCACCATGGCTATCCATTTGAAATGTATGGCAACATGTTTAGGAGTAATGGTATCCCTGTGCTTGTGGTAGTCAAAGACAAAGATTTGTAGCAGAAGAAATCAACTTTATTACACCAACCTGTATCCCTCTTCTCCAGAACTCATGTGCTCAAAGGCTCACTCTTCCTTTTCTTTTCTGTTTTCCTAATCAAAATATTTGTTTAACTTTCTTTTCCAATGGACTCTAACCTTTCTGGCACTGAAACTTTGACCTTAGATGTTGCACAAAGGGATTCCATAAAGGCAAACCCAAAAGAGATCCACCTTGTAAGCCCTGATTCTGATGTTATTAACCATTCATTAATCGATTAATTTGATGCATTACAAACTCTTTGATTTACTAACATTTTTACCCCTAAATTTTGCAAGAAAATGGTGTGGGATATAAGGATAGGGACAGTTACTTGGTTGAGCTGCAAGTAAATGCTGAAGAAAGTACTGTGATAGCTAACATGGAATGCCTGAAAGCTCTTTATTTTCAGAACTGGTTGGAATAAGTCTGAGAAAATGATTCCTCCCTTTCCACGGGTTCTTACTATGGCCTAAATTGGAAGTACTCTATGGATATCTGATTAAGGTGGTATAACTCCAGTGATGTTAATGATGGCATCTGACATTCATGTTTTATTTGATGTAAGCATATGTCTGACTGTGAGCAAGTAAGTGGATGTCAACAGAAAAGCAAATTAAAATTGCTGAACTCCATAGCTAACAGTATATGAAAAAAAAAAATTGAATTCCCCAACCTAATGAGGTTCCATATTTTCTAATTTCACCCGGAATGTTGAAAGTATGTCTAAAAGTTGAAAAATGTTTGATACATTCTTCCTTCCATTTGAAGAACCTTGGTAATCTGTCTGAACAACTTTAATAATAACGCAGCATGATGCCTTTACCATTCTCCTTCCACTTTTTTCTCTATTTTCTCTTGGGCTACTAAGAGAACTTTAATAACCCAACAAGTTTGTCTTCTGCCCACCGAGAATGCTGCAAATTTTATTTGCTGGAATCACAGCACTGGAAAGACACTGTGAGTGAAATACCAGGATAAATTGGTACTCCCCAAATATGTTACCTTCAAGCTGGCTTTCCCAAACTATCAGTCTCTTCCCAAAGAACAGGTTTAGGACCACCAAGACATTGCTCATCATCAATGGGACAGTTCAAAACTTTCTATCTTTTCACCAACATCAGTGAGTCTTTAATGATGTGTGCATTTCTATTTCTTCCCAATCCCACTGTTTTATGCACTGAAGCATCTTAATCTATGTGTCAGATTTGGAGATATATTTAGCTGTCTAAGCTTCCATCAGTTTCAGTGGAAGATTTGGTAACAAAATAAAGGTTTTGTGTGTGAAACCCATTGAGGAACCTCTACTTCCACCACCTTCCTGCCCCACTGAATTTAATTTTATGTTTGTTTTTTTTTTGTTTGTTTGTTTGTTTTTTAATGTACAATATCTGAAGGCTCCATAAGGTGAGATCTGCAAGTCTTTCGTTTCAGATGCTACCACCTCTTGCCATCTGCTGCTCTGAATGTCTTCCCTGCTCCTAGACCTATGGGAACACTGGCAAAAGACTGGGCATGATTAGACTTCAGCTGCACCATTGGAAGGCCAGCATATTTATTCAAATTAGAAGAAACTCTTCCACTCTGGAACATCTCAGGGAAGAGATGTA
Organism: Molothrus ater; assembly: GCF_012460135.2. Taxonomy (NCBI): domain Eukaryota; kingdom Metazoa; phylum Chordata; class Aves; order Passeriformes; family Icteridae; genus Molothrus; species Molothrus ater. Next base: position 6,190,241 of record NC_050511.2, on the reverse strand, counting down.
TTTTTCTTGTACTGAATCTTTTAGGTTGCTGTGGTAGCTTAGTAGGTACAAGGTGAACTTCCAAGCAGGCAGAGCCTAAACATCGAGAGATTTCCCAGAGAAAATTTGTCAGCATCCTAAGGTTTTCCTGAAGTTTTGCTTCCCAAGTTATCTTGAGGCAATGATGTCTACGTCACAGTTGGTGTCAGTTATAAACAGGATGTACATTTAAGCATGTATATATAGAGATATTTTCTTCAATATTATTTCCTGAATAGGGATAGAAATCATAACAATACACTTGAGGAATTATTTTTTATGTTTACAGGGTTGAGTGTAAAATATACTGTCTACTTCATAAGAAAAAGAAAATTTATGAACATGAATGAATGAATAAAGAGAGTTTAAAAATAAGATAACTATGATGTTTTTGTTTTGTTTGCCTATGTTTGTTTGATTTGACTGTGATTTTTTTTAAAGGAATGAGTATAGTTCTATTCAATATTCACTTTAAATATTCATGTTGCACTGTTTCTTATTCCTAGTGTTTAAAAAATTGCTACCATAAATTCTTATATTCCTGTCCCTTAAAATGTTTATGATTTAAAAATAAGCCAGTCAGCAGTGTCAAGACACACTGCTTTTAATTTAGGTAAGAATTGCCTTTGTAGAATAGAAACAGGATTTTTTCTTTTTTTTTTTTTTAATCCTACCAAAGAATTCAGGATTAGAGACAAGCACAGGTTAAAAATAATTTGTAAGTACAGCTACAGAAAGCCTGAGTGATTCATATAGTTTCAATTCTTCCTGTGAATTTGTCCTTTGCTTTCAATTGTTCTTATTTACATATAGCCTAGTTTCAGAGCAGAGACCTTTTAAACACATCGATAGGTCAATAAATCTATGCTTTTAATAGGGATGTACTTTTGTCCATTCTTTATTTTGGAGCTTTTCATTATGCACTGTCTTGCATGACTATACACTGCTGAACATGAAATGTTTACGTTGAATTAATTTGTTCTTTCAACACATTTGATTATTAGAAAGTGCAAAAGGGATGTTTTCAAGGTTTATAAAAGCATATGTTGACCTTTCTTTGAGAATATAAAAGGCTGATTCTATTACCATTATACCCTCTGCAGAGGGGATGTGGTGCAATTCCTGGGAACACATAAATTCTCCCAGAAGAGCAGAGAAGTTACATTTCCAAGGACAATGACTTAAGGACACTCTTCTGTTATGGATGTAGACTTTTCTTCTACTTTCTGATGCCTTCTTCTATCTGCCTTTGCAAGTCATGCACAGAGCTGAGAACATGTTCAAGAGTCTGACATCTAATAACATGAAGCTCTGCTTAAACACAGAATAACTGTCTGAACTTTGAGACGCTGCTCTCAGAAAGGAGTCTGAGGCATATTTCCTATGAGCATGGCCCACTTTGCACCCTGCCTTATTACCTGTGTACAGGGATCCCACAAATGTACGTATGCCAAGCAAAAAGGTGCCTTATGCCCTGGGGGTCTTGCTCTTTTCAACCAGGAATGATATTGAAGGGTTACCTCCTTGGAGTCCAGTGGGCTTACAGGGGTTGTGTGGTGTTAACAGCTCAAAACCTCCCAGGCCAAGACTCTCAGGTGTGGTAAGACATCATCTTCTACTGCAATTAAAAAAAGTCAACCAAACAAAACCAACCAACCAACCAAACAAAACAAACAAAACCATAACAATGAAAAAACCCAAACAAACAAAAACCCAAAACCAACCAAACATTTAAAGGTCTGTCTTTAAATATCACTCTGAGGAAATTAATTTCCAATGGTACCTTGCAGATCCTACAAACTACTCTTGTTCTTATCGCCATCCCTATATGTAAGGGGAATATTCTTTATGATTAAATTGTGACCAACGACAGAAAACTCTTCAAACTATAAGACTAATTTTGAAATACTCAGATAGAAGAGCCAGAAGAGTGGGGAAGGGATGAATCTATAGAGTTCGCAGTATTTTGCCCAACAGCTGAAAGGATGCAGGAACATCAACAGCAAACAGAGCACAGAACAGATTATCCTTGTGATCCTGCTCCTTATTTATGTACGAAGGCAGATTCACAGTGACTGTAACTTCCCTTCTGCTTCCCACTGCTTGACAGGCAGACTGTGCCTGCCTTGTCTAAATCAACGACCTAGACACAGCCTCAGTGTCCATAATGCTAAAGATTACAGTCAATTTGTACAGCAAGGGTTAATGTGAAGGATACTGGAAGGAATTCTCCAGCTCTCTTCTGCTGGGTCATATTTGCACCATGCAGCTGAGGGGAGTATCTATTTGAGAAGTTTCTGGTTTTTTTCAAGGGAAGATATGTGGATAAAATCCCTAACTATTACGAAACAGCAAAGCAGAGAAGAATGCTGTGAATAGTGTTTCCAAAATGCCACTGTTTTTCTGAAAGCTTCCATAGGTTAAAAATTATAGTCTTCTTTAATACCTGGCAGTGAAATAGGAAAATGAGTATAGGAATAATTTCCTGCTGGATTGCAGCAAACAAAGAAAGAAAATCAGAGTCTGCACATTGAAGATGCACAAGCTCTAAACCTCTCCTAAACATGGACAAGAGGCAAGACTGTAGAAAATATACCTCCAGTTTGGCGTGAAAAAATTCTTTTTTTTTTGCCTTCTGCACTGCAGACCTTCTTAGTCAGGTTGGCTCCCTCCTTCTCTCTACCTCTTACAGTTTGGGACCCCTTGTACTACTAAAAGCTGGACAATTATAAGGTTATCTGTGTTATACAGTTGCACAGTAGAACTTCAGCAGGTCAAAGGAGTTCTTCTGTCTTTGGTATTATCACTGTCCCATTTCTCTCACAAGTGTTATACTGCATATTCTCGGATACTGTTCCTCAGTCAATCTATTCTCCTAGGTTTATTTTTATATCAGATCATCATCAAGTGGTCTCCATTGTACAAAGCACTGTTCTCAAAAGTGGCTATTATAATTCAGCTTACAGTGATGAACACAATTACCTTTAGGTTCATTTAAAAAAAGATGAAGAAAAGAAGAAGAAAAAATAAGAAATTCATCTGAACAAAGAAAGTCTTTGTAGGAAGGTCAATTGTGTAAAGGGACAGCTGTTTGAAAAGAAAGACACATTGATCTAAGCTTCAGAAGTAGTAAAAATATACAAGAAAAATTGATAAGTCAGACTCTCATTTAAATGAAGGCAGAGAAAATAATTTACTGAAAAGTTTTAAGTCTAATACAGTATCAGTAGCTGATGCTCTTCTAAAGAAATTATCTGATGCTTTTGAAGGAGTAAAACAAGACAAGGTCTCATGCTTTTTCAGCAACTGTTTTTGAATATGGGTGCAATAGGGATTTTAAAGAGAAATTTACAATAACTAATAAATTGAGTATTTTTTACTCTGTTAATTAGGCTAAATTTCCACATATGGTGTAGAAATACAATACCTCCATTTCACAGATGACTGATAGAATCATCTGGGTTATCTACTCAAGGTTGCAGAGAAGGTATTTATACCAAATTGGTGCTCAGAGCAGTGGATCATGTGATTTCTCATCTTCTTAGGGAGGTCAAACAGGATGGATTGAATTTGAGCTGAAGGATTAGTTTTCATATTCAACCCTATGCAAATAAATTAATTAATTAAGAAGAATCTAGGTCAGCCAAACAAATTCGGTGTAATATCAGCCCAATGAGTGAGTAAAAGTATGCTGTAATTGCTGGAAGAAAACTACAGTAATATTTACCTCACAGTTGAAATAGCAGAGTTCTGAAAATCCTGAGATCCTGTTCCTCCAGGAATTTTTAATTTCTCTCACAATTGTATAATAGTCCCTTCACCCCAAGAGTTTTTGAACAATGGGGATCAATGAAATATAATTTTTTAAATAAGTACAATTTCACTGGAAAACTTTTAGCCTATTCTATCCTGTTATTCTTATATCTGCATTTTCATTCCAAGCAGAAAAACACTGCATTCTGTTTTGCAGAAATCTTAGGCTAGAAGTAGGGGGTGTCTGTTCCTGTTGTTGTTTTTTATGTCTTTCCTCATTTTTATTGGTAAACTATCAAGCAGGATGTTCCCCCCTCCTGTTTTTAAACAGCTTAAACTGATTGTATTTCAAAAAAATGCAGATGCCTATATCTTTTATAGGAGGAAAGTCATTAAATTTTGTAAATGTTAGAAAAAAAAGAAACTATGAATGATATTCTGGAAAGTGACGGCATCGTAAAATATGCACAATCTGGTCAAGTTCCAATTAAAAAAAATGTGTTAGCATAAACAACCTTTAAAAATAGCAATGTAAAATTTACGAGCACAGAGTGGATTTGGAAGTTGTCGCCACACCCAACCACATTTTCAGTTCTCATCAACCTGGTTTCTAATTCTGCATACATTTTAGATTTGCTGACATTTTCATATAGAGAGAAACTTTCTGCAGCTGATGTGGAAATCATCAAGCCCTGCAGAGCACAGAAAGGGGATTCTTTGGACATAGAAGAACATTGTGCTGACAATTTCATCTTCATCTGGCAAATATTTCCTTTCCCTTTTGTTACTTGCTGATGTTGCTTCTTCAAACTGCTTGGAAATTATACAGAATCATAAATTAATTAAAATTGGAAAAGGCCTCTAAAATCAGCAAGTCCAACCATTAACCCACCACTGCCAGGTCCACCACAAAACCATGTCCCTAAGTGCTATATCTACCAGTTTTTTTAATACCTCCAAGGATATTGACTTCACCACTTCACTGGGCAGCCTGGTAATTCTTTTAGTGAAGAAATTTTTCCTAATATCCAATCTAAATCTTCCCTGGAGCAACTTGAGTTTTGCATTAACTGTTAGAGGATGTTTAATCATTCATGTTTAAATACCTAACAAAGGGAAGCTAGGGAAGGCATCTATTATACCCAAGGCATCTGATCAACATATTTTCCTTCATCTGCTCCTCTCCTGTGAGCCCATTTTGAGGCAAAAAATAGCTACACTTTTAGGAGTTGGTGGATTTCTTCAGTCCTTTTAGGTGTCATGAAAGATCCCAATCACTTTAATTCAAATCCTCAAATTAATGTCTGTCACTATAATTAAATGTAACTACCTTTTCATTCTTAAAATCTTTGTTCTTCTGTTGCACAGCCCTGAAGCTCCTTTGAGCATACAGATTTCTAACTTATAAACACTTGGGTTTTTCTGGAACCTGAAGTTGAAACTCTGGGTGTCTGTGTGCAGTCAAGTGTTAACAATATTTCAATTGCTATTCACCAGCATATCCCTTCATCGCTCAGGTGTTCCAGAATGTCTTCCTACCTTAAGATGGCATACACCTAGAGCGATCAAAAACTTTGTCAAACTAAAATTAAGCCTTTATTTAAATGTATTTGTTCTAGTGTGGAGAGACTAAAGTGCTCTGTGCCATTTATTCAGAGAGAGGGATTATTTGTAAGAAAATTATGACAACATATCTCCCAAACATTATACCACTCATCTGAGAGGGTGAGACCCTTGAGCCCTGAACTAAAAAAATACTTGGATTTCACATGAAGCAGTCACTGGGAAAAAAGTATGAGTGACTGAAATATGGACTGGAATCCATGACCCTCCTTCCCAAATGAGTGCAATAAATACCAGGAGTCTCTTGCCTTAGTTTTGACTCAATGAACTATTAAAACATGCTAACAAAAACATAATTCTCCATAATGCCAGTTCTGTTCATCTTAATCTTGAGAGATGAGTTCCAATGCTATTATCTATTTCTCTCCCAGCTTTGTGTAAAAGATGGACTGGTTTCAGCTCTCCCTAGTTACTGGAAGAGGATGTTCAAACACTTTACAACATGTCTGTCAGTGTCTACAAGGGCACTGACAGAAGAAAGGTTTCACTGATAGAGAAAAAGGGAAGATAATCCCAGGTCTGACTACCAGGTGATGACAATCACACTTATATTTCATCTAAAAATGGACATTGATTTCTCTCCAGAATATTTCAGCTCCTCAGTCTGAGGAAAACTAAGCCAAAATATGTTGATTTTTTAATTCACCACATGATTATGAACTGTTTTGGCTGACCCATATTTTTATGTTCTGGCAAATCAGCTATTAATTAGAGAAATATGTGACTCTTTTCTTGCCAAATGAACTCAGTACCTGCCTCTACTTTGCTATTCATAGTGGGTGACAAAAACAAAGAAATAAACAAAGAAGTATTGGCTACTAAATAGAAACTGTTCCTCAAAGTATGCACCTTTTCTGCTACAGAGTTATGCTCCTTTTCACCCTGAGAATCCTGTCTTTTTTTCTTTTTATATTCACCTCATTACCTAATACACCATCTTATCTTTCCACCTACCTCTTCCCTGAAAGGCTTAAAAAGTCAGAGAACATTGCCAACCAAGAGATTTGTGTTTATAACTAAACAAATGAAGATTCCAAGGAGACCCTGCTAGGAAATGCTACAGCTCTCAGTGGCGCAATGTTTTGCTGCCTCTTCACGTGATGAGAGAAATCACATTTTGAAGAATACTTTCCACACAAGACATTTTTCTTCCTATCCTCTTCATTCGCAGCACCTGCTTCAGGAAATATATATTTTCCACATACTGCTCAAATGAACTAATCTATTTTCACTATGTGTCCTTTTTGGCAAAATATCTACAGTATTTTCTTTCATAAAGACAAATTCTGCTCTTTTGGTATTTTTCCTCTTCCTCTTTTTATTAATAAAAAAATATGATCCCTTATTTCCTCCTTGGAGAGAAAGGAAAAAAAAAAGAAAGAAAAGAAAAGGCAAGAGAAAGAGCTAGGAAAACATAAATAAAAAGAAACAGTACTGAAGCCTGAAGAAATTAAAAATTTAGGGCTAGAACCCCAACTATCAATGAGGCCTAACCTCATTGAAAATCCGTCTGTGAATATTTAGTTGTTTAGTGTTTCTGCAATGACATTTCTGCAGAGAGCAGCATGAACGAAAAATTGCCATTTTTTTATCATCTGGACTGAAACTGCCAATACTGTGTCAGCTAGGAAAGATGAATTATTCCATTCAGCCTCTACAGAAGGTGCTTAAGTAGAGTTAGGTTCATGGGAGACCAAGTTTCCCAAATAAAACTACATTTCTTACCAATGCACAAGGTATTTTGCAACAAGACTTCTACTATAACTTCTCTATCAGCATGTGCACTTATCTATCCATCTTCCTGAGCAGTCTTTGTTTTTTTTTTTGGTGTTTTTCTGGGGAAAAATATCTTTCCAGGTGATGAATCTGTTTGCAGCATCCAAGGCAGATTTCAGTCCATCTAAAAATTTATTTATTTTAAGTTTAATCCCCCTCCTTTCCCCAAGTTCTATATGATTTTTGGTCTCCTTCCTATTGATCCCTGGTGTAAATGCCTTAGTACTATAACACTTCTCTGATTTTCAGCACTTCCATACAATTTGAGATTTTCATCAGAGTATCTAACACAAAATTATGAAGGCCATTAGTAAAGAGGTGTATCTGTGAGGGATTCCTTTGTTTTAAGTTTTGGTAGTGTTTTTGTTTGGTTGGGGTTTTTTGTTTCTTCATTTCAATTTATTTTTTTGGGATTGTGGGTTGTGATTTTGATTTTGGGTTGGGGGACGGGTGCTGGGGGAAGGGAGTCTCAGTTTTTATGAACATTTAGAAATCCCCAAAACTTGAGCCAGAGGACAAAAGACCTCTAAAAGACCTATAACTATCCAAGGTATTTTATTTTGTTTGTCATAGTGATCTGTGAATATTTGATATTTGTTTTCAAAGTATGATCCCTTATATACTCTGCATCAATATGGAGAAGACACCAGAACTGGAATTCATAGTGACCTGAAAATATGTACGTAAAGGACAAAACAGCATAAGCTTTTCATCACTCAAGGAGAAACTGCTTGCCATAATTACACTCAGAACATCATTTGACATTAAAATGTCACATGTATTAGTAAGAGACCCAGAGAGGGAACTTCTATTAAGTGCTGGACTCATGATTTTGTATTTCAAGGTTTGAATTTATATATACTTGGGATTCTCATGCACATTTCTTTACTGCCCTGATTTCTACTGGTATCAAAATTTGATCTTGCCCACTTTTAAGAATCAAAGACTAGGATTTCACCCTATTAAATTAAATTTCTGCTACCTTTATCTTCATTTAAGTCCTTCATTTCGTTCATTTATTTTATTTGTCCTTGGATTAGCAACAGAGAGAAGACACAGATTGAAAATGTTGCTTGATTTTCTTTCTCAATAAGTGTGTTCCCATAAGATATTTCTGTTAAAATATAAGCAGGGCAGAGCAGCAATAGCCTATAAGGTGAAAAAGCCCAAAGGTGTAGCTATCCATAGGGAGTGGTCAATTGTTGGGAGCATGGATGTGTAATTTTGTACAACGTAGTTAATTTTCTTGTGGAAAAAAACACTGGCAACAGTTAATGTCTGTGCTGGATCCTGTTTAATACACTGCAGACACCTTTTCAGACAGCATCTGTCTTCCCCTGCAGGATGCCAGTAAAGCAGGTAGACAGTCTCACTTCTGAAGTGAAAGCAGCCCTCGGTATTTTTGGCTAATGCTTTCAGTAAGACAGATCTTCTGACACTGGAATTTACCCAGATAAAAATGATATTGGAAAAGCTATGACTTTGTCCAGCACTGAATTTAATACTGTTGCTTGTGACTGTTGGCCATTACCAATGCCTGAATGCCTTAAAAGAAAATCCAGGAATAGATATGACAAGGATGCTAATGCTTCTCTTGTTTGGTGACCAAAATGGTACTGTGCTTCTCAAAATATTTGAAGGATTGTAGTTTTCTGGGTTGTGGTAAGAAATGGGTATCCATGTTTACAATATTTTATGGATTGGGGTTGTTGTTTTTCAGGCATAAGGACAAAATTTTCTATGTTAATGACTTGTTCCAAGTCTGTGAAAGCCACAGTCAGGATCAATGGATGTTGAGAGCCAGAGGCACAGCACTTCACACCTGATACCTTCTAAAATTTCAGTCCCTTGACATGACACTCAAGGAACACTGAAGATGAAGAGATCATCCTCAATTTGTAAAGTTCACCAGTGGACAACTTTCCTCTTATTCAGCACAGCTCTCAATGAAAGGAAAATAAAGTCCATGAGAAACTTTTTCTTGCCTTCATAGTTCTTGGGGTGCTTGAGGATGTGCCTTCAAATATTATTGATGACACAATTGGGCCTAATACCACTTCCTCACATGAGTCATTAAGTAGTCTGGGTGAGAGCACGGACACTAATATAATGAGAAATGTTTATTTTCTTTCTAATAAGAATAATGGGAACATCTGTCATGGATTATGAGAGTCTCTGAAGACAGAATTATCAGATGGGCACACGAAAGCATAGATAGTGGTAGTAAACTGTAAGACACAGACAAAACCAACTTCCTCCACCTCCATACATGGATCCTTTCCTCCTTCCAGTCTACTTCCAACTCCCACTTTCTTTGTTCCAAAATGAGATGCCAGAAATGTTCAAAGGCCTTTGAACCAGTAAGGAGAGGATGCCATGATCACAGCTCTGCTGGGCAGTGAGCAGTACCATGGGTTATTGCACCCACGTCCCAGCCAAAGGCAGAATGGAACAGATTTCATGCCCATACAGGGCAGAACAAAAGCTTGGCCATACAGATGCAGCTCTCAGGAAGACCAAGGATAGGACTGTCTTGGATCCAGCTCAACAAAGCAGATGAAGAATTGTGCCTGGTTACTAAATTTGCTTGTGAAAAAGTGAGAATGGCTTTAGGAAAAATTGGTTATCCTCACTGGTTTGAAAAAGAAGAAAACCTGCCAGTAATGTTTTTCAAATCAGTGATCTAGAAGGAGCAAAGTAGATAATGTCCAGAAACTGTTTTTTTAATTTTTTTTTTTTTTTTACATTTGTTAACATTGTTACCTGTTAGGGTTTGCTCAATAATGGTGTGAATACTTTTGCTGAAAAAAAAAATTAAAAAGAAATCCAACAAACAAAATTCAACATGTTTATAATGCAAACTGTTACTGAAGATGAATTTTCTTTCCTGGGAATTTCAGTGATGAAAACAGAAACAGGATCACAAAAACAATGAGATCTGAAAAATCTGTGATTATCTGTGTCCTTTCTGTAAAAATAAATTCTGTGAACTCTCTCAAAAAAAGATAAGTGATATATTTGGCAGAGGATTATAAGCAATGCATATCCCTCCATTATGCAATGTGAGTCATACCAGACTTGGATGTGACATGATTCTGGTGCTTCTCAATAGGCCAACATCTCCTGCAAAAAATTTTGACTGTGATATGCTGGCGTTCATTTTTTTGGAAAGAAATGGAAAACATTTTAAGCAGGTTTGGGAGTAAAAGGGAAAAACACAGATGCAGGAGTATTAATCTGCTGTGGATAACTTATGTATGTCAGGGTCCATATTTTAAGTAAATGTTCACTGCATCATTAAACTTGGGCATTTACAGCATGCATCAAAAATAGAAACTTTTTTCAGTCAGAGGAGGCAAAGGTTTGCAAGGCAGGGTGTAAAATGGCACAATTCCATTGATTTCCATGAAGATACAGAAATTTACATCAGCCAGGAGTGTGGCCCAAAATCTCCTCAACAAAAAAAACCAAACCTATGACTATGGAAAGGCAGGAATCTGCCTGACTTCTTCTGACTTTGAGAAGGTTACAGACAAGGTTGACAGTGTCAATCCATACAGCCTGATTTATCTGGAGTTTCAGAAAGCCTTCAATAAAGTTCCACATGACAGGCATCTGTTTAAGTTAAAAGCTAGAGGGATCCAGGATAAGTCATGGAAGTGAATAAAGAAATAGTTAAAAAACAGAGCACAAAGGCTACCTGCATGATGAGCTATACTGATGCCTGGGCAAACCTGGTAACAAAAATGGTTCTGACATAATTGCGCTCTTTAGTTGCAGGAGATGTTTGAAAATGTTTATTACAAAAGGGTAAAAATAAAAAAGGAAAATAAAAAGAAAGAAAGGCAAAAAAATGAAAATAAAGGGAAGAGAAAACTATCCCCAGTCTTGCTATTGTTTCACAGATTTTTGCAGCACGTGATCAAGGAGGACAGTAGAAAATAAACACTTACAATGAAGCAGGAAACCAGATCTCCAGCAGCTGAGTGGAATGCAGCTGCTTAAATACACCCAAGCTACAATCAGCTCCAAGTTGAGAGCTTGTTATAGGGAGGGAGGGGGATACAATCAGGCTGGATCAGTAGGGAGAGCAGACTCCCCTTTGATCTTTCAGCTTTCATGCATGTATAAAAAATGCAAATAAAATAGACCTACCATTTTCTATAAATTAAAGGAGTTTCCCCCCTCCCCCCAAATTATCCAGCCATATTTTTTCTATGTGCTTTCAAACAAATTAAAACAGCTTGAAAAAAAGGGACTTAAATATATTGAATGCATAAAAGTGGGAGTTCTGCATAATCAGTCTCCAAGAGTTCTTAAATCTCTGTATATAAACTGTTTAAAAGTAAATTAAAATTATTCCTTAATGAAATACAAATCTGAAGTCACTTGAATAACTAATCATTTTATGACCCATGCAGTGAATTTTTAATGCCTGCCTCTACCTGATTATTTTAGATATGTCTGTGTTGTAAAGTAAAAGCTACATAAATCATTAATGTGTTGATACAGATCAGTGAGCTGACTACACTGTATCTGATTCCTCAGGACATACAATGTGTGATTCACCTCACTCCTATTTTATGGAGTCCAGATTTATTCCACATTTCTTCTTGGATATAACCTAATTTGAAGACTTTCAATGGATTGTTTATAGGATTTACAGGATCGAGATTTCCTACAGTCTATAGACATAGAGTGCGTAAAAATTTACCACAGGAAAAGATACAACTTGTAAAACAATTAATGTATCCTTGTAGGAAAGCCTTTTATCCATGGTACTCAAATTGCTTTGCAACCATTAATTAAGTCTTACAGTGCACAAAACATTTTTGAGGTAGGTAACTACTAGGATTTCTACCTACAGTCTGGTAAACATTGACAGCCTGAAATAGGAATAGATTTGGGAATAAAAGTCAAGTGTCCTTACTTTCTGTTGCCTGCTTTAATTCAAATACAAAAGAAAACAAAACAAATCCCATATGAATAAAAAGTACATTTTAAAAGTACGAGTCCCTGAAGTTGAGGAGAAAAAAAAAGATCTGAAAAATATTTAAAAAGCATAGACTACTGAAATTGGCACAAATTTGTATGTGAGAATTTGCTAAAAGGAGAAAAACAAGCCCAGTGGAATAGAATTTTACCTTTTTCCTGGATGGGTAACGGGGATTTGCCCTTCCTTTTTCGGTGCCTGGACTCCCTTGCACTAACCAGCACCCCCTTTCCAGCGAAGTGCTGTTCCTGCTGTTTTACTTTCACAGCTGCCATGATTGTTTGCCTTGAACCACGAAAACGCAGCTTCTGAGTCATGCTTGCTTCTTTTGTTTTCTTGGATCGTTCCTTTCAGCTTCCATAAGTGAGTTTTGTTTCTTGACAAAAGTACTCCATTTGCTGAGTACAGTTAAAGAGCCACAGTTTAACGGAAAATCTGATATTGGTATTCAGGCACATTTTTTACTTTTTAACAGCATGTGCCCCTGGGCTAATATAAGGAGTCCAATATAATGAATGTTTCTGATGGAATAGGGTGCTATCGAACAATCCCATTGATGTGTGGAAGAGACTTTACGTGTGATCTTACTGCCAGATAAAGTTTTTACACGACCAAATCCTTTGTCATTGAAATACATCCTGGTTTTACGACGACATAAATGAAAATAAGTAATTTTGCAGCATGTGAAGATATTCCTTGTGAACATTAAAAGATGCAGTCATACAGAAAAGGGTCACTCATGTGACCCTTTGGCTTTTTTTTCTGCACTGATAATTTAAAAATGGGGAGAGTGTTTGTAGGAGAGAAAATACCACAGATATTTTAGAATGTATGAAAGGATAAAAACTGCAATCAGGTCAAAATATATATTTACTTCCCTTCTGCTTGTGTAAATCCAGAATGACTTCCCTGGAGTCAACAGTGTTACCTTGGATTTTAAGAGAGTTATTGAAAGTGGAATCTGTTCCATTATATTATCAATATGGAAACCTGCAATTACCTCTCTAAAAGATAACAAAGAGCCTGTCAATCCTCTTTCTTTATCCTTGTTTGATCTGGATTGCTGATGTGCTGGGTTGTTTTTTTTTTTTTCAGCATCTGATGTATGTTAATTTACCGAGTATGTTTGTGACTTCCCTTGATAAGGACTCATTTATTTTTTGTTTGGTCCCTTATAAACTGACCGAGGGGGGAAGAAGCCTCTTTAACCCATTTCTCACATACATTGTACAGTCTGTTAATGGGGTATTGAAATAAGAAGCAAGTCATAAAGACTTGCAGACAGAAGAAAAGAGTCTTGAATGTGTTTGAAGTGTGCTGTTGATGGGGGAAACATGCATGTACCAGGTAATTATGCTGAAGTCCATAATACAAGTGCCTACTGATTTAAATAAGAGAAGGAACACATTACTTTGAAAACCAGAAGGGATAGTTAAATGGTCTGCTTTCACCTCCTGGATAAAATTAACAATAGAATTTTACCCAGTGATTGTTGCAATGGGGAAAGCATGTTCAGCCTGGATTTATAAGTGAGTGCAGTCAAGCTGAGCTATATGTGGTGCAACCAAGGCCTTTCTCAGCAAGAACTCTTAACAAGAACAGTATTAATTGTTCTGGCAGTCGATGGCTGCTAGTGGAGCTTGTTTATTCAGGAACCACCATTTAAAAAAATTGTTTATGCTTCAGAATTCAAATACAAACATGAAGGTTATTTTGAGTCTTATTATAAGGTGCCCTGAAACTAACAATCTGAAAACATACATATGCCACCAAAATAGCCCTCAAAGCTGTATTTTATTTTCCTGAAATTTATTGTTCATTTGCATATTTTGTTTTTTTATTATTAGTGTGTTATTAGTTCTTCTTCTGGTCAGAACATCTCAAATTCTCACAGCTCACCTCAAGATGTAAGACTCTTTCTCTTGTATTTTTCTGGGGGGAAGTGGTGGTGGTGGGGTTTGGGGGTTATCTATTATATAAATCTCAAATGTAGATTTGCTGATGTGTGTCCAGTCTTTCTTCCTGGGAATAACTATGGATAAACTTTGTCTATTTTTTGCTTATTTTTTTACAATTTAAACATTCCTATTCACCTCCTTGAAGAGTATCTCTCCATTAATTATAGAAGGGATCTATGGTGAGTAGGGACCAGATTAAATCCCACAAAGTTAGGTAGGATGGATCCAATTCTGAGCCTCCCATTAATTAGTTAATATAAATAATTAAAATAATAGTGCTTCTTTGGGTCCCCAGCAGGTGCAGTGGTTTTGAGAATTAAGGAACAGAGCTAAAGCAAGCCAGACAATGATTTTAGCTGATTTTATACTTCTGTCACCTGCTCCTCTAGGGAAGCCATCTACAAAACTAAAACAAATTTCTTGTCCTCCAACATGAATAAGATCAGAAGGAGCAGAGATTCCTCAGAGGCTGATAACTAACAAAAAAAACAGTCTCTGCTCAGAAATTATATTTTTTGAGAAATGTATTTACACTCCGTATGTGCCTTTTCCTAGTTACAATGTGCAATTTTTTTAAAGATATTAAAAGACACTTTTAAAATATTCTCATTAACAACAGCTCCCAAATTATTTCTTCCAGAACTTCATTGCAACATCTCCAATGAAACTACACTCCATTTTGTCTTAAAACAGTACCAGTAATTTTTAAAGGTTGTTTTGTTTTTTGTTTTTGTTTTTCTTTTAAATCTTTTGCCAAAGAATCTAGGTGTCGCGAGAGAGTTTCTATTCCCCTTCCACCTGCATGTGGAGTCCCCCCAAGCATCAAGTACTCCTTCATTCAGAATGTTTTGCAATGTTTTCCTCCTCAGTGAAGCACTAGCAAACCTTTTAAAAGCAGCATCACACAATGTTCTTTCACACAAGGTGGCACTGAGGATGATGGTACAAAAACAGTTGTGAGTCTAAAGGAAAGCTTATACAAGGCAAGTCTGACAGGAATGTATATTCCATGGTACTAACTGAAACCCTGAAATGGTTTGGTGCTGATGCACCCTGTTTGGTGCTGATGCTTCAAATGGGGTAAAATTTTGGTAGCATTTAATACATTCCATGTAAAGTAGTTTCTTTCCATGAACAAATCCAGTATGAATTTTTTCTTGAATTCAAGGGCCTTTCAAATACATCTTTATGGCAATTTCAAGCATGTATTGCTCCTAGTAATATAGCCCCTGCTTGGTGTTTTAAGGCCTTGATCCTTAAATGGCAGAAGTCAGTTTAGCTTCACTGAAATAATTTTTCTTCAGCTATAGAGCTGACATCCAGTCAATAGTACTCTTGAAAGCTCCTGGTGAATATTGGTAAAGTCTTTTATCAAACTTTTTGGGATAAGTAGCTGTTGGGAGAAATTTCTAAAAGGTAAATTTCAAACTCTAATTCCCCTTGACTTTTACTGAATGTCAATGAGACTTTGAGTCATAAATTCAGACATAATTAGATGCTGAAATAAAAGAATAGGCAGTTAGTGATAATCTGGGGTCAAAAAAAAAAAGAAGGAAGGAAGGAAGGAAGGAAGGAAGGAAGGAAGGAAGGAAGGAAGGAAGGAAGGAAGGAAGGAAGGAAGGAAGGAAGGAAGGAAGGAAGGAAGGAAGGAAGGAAGGAAGGAAGGAAGGAAGGAAGGAAGGAAGGAAGGAAGGAAGGAAGGAAGGAAGACCACACATAATCACAACCTATGTAGTTGTCCAAATCCAAAATCAAGCTACTTTATTAGAATTTTTGCATAAGTAGTGTCATTACAAAATTCTCTAAAAGGGCTAAAATTATTTTTGAATCTGTTTTAAGATTTCTGAACAGTTTAAGACTTCAGTTAGTCTTGAACTAAGCTGGAATGCTTAAAAAAAAGAGAATCTATCTCAACTATGCACCCTGTTATGATGCTTTGTCAAACTACAATAATGTGGAAGGCATTGATGCCTGTCTCAGGTGATTCAGTCACAGCACCTGGTTGTTCAACAACTGCCTTTCAGGTGTAACATATTCAGGCACTGAGACACTCAGGTGTCCTGACCTATTCAAGACATTCCAGGGCACGGAATAATTAATCACTAATTGAAGCAGAGATTTGCCACTTTATGGACTAGCCAGCTGATATGCATGAGAGTCCTCTCCAAGAAAGAATGTCACTACAGTACAGTCATCTTCTCATTCCTGCAGCTGTTTTGACAAGCAGGTTTTCATATTAACAAAGTTTTTATTTTAACGAAGACAAGTGCCAGATTCTGCACCTGGGATGGGGCAAGTCTTGATGTATGGACAGACTGGGGAATGAGAGGCTGGAAAGCAGAGGCAGGGAAAGGGACCTGGGGGTCCTGGTCAATAGCAAGTGGAACTTGGATCAGCAGTGCCCTGGCATCCAGGAGGGACATCTCTGTCGTGGGGGCAACAGGCCCAGGATCACCAGCTGGGCAAGGGAGGGGATTGTCCTGCTCTTCTCTGCTCTGTTCTGCTCTGCTGTAGCCTCACACTGAGTGCTGGGGGAAGTTTGGCACGCCACAATATAATAAGGTTATGAAGTTCTTAGAGAGCGTCCAAAGAAGGGAAACTAGGGTGGTGAAACACTTGGAAAGGAAGCTGTGTGAGGAGTGGCTGAAGGCACTTGGTCACTTCATCCTGGAGGAGACTTTATCATAGTCTACAATTCCTTGTGAGGGCAAGAAGAGGGGCAGGCACTGATCTCTTCTCTGTCACCAGTAACAGCACCTGAGCCAACGGCATGGAGAGGAGTCAGGGGAGGTTTAGGTTGGATATCAGGAAAAGCTTCTTCACCCAGATGGTGGATGGGTACTGAGCAGGCTCACCAGGGCAGCACCAAGGCTGGCAGAGTTCAAGGAGTGTTTGGGCAGCGCCCTCAGGCACAGGGTGGGATTATTGAGGCTGAGATTGCAGAGCCAGGGTTGTAGTTTGAGGATCATGATGGGTCCCTTTCAATTTAGCTTATTCTATGATACTATGGTGTGGTCTCAACATCTGAAAAGAGGTCAGTGGTGTAACGAAGAGGCTCAGACTGGGTGGTGGATCTGGGGTTGTTGGTTGCTGCAACACCTTTTGTGAAAGAAATCCGTCTATGCTTTGTTTCCAACTCCCAGGACAGAGCTCCTGTTCCAACAGATACAGACAGAGGAAGTTGAGAATTTGTCTTCATCAGAATCCAAACAGAATGGCTGTTCTAGGACAGGTGTTAAGGGAGAAAATCACACCAATCTGATCCAGCAAGACATTTATACTTCTATTTATTGTTTGTAAGAATTAATGTATTTGCAATTACCTTTTTGTAAGTATAGTTTTGAGTAACATAGCTTCTCAAAATTATTTCAAATCACTTTGGAAAGATTTGTGTGACAAGGTCACTGAAATCTACTCTAGCCTCTAGAATTTTCAGAGTTTTTTTAATAAGCTGAATGTTTTCTTTTCAAGATATTATTTAATATATGGCATACTGTGTAATTCATATTTGTGGCTGTAGGCAGACCTAATTCTTCATTCAAAGTTTCATTTAAAGAATTTCTAAAACAAGTTCAGATTCACTCAAGGTGAGAGAATATTATGCTCCAATGATTAGATACGAATGACCTCATAAGAGTTGTAAGCAATCAGAGGATGAATTTCAGTCTAACCTATAAAAATTACAAAATCTTTAAAATTTAGGTCGTCTTCCTGAAGAAATTTATATTATAATTAATTAGAATTAGTAACAAAGAAACCATAAAAAATTTGAATGTTAAAGGAAACACAAGTAATAACGATAATACTGAAAAACAAAGACTGACATTTAAGCAGTAATCCTTACCACTGAAAGTGTGACAGTGAGATAATTAAATGTAACATCAGTTACATAACTAAATGAAAACAAAGATGTAAAATGGCAATGCATCCTTTCCACAGTATTGCAGTTAGATAAACAGAAATGATAATCAAAATGTTTTGTGTTTCTAGTTCTATTTATTCTAATATTCTAATATACTTTATTCTATTTTTTTTTTTTATTTCTGTAGGGTATTTCTGTATTCTCACTTTTTTCCAAGTCATCCAAGTAAAGCAAATGTTTAAAGATTTCAGTAAGCTCTAAACCAAGCTTTGGAATACCAATTTTTTCTGAGTAGCCTCAAAAAGTGAATGCCTTCTATCACAAAGTAGAAGTGAGAACATTTTTGCTGCTTCATAATTTTGATGGTAAAAGTTGAGGAACTTATGTTCATAGTAAGGTATCCAGCAGAAACACATTAACAAGAATTTGCCCTCACTGACAACTAACAGTAACACAATCCAGTTAATGACACATTAAAAAATTAAAGAGAAAAGAAAAAAACAAACAAGACGCAAAAACAGAACAACAAACAAGCAAACAAACAAAAAAAGAAACCAAACAAGACAAACCAGACCAAACCAACAACAAATAAGAAAGCTACATCCATAAGTGTGGCTAGACTAGGTTTATGTTCTTAAATACTAGGTTATGCAATGCTTAATCATACTTAGAGTCATTTCTTAGGCAAGAATAGCTACCCCAGAAACAGAAAAATTCCTTTTGTGAATAAGTGATTTTCAGTACAAATAAGTAATTCACAGTTTGTCCCAGATACCATTTATTAGAATTATTACCTCTGAGTGTTAGATGTGATTCCTCACAATAAGTTATATATACAATGGCCCAGATGAGCAAAAGAGCAAAGCTGCATCTTTAGGCCTCGGCTTAAAATTCAACAACAGTAGTAAGTGTTAAAATCATGAAAGATATTTGAGATTGACATACAAATACTCAGAATTCACCTCATTTCAGTGCTGTGCATGACATGTTTTACACTAATGGCATTTTTCCACCTTCTACATAGAAATGTTCATCAGCTCTGACTAGAGGTTTTGTTTCATATTTTGTGGTGTGTTTTGTCTGAAACCTGCTTTGGGGAGGAATAGTAGAAGCGAATTTGATTTGTGCCCTCAAGGGAAGTGAATGGATTGTGTATCCCTCTTCCCATCAGAGAGTAGCTGGAACATGTCCTGCTTTTCCAGCGTGGGGACTTCAGGCTGTACTTAGTGACCACACCAGGAATGACAGAGGGAGGAATGATTAACTGCTGTGAGGTGGGAGCCATGGATGCTGTCCTGGTCCTTATATCTCAGACTGGATTGCCCACATGGGAAAAAACTCCTAACTGGTTGGTCAGAAATCAGAAATGTTTGCCACTCCCAATATGTAGTGTGTAAGGTACCGCTTTAAATATAACCCTGTGTCTGGAAGGAAGTTTATACATTTAACAGAATTTCTTCCAAAAAGCTTGCTAATTTTCAGAAGATTTTGACATGGTTTTCTGACAGTAGAGGGCTAAGTCACAGCTGAGAAATATTCATTTTGCTTGGGGAAAAGCAAAAGAAAATCACTAGATATTGGTGATTCACTTTTAAGATTTCCTAATATATATTTCTTGTCATTTTTTCAAAGTGTTTGTAGTCATGACTTTCATTAATTTGGGGTGTTTCTTAATTTAAACATGGTGGTTTTGTTTTTTGGTTTTTTTTTTTCTACAAAGAACAATTACTCTATGCTATAGCAGAGACATTCTCTGTAAAATATTTCAGGACAAGTATTTGTTTATTGCAAATGAAAACATTTGGCAATTTTCAAAGTAGACTTTTTATGTTTCTTATTTACTTTATTATTTTCAGAATCTGCTTAAGTAAGCTTATAATATACAAAAAACCCCAAAAACTCTGAAATGGGATATAGATTTGATTCTTGTTTGAGAATCTGGGGGAAAAAAAAAAAATATATATATATATGTGGCATTTCCCCACCCATATTACCCATTCCTGTTCTAATAGGTGGTGTGCATGTGTGCAGCAATGGTCATTTACGAAGTTAAACTGCATAGATTTTTATAAGTTTCTGTTTTATCAGGAAAAGCATATGTGTGTGAGTTACAGATTGGGTGGGAAATAATGGGAACATTTATTTATACTCAGTAAAATATTCAATCTTTTCAAGAAGCAACAAGTGAACTTCATCTTGCAGAAGTCAAATCACGGTTTCATCCTCTTTTCTGGTTTTCTCTTCCACCTCACCGTTTTCAGACCTCCATCCAATATGTTTTTTCCTGAATGTACTACACAAAGCCACACTCCAGATCTCTGGGAGATTCTTGTAGGTATTAATCTTAATCTTCATCTTCATCTTCATCTTAATCCTTATTTTAATTAATCTTAATCTAATGAAAGGTAGAAGGCCTTCAGAAGTTATGTCTTTACTGGATTAAGTTCATCAGAGGCACTGAGGGGGAACAATAAGCAAAAAAAAAAATTACTCTAGGGACTTGTTGATAGAAAAAGCAAATTGGAACAGAAGTTCAAAAGAGCAGCATCTCATTGAGGTGACTTTATTTTATACAGGGATTTTTTTTTCTCCTAATTAAAAATTAATTATTTACAGGACCCTGGTACACTAGATATATATATATTAAAAAATCATAGGTAATTTTGGGTTTAATGCTAGTAATAAATTAGAAATCCCTTCAATCTTTGAAGTGCTCTAATCCCCAAATTATTTTAAATGTTCAGTGGTTATTTTTATTCATTGAAAAAAACCTGTCAATTTCTGTTACATGTGCTTATAGAATTAACTCACAGGAATCTCAGTCAGTTGAGGAAATTATCACAATTTGGGACAATAACAGGTCTTTTGTTAGTTTAAAAGATGAAAATTGAAAAACAAATAAAAGAGATATTTCGACTTACCTCTAAAAGATGACTTTTAGTCACACTACTCAGTTGTCTAAATTAAATATATAAGTGGTTTGGGTTTTTTTTTCCCTAGACTCACTACATAGTCATGGAGACAGACTGGGATGTCTTAATATTGATTTCTCTTACCTGTCACCTAAAATGTCATCTTGAAATTGTTTTGCTCTCAGTGTTCACCACCAAGGAGATGTACAGAAATTATGCTCTTAACTTGAACCTCTTTTAAGTGCCTAATGTTAGATGGAGTGAATCTGGCTTCATTTCTGCAATTCACCCCTTTTTCACAATGACATTACCTATTACCCAGAAGGTGTTGGCTGGGAAGATATTTCAAGAAGTTTGCCATGTCTGCAGGTAAATAACCCGACATCAGGATTTTTAATTTTTTTTTTCATTACTATGTGTTTTGTCTGTTTGCATGGATTTGCTTGTTTTTGGTTTGGTCGTGGTTTTTTTTTTTTTTTTTTTTTTCTTTTTGAGAGGGGATTATGCTGCTAGACTCAAAAGAACTAAAATAAACTAAAATAATTCAGATTTCAACTCCTTATATAGATGTAGACAGTTTTAATATCTTCTTTATCCCCTCTATCATTGTCTGAGGTGTCTTATCTTATAAAATGATATTACACAAGTTTTGCTATAGTTCCTTTTTTAGAGATAGGTATAGTGAAATATCAGCCATTTGATTATACAGAACTTTCCCTGGCTTCTCTTCCAACTTTTGTCTAAAGTAAGATAAAAAACAGGACATGTTCAGATAGTGGAACAGCATATTATGGCAGGTTTTTACAGTGAGCAAATGTTATTTCTTATTATCCAACCAATCTTTAAGATGACTTGGACTTTGTGAATAAACTTTGCTAAGAAAAAAAAAAAAGGAAAAAGAGGAAAAAAGAAAAGGCATTGGTGGGGATACAAATTGCATGGTCCACTTTAAAATCTAATTCAAAAAAAGTTCCCTGTGATTCATTCTTTCCAGCTCCAAGGCAAACAGTGATATTGGTAGCACATTCATAATTCAACATGGTTAAATGCCAAGGGCCGAACAGAGAGCACCCTCCCGGCCAGTACGAGCAGAATGACATTCATGGTTGATTCAGCTCCTTGCAGCAAGCTGTGTAATTGGAAAAGCCAAGGGAAATGACCCCAGTCTCTGTGTCCTGCTGATGTCAAAATGCATTCGTATCACTCTGACAAGTGGCCGGTTTGGAGGCTTCCTCAGAACAGGACTCTGAGAAGAAAGGCGGGAGGCGTCAGAAATAGCTCTAGCACAGGTGGGGTGTGCAGTGCAGGGCAGCTGAATCTGTGCCTCTCTGTTGAGAGAGACTGAGGAAAGCAGACTCAGAAGAGGACATCTGTTTAGCCTAATTTGGTATCTTAATTACACTGCATGATATGCACCAATGTGCTAAATGACACTTGTACTTAATAAATGTGTAGACACTGCCGTAAAGCTGATCAGTGCAATCAATAGAAATGGATAGAATGTTTGAAGATGACACTGTATTCAAACCAAAAAAAAAAAAAAAAATCTGTAATTTATCTGGTCTGGGAGGTAGGGGAAATTATAATCTAGGACATGAGTGAATGGGACATTCTGAAGCTCTCTGTCATTTGGAGCATTCAGGTCACTTCAAGGGGGAGAAAAGTTGTCCTGAGTTAATGTTACCCATGATATGTATTTTTCCCCTTAGATCAGTAACATAAAATATGGTTTAGCTAAACCATGCCTACTCAGGACATTAAAAAGAGGTAGTATTACATGCTTAGTAATCATCCTTGATAATGCATTATTAGTAATAATTAATATAATAATATTTACAATAATATATTATTAATACATGCACAAAAACTTGCTCAGCTGGATTTTTCTATCTGTTAAAAGAAGAAAAAAAATAAGAAAGTCATTGAACAAATGAAAAAATTGGTTTCTATTCATTTCTTCTGAGCTATGGACTGTCACTTCCACAGGGAACTGCGGAATAAGGGTCAGCTGCATTTATATGCCATTCAAAAGGTTTGGATATTTTTGGGGGAGGAGAGGGTGGTTAGAAAATTATGTTCTTTAGTGCATTCCTACCACCCAGTACCAGTTCTTTCAGAATTTTTTTACAAAATATCTCCCTATATTTCCCTAAATGTCACAGTTTCTTTTTACTAGACTTGGCTTATTCCAGGTACAAAATTCACTTTTTTGAGAGGATAGTTTGATTACTTTGTTGTAACTTTTATTATATCCAGAGCATGCAAACACTTACATTTGAATATAAGGTCATATATGCTTTGTTTATTTTTGTCAGTTTTTGTATTGTATTTGTATTGCATTTACTTATGTCAGATTGTAAGCAATAAATGCTTAACATTCTTCTAGATTATTTTCCATTTATCTTGTACTAGTTCAGCTTCAGTATTTTAGTTTGTTTCATTGGTCAGGAATACAATTATAAAAAGAAAAAAAATCACAATCTTTAAGTAAATCCCTTACTAGAAGTAGTATTTCTAAATAGATAAATTAGTAAGACTTCCCTATCAGGTCACAGAACCAGAAAAAAAACACACAAATCCTGACAAACATATCTTTTTTATTCTTGGTTTTTTTTTTCCCTTTCTGTCTCACATGAATATTTATGTGCAAATATGTATACACATACATATTATCACTGAACCTTGCCTCTCAATAATACTTGATCTGAAGTGTTTGTCTGCTTTACTGCTAAAACACTTTGCCTGTCTTCTTCACCTGTTTCTGTGTCTGAAGTGACACCTGAAAGCGATACTTGTTTAGTAATTTGTAGACTAATGCTCTTTTTTGTGTTTGTCCAGCATTAGACAGATTGTTTGGTGATGCCACGGCTTTGACCTTGTGTTTTTATTGCAGATATCACACACATTTTACTGTTTTTACCCAAATTACGATGGCCTAATAACATTGCAAATTAGATGACAGCTATTGTCTTTAACGTGTTATAATAAGAGATTGACCCTGCTCCAGAAAAGTTACAAAATATAAAGATGAAACTGCTCAAATCTCCAAAAAAAATTATCAGGGTTTTTGTTGTTTCATTTTTTTTTCCCTATACCAGTAGTTTAGAAAGGAGGTAAGACTTCTTTTTAGTTTTGGAAAGAATTGTGTTTTACTCCCCAAGGGTGATGACTTAGATCTGTC
This sequence comes from Molothrus ater, assembly GCF_012460135.2. NCBI lineage: Eukaryota > Metazoa > Chordata > Aves > Passeriformes > Icteridae > Molothrus > Molothrus ater. The sequence continues at coordinate 6,166,165 of NC_050511.2, read as the reverse complement.
CAAGACAGACCAGTCCAAAAGAGTTAGAGGGACAGCTCTGAAGAGGTAAGTAAGTGTAATAGTTACTCTTAGTCTTTTCTTCTGGCTCTGATGTCTGTGATTAAGATCATACTTACAATTGACACAACTCAATTCTAGCAGAGGAACGTATTTACAGCACCAGAATCCACTTAGGAATTTACATGTGTAAAATAAAAATTACCAAAGGATAATATTTTGTGATTGCTAATTCTGCTGGATAACATGAATCCTTGGAAACTCTGAGTCAGTAAAAGAAAGTGAGGCAGGCCATGAAGGGAAGTGGCAGAACTGGGACTCCTGTAAATTTGTTATGCCAGCTTCCGTGTTGAAAAAACCTGCACAGTCTTGCTAGAATTTCTCAATCTTATTTCTTAGTATGTACTTGTTCATGTGTACCTGAACATACACACATTTTTTGTGTTTTTTATCTAATGAAATATTTCTAATGGGAGCTGCAAAGGAGTCCAGTGAAATGTAGCCCCTAAACTTATGTGACTCACCCATGTATTGAGCATCTAATTCCCACAGATGCCTCTAAAAATCAAACTAGTTGAATGCATAACTCAGTACAAATTATTTACTCAGCTCTACTCTTAATAATGATGCTTAGCTGGAGCTGAACAGCGTTTTTCATCTTCAAAGTGCTCTTCATTCGTTGACTAATTCATTAGTCTTCTAGATCTCACTGGTAAGATTTTCCTGAAAAAACACAGGTTATTATTTTATTTTTGCTCCAAATCTTCTCATGTCTTTCGGTTATATTGCTTCAGACTTACCTTAGCATCTCCTCATTCACTCACACTCACTCATGGCCAAATCCATCCCCAAGGTAACCCCACTGAAGCTGACTTGAGTCAACTTACACCACGGATGCTTTTGGCCCCTGCTGATGACAACATTTTTCAAATAGAGTCCCTGTAGATGTTTATCCTGCTCTCCACCCCCAGCAATCATTTGGCCAAGCTATACATATTTACTGTCTCTCTTTTCATCTTTCCTCATAAATCAGTCCCTCCAGCCTCTCAGTCATGTTGGTTGATCTTGTCTTTATTACCATCAATTTGCTCACAATTATGTAGTGCTTAATAGCTTTTCTGAATAACTTTAAGTCAAGGATGACACACGGCAGGGGAACTGCAGTGGTTGTGAAATAATTGGAAGAGCTGGTGGTGCTCTAGAGTGGGGGAAATTTTGCTGTTGCCAATTATATTGCTTTTTTTAGTTCTGACAAAATGGCAAGAAACATAAGGGGGAAATTATTTCTACTAAATGTTTTCATTCAAAGACAAATAGAAATAACTTTTTTTCTTGGAACAAAAAATTTCTTAGAAATAGAAACATAAATACACATTTTTTATTTGCTTATGAAAACCACTTAAGCATATTCTATGAAATCACTCAATAACTTTTTCAGAGTGGGAAATAGAAAATGTTCATTTAGCTTGAACTGTCTTTTATCAGAGGCATTAGTTGTACATTTATTCTCTTCTTAATGGAAACACAGATAAATAAATTTATAAATTACATTTTAAATTACACTTGTCTACATTTCTCTGGATTCTCCTTATTTCATACGCTACTTATTTGTCATCTCCTCCCACTCAGCATTTGCCTATTATCTTTGCCTCCATTAATCCAATCAAAATACTTCTAAAACCTGATTGCTTGTCCTTTCTGGCTCTTCTTCCAAACCATTTTAGAAAACTGCATTTTATTTTTTTCTCCCCAGTAGTTTTTTTTTTTTTCTCATTTATATGTTTTTCCTCCATGGCTTTACCCTGCCCTACCTCATCTGATCTCATCTCTTCTGCCCTTGGCCTCTCAAACACCTGCATCAGTGAGCTCAGGGGTCCCTGCTGACTGCTCAGCTGAGGAAAACTAAGTCCCACCAAACTCAGGTCAAACAGTGGGAGGATGGTGTCCTAATATCATGATATTGCCAGATGAGATGCATCCTTTGACTCAATCTTTGCTTAGGTGATAATTTCTTGCTCAAAATGTAGACTTAATTATTTATTTTTTCATGTGGGCATCAGAACTTTTACATCTTATGTGAAAAAGGAAGCACATAAAACAGTTGGGGAGATTGAGAATCTCTTAAACGGAAACCCTAGAAATAGTGAATAAAGTATAACTTGATGTTTATATTACAGTATTGTTCCTTTAGATACTATAAAACTAAATCCAGGAAGTAAATTTCAGTTTTATATTTTTCATTATGGGCATAGCTCTCTTTCTGTGTATATATGCATATATGTATGTGTGTGTGTATACAAGGCCCGTTGTGGTATGGGGTACATTATATAGTAAAAAAGGTGTGAGTTTGAGGATTGATTTATTACCAAAAAGAACATCAACTGAGTTTAAAAATATGTTTCTCCAAAGAAAACCAAAAGGACTGGCAGGTCTATCATATTGATAAATATGATACATGAACAATGTTTCATGTGCCTACAGAAGTATTTCCTTGAAATTGAAGCCATATGCTTAGTCTACAATCTCTCCCCATCTGTAATCTTGAATTGTCTGAAAAGTGTTTTAATTATTTGAAAAGCAGTGTGTTTGCAATGGCAACTGGTAAGTTATTACTTATGCATGAGAAAATTCAGTCATGACTCAACTTGTTTGGGTTGCTAATAACATTTGAGTCGAAAAACCCACCAGGGTCAATTTGAAAACCTAAGTAGAAACTCATATTAATGTTATTATTAATATTATTAAACAGAAAGTTGAAAGGCAAAGCAGAAAGTGTTTTGCATACATGTAAAAAAGATGTTCCTCTGCAATGTTTTATATTGACAGATATGTCTATAAAGCTGGTACACAGGGGAATGGTAGTAGGAGGAACTTTAATTGAATCTGAGCTGCAGCAAACTTCTGAAGAATTTGAAGAAAAGTAATTTCAGTCAATTAAATCTGAAGCAATTGAATTGAATGCAACAAGCAGGATGTAAACCCAGCAACACCGGAGTTCTAGAACGTGACTTAGAACCTTGAATTTAGACACAGTTTTCTAAATTTTGAAGGTTTTCATACATACAAACATCAGCACTATTACCAGAACGTTTCAAAAGTTTGACTGATTTAATGGGTGATGTTCTAAACAGGACTTACTTCTACACTCCACATACTATTGTTAGCTCAGGAAGTCTCTGCTGCTAAATGCACATGAAGACATTAAAAAGCAATAATTTTCCTGCTTGGTACACGTTTTCCTTGAGCACTCACTGTTTATCACATCCAGAAATGGGATGATGGGCCAATATGTTACATGATATTGTCCAGAAAGTGACCTCCAAAAGTCATTTTTAGTAGCCAGAAGAGTGCTGGCTGATCTTTCCTTAAAATGCAGGAGGTCTTGCTCCAAAGGTGTAAGAAATCAAGAAAGGAAGGCAAGAGAGAAACATGGATGAGTCAACATCTCCTTACCCTAAAGGGCAGGAAGGAAACGCACAGGCCGTGAAAGCAGGGACAGGTATCCTGGGAAGAGTATAAGGATGCTGCCAGCTGCATAAGGATGGGGTCAGCAAGATCATGGTGCAGCTGGAGGTTTTCCAAGCAAGGAAAAACTAGTAAGAAGTGGTTCTACAGAGAAAAAGAAAGTAAAAGAAAGAGAACTCTCCTTGATGAGTAAGTCTTACAAACAGGAAAAAAATAAATGAGAAGGCTGTGGTACTCAGTAGTTTTGTTTTAGGCTTCAGCAACAGTCTCCTTCTTACACCTCTTAACTGGATGACACACAAAAAGGGGACTGGAAGAGCAAAGTCCCTCCCAGTGTAAGAGAAGATCATGTTCATGACCACCTGAGGAGCCTGAATGCACATAATTTAATGGGATACCATGAGATGCATTCCAGAATCCTGAGGGATTTTTCTCATTTGCCAAGCTAACTGTGTGTGATGCCTGAACATCATGGCAGTTAAATGAAGTCCCAGGTGACTGGAAAAAAGGAAACTTTTTTTTTAAATATGTACCCATATTTAAAAAAGGTGGAGAGGAGGAGCCTGGGGACTACCAGCCCATCATTCTCAACTTTGTGCCTGGTATGGTCATGGAACAGGCCCTCCTAGAAGCTGAGCTAAGGCACATGGTAAACAGGAGGTGACTTGAGGCAACCAGAATGGCTTCACCAAGGCCAAGTCCTGCCTGACCAACCAAGTGGCCTTCTGTGATGGTGTGACTATATCAATAGAAGACAGGAGAGCTAAGGACGTCATCTATCTGGACTTCTGTGAGGACTTTGACAGGGACCCCACCAAAATCCTTCTCTCTCAGTTAGAGAGAGATGGATTTTTGTCGGAATTGAGGACATCCCTCTGGCTGTCCTGGATTGCCAGGACTCATGCCAGGAGGCTCAGAGACCTTGGCACAGAGTCCAAAACACCTGTGTCTTTGATTATGACCCATGGAAAAAGTTACCAACCTTATATGAAGATCTACAAGGCTCAAAAGTGTAAGTAGAATAATAATCTGTTTGATTATTATTCTCCAAATAGGGAGAAGGGTAGAAGAATAGATTTTTTGGAGTTTTTAGAATGGGGGTTCAGGGGGCGTGTCTCTGGGCGTGTCCAGCCTTTCTCCTTCTTGTTCTTGGCCTCCATCTTCTGCTGTGATGTTGGCACTTTTAGATTGGTTTAGAGTAGAAGCTCACTGTCTTACATAGGTGATAGGTATTGGAAAGTAAATGTAAATATTGTACACATAGCTTTTAGTATTAAAAGATAACACTGCCCCAGGGGCAGGCAGAGTGCCTCTGTCTTGCTGAGCGGACCTCAGCAGGCCAGAAGAAAGAATTTTATAGACAAGAAACAATAAACAACCTTGAGACCAAGAACTGAAGAATTCTTACTCCTTCTTCTACCACTGGGCTGGGAGAAGAGACTTTCTAACGTATCTTGGGGTCACTCTGAGCAGCAGAAGTCCCAAGAGATTTTGATGGGTGGACTGTTCAGTGGATTAGGAACTGGTTGGTCAGTGGATTCCAGAGGGTAGTGGTCAGTGGCTCAACAACCAGAAGGAGATCAGTGACAGAGGTGTCCCTGTCCCTCTGGGGTCCATACTGACACCAATATTTTTTAATGTCTTCATTAAGGACAGGGACAATGGGATGGAGTGCACCCTCATCAAGTTTGCAGATGACACCAAGCTGAGTGATGTGGTTGACACACCTGAAGGACAGGATGTGACCTGGTTTTAACCATGGTTTGGCTGTAGCAAGTGGAAAACGAGGGGACCAAGCCAGTGCATTCACTAATCAGCTGTGACTGATAACCACAGAGGGCTTGTTGAGAGGAGAGGCTGGCTCTGGAAGAAGCATTTACTACTTTGATTTGTTGGCCAAGCTGCAGCAGACGCCAATGAAACTAGTGGCTGCAACTCAGAAATTAAAAGAGAAAGAAAGAAATGGAAAGGAGGGTAGGCCTCCAAGACTGATTACAGCTGCATAAGCATTTTGTCATAAACAAAAAAGGAAGGCAGACCAGATAGGGGCTTATAACAGTGACAGAGATAAAGAGGCTAAAGTTTAAAAGCATGGAAGTTTAACTGCCAGTGTTTATTTATAGCTTCACACATACAAAGGCACTGCTATTTCAGGGAAACTGCACTATTTTTTATATGTGTCAGTTTTGAATAGTCCAGACACAGTAAAAGTAAAATAAAGTGAACCGCATGTGTTAAGGAACAAATTTAAATAGCAGTGGCTCTGAGAATAAAGTGTACATTAAAATAAGGGAAGAGGCTATAGCTCATTTAATTTGCAGAATAAATCTCTGACAAAGATCCCTGTCTCGTGCACAGAGATGATATTAGGAGTTGAGAAAAAGATATAAGCCACAGTCTGATATAATATGTGTGTCGGTGTGTATGTGTGTATAAATTCTGCCACTTATCTATCCCACTAACTATCCATCCATCAGCGATGCATGCACATTCATAAACATTAATGTTTATTTTATTCATTAATACACAAAGACTTACCAATTAGCTGTATCAATACCTTATTCGGCAATAAATTCTTTGAGGCGAGGTTTTTTCCTCATTTTTATACTTTGCACATATATAGGATAGAGAGATAATTGGTTCCATAATGACAAAACTGTTGTGCTTCCTTGCTACCTTATTTTTTACTGACATTATCAGAGTTGTTCAATAAATGCCAGCTCTTCATCCTCTGATACACCACTTTTACTCATTATATGCCACATGATTTATAGAGAAAAAAATAGTGGATCACATTAAAAGTATTTGAAATTCCAGTATTTTACTGGAATTTCAATGGAACATGCTTTCATTGTCTCTATGTGTCTAGATATAGTTTTCTAGCCTACAAACAAAATAAATATATTTTTTCAGGATGAACTTCTTTAAATGAAGGATGCAATACTACTACTTATGCTATACAATACACTTTCACTCTTACAATGAAGAGAGAAAAGCTATCCCAAAAATCCATCCTGATGTTTTTTGTGGTTCACATGCATTTTACTTATAAAGGGGTGAATTGTCGATTTCTCTATCGATTACAGAAGCATAAAGAAAAAAGCAACTTTATGACAAATTTTTGTCTTGGACTGTTGTCCTTGTGCATGTCTTTGTCAAGGCAAAGTTCAAGTATTTCAACTTTTATGCCTCTCATTCATGGAAATTACCTTTCTTGAGATATTGCAAAGAAAAAAAAAATCCTCAGTTTTTGTAGTCTGCTGCTGCAGATGCCCCTAGGAAGACCAGGCCCTAAACTCTGTGTCTGTGTTTCTCCCTCTGAGCCAAGACCCATCTCTGCTGATGAGAAATGGGCCACAGCCTTGCTGGTTGCCCCACAGCAGATAATGGGTAAGAGAAGGCAGATGGGCACCATGCCACAAAGGGGATGCATCCAGCACATTACAGCCATCAAAATTGCCTCTGAGACAATTAGCAATTAGCACAGAGGTCTTCCCAAATTAGTGTGCTCTAACTCCCAGGACTAACAGTGCAAGTGGGCCACTGGAATTTGGCTTGGCACTGTCTAGTTCCCATGCCTAGAGAAACTGAGATCTGTTTTTTTTCCTATCAAACATCTTAAGAAGAAGGTTGGGAAATTTAAATCTGGAGTAAAATTACAATCTGAACTCTAATTTAAAGACAATATTTGCTGCCTTTCTTATAAGCCAATTGTTTATGAACTCCCAATTCCCACTGCAAGTAGTAAACTGTCTCAGAACTGTCTTAGAGAAGCTTGGCCTATTTTTTCCTCTTCTTCCAAATAACAGCTACTGTTATAAAAATTAATACAAACCTCTGCTCTTGATATTTCTCTTTCTTTTTAATTAATTTTATTTTCCTACTTATTACAGGTTAGTTTATAAAACTGTAATATTATCTTCTGAGAAACCAAAACAGTCATGATTCTCTCATTTGAAAAACATTTATTTATCTTCTTTCTCTTAAAAAGAAAGAAAATAAACCTTCTTGGTAATTACTGATTTCTATGTCTTCTTTATTTTCTCTCAATTTCCTTATTATGAATTTTTTTTTAAATACCAGTTGAGTTTGTCATTTCAAAGAATTCAAAAGCAAAAAAGACTGAAAAAAAATCATCTCAGTTGATATTCCTCATTGTCTTTATCCTTCTCTTTTCACCCTCTCCTCCTAATGACTTTCTGACACACACACACACGAAAGGCTAAACTTCTAAGATTTTAATGAACAGTTGGTTTTTCCTTATCTAGTAATTGGTCCTTTTGATTTCAATAGTCTTGCTCATAAAATAAGATACAACTAGGTATTATCAAGGATATATTAATCACTAACAATTATCTAAATGACTAAGGATCTTGATTTTGCATAAAAAAGATTAGATTGTTTTAAGATTATATGCTTATGAAGATGCCAACAACATTGTAAGAACTCCCAAATCTAATCTCTTTAAATCTTTCCCTTAGTACTGAAGTGGACTAATCAGTGTCTTTTGACCTTCTTAGTGAGAATAAGTGAACATTATTTGGCTATTCCCCCATTTTTCATTAGACAATATTGTATGGATAGTAATTTTGCTATATATATGAAGCACAACTCCCTTCTCCCTGAAATAGACAGAAAGAAATTAAATCACACCTATTCAGAGAGGCTTCAACATTACTGGGATAATTCTGCAGTACTTCACTGTGCTTCTGACTTTCACTTTGCTTATGGCTCATTCCAAAATCAATCTGTAGCCTTTTATGTGTTTATAGCATTATATTGGCACATCTAAGTATACAACAGCACCTCTTTCCCCCCATGGTGACTTCCAGCATCTTGCTGCAAAAGATGTTTTTGGGATGAGATTTTGCCTGCCAGTTATTCTAGGGTGACTTTGTAAAGGTCAAAGAAATTACTCTCAGTTTGTTCTAGCCAAAAACTGGCGCACCCATATGGGGCCAAATAAAATCCACATGTGTTACACTGACATTGCAGTGGTTATTTTGTTTGCTTGTTTGTTTGTTTGTTTGTTTATACATAGATGTGTGTGTCTGTGTGCGTATTTATCTCCTCCAAATCACTCTTAGACTCTCACTGCAGCCCTGTCATAACTGAAGGGAGAAGACAGTTATCTCATGACCTGAAGGCATTAGCCAAATTATCATGGATCAGACATCCGCAAAATACAAAATGAGGTTTCATTTGACATAGACATTTACATCAAACATATACAGAATAATTATTTCCACTGGAGCATTGATGAATCAACCAATGGCAATTTAATGAGAATACTGTCTGTCCTTGTAAGTTATATTCCCCTTCAGTTGCAAAGGTGCTAGCCAAGCGCATTGTATCACTCAGTCTTGTCAGAGTAGATGTTCTGTCACTGATTAAAGAGCTGGATGTCCTCTTTAGTCACAAAAACATTTCATGGAATAACCTTGTTTCTGTCTTAATGGATTCTTGCAATGTAATGAAAGGCTCCAAACTGGACTTGAAGAAACCCTCAGAGAGACAGAGAGTGTCACTTCTCACTTAGTCACCGCTGGCAATTGCTGCCACTCTGCCCATAGCACACCTGAGAAGAGATGTACAAGTCATTTAAAAGGCACATTCCGTCAAATGCATAATGGGCAAGAAAAGCATCAGAGGAGTTTTTGCTTCCTTCCCCCTCCCCAGCCTCCACAACTTTCAGATTTCTCAGATTTGTCACAGCCAAACGAGGGGGTCAGGAATAAGAAAGAATATTTGATACCACTGTGAGAGCTGAGTGTGACATGCTGATGGCACCTTGGTAATCTCTGCCAGGCAAATGATTTCCCAGGGTTTGCAGGGAGGAAAGGGGGGGGAGAGAAAGGAGAACTGACAGTGCAGTTTCACTCCACATCTGCTGCCAATTTTAAGGAGTCACTAATTCACAAACTATATGGTAAGCACATTTAACTGTTCTAGCATTTTTCTCATGCTTCATGAAAACAGAGATAATAACTGGTAAACCAACTGTAAAATTAAAAGAACTAGATGTTGCCAATAAAGACCATCATTTCAGGAAAATAAATTTGTTTCTTGGAAGCTGATCTCTAACGTATGCTTTAGGTGCCCACAAGAAAAGCAATTGAACTGGAGAGTAAATTGATCTTGCTCCACTGGTTTATATGAACAGAGCAAAAAATATACACCAACAGGTTATCACTTAATAACTCTTTGTTTCCCTAATATTGAATCAATAGCAGGATCACTTGGAGTCATCAAATCTTGAAGTGCAATGAAAAAATACATTCAAGGACACACACTCTTAGATTCACACACACACGCACGCGCACACTCATGCACCACTGAAGAAATAAACATTTCCAAGGCAAAATGTTCCATCACACTTAAGGCAATATTGGTCTTCTGAAGATAAGAAACAGCAGCTTAATACCTTCCCACAGAACTCATGGTCCAAAGCATCTGCTGGTATAATTCTTATGTCTGCAGAGGAACTGGTTGTATGCACAGTTATAACTGTGTTTTAAAACACACTAAGAGGAAGATGATCTCATCTCCGTGGTATCCACAGACCGGACACATGGGAACAGTACAAAGCTGCACCAGGGGAGGTTCAGACTGGGTATAGGAAAGTGTTTTCTTGCCAAGGAGGTGGTCAAACACTAGGAGAGGCTTTCTGAGGAGGCAGGCAATTCCCGAGCTTGCCAGGGTTTGAGCGCAGACTGCACAACACCTTTAGCAATACACTTTTACTTGGTCAGGCCTGAATTTGACAGACATGATTGTAGGTTCCTTCCAACTGAAACAATCACCCTTTACTTCCTATTTCACTCCAGTCATAGAGATAAACATGTAAAAATGCTGAAGGTTTTGTTGTTGGGCCTCAAATTATATTCATTTTTCTGATAATCCTAGATTTTTCTTACAGTGTTTTTATATCTAGAATTTGGAATGAGAAGATCTCTTGCCAAGATCCTTTCCCTGAGAAGGGAGGAGACACAAACTGCTGGGGTAGTCACTGGCTAAACTGCAGTTCACAGAAATACTCTTGCCATGAAATTTGCTCAGGCTCCATCAAGGTAGCAGATGGGTTCAGGACATAACTATTGTATATAGGTTTCCTTCACTGTAAGAGAAATAGGAAGGTCTAGGGAAATTATCATAATGTAATTTCACTGACTGCGTTAGAATTAGGTAAATAGCCTCTGAAATTATTTTGTTTCTTCCTTTTGGCAGCAAAATACACCCAAGATGCTTAGCACAAAAAGAGTTATCCTACATTAAATAGATGCATCTTATGAAGGATTGACATAAGCCACAGATTTTTTGGTACCCATATGTCCCATTAAAATGGGTTTAAGTACAGTTTCTATCAACAATGGTACACAAGAAAGAAATTAATCTAGAAGAAAATCAAATTATTTTAGTTCCCTTACTTGAAATATTGACTTTATTGGGAAAGAGCCTCACATATAAATTGAGAAATAGCTCAGAACAAGCTTCAGAGTATTTAAATTCCTTCTTTCCCATGAAAAAACACTCCAGACATCTCTGCTAGGATCCCCTATCCCTCTACACATAAAGAAATATATTAATAAGCTCTCATAGCACCTGTGCTACTGGTGCTAGCAATATTGGGGGAAAAACAGCCAAAACCTATCATTTAGGCAAATTAATAAGATAATATCTTTTTCTGTTGATGAACTGTGGAGAAGCACATCCATGTGAGATGTAGATGACATCATGTTGGTTATAGTTTGCATGCAACAGACAGGTCCTAAAGCAATGGTTCAGATTAATGTCTCTAATAATAAACATAGTGTTAGCAGCACTGTCATACCTGTGGTCAAATTTCCAGTCCTAGTGAGTGAAAAAAGAAAAAGAATGTTATATTTCAGGGACACGAATTAATTGGAAAGCTGTATTTCCAATACAGTTGATATTAAGCTTTTCCGTTGACACCAGAGCTGTGAAATATAGCTGACTCAAGGGGTAGGAAAATAGAGGAATATGTTTTCCTGACAACTGACACATGGCCTGCTGTCTCCTTAAAGGGCTGCTGGCCATCCACTCTGCTTCCTGACTCCCACAGGCTGCCCTGAGTCTCAGCAATGGGTGAATTTCAACAAAGTTTGGCTGCTCAAACACAGTGTGCTTCAGCCAGGGAATAGGACTGGAAATCACAGATGATTGATTCATCTCTCTGGGTTCCTAGCATCACCTGGTTTGGGAATATATATCAAGGCCCCTATTTCTCTTAGTATATAAGGAAGTAAAAATGGCTGCAACCCATTTGTATTAAAGCAATCTTTTTTCTTTCTTTTTTTTTTTTCTCCCTTTCAAATTTTAAATAGGATTCAATGTTAGCCCTGATCCACACTGGTGAAAAGAGATATCAGTTCTAGATTTTTATCAAAAATAGTTGTTTCATTAGCTCAGAATTTATTTAATATCTGTGGAATAAAATGAATAACTGATAATGACAAAAAGACACCATTTATTTTATGGCTTATGTATGCTGATCACTGTAAATACCAGTAAATCAATCCCTTCTGAATGCCATTACAGTTAACAGTCCTTTTAGAGAACAAGAAACTGAGGCCAAAAGTCACTTTTCAAGAGCTCCACACAGGAGCAGATATGATCTGAGCTTTTGGTATCCTTATCACCATAATTCCTCCTGAAAAAAAAAAAAATTCTTAATTAATTTATCTGCTTAAAGGGTGCACTGAATGAACTTTATTTGTGCATATCAGTGTGTGTAAGCAGCTTCTAGAGTCTCAAAAAGAAAAAGATGCTTCCCAGTCCAGAACAGCATCATCAGCCAGCTTTAAAGATCTGTGATAAACACATTTATCCACTAGAGGATGCCTGGGCAAACTCTTCTGGGTAGAAAACAGGTTCTTATACTGAAAACTTCAGTGAGGGATGGTTAAAAGCACAAGCTTGTGGTGACAGCCCTAATTTGCCTGCTTCATTCCCATTATCAGGACACTGATAAGGCAGTGAATGGGAAGTTCTGTGTACACAATCAGGCATTTAACAGGCACTTTAACAGGCAAGGCATCCTGTTTGGAGTTTGGAAACATGGGTCTGAAAAATCAAACAGAAATGGGGTGAGACGTGCTTTAAGGTTATATGTGTGCTTTACTGAAGCAAAAGGTTTAAGCAAAAGCTGTTTGAACATAAAGCATCTCTGTCTCTTTTACATAAGTTCCCTGGTCCTCACCTGGTTCTGAGGTGTGGTGCATATGGCTTAACTCCAACCATGAGTGGGGCTGCAGGAGGCAGTGGGAGCTGCCTTCTCAGGAGACTGAAGCATGGGGAACTGATTTTTGCAGGATTTAAGTTTATGGTTTTAGAAACCTCTGCAGAATTGATCTGCACAGTTTGGCTTGGTGTGATGATGTGACTCTCTGGCTCTCTCTCAGCAATGGAAGTTCACTGTAGGTTTGGCTCATCAGGATTAAGAATAAGGCACAGAACTCCTACCAAGTTCTGCTGCTTTGACAAGGTCCATGCTTGAAGTGAGTACTGAGCAAAAGAGCTGAAACAACAGTTCAGATATTCTCCCCAACTGCAACAGCTCTCTGCATTAAGAATATTCTCACTTTAAACAACTGCACTTCAATACACATGACAGCTATTTCTAATTGACTCAGCCTTTGCACACAATGTATTTGCTCATCCTCTGCTGCTACCAAGAAGTTACTGTAAAAGAAAATAAAAAAGAAAACAAGATCTGAGCCTAAAATCCCAAGTTGCAATGTATACTTTAGAGAAATATCTACAATTATTTTTATTGTTTGTATCCAGTCTGTTTATTACCAAATGTTTAACACGATGAAGTTCAACAGATAGAACAGCTAATAGTACTAGGTATTGAATTTACAATTGAACACAAAGTGGATGAGTCTATTATAAACCTTATCCAGGGAATGCATTTATGAGGCATCCTCTAATCAGCAAAGAGAGGGGGCATGTTTGTCCTTTCTCTGTTGCTTTGTGAGTTAGTGTTAGTCTGAAAGACTGGCTTGTATCCAGGAAACAGCAGATGCAGGTGGATAGAATTCTTTCCCTTGTCTTTCACTTCAAATAGGTTGGTAGGCAAAATTTAATTATAAAAAGATAACCAGAATTACTTCTTTCACAATTAAAATAGTCATAAATACAAGCTCAGAAGACTCCGCTTACATCTCAGTATATCTTTCCTGACTCTGACTCAGTGGCACATGTTTTAAATGTGATTTTTGCAAGCACTGCTAATTTGAAAAGTTTCAGAGAGTTTTAAATATTTGATTTATTGAGTTGTTTTAATATAGGTTAATTCAGCTTGTACCTACCTTCTCTGGATACTGGAGGACCTGTGGTGTTGGTTTACATTATGAAAAAGGAAACATTTATCTTGTGATATTGATACTATCCTGTTAAGTTGAAATATTCAACTATTCTTAGCAGCATTGGAAAGGCTGATACCAACAAAATAAGATGAATGCTTCCATTTTGTTTCAAAGCAAAGTTCATGAAAATAAAAGGCCATGGTCCCTACTTGATTAAATTTTCTTTGCTCTCTCTGGACATCCTATTATCAAATGAAAATGCAGATAATGGGCTATTTTGATCTGTTTCTGTCTAGATTGGCAAATCATTATCTGTGTCCTCTCATCCATTCACCACACAGAAAAATTATCTCTTAATACTATTAGAATTTCAACAACTATAAAATACTGATATATATGCAATCTTTTTCTCCATAGATCTTAGAAGCCTTCATAAAAAACATTAACATTATTATTTTCTCTTGTCACATAAAAAAGGCTATGACACTCCTTTAGCAAATCAGAAACTGAGGCAGAAAGTATTTTTCAAGGATATCAAACAAGTTTAAATTTTCAACTATACTTTTGGGAAAACACTGGCCAAAACTAGAGATATCTAACCATGCAGTGCTCTTCACACATAATGACCACAACTATAACAGAATATAATCTATAATTATGGCTAGGAATTAGAAATTGTCTAGGGACTTTAATACAAAAGAAAATGCTTTCTTTAAGTTTCTAGAATATTCTTTCTATGTTATTCAGTGATGTGCCATTTGATAATGTACTTTATGCAATAAGGTGAATGAGAAAATCCTAATACTAAATATGGCCATTTGTTTAAGTTAATTGATAAAAGCTGGAGTTTTTATGGCATGTTGGACAATAATTTTATTGATATTATATCTAAGATAACAATTTCATAATAATTTAATACTTATATAAATATTATATTTATTATACACAATATTGTATATTTTTTAAATAATAATTTTATTTTATGTGCTGCCTTGCACTGAAAAAATTTCATCCAGATAGCAATATTTTAGGAAAGAGAATTTTGTCTGGATGAAACAAGAATATCATCAAGAATAGGGTAGACTAAAGCAGAATTGTTCCATTGATGAACATGAGTGCACTTTTTCCTAGATGAATTAAATATTTCCCTACATCTTTTATTTTAAGAATTCCTTAGCTACTTGCTAATATTCCCCTCCAAGCACAGTACTGTTTGTTTTCTGTGTTTGGCTTGCATTCTACCACCCCTTTGACTGCTCTCCCAGCATCTCATTGTCCAACTCAGTAAATAAGTAAGAATTTCCTGGGATTTCCATGAGGAAGCAGAAGTGGAGATGGGATTTTGGATTTCAAGACTACATTTTAACACTACATCAAAACATGTTTTAGTCTTTTACTGGCCTATAACTCAGAGCATACTGCTGCTCAGTTCTTTACCCTCAGTACTTAAGATTCTAAGTGTAGGTACTTCAAGCCACAATGAGTTTCTTGTAGAAACAGATACTCTATAAAAATTATACTCTATTTAAGTTCTTGTGGATAAACTGCAGAGACTGAGGTATCAGTTCAAGACAGAGTGAAGTAGGTTAATGATTAGGATGCAGATGACAGGTTTTGTGTAAAACAAAGTCTTGGAAGTATAAAGTGTATTCTTGGTTACCTTTTTATTTTTGCTAGATTATTTTCTGGTCTACCTATCCATGGGAAAAACCTATGGTCTACCTATTTTCTTGCCATGGGAAAAACAAAAAAAAACATGGTCTACCTGTTTTCTTGCCATGGAAAAAACAAAAAAATGAACCAAACAAAAGCAAAGCAAAACAAAATAAAGAAACAAACCCCAAAAAAACCAAAAAAACCCAAACAAAATCAAACAACTCCCTTATGTGCTGTGACTCATTGATCTAAGAGATTCATAGACTCATGGCCTAAGTAACACAAGCAGATTTTTCCAGGATCTTTCCTTTAATTATTGGACAAACCACTTATATTCAATATGCTAAAGCTTCTATTTACAAGAATCTCTCTATTTTTGTAATTAGAAATCTTAAATTTGAATAAAAGAATAGTTAAAAAAATTTTTCAATACAACTACCTGAATGGTTTCAATATAAAACATTGCAAATTTTGCCCATATTGCTAATAAACTGCAATTCTGAAATCAATCTCGTATTCAGTTTGAGTTTTAGGAGTCTAGATATGCTTTTCAAGGTTATAGAGATGTTTGTCATGGTTTTACAATGTCTGGTTTCCAGTTAAGGGGCTATTACCCTCGGGGACAGGACCTAGTGGAGCGGCCTAGTTTTGAAGAGCCAATCAGCTGGCTAAGTTTGAAGATTGACACCTGGTTAAACCACTTGAAGGAGTTGAACACACTTCTTTGGAAAAGCGCATTTAAAAGTGAGCAAAGCCCGGGAAATCTCTCAAAAGGCTTTGGGCTTTCAAAGAGGTGATTGGGCAGCCTGGGCCCACACAGCTGAGTTGGGCTGGGCCTGGCTGGGCCCAGGCTTGTGCAGCCTGCTGGGCCTGGTTGGCGTGTGGCTCAGCTGAGATTTCTGCCACTGCTGGGCCGTGCCACTGAGACTGTCCCAGCACAGTGAGCAACCACGCGGGCTGCATGGTCAGAATCAGGGCAGCCTGGGAAGTGCTCCGTGGCCACAGCTGGCTTGCAAATGAGCTTTGTTTTACCCCAGGACCAGCACTGGGGATGGCCCCATGGCCAGACCTGGACGTCCCCAAGGCCACAAGTGGCTGGCACATCGAGTGGCTGCCAATGGCCTTGTCCAGGGGTTAGGGTTAGGTTAGGGTTAGGGTTAGGGTTAGGGATGGGGTTAGGGTTAGGGTTAGGGTTGGTTAGGGTTAGGGCCCCATGACCAGACCTGGGGATGTCCCTGAGGTCAGGAACAGCTAGGGCCAGGAGTGGCTGCCAATGGCCTTGTCCAGGGGTTAGGATTAGGTTAGGGTTAGGGTTAGGGTTAGGGATGGGGTTAGGGTTAGGGTTAAGGTTGGTTAGGGTTAGGGCCCCATGACCAGACCTGGGGATGTCCCTGAGGTCAGGGACAGCTAGGGCCAGGAGTGGCTGCCAATGGCCTTGTCCAGTCGTGGCCACATAGCCAGGACTGCACGGCCTCGGCACAGCTCGCAATGAACTTTACATGGCCACAGCCGTGCTGTGGACAGAAGGAGCAGAACAGCAGCAGAAGCTTTTCTTGTTTTTGGTGTTTTGCATGAAGAGAAGCGCTGAGGGGAGCCGGCAGCCAGCGTGGCTCACATGGTGTTGGCAGAGACCACGTGAGCAGCAGTGAGAGGCATAGCGAGGGATCTCTGCAATGCAGAGTCTGGATGAGATCAACTTTTCAGCCTTGCAGAAGTCTATAAAAACTGTTTCAACTGATAAGGCTTGAGAACAAATTAACCTACAAACCTACGAACACCAATTCTCTTCTGAATCAGGAAAAAGAAGGGGTGAAGACACATAGAGAAAACAACATAGGACACTGAGGTCAGTAAAGCAGGAGTCAGATTCTAGAAGGGAGGGGATTGAGGAGATGTCTCAGTCTTAGGCTGAAATTCTTTTGTGAATTTGGTGAAGCCATATTTTTGATATATTTTTGATATCAAGCTCCATTTTTTCCTGTAATTCATGAAGTGCATGGGGCGATGCAGCACTCACCTGCAGCCTATGCAAAAAGGGCTCGTGCTGGAGCATGTGGATACTGGAAAGCTGTGATCCAATGAGAAGCTTGGACAGAGAGAAGTGACAAAGGGATAGAAGAAGAAAAACCTCTGTTTCCAATGATAAGAGAACATTCGTTTTTATGATAGAACAGCTCATTCTTAAAACAGTACCCCATAGCCCATGAAAGCAGCTTTGAGAAAGCTGCAAGACTTTCACACTGCAAACAGATTTTCCTTTCTTGGCGGCTGATTCGCTGTGACATTGAAGCCATGAGAGAACTGTTTCTTGTGGAGAAGTCCCCATGGCACAGCAGGAGAGATTCCTCTCCCTAAATGGACTGAAGAAAGACTATTTTAGAGATGGTAAACTGACTGAAAATCCCAGGTTTAGTCTCTTTACAATGTCAGCGGGAAGGAAAAGAGGATTTGTGGGGAGGAGAAATGTTCTGAAGGTTTATTCTTATTTCTGATTATTTTTTCTTTTAATTGTGTATTAATAAAGCTTTTTTTAATACCCTTTAAAATATTGAGCCTGTTTTGCCCTCCTCCTAATCTAGATGTCAAAGGAGGAAATTAATAAATAATTCTAGTCGGGTGCATTAGCGTTTGGCCAGCGCTAAACCCACTACAATGTTTTAAGCCAGAATTTTACAAAAAGGGTCACTCTCACCTTTCTCAATTAAATCTGTGAAAAATCAGTAGATTATCTCTTTTTCATTCCTCTACCCCCTCTCACTGGGAGTCCCAGGTCAAGGTTTTATGTACATATTTAGGACTAGAATAATCATGTCCAACACCTGATACATAACTTAGCTCTCTCCCTGCCACCTCACTTGACAATGAATTTTGACTTCTCATTAGAAAGATATTGTGCAGTCATAGCAACAAAATGGATAAACAGTGTGCTGACACCACCTGCAACATCCTCAGTGATGGCTGTGAAATAAAATACCCTGAACATGCTTTCAGAGGAGTTAGAGCAAGGAGCCACCATTATGGGTTCTACTGGGTTTTGCCATGTTTTTATTGCTCCTTGTCCAGCATGCCCTTCAGTCCTTCTCCTCCTAAAGCTTACAGAGCTTTAAAGCACTTCCTTAAAAGTGCAGTTGTACTCAGGGTGAGAGAACAGAAACACCTTCTAAGAATATGACTTGTGATTCTCTCTCATCTGCTGCACTCGTAATGTGAACAAGGAGATTCACAGACAGGCAGACAGAAAGACAGACCAAATTTGACTGCCATGTTATGGACTTGATATGTGAAATTAAAGATGAGTGACAATCCAGGGTGAATTTTCTCAGCTGTCATTTGTGTAAGAAGGAATTTTTAACAGATTTTCTTTTTTTTTTTTTTCCCAATAATTTAACTGTTTGACTTCAATTGAAGGTAGATGGCTTGGCAGTCATTTGTTTCTGAAGTAAATGAAAGTGAGGAAAAGCATCTGACACAGTTCAATTAATTTATTGATGAAGAACATAAGAAACCTTTACCAACTGAAAACTTAAAATATGTTACCAACAATCCATGTATCATGGTTCTGAACCAGTTAAAAAGGAGGCCAGCTCAGCATGACTTTTCAAGCTGCCTTCATACTCTATTTCTTTAAAACATATAGTTTTATAAAATTTAATAACCCCCCCATCTGCTTATCTTTAGAGAAAATGTACCAAAAAATATCAATATCTACCAGACACACAAATTATTATTTTGCCATCTATTTAACAATTTTGAAAACAGAAACATAAAAGCAACAGAAAACCATCTAAGCCTGGTACAAGGAAGAAAGACTTAATATTTATATAACAGAACCAAAGGCTATATGAAGTTTAATAAGTCTCTTGATGTAAGTTTTGGAAGTCCAGTTCAGAGCTTAATATGTCACAGAATGTACCTTCATATACACATTTTGAAATATCCCCTTGAGAATATGTTATTGGGTAAAATAAACTAGTTTATAAAGATGTAGAATTGGTTAAGGAATGATTCTCTATTTTTTTTCTTTTCTTTCCCCCCCCCCACCCCATCTCTCAATTCCTTAGTTATCATGATACAACATGGAGCTTTCCAACATTTTTTGTATCTGCAATACACCACAAAGCATACACATATTTATAACTTCTTAATTGATGTTCATAATAGCTGTGATTTCCAGACCGTGCTCTTTCCCAAACACTGGATGTGTCATAAACTGTGTAGTGCCTAGCACTGCAGAAAAAGTAGCATATTCTGCTCTTCATGAAGTTCATAATGATTCAATCCTTATATTGTAGCCTTCATTTCACTAGGACTGGTAGTGTTACAGCCCAGCAAAGGAGCGAGTCAGCTGATATTGCTGACATTACCTCAGCAGGTAAGAGAGAGCATATTTGAAGATTTGAGGTGTGGTAGATCTCTGGGTGATTTTCTGTGGGAGGAAACATCTCTTTCTGCAGAATGTTGCCTTATATATTTTAAAAAGCACACCTGCTGCAAGAGCTCTTCAAGGAAAAATGTGATTTTTTTTTAATTTTTTTTTTCCCTCAGTGACTTGCTGGTTTATTCCAATATATGAATGCAAGATTTCAGTAATTCCCAACTTCCTCTTCTGTCTTATCACTGTTCTGGAAAAATAATGTGTGCCCCTTCATAAAAATAAATATGTTCTATTTGCTGCTACCATCACAAGAAAAGTTAGTATTATTCTAAAAATGTGATTTAAATAGATCCCATTTCTGCTCTGGATAGCAAACATAGAAACTATTTTGTGATTTAAAAGATCTATTTCACTTTTATTGAAAATTGAGATGAAAGAGAAGAAAGGAAGAAAAGAGGGAAAAGAGAGAAGAGGGGATGATGGAATGGAGCATGGAGAGAGGGAAAAAAGGGAAGGAAGAAGGGAGTGGGAAGGGGAGGGAGGGAGTGCGGGAGGGAAAATAGGGAAGGGAGGGAGGAAGTGGCAGAAGGAAGTGGCGGAAGGAAGGAAGGAAGTGGCGGAAGGAAGTGGCGGAGGAAGTGGTGAAGGAAGTGGCGGAAGGAAGTGGCGGAAGGAAGGAAGGAAGTGGCGGAAGGAAGGAAGGAAGTGGCGGAAGGAAGTGGCGGAAGGAAGTGGCGGAAGGAAGTGGCGGAAGGAAGTGGCGGAAGGAAGGAAGGAAGTGGCGGAAGGAAGTGGCGGAAGGAAGGAAGGAAGTGGCGGAAGGAAGTGGCGGAAGGAAGTGGCGGAAGGAAGTGGCGGAAGGAAGGAAGGAAGTGGCGGAAGGAAGTGGCGGAAGGAAGGAAGGAAGTGGCGGAAGGAAGTGGCGGAAGGAAGTGGCGGAAGGAAGTGGCGGAAGGAAGTGGCGGAAGGAAGTGGCGGAAGGAAGTGGCGGAAGGAAGGAAGTGGCGGAAGGAAGGAAGGAAGGAAGGAAGGAAGGAAGGAAGGAAGGAAGGAAGGAAGGAAGGAAGGAAGGAAGGAAGGAAGGAAGGAAGGAAGGAAGGAAGGAAGGAAGGAAGGAAGGAAGGAAGGAAGGAAGGAAGGAAGGAAGGAAGGAAGGAAGGAAGGAAGGAAGGAAGTGGCGGAAGGAAGGAAGGAAGGAAGGAAGGAAGGAAGGAAGGAAGGAAGGAAGGAAGGAAGGAAGGATTTCATGTCCTTGTGTAACCTTACAAGAGCTAATCTTATCTTATTTCAAGAGAAAGATACAAAATGTCCAGCTGACAGCCCTAATTCCCTAAAGAAACCTCAATATTCCACAGACAGAACCCCCAAATCTAGTTTCCATAAATCGTTTGTGATGGCCAATATATCAAGGACAAAAACCGAAGTTTTGCTAACAAGAAAGTTCCTCCATTCCAATTTAAGATATTTCAACTGAGAGTTTTCTAGCCATGATCTTAACATGCAAGGCACACACAAAGTTGACAAAGGAAATTATTGAAGACAGTGTCCCACTGTAATTAAAACAGTGGAAAGGCAGAATGCAGAAACTCTCCCACCCACCATTCACCCTTCCCATCCTAATGCAAGTAGAAATACATGCTTTGTAGACCACAAATACCCAGGCTGATTAATTACATGGCTATGCAATATTACTCATGCATTCCTCCTGAAATGTCAAAAGGATTAGGAGTGCCACATCTTTCCTCCCCAACTCTAATCTAAAGGAGCCCTGCTGAAATGAAAACAGTGCAATTACTTTTGTACACTGTCAATTTTACAATAGGGGAAAAAAAGAGCTTTACAAACAGCAAATAATTATACCACCACTTAATGATTGATTTAACATAGAAAACCCATCTAATTCCTTTTGTCGTTACAATCTACAGTACTAACACTCCAACAATGCTGCCTTAGTGGTTTGGCATTACATTAGCATTAAGAATAATGCTAATATAAAACCTAGCCTAACTTTTTATATTGTTAATCTGCATCAATGCACTGTACGTCCGGTGTATTGTGAGACCTATTAGTGTAGCAAACATTTGGGGTGATACAATGCAATGTAGCAGCATCATTTCAAGAAAGGGACTTGTGCAGAATTTCATGCATTTGAAAAATTAGCCTCCTACAAGGCAGTCAGAGTAAGGGGGCATGTACTTTCCATTTTGCTGCAAACAGTAGCCAATGAGCTAAGTCATACTGCACAACACAATTATATGTTTCCAAGCCCTGCCTACTTCTAAAGTGATCTTATTGAGATGATTGCTGCCCCATCTTTTGGCTTTGAGATGGAGATGGACTTAGTTCTGATATTATTTATAGAATTGGTACTGCATTGGGATGGAAAGGTCTTTTAAAAGTATATAGGAGAGCCTCATTTCATACTACAGGATTTTGGAACAATTGTTCATTTCTATTTAAATACACAGCACTTTAATAATTGCTGTATGAATTCAGTAAGAAGCAGTACTAGTCTTGTAGTTCTAACCAAACATACAAATAAAATGGAGGCCTAATATGAACAAAATAAGGAAAAGGAGCATTCTTGCCTTAATATTGCAGATTTCATTGTATTTCAAGTGGTCTATTAATTCTGTAGGCAGCAACTTTTCAGAACTTCTGAATTGCTTCTGAACAGAAATAAATCTGAAAAGGTGAAGGATGTTTTATGAGTTTCAGGCTTGGGCCAGAACAGGTTAATTTGTGAATGTTTTTTAAAACACGGACATATTCAATACCTGGTGTAGCAGAAAGAACAGGTAGAATTGGTCATGTATATATATCTGATATCAAAATTCAGGAAACTTGATTGTCTTGCCCATTCACATATTTGATGTAGTGTCAATGAGGGTTTTAGCTTTCCATTCATCTCTAATAAGAATGAAATGAACATAACAAGCATTGAAATAGAGTGAAAGAGCTGCAGTATGAAATTGTACCCTTGAATATCCCATCAGAGAAGGCTGTAAATTCTGCACTTTCCATTTCTTGGTCAGAAAACACGTGGACTAAGAATGAAAGTGTGAAATCATTAGAGTTTATATCTCAGCCTGGCTGTAAGCTTTGGCCTATTTCTTTAGAAGTGTCACTACTTCCTGTTTAACATATCGACCTGCCTATTTGGCATTTGACAGCAGTATTGAATTTTTGCTGAATTTTATGCCTCAGGAAGGACATAAAGTAACAGGTTTTCCCCTGGGCTCCCCCCTCCACAGCCTCAAATTTACTATGAACTTCAGAAACACTTTGTAATCTCATGTAAATATGTTATGTCTTCTTTTCTGTTGGAAGCAGCCCTGTTTTTTTGCAGGAAGGGCAATGGGGCACTGGGGGTAAGGGTTTCCTTGACTCTAGAGAAGTTGCTTCAAAACAATACAAAGCACAAGTAAATAAATGTCCCTTTTATGTTTTCTCCCCACATTTTATTGGCTGATTTGGGTGGATCTCAGCAAGTAAAGTTCTCTTTCATGATCTCTCTTTGTGGTCTCCTGCTATCTTTTTCTTCCTTTATACTTTCACAAAGCCTGGGCTCTAGGCTGGAACTGCCAATGTGGTGGCAAAGGGTCTGAAAGGCAATTATTGCAACACTGAAAAAGAAAATAACCAGTCTTTTTCTTTTTTCCTTTTTAAGATTCAAAGCCAAATTTTAAAAACCTTTCAGCTCCTTATTCCCAGTAGAGAATGAGTTCCAGATGAAATCAAGATATTCAGCCCAAGTGGATATCATGACACTCAGCACTAAAATTTTGAAATACTATGGAATTTTCAGGGCTTGTATTGCCGTCTGAATACTGCATAGAGCTATCAGAAAAACATAGACATAGAGGATTCTTAAAAGTCACCAAACCAAAATTAGTTAACGAGGAGATCTGAGGCAAAACACCCCAAAAAACTGACTTGCAATGATACTAAAATTCAGGTGTGCAGAGCTTTGCTGCTGTAACACAGAGTCTCAGCATCTTCTCTTCACTTCAGGTGTCTGAGACATGGAGTGAAGCATGAGGGTCTGGTGGGTTCTTTGAAACATGCCCAGGATGAGAAGAGTTAGGAAATGGACAGTTGAAGAGTATGTGTGGGTGTGTCTGTGTCTGTGTCTGTGTCTATGTGCCTGTGTTGAAGGGACATAGAAATGTCTTCAAGATGCCTAGGGATCACTTGAGAAAAAAAAAAGTGCAATGTGCTAAAATGGACCATAATTCTTCTTTTCCTCACTGGCCGCATGACAGAGAAGGTTGTTGAGAGAAGACGTGTCTTAGAGGCTTCTTCAGAGTCTCAAAAGAGCATTGTTTATAGGCTACAGATCCAATTCTTCCTCCTCCTCCTTCCCTGATCCGCAGCTTTTAGATACAGTAATTCTAGGTTCCACTTCACAGGAGACAATTAGATTTACCAATATTTAATTTTAAAGCACAGAGTGTTCATGACTGCAATAACTTCAGTGAAGGGACAGGGACACCCAGAGCTCATAATTCAACTAGAATTTCGCATTCTAAAACTTTCCTGTTGCTGAGCCCATTCTTTCTAACCTTTCATTTTTCCTCTTTGTCACTTTGCTCTGCCAGCATTCAGCATTACTATTTTTTTCAATTACTCTCAAATTTTCATCCACTATACTATGGATGCCTTTAAAAGTTCTTTCCTTTTTTCTTCTCTTATCTAATAGGTCATGAAAAAAACTTATGTCTTCCTATTTTGTTCTTTCTTTTATTTTTCTTTCCTTTTTATTTAATTTTTTTAATAATTTCTTCTTTGCATAGATTTATCAGAGGGGGACAAGAGTGATGAAGTTCTTTACTGCTGGGTAGGAATAACTGAAAAGACCACAATTACAACAGAGAGGACGAGGTTCTACATCTAGTTAGTTACTTAGCTCAGGCACAGGAAATAATAATCATTTACACAAAGGAAATCCCACTGCATAAAACTATCTGGAAGTTAGTTTTGTTTCACTTTCACTCATTTCTGTTTCACTTTCACTCATTTCTGCCAGACTTGATGACACATTAACTTTTTTTCTTTTTTTAATCTGTTAGTATATTAACCATCTTTAACCATCTCTAAGGTGATAGAGTTCTAAGTTCTTATCAGAAATTATTCTTTTGCTCTTGGTCAAAATAGACTTTAAAAATTATGGAGAAAATCTGAATTACATCACTGACTAGTGTGATAATCATATTTTATTTTAAACTGCAGTTGTGGACATTTCTGGAGTCTCTTTATCAGAACAAAAGAAATATGAACCATCCTTCTGTGACTCCATTTTTCCTCTTGAATGTTCTGTTAGATAAGGAGTCAAGACTGAAGATGCAGTGATCCACGGAAATGGACATGAATATGATTAAATGAGATTTAGGGATCAAAGAAGCTTATAATAAAAGTTTAACAGATGGGACAGCAGGAGCAGGTAGAAACCAAGCAAGTACGTGGAGGGCAGAACACTGAAGATGTGTCTCCAAAGAGAAGTCCTAAGCACAGACACAAACAGCTGGAAAATTATTTGGTGTCCTAGCACCTAGCACTTTGGTCTCCTAGCATTTCATCTGGAAATTCGGGGCCAACTCTTAACTCTCTGGGTTTTTCAGGCTATTGAGGTGCTATTTAGTAAAATATCTGATCCAATTTCACTATTTGCAACCAGCAAAGGGGATCACAGGCATTCCCTGCTCCTTTCCCACAGTGTTTCTCTGGGTAATATCAGATGTATTGTTTCTGATACTTTGACTAGGCAGGTAAATTTCTCATTTTGAAATTGTTATTAATGGTTGGGTGATTTTCTACAAAATTAGTGTTCTGAATAGTTATTGTTATTGAATAGTTATTTAGGTAGGCTTTACAGATGACACAAAGAGAATGGAAGGAATGGGGTGATAGAAGGGGAATGTAAAGTAGAATAAAATAGTTTTGTAAACACTGGGTGAGGCTCTCTCAGTCAGTATTACCTAAGCACAGCTTTAAAAGCCAGGGAGTTGACTAGAGTCAACTCAAAGTCTGGTAGTCCAGTAAGAATCTGCCAAAATCTAAGAAAAACCAGCTGGCTCTCAGTCAGAATACAATTCTTGTGTAACTTACTAATTTCATTTCCATCCAGATTTGAAAACGTGGACTACTTCCATCGTTATTATCTGGTCCAGTAGGCCAGATAATCTTGATGAAATTCACCCTCTTTTAAGTCACATATTAATCAAATGAGAGCCTACTCAGGTGACCCATATTAGCTTTATTAGACTGGTCCTTTCACAGACTTAATAGACAAAGTCAAGCATCAAGAACAGAATAATTCCTCACAAGGTCCAAGCCTATCCAAAGGGAAGTCATGAAGTACAATGCAATGACTCCATTCATTTCCAAAATCTTTATGAACAGATTCACCAGGGAGCTAAAGACTGCTCTATAAAATGAACATATTCCTATGCCTTCCAGCATGGTCCCAGCTGTTCACAGTCTCTTCCGCTGACACCAGGACTTCATCAATCTTTGATCTCATCTCCAGCTGCAAGTTTTAGGATCTCATCCTAAAGAGCAAGCACAATGCTAAAACAGTTCCACAACTACTGCTTTAAGAGGCGGTAAAGAAGAAAATATATAGAAGTCTATTTCAGCTGACACAGCCCTTGTTCCCCACTCCGAAAAAGGTTTCAGATCACAAGCTACTCCAAATTTTACTTAAACTTTGTAAGACACTATTTTCCATATGGGAGGCTGCCAATTTTTAGTGGAGTTAACATTATGTTCATACAATATAAACAAGGACTACACAGGTCCATCCACACCAGTAAATTAAATGATCCCCAGGAGTGGCCTTTGTCATTGCAGCTGTTGTTTTAAATTCTGTTTAGGGATGGATGCATGGGAAAATGACAGATGACCTCAGGCAATGTCCTGCAAGGATGAGTCCAACTCTTTAGAAGTACAGATGAGGCTTTTCCAGTGTCCAAGCACATCCTTTAATTTAATGGTGTGAGCAGACAGAACAGTATTCACCACGCTTACCAGTAAATGGGAGAAACAGCTTTAATGACAAAATCATGTTCAATTTTCCCTCCAAAGGTACTTAAAATTCTCAGGTAAAGACTCGCTTTTAAATTAGCTCCATACAATGGTCAGTGTAATTAACCTTTTCTGCACAGTATTTTCCTAATAAAAATGGCAAAGCTTCTGGTGGTGAAACTGGAAAAGGGCTTGAGAAACTGATACTTTCACAAAACAATAAATCAAAAGTGTCAGTTTTAAAGATAAATATACAAAAAATAATGATTTGTTAAGTTCTGGAATGTCGTAAGTCTGAAATGACATTCATAAGGACACTAATGAAAGTGGTACAAATACTAATTATTATTACTACTGTTGTTGTTGTTGTTATTGATATTGAAATTGGTAATAATATTATTAGTATTAATATTATTAGTAGCATTATTCAGCAACACCAGAGCTCTACCACATTCTCAAGAAAGGCTATCAAAAGTTTGAATAAGCTTCCATGAAAATTACTCATAATTCTCTGACAAAGTTGATGCAGTGATGTGTTACTAAATCTGAATGATTTTTCTCAGGTTTTTTTTTTTAATGCTCATTAGTAATTAATTTTTCTTCTTTAAAGAAGATGAGGTTTTCTTTGCATAAAAATGAACCATGGGCAATTTCCAACAGAATGAATTAGTCTTTTTCTTAGCATGCTTCAATAAATAGCCTAGGCTAGGATATTGAAAAGGCGCTTCAGTGACAGAGGTTAGTTAATTTCTCATGTGATTTTGAGTTAATTATTTGTTGAGGAGGAAGAAAATTTCATACCTTTTTTTTTTTTTTGGTAAAATTAGGGGCAAAAAAATGCCCTGGGGCCAGTAGAGTACAATGTTTAACCTCAGGGATAAACAGGGCAGCAGTTAGGCAGTAGGCTCTGGTTCATAGGTGTTCTGGTTTGGCAAGCTCATTAGCCATGCAAAAAAAGTTTATCTTTGAGATATTATAGGAGTAAAAGGAAAAGTTTGGAATCAGGAAAGTCAAATACCTTCTCTCATGCCCCCAGTGAGTATATTTCATGTATACATATCTGTGGCACAATTCTTAACAAATTAAATGGCGACTGTGGTTTTCAGTTGTCCTATTTAGTCAAATAAAGACATACATTAACATATATATATATGTATATAAATGGTGTCAGCTTTCACCAGACGATTGTGGCCAACATGAAAAAGTGAGGAAGTTCTCTGTGAAAAATGCATCAGTGCTTGGAATTAAAAAAACCCAAACAAACAAACAAAACAAAATACAGAATTTGGGGCAGTTTTGTTTAACCAACATAGAAAAGCTGGAATAGCCTTACCAAAATAGTTCTATCCCACAGCATGATCTTGCTTGTATCCCTTCTGACTCCAGCTGCTTGCCTACTAGTCAAGTGCACCTAAAGGACTTGATGGACTAAATGTGTCCTGATATTCAGGAATATGTGGTGATATTGACAAATGCTCACTGTAGTCCAGAATGAGGGAGAACCACCCAACTCATTTTCATCTATGACCTACTGGTATAGTAAGCATTAATTTGAATGAAGGTCTTGGAAATGCAGGAGCTTGCTCATTACTTTCTGTTCTCTGTCACATCTATTGTGTGACCTACTGCCTCTGCTCCTCTGTTTTACTCTCAGACCAGCTGCTGTTAACCATTATATTTTTTCTCTTTACCATTTTTTCACTCAAAGATATAATAGGCAGTTATTCTGAACTCTGTATGATCTAAGGAAGTCTTGGGAAAGAGAGAGACACACATGTATGTCTGTAGTGTTGAGGGAGATTACAGAGTACAAAATAAAGTAATATCTGCATTCCTTGGTATGCTTTAAATTTGACTTGATGCAGAATTATCAAGCAAAGTTATCTGACCTGTGTTATGCAGGAGGAGTTACACAAGGTCCCATTTGGACTTAAAATCTATGAATCTATAACAGCAATAGAAAGTACATATAAGGTGACCTTCCCAGATTCACAGTAATCTTCAGTCGAGAATGTCTTATCTGGCTATCCATGCAACAAAAAAAGGGTTATAACCGACAATCTCAAAAACACTTTAGTATATTTTAACAGCAAACAAGGTCATTTGCAATAGTTCATCAGTTTTCAGACAGCACTTGAGTTTTTTAATTTGGGTTTTCTGTTGGGATTTTATTTGGTTTTGATTTTTTGTTGCTGTTGTTGTTTTTTTGTTTGTTTTTGAGGGTTTTTTTTTTAACTGCAGATTGAAACGGGGGTTGGCAGGGATAATTTTTAAAGTCTGCTGGGAAAGATAACATTTAGTTCCTAGGATAAGGGGTCTTGTCAAGAAGTGTCCTGACAAATGTCCGCTTTTTCAGTGCCCATAGAACACCAGTACATAATGAGACAATTGCTAAGACACCATTCCTTTGCTTTTACTCCCTTGATTAGTGATAACTATAATTTATTTGAAAGAGCACAAGAAATGACTGGACCGAGCAATGTGTCCTTCAGATGTAACCTTAGTAGATACTTAATTCATGCCATTTGTTGACCAAAGCAGAGTGGGTCAAATGCCCTTGTCTGGTCTATGATAGCAGAAAAAAGAGTGTGTAAACAGTTCCAACAGTGTGAACCATGATGAATTGAGCAGCCTGAGGTCTCTGGATGAAAGAGGAAGGGGTTTCTGGAGGCAGCATGAGGACGAACTGCACTGCAGGGGGGCAGATAGAGAAGAATTATGTCTTTCACTTCCTGACTCCTGAACATGAAGTGTAGATGAGAGAACAGTGTAGGGAGCCCATATCTACTATGGGATTTTTTTTTCTCTTCCCTTAGGACAGTCTTTCTGGGGCAGAAGTGTCTCCAGGACTGACTGTACTTTCCATGCGGTCACATCTCTCCACAGTGGCGCTGTTTTAATTTGCAATCCCATTCTACCTCCACTTCAGCCCCTGTGTCCTGCTAATACATGACAGTGGAGTGCTTTTGCTGAAAAAGAGGGTAAATGAAGGGCAGATCTGGCAACCTCCAGCCTGTTTTCTCATGTCCTGCCTTCTGACATACAGTGATAATGCTGTCCCTATTATCTGTCCTTCAGCAATAGAATATATGTGTTTGCAGAAAGCAGTGGGCTAGGGTTAGGAACCTCATTCAGATAAGATATCCCATGTATCTTCATCAGGAAGTGCACTGAAGAAGCTCCACAGCTGACCAAAGATTTTAAATGGACCAAAGAGAGAACTCCACTTTGATTCATGTTTTTCCCCAGGACTCCTGCCCCACACATGCATTACATTGTTTCAAGGGCTCAGTGAACAGTAAGGCATCTAGCTCTGCTGAAACAAACAAGCAAACAAACAAGCAAACAACAAACCAAAACTCTAAAAGCCAATAAAAACAAAAACAAAAACAAAACCCACAAAAACAAAAGTGGGGACAGTTTACTTTATAGTCCAATGTCCATAGACAGTGAAAACATGAGTTAGTCCATCTCAGCTGGCCAGGGACCAGAGCTAACTCCCTGACATAGGTCACAAAGTCAGTAAAAGAATATTCTTTATCTCCATCTCTGTTTGTCTTGTTCAAGGCCATGAGCTTGGTGCCTTTATCAATCTGCCTTTCTCACTTAGCTGCTTTGCTTGCAGTTAAAGTTGCTTGTTCTGTTTTGCAACATAAAAGATAGTTCCTGACATGAATAGGAAATTATTCTCTATAGTGGGATGATAGTGAGATGATATATTACAGGTAAGGATTTTAGAATTCTACAGTATGGCATAGTATTTCTACTATACTCTTTATGTCTTTAAACCTGAACTTTAGCTAGACTGTCAGTGACCCAGACACAGCAGAATACATCATTATCCCATATTAATGTCCCTTAATCCTTCCTGGTTTTTGTTTGTTTTTTGTTTGTTTTGGTTTTTTTTTTTTTTAACTACTCTCAAGAAAGCCACTTAATAAGGACAGAATGTCAATAACTAAGATAGGGATTGTGTGGGGCTGGAAAACATAATTTGTAACCAAGCAGATGTTTTATCCTGGGTACAGAACAGGGGAAAATATCAATGGTCTCCTAAGGCAGCCCACCTGGAATCCTGCTGCCTCTCATGTCCTGAAAACATGTCAGGAATGCTGCAGATTATGGAGGGTTATGGAGACAACCTGTTTCCTTCCCTTGTTGCTCAAAAATAAGAATCTATTGTCTTATCTCCTTAGGAAAGCCCTTAGTATGGATAGGACTCAAGATCAAACAAAAGTGGGCTGACGACTTTGGAACCAGATTCCTGATCCACACTTTCAAACATGCATTCTGATGCATAACTTATTCTGCAATCAGAAATGCTTTTCTAATTTTAACTATGGAAATTCAAAGGTAACTTATTTCACCAATACCACAAAGAACTGAATCCCAGGAAAAAAAATGGAATGGGAGGTGATCATACCCTGGGACATGACATGCTCTCACTATCTTTTTAATGGACTGTAATGACTGTGCAGTCTTTTTATTCCAATGATTATATTCATTTACATAAAGAAGGAAAATCAAAATCTAGTAGAGGAATCAGGACATGGAAATGTAATATATAATTTTGTACCAAGCTATAAATAAGACTTCACCAAAAATGAAGCAGTTGCCTCTGAGGTCAAAGGTTCCCTATTCCAGAATCCTCCAGAGCAACATCCTGTCTCCAAAAGAGAACAGTAGAAGACATTTAGTGAAATAATAAGATGGATCAAACAACTACTGAGTGATTTCTTGCTGATACATTTCCCCAGCTCCTGGCAGTTTGTGATGCTGGCACATCTTGAAGGGAAACTAGCATCCTTTCCACAGCACTTAATAACCTCCCCTGGACCCATTCCTTCTGGACTTTTCCACTGCTTTTTTTAATCCTCTTGAATCCTCAGAAACATCCTGTGGTGATGAGAAATTCTATTTAATTGTGTGTTGCATGAAAATTGCCTTCATAGATTACAAACATTTTTGTCCAAGAATCTCTTAGATACACCCTGATTTCTGTGTTTTAAAGACTAATGTCAGAGCGATTCCTTTCCCTTTCTCTTCCTGTGCCTGACTCTGTGAGAGGCCTCTGTGAGACACTTGACACCATGACCATTTTCTCAAGCTTCAGTGCTTGACTGATGAGTCCTTCGTTGCCCAAAATCCATCCTCAAACACAGATAATTTGCCACTTTTTCTTACTTTCCTTTTCCTGCATCTGAAACGTTACTTTTTTAAAAGCTGTGAGAACTGCAAGGAATATTTAAAATAGGGCAATACCTTACGCTCTTTCCGAGGCAGCTACTTTACACCTCTGTTAGCCCAGTTTCACGCAGGAGCCCCTAAATAAATGGGAATGTACTATTACAGAAGGCAGGCATTTAAACACTCTCATTCTCCATCTATGGGCCCAGAATCTGCTTATTATTCATTTGTGAGGGGATGTTTTGGCCCTATGAGCAGTGGAACAAACCCTCAAGATAAGTAACGTCTGAGGCAGCTGCTTGAGTGGATCCATCATTATCACTCGAATACGCTCTGTGGATAAACAGAGGCCTTCAGTCCCTGGGGCTGCTAATCTGACACCTTTCATGGAGCACTAAAAGAATTCACTTAAAATTAAAAACAATGCACAGCTGTTTCAATGGATAAGTCATGCCATTTGCATGAGGATAATGGATAATCAATATACAATGGTGACACAAATTAAACGTGGATTAAATAGTCATTGTTCCACAGCTATGCTCTATGTGATTTTCCCAGATACTGTGTGATAGTCCTGTATTTTTTATTACTGCTTCGAGAAAAATGCATTTTCTTCTCTTGGAAAATGCTTTTTCTTTATCAGTCACACACTGGTACAAAACAAACAAATGAAAGTGCTAATTTTCCCTGTTTATCTACCACATCAAAGTTTACTTTTTGAAGAGTGATAGAGATTTCTGAGGGGAACTATTTCTTTTTATTTCATTCCTCAGATATTCTTGGTGCAAGAGATTCTGGGAATAGGCCAATTATGATAGGGCATGGTGAACTTAACTAATTCTGAAAGTTTTCTTGTTTCTGATATACATTTTCTGTGGTTGATATGGAGATACAGACTCTAGGATATAAGGCAGACATCATAAGGATGAATCATTCCCTGGAGATGTCTGTCTCCCTCCACACAGTATTAAGGGAGCCAAGGCAAACTGCTTAGTTTAGGAGTCCAAATTCTTGGTGGCTACAATTCTTTATATGAACCTTATTCCTATTTCTTTTTAAAGAGTTGTCTGACAACATTCAGATTTAAAAGATATTCCTATTTTCAGTTTACTCATACAATAATAATGAAATATTTCAACACCATTAATGCATTTGAACCCACATTTAGGCAACATTAGGACACACAGCTACTTCCAATGTAGAAGTGTGACCTGAGTGATTTATGAGAATTTCTTTGAGGGAGAAATAGCAGACCCATGAAACTTTAAGCTCTGACCATTCTTCTCTTTAAGATTTAGTTGGAATTTAGGGACTGAACTCCTGTAGTCGCTTTTGAAAGAATTAAGTTGCAGTATCCAAAATTTCACCCAAGCCTCAGTGACAGAGAACATCTGAAAGAGGGAGCTGGAGGAAGTTATGCACAGGACAAAAGGTTGTATTTAGACTCTGAATATAGCTCTTAATAATTTCAGATAAGTCAACCAAAAACCCATAATTAATAACAAAAAGTAATAATGAACTTCTGTCTAACATACACTACTTAACTAACCTCAATTCAAATCACTGACCTAGAAGTATTAAACTCTCTTTCCTATTACTAATCAGATGAAAGAAGCAGCAACTGCTCATAGAAATGACTTTTTTTTTCATTTGATTCACTGAGATAAATTAGGTTCTCTTCAGTCTGTGTGATATTTTTTCACAGGCAGACCTGATGCCAAAAATCCCACTACTTCTTTTTATTTGTCAAAACTTTTAGGGAGAGACAGAAAAGTGCGGAGTGTTAAAAATCAGAATTATTTTAGTCATAGTTGAATTATTTTAGTCATAATTATAATCTTAAGAAATTTTCATCCATGTAAGAAAATCCTTTATATTGGAAAATATTGGAAAGTCCCATTCTGCAGCTTCACCCTGTCATTTTTCTTTCAAAATTGAATATTTCTATATTAATGATGAAGGAAATTATGAAGGAAAAGGGAGGAATGCTTTTTTTTTTTTTTTAGAAGGTAAAGCCATGAGCTTATGGCTTGTTCTTCATCTGGGTTGAAAAACGTTCCACTCGTTCTTGCTACATATGAGTACTTAAATATCATCATTTGAAATAAAAAGATAGCCAGAGACTGAGACAGACCTCAGACAGACTTGACAGTAGATTTTAGAAACTATTTTGGTATTAAATTTTTTTTCCGTTTTTCTTTTTTTTTTTTTTTTTTTTTTTTTTTGTGGAGCCAGTAATGAAATTTGCAGTGACCTCGTGGGGAACAAAGAGAGGAGGACCTACATTGTGCACTTCCAAAAAGCTCATCTCAGGTCCTGGGAATCTGCTCTTCCTTGGCTCTCCTGCTTGCCTGTTTGATCTGAGCTGTAATGGGAATGCTGCTGCTCTGCTGCCAGCCATCTGAGATGCTCACCATTCCCAAAGAATTTTTCTCTCGAGCTGGCTGCAAACTGACATTGCCTTTTTGTAATATATTTATCTGGGTATTTGCTGGCAGGAACAGAGAGAAATGCCAGTTATGTAAGTGAGAAAACCTGTTTTACAAGTGAAAATAATGTCTACAATCTGGGAGATTTAAATGAGTCAGACGTTAGGATACACATTTAAACCCAAATCTGATATTTAAATGCAGCAAATGCTTGTACATACATGTAACCCTTTGGAAATCAGTGAAGAAATGTTCACATGACCTAAACTTTTCACAGGTGTGAGACTTTGCATGACTGCTCCCTCAAGTGGGAATATTAAAATTTCTAGAAGGGAAATAGTAAGTGGAGGTTCTTACTGAGGGCCACTTCCTAACAGCCGCAAAACCAACTGAATGAAACTGCATAGCTCATACCATCAGCTGAGAAAAACTAAATTGGAATAAATTATTAGTGGCCAAATAGCCAGCATTCATGCCAAATATCAGTTAGAATTCCAGAGTAAAAATCAATGCCCATCTATTAATATATGGCTTATTTCAAGCAAAAAACAAAACAAAAGCAACCATCCAAACAAACAAACAGCTGAAAAACCCCAAAATTTAAATTTTATTTATTTTTAATGTTGTCTGGCTGCAGCAACAGATAATTAGAAATATTTAATGCAGGAAAACATCTGCAAGTTAAAATTTTTTAAAGCCTAAATCTTAGCATTTGGCAGTACAAAAATGATATGTTAGGCATGTTGCACTCTCTCTCAGTATGATAGCAACTAAAGTGGCTTAAAATTGGATTCATTTATAAAGCTGGACACCATTAATATCACCCCCCGCATGACAGTAATTCATTTCACTCTGGTTTGTCTGCACAGCAGTAGGGGCTCTGGTCCTTGTATTCAGATCACAGTCCTAATTAAGTATTCATTATAGAATACATATTTTTTTCATTTTAGATGGAATATCAAACATTCATGCGTGGTATTAAACTTGTTTACCAATGGACTATTGTTTTATTAATAAACACTGCCATACATGTCACACTAACTTCAGGGTCAAAAAGAGAGCTGAGTTGAAACTCAACATTACATACAAATTTCTTGGGACCTTTTTGGAAAAAGCTGCAACTTTTGCATTAGTTTCAACCTCTGTGATTAGAGGAGGAGTCATAAAACCATTTGAGATTCTTTTTTCTACTTCCTTTTTGAATGCACCTGAAATCTCATGAGGAAAAGCCAATCAGAGGTTTCTGGTGTCAAATAAAAGTCAATGGCATTTATTTAGGCTTAGTTTGCTTTTAGTGTTGAGCTCACAAACACAAAAGTACATCCATAATGCAGTTGGTAATTCTCCAAAAATCGAGCGGTCTGAGGAAAATGTCTTGATTTTGGGTAAGAATAATAATTTCCGAGCACTATGGAGCAATCAACATAAACCCATCCAGCTCAATTCAGCTTGCACCTGTAGAGTCACAGGTGACATAATCTGCTCTCCAGCACACCTGGAAGGCTCATCTTTCTTATGGCCTTATTTTACAAGTCTATGTGAATTGTGAGTCTGCACCTTGCAAAGATACACAGTCTTGCTGGACAAAAACTTTCCCAAAGTAGAAGAGAGAATCAAATTGCAATTAATGTTACCTAACCATAGAAAAGTAGAAAGTGTATTCATAGTTCTCTGTTGAGGTGAACCAAGGGAGAATCCAACTACTCCTGTATAAATGCAGGTTTATAATGTATCTAAAGTGCAATTGAATGTCTGAGACATTGTGAGAAAGAGTACTCTTAGATGTCAGCATCCAGACCCTTATTTCCTTATTCTGCCTTAGTGAGGTTCCTTGTGAGCTCCAGGAGACAAGAGAGGGTTGCCTCGTGTTTCACTCATTCCCTTGACCTGCCAGTTTGGGATGGACTGGGACCCATCAAGGTTAACGTGTACTTTCAGTGTTGTGTCACCACCTTCTGCATTTGTGGTTTAAAATAAGCCTTAAGAGACAATAGAGATGGCA
Source organism: Molothrus ater (assembly GCF_012460135.2). Classification (NCBI taxonomy): domain Eukaryota; kingdom Metazoa; phylum Chordata; class Aves; order Passeriformes; family Icteridae; genus Molothrus; species Molothrus ater. The sequence goes on along the minus strand of NC_050511.2, from coordinate 6,129,697 downwards.
AATAACTGTACAGCAATTTCTGGATTTAGAGTATATTAAAGAAAGTGTTGACTAATTCCAGTATTTTCATCTTCATCATTTCCACATATGGACACTCCCAAAAATCTGAGAGGATAAATTCAAAGTAGTTTTCTTATAGAGAATGAACAATCAGGAATAATGGAATAAATTCATCTGAAGAAAAATTCTTCAACTTAAGAGCTTGCTTTTTCAAATAGAAAAACATATATTTGTCCTCTTCAGAAAAAAAAATACAAAACAAACCCTCACCAATTCCCCCCTAAAAATCCCCAATCAACCAACCAATGAAAGCTCAACACTTCTCAAAACAAACAAAAACCACAAAACAAAACATGAAAACACCCCATCCAAAACCAAATAAACCTTCCCCCAAAAAACACTGTGAAACCAACCTGACTATGAATGGGAGTTGTTTGGGATCTTTTTCCTGTACCTAAGAGAAGCTTTATAGGATTATACAAAAAGGGAATGGATTTATTAAGAGTTTTTTTTAGGAGAATTATTCTGAGAGTTCTAGAAATGGTTGTGGCTATTTTCAGATCTTCTGCTTGGATTATTCAAATATTATTTGGACAATTAGCAGAAAATGAGAGAGAAGACAGAAAATATAATGTACAGTACAGTTTTCTCTGGAGGAAGTTGTGTTTTGCTGAAAAAGTAATTAAAGAAAGATCTTTCTATGACAGTATAATCAAAAGATAAAGTGCTACTTTGAAATGTTCCATTAGGTTGAAAGTTCCATTTACCACCTAGGAGGCAGTTTTGATGACTGAGCTATTTTCATGAGCGCTCCATGACAGACTTCAGCCAAAAAGAAACACATTAGCACAGACCTACTCTTTCCACTGTTTAAGCTAACAGATTCCATTGTGAATTAAACAGACTGAGGAGCACACATGAGCAGCTTTGTCAGGCAGAGGGACATTAATGAATGTCTAGTAGTCAGAAAAGGAGGAACTAGCCTCTTACTCTGGATAGCAGGTGTCCACACCTAACTGCAAACATTTATTTGGATGTAAACCATTGTGTAGACACCTCTGACAGTTATCTCAGAGTCCCTTCATAATCAAGAGGATGATTCTTTCCACCCTGAAATACATATGTAAAGCAGACTGTGTAAATTGCATCACAACAGCTCCTGCCACTGTCTGAGGAGTAAAAGAGAGTTCAAGATGATGTGTTCAAAGGAGGATGGTGCTGAAAATGTCTCCCAGATACAGTTAGGTGAGATGAACCCAAGAGGACGTTACTTGGTACCCTGGAGTGACAACAAGAAAGCACATAAATACCTACAGCTTCTTCATGTAACTCAAAGACTGGGCTTAGCAGTAGGTTAACAAAGCTAAAAAGAATAAGTAATGGTAGTAGACATGTCTTTATTTTACATTGAGTACAATACACAGAGCATCAGAGAATCAAAGAGTCATAAAGCAGTTTGTGTGGGAATGGAGCTTAAACACCCCTGGTTCCAACCATGAGCAAGGACACCTTCCACTAGTCCTGGCTGGTCAAGGTGACATCCAACTTGGCCTTGAGGGATGGGGCAGCCGCAGCTTCCCTGGACAACCTTTTCTACTGCTTTAAAAACTTCAACAGGAAAAGTTCCTTCCTAATATCCAATCTAAACCAGCTTTCACTTCGTCTGAAGCCATTCCTTCTTGTCACTGTAAGTGATTTACAAATAGTCCCTCTCTATCTTTTTCTAGGCTCCCTTCCATGGGAGCCTATGCTATGATATTTTCTGCAAAATCTTTCCTTTAGGATTTTTTCTCCTGAGAAGCTGAGAGGCCTCAGGAACAAAGTGTAAACAATTATTATCTGCTGCTGTGGAATGCAACAGGTGCATCTGGGATTGGTCTCATGTGGTTGTTTCTAATTACTGGCCAATCACAGTGAGCTGGCTCAGACTGTCTGTCCAAGACACAAGCTTTTGTTATCATTCCATTCTTTTTCTATTCTCAGCTAGCCTTCTGATAAAATCCTTTCTTCTATTCTTTTAGTATTGTTTTAATATAATATATATCATAAAATAATAAATCAAGCCTTCTGAAACATGGAGTCAACATTCTCATCTCTTCCCTCATCCTAAGACCCCCCCTGTGAACACCACCATATCCTTCAGGTACCAGAAGGCTGCAGTTAGGCCACACCAGAGCCTTCTTTACACCATGCAGAACAATCCCAGTTCTCTCAGCCTTTCCTCATAGCAGAGGTGCTCCATCCTTCTGATCATCTTGATGGCCTCTCTGGACAGGTCCCTGTCCCTCCTGTGCTGGGAGCCCAGGGCTGGATGCAGTGCTCCAGGTGGGTCTCAGCAGAGCAGAGCAGAGGGGCAGAATCCCCTCCCTGCCCTGCTGCCCACGGGGCTCTGGATGCAGCCCAGGACACGTTTGGTTCCCTGGGCTGTGAGTGCCATGGCTGGGCCATGTGCAGCCTCTCACCCCCAGCACCCCCAAGCCCTTCTGGGCAGGGCTGCTCTGGGGCTGTTCATGCCCAGCCTGTGCTGGCACCAGGGGATGCCCCAGCACCTTGCACTTGATCCTGTTAAACCTCATGAGATTCCCATGGACCCACTTCCTGAGCTTATCCAGCTCCTTTGGATGGCATCTTGTCCCTCAGGTATGTCAACTGGACCACTCAGCTTGGTGTCACCTGCAAGCTTGTGGAGGATGCACTCAATCCCTCTGTCCATGTCATTAAGGAAGATCTTGAATACCACTTGTTCCAGTGCCACTTGTCACTGATGTCCATCGGGCCTCTGGGGCATTGAACACCCAACCAATTCCTTATCCACCTAAAAGAGCACCTACCAAATCCATCACTCTCCAGTACAGAGAGAAGGATGTTTTGGGAGACTTTGTCAAAGGCTGCGTTGTTTGTCACAAAGTCCAGTGTGAGCAGGACACCACTGTACAGCTGGGTCCAAAGATGTAGAACCAATGCAATAATGGCACTGAGAGAACTCAAAGTTTGGGTGAAGACACCAGAGATAATGTTCTTGCTCTTCCGTGGGGAAATATATATAGGGCAATCTGCTGCATTTTGCCCACAGAGAAGATTAGTGTATTAAACTCTTTGTTAAAGGCAGAGACTTATTTTGGTTTTCAGTTTTCTTACATGTAAAAGGGAATTAAAATTTTGAATAATTCTGTGGTTTTCAATAGAGCTGCAATTTTCTTTTTCTCTCTTTTTTTTTATCTGTTATTTTCTGGTTTTGAAACTTTTTTAACTTTTATTTATTTAATGACTCATTTGTTAGAGACCAAAAATATAAATATATAATATATAATATTATAAATAAATAAATAAATAAATAAATAAATAAATAAATAAATAAATAAATAAATAAATAAATATAATGCACATCTAAGAAGTCCAATTCCTGTGTAGTATTAATTATTCCAAATTTAAGTTGAAGCTAGGAAATTTTTAACTCAGTCAGGAAAAATGAAAATGCCAAAAATATTTTCCTGCTTCTCAAGAGAGAGTCAAAAAACATCATAGCTACCAGCTACAAAAATCAGCAAAATAAGGTAACATATTGCACTCTATAACCTAATAATATTTAAATCATATGTGTTTTCTTTGGAAAGAATGCTTTTTCTGACTTACATGGGATTCAAATTGTGTATTCTTCATCTTCAGGGAAAAGCCCAGGAGCTGAGGACTGTATATTCTAAAATGGTTCTCCTTCAGTGTCAAGATACATAGACAGCTATTGCATAATCAAGAAAGCGCAATTGTTCATAAAATTTCAGGTAAATATTTAGAAATACAATACTTATATTGCTGTGCTTATTCTCATTCTAGAGGAGGAAATATCTGTCCAAAATTTTTTCTGTCCAAAATCACATATTTCTGACTTTTTTATTAACTTTCTGTATGAAAGAAAAAATTTATTATTTAGTTTAATAGAAGTACTGTAAATCTTTAAATGCTTTTCTAGAGTTCTTTGATGTACTTGGGAAATCATCAGGTTTTGGTGGGGTTTTTTTGGCTGGTTGGCTGGTTTGGATTTTTTTTTTAAGTAGCCGCTATTAATCTATTGTGACTTACATTTATTTAAATTCGAAAAAATAAGCACTTTAGCTACTCTAATAGAAATAAATATAAAAAGTGCATTTTTCCATATTTGCCCATTATTGCCAGAAGAATTTGCCAGTTTGTGATAATAAACATAAAAGTCCAGGTTATAAGTATATATATTTGCATAGAATTTCGTATTTCTACCGATAAAATGTTCAGGGGAAGGTAAGAGTACTGCTTTTTTTGGGCTGGAGTGTTTCTATTGTTTTGATATATTATATCTTAATGTGCTGTACATAAACATTCCAAAGAAAAAACTTGAGAAATTAAAAAGTATTTTTGAAATTGCCACAACGTGATGTTTCAAGCCTATTAGGCGTTATTTCCATTTTTTTTTTTTTGAAACAAAAATCAACAAAATAGGCATGATTTGGAGAAGTATTTAGGACTTGTCTTAAATACATTGTCTGGCAGAAAACCAGCAGAAGTCAGTTGGAATATCTTCTAACTGCTGTTCAGAAAGCATTTCTCAGTAGTAACTCCGAGCATGGCAAAGGCAAGATGTGACCTGTATTATCTGCTCTCTGCTGTCAAGATCAGATGGAGTGAAGTCCTGTGACATTTTCAGAAGCAGCTGCCTGTGGTCCAGGCAAGAGTTGGATGTGGAGTGGATTGACCTTCTAAAAACCAGTCACTGGTGCAGATGTTTTGTTCCTTTTATATAAATACTGCCAGGTTCCTGTCCCACCCACTATGGAAAAAATTGCTTGGCATCAACAGTTACAGATGACAAAATTCTACATGGGACCTGTAGAATGCAGAAAAAAAAAGTCAAACCAAAGCCATCAAAAACAAAACCCAAACTCATAAACTTGCAATAAAAATGTACCTTTTCAGTTCAAAGGATTCCTCAGATGAGGTGTCTCACAACTCTGGTTCTTCCTCGGACAGTCCTAATTGTGGAACACAGTTTATAGAAGACCCAGTTGAGGTCTGAGCCTTTCAGACCAGAAGAGGAGTTCTTCCCAGCTATGATGACTATGTGTTTTGGTTCTCCCTTGCCACTGCAAAAACACCCATGGGCAGCATTGCTTTCTCCAAGCTGCTTTTAATGTGCCTCCTCACTTTCCAGGTCTTTGTGGGGATATGCCACACTCTGACTACTCTCTCCTAGATCAGGTGAATGCTCAAGCACAGAATATGCCACTGAGAACTGCTGTGATAGTGGAAGGCCTCCTGCACAGTGGCAGAAGAGGAGAATTTTTTGTCCTTCATCTGTGCCTTTAAACACAGGAGTGAGAAGGAAATTTTCCAGGCTATTCATTTATAACAGGCAGAATGAGCTAGAAATATGTCCTAGTTATTGCAAACCTGTGAGAAAAGGATGTGGTTTGAATATGACTGAATAAAAATGAGGGCACACAAACTCAGTGAAGAGAAGAGATGTTACAGTGCTGAACAATAATGGTTACAGTCTCATTTTCTGACAAACTGGAATAGAATATAATCACAATGTGAGCTCCATAATTAAAGCAAAGATAGCAGTGACATTTTTATTGTATATTTCAACTGCTGAGTAAGTTCCTTTTTTTCTATTTTACTTTTTTTTTTTTTAACTCATACAGAAACTATTCATTTTTGCAGGCAGGAACAACCCAGCTAGTGGAACTCTTAATTGCATACAGCTTTGTGCCAAGAAAACTCCAATCCAGTGAGTCTGTTTTGTTAAGAAGCTATGGCGAAACTCTGAGGTTTGGTTTTGAAGTGCAAATGTTTAGCTATAAAAAAATTTAAAAAAATAAAAAGCATCTTTCAAAATGCATTCAGAAAACCAATTCCTTACTCTGTTTAGGTTCTGTATACAGTTTAATTTTTAGCCAAAATACACTGGACTTTACAATATTGCTGAAAAAAATGCCAATATGTTAATGTTGGAATACTAAAAGGAAAATTAATATGCAGAAATCTTTTAACCAGAAATAAAATTATGAATAACTTAAACTCAACCATCTCCTTTTAGAAGCAGAAATATTCTTTGCCCATTTTACCCATTTATTCCAGTGCCTATCTTGCTAAAAAATAAATTTATTCTCCTGCTCTGACATTAGTTTGTATCCTGCCATCAGTCATGAAAATATTTCGATTTCTTTTGGCAAAAAATGAAAAATTCCAAACTTGAAGACTTTCAATATATTCCGTGCATCACATTTCTGTACTGCCAACCATAGTTCTTTTGTTTGCTTTTCTCAGTCCACTTTGCCCACAGTTGTCCCTGTCCTGGAGTCTTTCTATCTGAAATAAATGAGATTTTGGCATAAAAACATCCTTCCTTTAAAATACCCACAAACTTATATAGAAAACACAGTCAACATGTCTGAAAGTTACAACTTCCTTCCAGACTCTGATGCGGTCAGATTTCTCAGATAAGAGTTTGGGAGGGAATGAAGAAGAATAAGCAAAGATAAATTAAATAACCTGCATGATTTTGTATGGAAAAGATGTAGCAGAAGTAGAGAAAAGCTTGGGCTTCTAAATATGAAGCTCTTGTAACAATGATTCATGGAAAATTTTCACTGACTGGTCACAGATAATTGAAACTTGATGAAGAAATCTTCAGGTTTTCTAAGCTCTAGTGGATCGGAAACATCCTGAAAATACCTAAAATATCTTTTGTTCTGATGTATTCTGGCCTTATTTTACTGTCTTTCTGAAATCAGTAATCACTGCAAGTTAAAAAAGACAATGAATACAAACATTGTCAGCTCAATTGACAGTGACGATAAATTAATTGCTCTGCCAAGAAGTTTAAAAAACTTTTTGAGTTTCCAAAGTATCTTCAGAATTTGGCTTCTTTTTGTCTGTTTTGTTTTGTTTTGATTTTTGTTTGAGGTCTTACTGCAGGAGATTTTGGTTGGTTGGTTGGTTTGTTGGGTTTTTTGTTTGGGTTTTTTGTGGTTTTTGGGGTTTTTTGGTTTTTTGTTTTGTTTTGTTTTTTGTTTTTGTGGTATTTCAGCAGTTCTTATGTATCTCAAATGGTTTTTCCTTTCTTAAAACCCCTTGAAAAATTCCCAATAAAAGAATAAATCTGTCACATGAATTGATTTACTGCACAGCAAGCTCATGTTTTTAAAGATGTCTCTATTATAGGAAAATTAATTTCTCAAGCTACTTAACACACTTCTAGTAAAAGCTTTCCACCCCAGGGAGTGCAATGAGCAACAGTACCCGTGCAGGCACAGAAGAAAGTTTATCAAGCTGTGCTTTGTTTACTATTTCCAAAGAACAACTTCATGCTGCAGCAGGAAAATACAGATGTAAACTTCTTAGAACTGTCCCAACTATAATTCCATTTTTTCCTTTTTTTCCAGTTGTTCAAAGATTGACACAATGGTGCAAGAGCAAATGCTTGCATCAACATTTTTTGGTTTGTTGTTTTTTTTTTTTTTTTTTGAGTAAGTAAATAAGAATCTCCTAAATTTTATGACCTCTTCTGTGACACAGGAGTATGTTGACACTATGGCTGAATGATATGTTCCAAGTATTAAATGGCTTTATATTATATATATATTATATATATTCCAAACTTAACCCCTTCATCTTCTTGTCCAGACTTTCTCTATCAGATGATCTCACAGGACAAATGTTATCCAAATTCATAGCATCACTGGTCAAAGAGCACATCTGGAGTTCATCTAGTCCAGGATTCAAGGCAGGCTCTACTGGCATCACTAAGTCAGAGCAGACAGGGCTGTGAATGGTCATGGCTGGAAAATTCCCAAGGGTGAAACTCCAGGGCATCCCTGGGTGACATATTCTAGTAATTGTCACCTGGTGTGAGGAGAAAGATTTTCCTAATATCCACCCTAAACATCCCAAACCACAAGTTACTATTCTCTTGTTTCTCCCTGCTGAAAAAAAAAACCCTGTGGCCTTTTCATCTTTGTTACTTCCCGTGAAGCAGCTGCAAAGTGCAGTTAGTTCAGATCTTATGTCTTAACCAGGAAAGTTGTGAAATGGGGCAGTGAATGGCAATTCAAAACAAAGAACACTTCAGATAAAAAGTTTAAAACATCTGTAGTAGAAAGAATTTTGCCACAACTCCTCAGTGATATCCATGGAGTCATGCAGAATTCTCCTGACCCTTCTGTCTTCCTGAGTAAACTGTCTCTTTTCCTCAAAGATGCAACAAGAAACCTCAGGAGACCAAACCTTCTTCAGAACCTTTTCAAGCTGAGGTGGAACCAGCTTAAACAAAAACCATGGCAGCTTCAGAAAACAGCTTGTGTGTACAGATTTTTCATATAATTAACTCGTAATTAAGCCTTTGCCAGCTGAGGAGTTGACACTTTCTGGATTCAGAATCCAACTTTGGTGATGTTGCTTTCAAGATCAGTAAAAATTTGCCTTGAAAAGAGCCTGGGTCCTTCAGTAGAATCACAGAATCATGGAACAGAGTTAGAAGAGAGCCACAAGGATCACCAGGGATTGCTTGAGGTCCATGTGTGTGCAGTCAGGACCTTGCTACTAGAAGAAAGAGACTGGCTGTAAATTCTGTTTAAATCCTTAAATCACAACTACGAAATTGGTAACCAGTGGAATTCAGATTGCTACCCATCTAATCCCAACCACTTCTCAAACCTGTAGCACAGCTTAATCAGAACAGTTTTTGAACAGTTATTATGAGGCAGAAAAAAACCCTACTTTTGTTGGTTAGTGAAGATCTCATCTCCACAATGTCAACAACATGTTTTGTATAATGGTTTTAAAATACGGCCAGTGCCTTTTTGGTCTGTGTTAAGCCCTATAAAATTAATAAAGTATGTTTCCAGTGCTGTTAAATTAGTGGTGCAGTTTGCCTAATAAAATATGTTTTGCTGTCCTGGTTTTATGGGCGAAGTAATAAACTACAGTTTCTAAAAGCAGCTTGATGCAGTACAAAAAGCCCTTGCAAGTTTCTACTTAGATTCCAGTCAAAAATAATAAGGCACAGATTATTTTTAGATAAGGGACCATATGTTAGACAATAGACATTTTGAAAAACACTGTAGTTTTCATAATTATGTTCAGGTGCTATTTTCATATTCTACACTACAACTGTAAGATATTCATTTGTCGTTTACAGGTGTTGAGAAGGAATATAGATATATACAATGTGCCAAAAAATGCAGAGAGCTGTTAATCTGCTGTGATTTATTAGATTCTTAATCAGTTCTTATTGCCCTCCTCTCCTCACTCCTGAGACAGAACAAGAGGCTATTTCCTCTTTTCCTCTTTCTTATGTTTTCTGATGCATTTTTCCACCTTTTTTGTTTAAGGATGGAAAAAAAAAAAAAAAAGAGGGCAGAACAGAAGTAATTATCTTCTGCTCATTTCCCCAAAAATAAAGAAATCCATCAGTTAAAAAGGGAAAAAAACCCTATGATTTCCATATAAAAGGAATAACAAAGAACAATTTGTGTCTATCTGGGACATTAATGATTTTTTAATGACGTGAATTTAAAAAGTGAATAATTCAAACAATATAACAATATGGTGGCTAAATCTTGACTGACTCTGAGCTTGGACTTGGTGGAGACTATATAGGTCACTACTTCTAAATCTTTCATAGCAAGGCTCTTGATTATTCTCCTAAAAAAGGATTTATGCACATGATTCAAGTGGGTGTATTTTTTATTTTCTTTTTTTTTTTTAATTTTGGTTTGGTTTGGTTTTTTTTTGTTTTTTTAATGGTGTAAATACAAAGACCATTCAGGTGTTGAATGAAATAAGCAAATGGTGGACCCAACTTTAAACATCTTCAAGGTGGGGACATGCTCGGTGCTCACAGTCTTGTGTCTTTTCCTGCCTCCTTTGGAGGATTTTATCACCTTCAAAGTTGTGTGTTTAGGACAAATAATATGAATAATTTCTTAAACAAATCACTCTCAAATGTCTGCTCAAGTTTTTTGAACAACTAATTACTATTTCAGCCAATCAGTTGGAACATTTTGATCTTTCTCCAAATTTTTCTTGAACTTTTGGATCATCATTTCAAACTCGGTGCAGAACTCTTACAAGACCCTGAGTAAAGAAGTACATCTTACCTTGTAAGAAGTTTGTATCTTTTATGAAACAAGGGATCATCTGCCAAAGTAAAAAAGCGTGTGTGACAATGAAGAAAAAAAAAAGTTAAAAATTTGAACTTTCAGTCCAGGATAAAAATGGAAAGAACAAGGGAATCTATGTGAGCTTTTTCTGACTGTTTTTTACATCTTTTTTCTTATTCAGAATTTTGTGCAGATGTGAAATTAAATTTGCCTTGAATTGGTTTGGCAATTTAAGAGGCTTTTTTTAAGATGTGAGATGGCTGCACATGGGCTTTACCCAGGCTTCATAGCTTAGAAACAACCTTTTATATGGTGATAAAATCAAAAGTGTTCCCTGGCCACCAGAATATAGAGTACCTTGTTGCAATGATTTCCAAATTTTTATAACAGGTTAAATAGTAGACCCTTGTCTTTCATCAGAAAACCCTCTCAGCCTATTGTACAAGACTCCTCTGAAATATGGAAGACAGGAGGGCAAAACTTTTTTTTAAAAAATGAGGTTTTGAACTTAGTTTAACACTGTCCATTATGTAAGTTTTAATCATTAGATTATGAAGAAGAATATAAACAAGATTTCTAGACATCTTGCAAGTCTTTAATGTGGGTTTAATGATGAACTAGATTTATGTGACTCTTGGCAGCACAAAAGCAAACATTTAGCTCCATAACAGATCTAGTTGATGAGGGAAAAGGTGAGTCTGTAGGCTACTGCAAGAGATTAGGGAACCAGTTTTCTTTTTTCAAGGATTTCTGTGTTGTCTAAAATAACTAGTATTTAAAGCATTTTGCCCAGATTAACGATATAATACTTAATTATATTTTTTAAAAATAATTAATCTAATATTTCTTAATAATAATGAGCATAAGACATTCACTGCAATTTTGATAATGTGTAAAAATACTATTTCTTCAGGTGTAGGATCCATGGAGTGCTGAGATATAGCCACTGTTTGTGCCAGAAATTCCATAAGAGTAGGAAATGAAAGTTCGTCAGGTCTGACTTTGCATATTGCCTTCGAGTGGTGCTAACCTAGCACTGAATGACACCCAAAAAATCAACAATATGAATATCAACCAACAGCTTTTCCATGCTCTAGGCAGGTTTGCAGAATACTACATCCAAAATTGTTGCAACACCACTTACTACCTGAATGATGTGTTTAAATTGCATTTTTTTTGTCAGTAAAAGCAGAGGTAAAAGGTTAGGTCTTTTCCTCCAGATGGAGGGTCAGTTTTCATAAGGAATATCCAGAGGAAGTCTGTATCACCTCTCAAACCTTGAAAAAGGAAGAAAATGTATGAAATTTGAGCAGAACTGCTCACTTTACAGAAAGAATTAGATCAGGTTCCAGAAGGACCTTGCAAGTATCTTTTACTGTTTCCTTCCTTTATTAATTTTGTTTCCAGTTTTATTAAGAGATATCTTATTCTGACCCTTACTGGAGTAAACTTAACTAAACATTTTAAACAGTAAAAAGTTATCTGAAATTTCTTTAAAAAACATTGAGAACTTCTTTTCTTAGGGATCAGTGAACAGTGAAACTCTTTATAAAACTGTGTCTCAAAACCTTTGTGTTCTTTTGTATGTGTTACTGAAGTGTTATGTGGAAAGAAGAAGGAAATGTGACGAAAATTAGAACCTGAAAATACTTACAATGTATTATAAACACTAACAAGTTATTTAAAGATCTCTATTGCTGGGTTCAACTTTGTGTAGAAAAGTTAAGCTAAGATTTGTTTTATGTTGTCCCTTTGAAACTTGGATCCTTAAAGAAGATTTTCATTGATTTGATTTTCTTTTCACTTTACCATTGGCTGTATTAATAGAACAACTATGTATAGCTCCAAATAACTCCTGCAATAAAGCAAGAGAAGAAATACATTTTGCTCCATCTAAAGCTTCTTTCCTCAGTTATGTTTGCCAAAACATAAACCTTACTTCTATAAGGTGATCTCAGTGTCTTTAGGAGGAAATTCCAATTATCAAGCAGGGAATGAGCAGCGGCTGGAATAAAGGAAGAGGCAGCTTAGTGAGAAAGAGAACACACTGCTTCATTCTTGAATAAAACAGATCAAAGAGTGGGAGATTCACTTTAGCTTTTGAATAAAGGCACTGGACTAATTTCATTTAAGTTGGGCGTTACAATTTCCAAATTTCTTTGGTATTTTACTGCACTTGAATGTATGGTGGGAACTGGAGAGATGGAGCGGGGGCTGGAGAGCAGGTGGCAGGTATGGCAGTCGCATTTCCCACCTTCAAAAGAGCAGACCAGGTCTGTGAGTACTGGTGTTGTTGTACCACAGACAGAGTGTGAGAACACACTCTCTTTATGCTTATGATATCACTTTCTCACACTTTGTGATAAGGAAGCTCTGTGTGCGTGACTCCGAGGCTTGAGAATTCTGGCAGTGATGTGGTGGGTGTCACACTGGAGCAATCCACACTGAACCTCATCAAGAACAGCCCTTACGTGACTTCAGAAAAATGCACTGCTTGCCTCTCGTGAAATAGAGGCCTCTAACCCACAGACACACCTCTGAGTTGCATTTCTGAAGTGTTGAGAATAGCATATTTTTTTAACTCAAATTAATGACAGCTCTTGGCTTTTGGTAAATAAATAATTTAAAATTCTAAATGAGTGGATTTTAAAGATTGCTTTCAAGAATCCCTTAAAATAAACAAAAAAAAAATCCCAAACAACTGGCCAAAATTCTTTAGGATTCTGTTAATTGCTGTCTGTTGCTCTGTGAAAAATTCTCAGATACCTCTGAATTTCACAAACTAACACAAATTTTAGACTAAATTTTAATATGTCCGACATTTTGTACATAGCTAACTTACTATTCATGTTCTCATTCCTGTCTTTAATAATAGTGGTTCAGTTGTCAAATTAATGAGCAATATTTCACCACATGACTGAGATGAACACTACACAACATGAATAGCAAATTATTGAACTGTACTGTTCATATGCAAAACCTAAATGATAAAAAACAGCATCTAATTACTCATTGTAATAATTATAATTATAAGACTGACTTGGATGCATGATTGATTTGTGACTTGTTCACACACACAAAATCTTTCAATCATAACACAGACACTCAAATATGCAGATTTTGTATGACTGTATAGATTAAATACAGAGATGAATGAAGAAAATATGAAAAATCATCAGGATGTGTCAAATATTTCATTAAATTCTGTTACTTTTTCAGTGTCACTTTTGGATAAAAACATTTTGAACCACTTTTTCCTCAAGAAATCTTCTAGTCAGTAAAGAAACATCTAGAAAAGAGCAGAAGTAGGCAAGTTTCAGCTGCATTGCCAAACACAACATGCTTTCATTTCTTAAAGGAAAACCAATAACAAGTTCCACACAACACAAAAGTGATCATGCTAATTAGATGATGTCATGTTTATTGTACGATCATTATCCCAAGAACTATGTTAATACATTCACTACGCCTCCTGTGAACAGTGTGTGGTGGCCGCCCTCTTGGTTGGTACAGCAGCAATTTAAACAGGGACAGCCAAAGACAAACACCTGATTTGTCACTTGGTGACCTGGGGTTTCACCACTGGGGATGTGACAAGGCGAGGTCGACAGAGAGTGGGGTTTGTAAGCAGGCCTGAATGAGCACTGGGCTTGTCCATGTAGTAAGAACTTTCAACATTTTAAAAGGCATCAACCATTAGGAGAAGAAAAAGAAGAAGGAAAAGGAAAAGGAAAAGGAAAAGGAAAAGGAAAAGGAAAAGGAAAAGGAAAAGGAAAAGGAAAAGGAAAAGGAAAAGGAAAAGGAAAAGGAAAAGGAAAAGGAAAAGGAAAAGGCATGGGGAAAAAGTCACCAACTCAAGCAGCTTTTCTGAGAGGTTTTTTAAAGGCTTTTTTTTATTCCTTTCAATATTTAGTACATGATACAATCACACTTACTCCTAAACAATGCAATATGCTTACATGAAAATACTGTAGGTTTCATTTTTGAAAATATGTTAAAATACATTCTTCTTGCAATTTCTGTTCCAATTCTTTCAATAAGCCTTGAGAAAAGCATCTCAAGAAAGAAACAAATTTATTCTGAAAAGAATCATAATTCATAATTAAACAAAATTGTTTCTTTAAAAATTACTTTAATTGCTCTGTCTGTAAAACAGTCTTCAGTGAGTTACTAGTCTTACAAAAATTTGGTGTTGAAAAAATACTTATATATTTTCTGAATATCAGTTTGAGTAGAGTAATCATGCAGGTAATCAATATCTGTTTCTTCTCTCTAATCAATCTGTGCCCTGAGTACTTTGCTAGGTATTATAGACAGGGAACTCTTTCCCTTTAAAATCTTAATAGGAGGACAAAGAAATGTGACAAGTACACATGGTTACAGGAGTTTTTCCTCAGATTTGATTCGCACTTTAGCAATACAAAATAACTAATATATTTTCCTGCCCATCAGTGTTTGGATACAATCAAATACAGAATCCCTCTGTATCTGAATCAAAGTAAATGAGAATTAAACTGGGCTTTTACTCTTTCTACTCAGCTTTAAAAATGACAAGCCTACAGAATATACAGTAATATTTCCTTTTATAACTGAATAGTAATCTCTTCACTTATACTAGCATTTCTACCTAGCTATTGGAGCAGAAATGTATTAAGAGGGGAGATGAAAAAAAAAATCAAAAAAAACACCACAATCCCTCTTCACCTGCCCATAGTTAATGGGATTAATTCCATTGCACCAATACATTAACCTTGCACTTTTCTTTCACATATTTATTTCTGTGCTATTTTGTATATTCAGGTTGTGGTGGAAGGAAAACCATTTAGTCTCACAGGCAAAGAGAATGGACTAACTAGGATCATCTCAGTATTTTTACACTCTGGCCCTTCAGGCTTTACAGTGGAGGACACTAACAGGAAGAAAGGAAAAACCACCTCACCAGTAACTGACAGTGATATTGTGCAGTGCCCCCACCTCAACCCCTCCCTTTGGCATGGACTGTGCCATGGAGAAAGAATGCAGAGCCAGGCTTGGCGCAGCAGATCTGTTGTTCCAGAGGCAGGTCTGCCTCTTCTGCCTCTTTATGCAGGGTTATTATCCTGCTAATTGGTCTGAAATTCTTCCCTATACCACCAGACTGCAAAGATTCCTTCCTAATGCTGCTAAGTTGACATGTGAAAGCAGGTATCAAAATTCAGATGCTTAACTTCATTCTTAGTTATCTGATGCTACATCTAACTGAGCTGCCCATGTTAGAAGTATAATTGTCTTCACCCAGTAAGGCGAGAGAAATCACTCTAGGAGGTCATCAGCCTGCACACCTTTAGAACAGCTTACAGGATGCAGTGAGCAGCCCTTGGAAGTGATTATCTTTTATTCTTAAAATTAGAGATAGTCACTACACCAGCCACAACTTAAGTTTCTTACTCTGAGGAAACCATTTGTGTGAGATTAAGTTTGTACCTTAAATTCTGCATGAACAGGAAAATCGTGTTCTATACACTGGGAGGTTGTATTATGACATTATTAAAATGCTATATAAAAATATTAACAGAAAAACTGACTACAAAATAGCATGGCCTGTGATAAACATATATGGGTGAAATGGGAAGACAGAGAATTTCATGGTCCACAGCACTGGAAGCAAGAGCAGCTTACTTATCTGCAATAACTAGACATGAAAGTAGCAAGGAAAACAAAATGAAAAAGTAAAAATAAGGGGTCACACAAAAGCTTTGCAAACTGAAAGAGCTTAGGTGTCCTATCCAATGAAAACAACACCTGCGAAAGTAAATAATAAACCTAAACAGCAAAAATATTCTTCTCACATGAATCAAAATTACCTATTTATGAGTGAGTAAGGATAAAAGATTTTACCACCATTAGTCCACTTTGATGCATTTTTTCAATGTTTTTTTCTGTCAGGTTTTATTAGAACTTTTGGTCCCCTCATCACCCTCAGCTTCCATTCTGTTTTTTTGAATTATATCTCTGTATATTGGCTTTGTATGGTCAGGTTTTGATATCAGGGTAGCTACAGGGGTGGCTTCTGTGGGAAGCTGCTGGAAGCTTCCCCTGCTTCCAGCAGAGCCGGCGCCAGGCAGCTCCAGGATGGATCCTGGCCAAAACCAAGCCAATCAAGAATGATAACAATGCCTCTGTGGCAACATATTTAAGAAGGAATAAAAGATATTGTGCAGAGGTATTTGTGGTCAGAAAAGAGTGGAGTGAGGATGTCTGAGAGGAGCATCCCTGCAGGCAGGCAGGGCAGTGCAGGAGGGGCAGGAGCTGCTGCAGGCTCTGGAGCTCAGATTCCCCTGCAGCCCCTGGAGCAGCCCAGGCTGAGGCAGCTGTGCCCCTGCAGCCCAGGGAGGGCACGGGGGAGCAGAGATCCACCTGCAGCCCCTGGGGGAGCCCGGGCTGGAGCAGGGGATGCCCAAAGGAGGCTGTGACCCCATGGGAAGCCTCTGCTGGAGCAGGGTCCTGGCAGCACCTGTAGGGACTTGCAGAGAAAGGAGCCCAGGCTGGAGCAGGTTTTGCTGGTAAAATTTGTGGCCCTGTGGGGGACCCACGCTGGAGCAGCCTGTTCCTGAAGGATTGCAGCCATGGAAGACTGAGCCACACTTCATCAGCTTGTGGAGAATTGTAGCTATGGGATGGACTTGCGTCAGAGCAGTTCATGCACTAATCTCCTGTGGGATTCAAAGATCTTTTTGAAGCAGGGGAAAGACTCCTCTCCCTGATGAGCAGCAGAAACAACATGTGATGAACTACCATAACCCCCATTCCCATCTCCCTCTGGTGCTGGTGGGGGAGGAAGTAGGACCTGGAAAAGAGCAGGGGGGTGGAGGAAGATGTTTTTAATGTTAATTTTATTTCTTATTATTTGCTCTTATTTTTTTGGTAATAAATTCAAATAATATACATGAGGAGAGTCCATTTTGCTTGTAATGGTATTTGATGAGTAATTTCTCCCAGTCCTTAACTCATGAGACTTTTTTTATATTTTCTCTCCTCTGTCCAGAGATGGAGGAGATTGAGAGAGCAGCTTTGGTGGGTGCCTGACATCCAGCAAGGGTCAGCCCACTCCTCTCTGGTTTTGATTGAAATCAAAACAAAAGCACAAAATAATATTTCCTACTTGGTCAAAATCAGAGTGAACCAAACATCAGAAGTGCATCTGTGTGAATAGATATTTTCAAATTATAGATCAAGCTCTGAATCCTTGACTTTTAAGCAACACAATGATGATTCACATCACCCGAAACTTTAACCCCAAAGCTGATGAATGAGCTGTCTTTTAAACCTTTTTGCCCTACTTTAAATTAAAAGTTATCATGAATTTGAGACTTTGTAACTTCAAATACTTGTCAATATCTCTGAAAGCACATCACACTCCAAAGGTTGCCTTGAACCCCATTAATCTGTTATCAATAAACAGGATTTTATTCCCTGCTATGGAAAAATGATTAGTGATCTTTGATGTAGAAGGCAGAAATCGAGGTCCTCTGAACAAAAACAATAAAACTGATTTTAGGAACAGCTTGACCTCACTTCTTGCTGAAAAGAAGATGAACCAAGAGTGCTGGCACAGGATTCTCTTTCCTTCTCAAAAAAAAAAAAAAAAGCTGCTTTTTGGAGGAAAGGAAAAGCTCCTTCCATAGGACAAGGCTAAAACACCATATTTTGGGAGGTTCACTGTCCAAGGCAGACATTACTGGAAAGAATAAAGCCACAAATACTGGAAGGTATATTGTGATAAAAAGAGAGCATATAAACAAAGTGCAGGCAGCTGAAGAAAAAAACTACAGACTGATAAAAACCCCTCAGTAAAATTAGTAACTGTCCTTGATAATAGAGGGAAGTATAAAGACTACACCCATTTTGCAAGTATGAGTTACTCTTTAGTGGCTGCATTTAACAATTTCCTTGTCCCAATTATATACTTTAAAAATTAATTGAGCACACCCAATTTCCTGTCTCTTTGCTGTCACTGCATTGCTGTTGCTTTAGGTACCTGTTTATAGCTAAGTGTCCGTCTTACCCAGGGCTTTTGGGTAGCATGGTTATAAATTTTAATCTAAACGTTGAGAAAAATGTGACACAAACCCCAGTCCTTATGATTTTCCTGGGTTTTTTTCAACAATCTCTCTGTTTCAATTAAAAAAAAAAATTACACTCAAAGTTGAGGCTTTGTAGTTTGCAATTAAATGTACAGAAGCAAAGGGTGTTTTTTGGGAGAAAATTAGCTGATGAAAATTGCTATGGCAAAGGGTACAAGGTAATAGCATAGAAGATGCAGATTTTGGGGTCTGTACTATTGCACTATTAAATTTAACATGTTCTAAATGGTTAAGGGAAGACAGGAGTTCCTCCATCCATGTTCAACAGGGCTCATTAGTTCTTGCACAAAAATGCAAATTCATGGCTATAGAGGTCCAGAGGGGAGCTGACTGTGATGTTATCATCCATGTGGCTGGATTATATGAGCAGTGCTCAACAAGACCATGCACACCCATGGCTCTAAAAGCAGTTTCCTATATGGAAACTTTGGTGGGATTCAACTCCAGATAAAGAAAACTCCATAAGTGCTCTGTGAAGCTGGGGAGAAAGGAAAGTTTACCAACCTCCATGATCTCCACTGGTCTTCCAATTTTTTTGTTGACTTACAGGACTAGAACGCATTGAAATGCCCTTGGTTTTCCCTACTAACCTCCCATGACTCTGTCAAGAAGATGCATGAAATTAAATGAATCTCACTGCTAATATAGGGTGGTATTCAGGTAAGACTTCCTATATGTTTGCCCCCTTCACCCTGGCCCTCAGATTAATGAATGGCTACACGTTCAGTGGATTTTTGTAGCTGACATGCAGTCTTCTGTGAAGACAAGTGCTTGCTGAGATGTGCTGGCACTGACAGTTTATGTAAAGATTTTAGCTAACCCCATCACTCTCCCAGTCATGATAACAGACCAATTAACCAATTAACAGACCATTCATCAAAATGTGGCCAGTAGTGGATGAAGGAGGAGATTGTGCCCCCCTGCTTCCCTTTGGTTGGACCCCACCTGCAGTGCTGCATCCAGCTCTGGGGTCCCAGCACAGGAGGGATGTTGGAGCAAGTCCAGAGGTGAGGCTCCCAAGATAATCACAGGGATGGAGCACCTCTGCCATGAGAGAATTGGGATTGTTCATCCTGGAAAAGAGGCTTTGGGGTGGCCTAATTGTGGTCTTCTAGTACCTGAAGGGAACTTATAGGCAAGATAGAGCAAGATTGTGCACAAGGGTGGGTTGTGATGGGATAAGAGGGACTGGGTTTAAATTGAAATGGAATAGATTCACATCAAAAATTTGGAAAATAAATTCTTTACTGTGATGGTGGCGGGGCCCTGGCACAGATTGCCCAGAGAAGCTGTGGCTGCCCTTCCCTGGGAGTGTTCCAGGCCAGGTTGGATGGGGGTCAGACCAACCTGGTCCAGTGGAAGGTGTCCCCCTCCACAGCAGTGGTGTTGGAACTAGGATGATCTTCAAGGTCCCCTTCCAAGCCAAATCATTCAATCATTCTATTTTATTTTTCACCAAGAAGTCCAAATAACAAATTATTTTAGACACCACACCCAAAGGAAAAGGTTTTTTTTTTCCCTGAGTAATATACAAATTTGTCATTAATGTTTATTATGCTGATGTTAAAGTTGCTTTCAGCTGAACTGTCCCATGATTTCCAAACACCACAAATTCCAGATTTCTTATCCTCTCCCTCTGGGGGTGAGGTGGCACAGATTAGCTTTCCTGCTAAGAAAATAAAACAAAAGTTATGGAGCCACTTTAAAACGAAAAATGGGAGATTAAAGCAAAGTAATAATGTAGCTTGAGAGGGCAAACTGCATAAAGAAATTGTACCTTGCTCTCTAACTGCACAGAGCACATTAAGATCATAATATTCTATGCCTTTTTGGGCTTTGGGGAAAGAAGGCTGTCCCCTGACTAGCAGAATAAATGAAACTTTGCTTCTTATGTTTGTTCTGCTTGAAATTAAATTCTCTAATATCTAATCTAAGTGTGAATTATGACTGATAATTTTTGCCATTTCATGTTTACTTCTAAACTTTCCTGAAACTGACATTTCTTTTGAGGTCTAATAAAAATCGTGCATATAAAATATACAAGAACACTACTCTTTTTTTAAAATATAACCAAAATTCAAATACTGCTTCAATATATTCAATATCAGATGTTTCCAGTGCTACTGTAAAGGAGCAGAAAGAAAGACATGCCGATACAGATACACCAACACAGACAAGTGATTGTGAATACTTTATTTCCTTTGGGAATTGGGGCCACATTGCAGATATAAGTCAGAGGTCTTTCCTCGTCCTCTGATCAGATTTGCTCACATCTTTTCAATTTATCTGTTATTGCTGTCCCCAGAAACAAAACACAGCTTTAGCTGAATTGAGAGGCACAAGCTACTGTGAAATTTAAATAAAGTTATCTAATATTGCTGGTGGTCTTTTCTTGAAATGAGTTTGTATGATGAATCCAATGTGGTATATGTGCCTGGACTGCCTATAACCATCCCATTTCTCTCACTACAAATTTAAACACTCTAAAATTTAGAAATTTAATTTTCATTTCTGCTTTGTTAAATTTCTTGCTGCAAAGTGTTCATTTAACAAGAATAAGATTTACAGATACCCTACTGGTAATACGAAACAGCAGCTTTTGTTGAGAAAATCAGAATATAATTGTTACCTAGGGTATTTCAAAACAACACACAACAATTAAGGTTTGAAATAACCTTTCTGCCAAGGATATCTCATTACTTCAGCATAGCCAGTAGCACAACAAGAAAAGGGTTAAACATCATTACAGGTAACATAAAAAAAACTGTTTCTTCAGAAGAGGCCATCTTTGTTTCTATCAAATGTATTTTTACCAAGCTGGTATTCCCTCCAGGACCTACCAAAAATTTTGTGAAAGTCAGGAAATTGGACATCTTGTTTTTCAAAATGTTGGGGAAATCAAATTTATGTTATTGAGCTGAAGTTACTGGCTTCAAGTATCTGTTTGCTGCAGTTCAGGGGGAAGGGGGAAAAAGAAAGGGAGAGATAGGGAGAGGGAGGGAGGGAGGGAGGGAGGGAAAGAAGTGGCGGAAGTGGCAGGAGTGGCAGGAGTGGCGGAAGGAAGGAGGGAAGGAAGGAAGTGGTGGAAGGAAGGAAAGAAGGAAGTGGTGGAAGGAAGGAAGGAAGTGGTGGAAGGAAGTGGCGGAAGGAAGGAAGTGGCGGAAGGAAGGAAGTGGCGGAAGGAAGTGGCGGAAGGAAGTGGCAGAAGGAAGGAAGGAAGGAAGGAAGGAAGGAAGTGGCGGAAGGAAGTGGCAGAAGGAAGGAAGGAAGGAAGGAAGGAAGGAAGGAAGGAAGGAAGGAAGGAAGGAAGGAAGGAAGGAAGGAAGGAAGGAAGGAAGGAAGGAAGGAAGGAAGGAAGGAAGGAAGGAAGGAAGGAAGGAAGGAAGGAAGGAAGGAAGGAAGTGGCGGAAGGAAGTGGCGGAAGTGGCGGAAGGAAGTGGCGGAAGTGGCGGAAGTGGCGGAAGTGGCGGAAGTGGCGGAAGGAAGGAAGGAAGGAAGGAAGGAAGGAAGGAAGGAAGGAAGGAAGGAAGGAAGGAAGGAAGGAAGGAAGGAAGTGGCGGAAGGAAGTGGCGGAAGGAAGTGGCGGAAGGAAGTGGCGGAAGGAAGTGGCGGAAGGAAGGAAGGAAGTGGCGGAAGGAAGTGGCGGAAGGAAGTGGCGGAAGGAAGTGGCGGAAGGAAGGAAGGAAGGAAGGAAGGAAGGAAGGAAGTGGCGGAAGGAAGTGGCGGAAGGAAGGAAGTGGCGGAAGGAAGGAAGGAAGTGGCGGAAGGAAGGAAGTGGCGGAAGGAAGGAAGTGGCGGAAGGAAGTGGCGGAAGGAAGTGGCGGAAGGAAGGAAGTGGCGGAAGGAAGGAAGGAAGTGGCGGAAGGAAGGAAGTGGCGGAAGGAAGGAAGTGGCGGAAGGAAGTGGCGGAAGGAAGTGGCGGAAGGAAGTGGCGGAAGGAAGGAAGGAAGTGGCGGAAGGAAGGAAGGAAGGAAGGAAGGAAGGAAGGAAGGAAGGAAGGAAGGAAGGAAGGAAGGAAGGAAGGAAGGAAGGAAGGAAGGAAGGAAGGAAGGAAGGAAGGAAGGAAGGAAGGAAGGAAGGAAGGAAGGAAGGAAGGAAGGAAGGAAGGAAGGAAGGAAGGAAGGAAGGAAGGAAGGAAGGAAGGAAGGAAGGAAGGAAGGAAGGAAGGAAGGAAGGAAGGAAGTGGCGGAAGGAAGGAAGGAAGTGGCGGAAGGAAGGAAGGAAGGAAGGAAGGAAGGAAGGAAGGAAGGAAGGAAGGAAGGAAGGAAGGAAGGAAGGAAGGAAGGAAGGAAGGAAGGAAGGAAGGAAGGAAGGAAGGAAGGAAGGAAGGAAAATCTGTTTTATTGCACACAAATTGGGGTATTCAGTCAGTGCAGACAGGGTCGTGGTACTGAATAAAGGTGTCTATGAATCATAGAAGAATTAATGCAATGCAATCCTTCCTCCAGTTGTGTTAGGCTTCTAAGGTTATTCTTTTTTCTCAGACCATAGAAATAAATAAATAAATGTAGGAGAAAAAGGTACACAGTACATTTTTGTGCAGGAAAAAAAAAATTGATTTTGAATGTGATCTGTCTTAGATATTCAGTGAGAATCGAAAAGGAG
This sequence comes from Molothrus ater, assembly GCF_012460135.2. Classification (NCBI taxonomy): domain Eukaryota; kingdom Metazoa; phylum Chordata; class Aves; order Passeriformes; family Icteridae; genus Molothrus; species Molothrus ater. The sequence goes on along the minus strand of NC_050511.2, from coordinate 6,106,836 downwards.
GGCTACATCTTAAGGAATCATATTACATAGAAAAATATCTTTAGACAAATGCTAGAAGGGAAAAAAAATACAAACAACCCAGAAAGAGAAAAGACTGGACTGAATAAAAGGAAGAAAGGCTGTGCTTAGTGTCACTGAATTCAGTAAGTGATTACACGACACAGGGTTCATTCAGGACCTAGCGAGTGATCTACAGCCTGTGTTCTGCAGGAGGTCAGAATTGAGATTAAAGTGACCTTTTCTAGCCTCAAATTCCATGAATCCAGTTCTGAACCCAGGGTCCCAATGGAAACTAAGTGACGATATAGAGTCTTTGGAGTAAGCTAACCTATGGTTGATGGATGATTTTACTTCTTTATTTCCATAGAGTCCCCCACCATATTACTCACACAAAACAACTTTCTCACTTGTGACATTCAAAACTTTTACAGAAAAAGGAGCAATGGGTATACATAACCACAAGTACCTCTAGGTAGGAAATGAGAAAAGGTTTTAAAACTACTGCGAGATACTGTTTCTGGAGTAATTAAAAAAAAAAAAAAGGTACAGGAGTGCACTTGAAGATGGAACTTCATATGTTCACGGGCAAAACAAATAAGTGTGATCTGTAATAATGAGGAACTGGACTAGGCAGTTGAGAAAGTTCATTCAAGCTTTGTTGCTTATGTTCCTAAATTTTGGAAATGACAGTATAGATTTTCCAGTGTCACTTAATGACTGAGGCACAGAAAACTTTTTTGTTTTCAAGGTGAGCTGGATTCTGCATGAGCAAGCACTGCCTTAACACATTCATTTTAAAACTCACAATGGAAAGACAAAGCTGCATGGGTTGTTTGAAACAGCAAATCCCTCCTTTAGATATTGTGTACCCTTCCCTCCCTCTCATTTCAGTCAGCTGTCTCCAAGGCCCTTTTTTAAATGGCAGTCACTCACTGGACTAGGTCCAACAGCCTCAATTTCTGCTCTGAATCCACCTCTGTACTTTCACACCGGGATAGACAGAGAAAATATGGGCATAGAGAGGGTTAATCCTGAAAGACTACAAGGGGAGAAAAAAAAACCCTGTGTAGAGTGGGAAATTAGTCAGCAGAGACCTGACAAAGTGCTTCCTACACATGCTGTTCTGTCAGGCTGCACAGCTTCTTCTGCTTCAGAGGTAATTACATAGATTTTCTGTCTTGTACTTGCAAAAACACAGCACAGCACTCCACCACTGCTTGTAGCTCAGTGCTTCAGGGCTCCAGCTGCATGGGGCTGGAAAATGTTTACACAATTTCTTTTAAGATTTTTAAACCACAGTAAGGGACGTGGCTAACTCTTCATCTGAGGGGGCATATGAAAGAGTCCCCTCTGAAGCTGGGCTTGGTTGAAGGGAAGGACTTCCTTGTAAGGCAATGTAATTATCTCTCTCTCAAGGAAATGGCTTCTGCCACACAATAAATCAAACAATAAATGCTTTTGAATGTTTTAACTGGAGAAGACTCAAAAGAATTTGGACATTGATCTGGATTTCAAATTCTCACTCTTTCAGATCCAGAATTGTGGTCTTAAATCCATTGCAAATTTTATACACTGCTTTTCTGGGGCCCATTCAGAAATACATCCATTCTTCTTGATTTGACACTTGCACAAATATACATATTCAACATATATCAAGGTGTTTATCATTAAAAATAATATCTGTGAATATAGATATTCCTCCCTCATTATTTTGAACTGCTTCAATAATTTTGTGGTTAATGCAGTACTGTGATGAGTATTCCAAATAATCTATAAATTCAGATTTAAATATTCAAGCCAACACTTGCAACATGCACTTTGATTAGATGCTGGGAATGAAATGTCAAATTTTTTTGAAAAGACATTTCTACAGTATATTAAAAAATTAATGTATTATTCTAACATGGAACTACTTGAGTTATGATACAGCAGCTTTAAATATGTTCTGCTCTATGTACAAGTCTTACGACAATTATGGAAACTACAGAAATAATAACCATAATAATAAAAAAACCCTAAAATTCAGGGTGAAAGGGACATAGAAAGTCTACCTAATCACCTTGAGATGGAAGAAATTTATTTTCTGTTGCCTATGACACACTGTCCACACCCTAAAAATTTCCAACAGTCCTGCCTATGTTTCCATATCTTCATTGTTAGAAACTCATTCCTGTTACTTTTGCTCCATCTTCTTTCAGCTGCCAAATGGAATTGCCCCTTATCCATAATGCAGACTTTATTTCCTCTGTGGCACTGCCTTCAGAATGGCTGAAAACCTCCCCATTTTCACTCATCCTTCTCATTCTTTGACTAAAAATCTCTGCATGTTTCCATACTTGTCAAGTTTTCCAGACTTCTGACTACCCTTGAAATCTCATGAAACCCACTTAAAGCCAGTTTCCTGAGCTGTAACACTGAAATCAAGTAGACAAGTTGAAGTGTACATTTTAAAATAATAAACCCATAGGGAATTTTAATTTTATTTGGAATTTCATTGGTTTATTTTATTTTATTTATTTATAAAAAGAAAATAAATTCTTCTTTCATGAAAAGAAAGGTGCTAGACACTTTGTGGCACTGGAGACATGCTTCATTTCTAAGTACTTCTCAGACAAAAACTTTAATTTTTTGTCTTGAGTTGCACCTTTATTATGAATACAGCAGTAGATTATCACAGTTTTTGTTTACACAGAATTCCAGAATGTGCCAGGTTGGAAGAGACCACAGGCTTTGGAGTGATCTGGTCCAACCTCCCTTCTCAAGCAGGGCCATCCCAGAGCATATTGCACAGGATTGTGTCCAGATGGTTCTGGAATATCTCTAGGGAAAGATACTCCACACCCTCTCTGGACAAGCTATTCCAATGTGTGGTCACTTGATACTTACACTTAATTTTCAATCTAGATGAAGAAATGTATAACAAAGTTCATTACAAAAGCCTGAAATAATGAAACCATTTGATTAGAGTAAGACATTTGTTTTGTCTTTCAGCAATCATAATGCGTTTTTTCTTCTCCATCATGTTTATTTTCATCACAATCATGACTTATGCACCCTTCTTATACTCCATCAATCTGTTATCTCCAAAGACAAACAGTTCTTTTTACCTGGTGGCAGATATTTGGCTCCTCAACAATTTCTCTTCTCATTGTGACCTTGCTTCAGGCTGAGATATGAAGAGGAGGGAAGGGAAAAGTGAAAAAAAGCAAAAAAAATCAAAGAGAAACACTACTAAGGGGAAAAGGTGAGGTTAGACCTAAGTCCTTTAGAAAATGTCATCTGATTTGAGCAGAAGCAGTACCAGGCACGAAAGAGGATCAAAGCAAGGTTTAATCATTGCATTTCGGGATGATTTTTTTTCCCATGTTTTTGCAGGTTTTGGTATTTTCAGGATCTATTTCTCACATCTTTTTCAGGTACATGGATTTTTCTGTGTGGGCAGAAGGTGTGAAGTTGACAGCAAAACTCTGCCAAAGGTAAATAGGAAAGATTTTCTTTAAAGCAACTGCTAAGAATTTGTGTTGTGTCCAGATAAACCAAATGAACTTCTATACCAGATAATTCCAATTTGAAAATGTGCTTGTTTTATTGCTTGGAAATAAAGGCAACTCTACTAGTTTAAAGAAATTCTCACTGTTTAGTGATAATTCACTCTGACTTGAGACGAGTGATTTTTTTCTGTTTTTGACAGGGGGTGGTGTTAGGTTTTTTGGCTTTTTCTTTGTTTGGTTTTGGGTTTGTTTTGTTTTGTTTTGTTTTTATTTTTGTTTTTGTGGGGTTTTTAGTTTGGGGTTTTTTGTTGTTGTTTGCTTGTTTTTTAAGGAGTTAATTTATTAGGGAGATTGGTTGCACCCACTTCCATGATGGATAGAGGCAATAAGTGTACAGGAATCCAGCTGCTATAGCAGATTATATTCTACAGAGGATGTGTTACCTCAATAACTAAAAAATCAAAGAAAATGCAGAAAGTAACAGCCACAAAAAAAAAAAAAAAAAAAAAAAAAATTGCATAAGAAAATTATTCTTATCATTGCATAAGAAAATTATTATTTTCAGACTGAAGCTCTCTCAGAGTTCAATGCCCTTTTACCTAAAAAAAAGAATAAAAAATCCATGGGCAGAACTCCTTTAAGAGCCTGTAGCAAAGGTAAGTGGCAAAACAGAGCGAGAGGGGAAGCAGCTTCAAGCAAATGTTATTATTTCTTTTCTCTTTGTGAGTTTAGGCCTAGATTGGATTGTGCTGTTCTTGAAGTTTTGTGTTAGAGGATATTGGACATGTTCTGCTACTCCTTGTCATTAAGGTTGTTTTTTTATTGCTGGAGTTCAACCTGCTCTCTCTGTTCTGCAGGTCTTTGATATCTACATAGTCCTTTGGTTTCATCATTTTGCTTTCATCAGGAAGGTATTCAAAATGCTGTCTGAGCAATGTGGATTTATTTGCTGGAAGCATCTTGTCATACGATGTCAGTTTAGGAGTGATCATCTCAGCCAACGCTGGCAAAATAAAATGAAATTTTATCTTGTACAAAGTTTAATAGTTTCCATCATGGGTTTTGCAGAGGAAGTGGAATGCTGAGGCTGTGGAAATCTTCTCAGCAGTAGCACAAAGCACACACAGGCTTCTGTTTTCACACAAGCTTCAGCAGCTTCTCTTTATGAAAGCAAGTGTATTGCACATTAGAAATCAGATTTTATTCCCAAACTAAGCCAGGTTTTGTTCCTAAGATCTCTTTTTGCTGAACTTTTACATTAGATTGGTTTGGAGCTTTTGAAAAATGAAAGTTAGCCTGAGAATTATCTCAGTACAGCTCCTAGAAGACAATTAAAATCTCTCAAGCTATCAACCCAATTGTCATTAATTGGCTCTCCTGCTACAGTTCAGTAGTATAAAGGTCATAAAGAGCAGGAGTCTCTTGGAAGATTTTTAATCTGGGGGGAAATAGATCTCTTCTACTAGCAGTCAAAAAAAATTTCATTTTTTTAAATGAAGAAAGATATCAAAAATACAATTAGTTTTTTTTCTCAGGTTTTGTTTAGACACCTGGCTTTCAGAAAGAGTAAGAAAAAGGGCCTACATTAGGAAGAGGGACAAGATTCATCCTATAAGCAAGCATCACCTGCTTATAGGCTGAATCACCTGCTCTCCCAGGTGGTTACAAAAGATCATTTTTAGTCCTGGACAGTACTAAGATATTCCGGGGATGCATTAAATATATTGTAAGTGTTATTATTGCTTTGCCTTCCATAAACTTTCATGTGCTTCACCAAAATTCATCCAAGCCTGTACAATTTTGAGCATGGAAGGCAAATACAAAACAAGAACATAAATGGATACGAAGCAAGCTGACAAATCTTGTTGGAGTTGGCACATCAGATGATTGCAAGAGTAGAAAAACAATGCTGCATCCTCTAGTTCCCAGTCCACTGTTTTAACTATTGAATCAAGTTGCCACATTAATTTCTTTCTAACCATAAGTTATGGAAGAAACCTAATAGCTGCAAGAGGGGAGAGAGAAAACTAAACTGGTAGAAAAATACTTGCTTCTCACTATACTGATAACAACACCACTCATGTGGAATAGGTTTGTTTTTTCTTAAATTTTATTTTATTTGTTAACTGGTTGACAGTATTCATTTAAGAGGTGGAATTTTATTGGTATTTCTTGAACAACAACATCCAAACCAAAAGGAATTGTGACAAAAAAAAAAAACAGTTATAAAAACATTCATAGAAAAATAAGATACTCTTTTTGTTTGGTTTAGTTTTATTTTTTCCCTTAAGATTGCAAGCCCTATTACTTCCACTTGTTACTAAGAAGAAAAAGAAGATAACTCCTATCTAAAGAAATATTTATTTCAGTATATTTTCAATTCAAATAAACAGCCTACCTTCAGCAGTGAAATTTATAAACGAAATAAAAATGGCAAGATTTTTTCCTTCTTTACTCTCCTTCTTTTATTTATATAACCACAATCAGACAAACTATAATGCTATCTAAACAACTACACACATTAGGAAAAAAATGAAGATCAATAGCTATAATTTGACACATATCCAGTGTTCACTGTGAAAACATCAATAGTACAAAAGCTTCATGGGCATAGCAGGGAAGAGTCTGTTTGGGAGATGGTGTTGGCAGAAGATTAAATAACCACATGTCAGAAAGAATAAAAAAAAAATTCAATAAACTGAGTGCATACTGGAGATGTGCAAGTACCTTGAGCTGAACTGTTAGTATTAATAAGAAAATTATCTTTGTCTTCCAGTCATTCAATTACTTCATGAACAAATATTTTGGCTCGGATCTCTGATATTCAAACATATACTGCCTTTCCTATCTGCCAGAGGACTACTACAGGAAATGACTTGCACGCTGGACGATGATATCTTGAGCTGCTATTTCATAAACAGCACTGTAGGTGACTATTCATCACATCCTGATCCCTAACACTCTGAAGGAATCATGAGAGGGAGATGCAGCCAGCAACTATTTGGCCAGGAAGAAAAGAGACACAGAGTTTATGGAAAGCATCTAATAGAAAGTGGAATTGAGGTTCAGGGCTCAATCACCGTGTCCAGTGTGTGCACGTTGACCCCTCCTATTGAATCTCACGGTGTTACTCTGATATATTCACTTAAGGACATGCCTACAGACTTGCAGGATCATGCTTTCAATGTCTTAGCTATCCATTGTTCATTAGGTTATTTCAAAATGTGAGGTGCTTTGTAAGACCACAAGTCTTTAATACCTGTTAACCACTTAACTCCATTCTTTTGACCATTGTGCCTAATCCACAAAAGCTTTCTCGTTAGTTTGTTTTACAAACCAGTTTTTCTCCTTTCTTCTTCAGGCAGTCTTCGGCTTTTTGTTCTTCAGGTGATGGGAATTGCAGTCCTTTTTTATTTCAGTTAAAGTTTTGAGCCACACCCACTTAAAAAACTGGTCCCATCAACTTTCTCACTCTCCCTCTCTCTCTGCAAAAAACAACCCAGGCTGGATCATCATTTTGCACTGAAAAAGCTATGTCTTCAAAATGAGCTGATATTGTCAACAAAGGTAAAACAAATAAACAAACAAAGAGCGTAAAATTGTTTTGAAATATGAAATATGTATCTCACAAAAAGGTACTTTCATATTCCTCCTGCCTGATGGTTATATATGACAAATGGGTACTTCCACACATAAATTATACTCCTAAAAGCTATTTTGTATGTACTTGTGCACCTAGTGAGAATTCTGAATATTCACATTTATCTCATGTTTCCTACTATGCTGCCAGTTCTTCATTTTGTGATGATATAAGTAATGAGATTTCATTGGTTGTGTTTACATTTTTAAAGACTCATAGAGTGATTTGATTATATGCAAATTCAATTGTAACTAAACCAAACAAATGAAAAAAAATCAAAATATGTTTCAAGCTGCCATGGTTAGGAAGAGGAACATCAGATCCTGTGTCTTAATTAAAAAAAAATAATAAAATCATTGCTTTATTTAAATTTCTTTACTGAGGCTTTTTAAATTCTAATAAAGCCTGATCCATGATATCTTAATGTCCATGTCTAGTAATACAGAAATTTAGGAATGGATTAGTGTCTGCAGTTAAAGTTACTTAATTGAGGCACCGAACTAAGGAACTTACTTACACTACACTTTTTGACATTAATGCTAAGATTGAAGTATCTGCACAGGGAAATCCATCCAGCCCAGGACCTGTCTACACTCTAAGTATCCAAATGGAATATTCAGGTTCATAGACCTCTCAGTATTTGGGCCATATATTTGGGCCTATATATGCCACATTTAATATTTCTTATATTATTTAAATTCAGTCCTACCTAAATTTTAAATTCCCAAGACTGTGGACCACAACAACTCAATTTTCAGCCTTGGGTTTTGTTTTTTTTTTTTTTTTCTGTTCCCTGTATGTGTTAGCCATTTGTTCAGTGGCCCAGCTGCCAAGGGCTGAGATACATCTCCCACCTTTAGCCAAGTTCTTAGAGACTCGAGAAAGGCACATGCAGTCTGAGTCCCAATCATCATGAATCTGACTGCTGAAATCAATCAGGATGTCCTTGTTGATATTCCCCAGAGACAGGATATTGGCCTTGTAACTTCTGTGGGTTTCCCATGTTGGGCCCAAGAACATGAACTTTTTCTGATCTACTGGTCCCATATGTTTTTTACCCAAGGATTATAGCTCATCTGGGTAGTTTAGTTTAAAATACAAGAAAATGTTTGGCCTGTTAGATGGTCCAGATTTAAGCTATACAAGATTTTTTTTGTCTGTTGTGAAAAAAATCATATAATTTACAAATACATAACTAAGACGAGCCATGCTTTCAAACATTTTCAAGTAAGCCTCCTCTAGTTTACACTGAGAACTGAATTCAGTCCACCTGCTCAGAGAATTCAGCATGAGAAATGCAGTTTGAAAGATTCAAGGATAAAGCTACAATGCTAAAGTTGCCCACCCAAATGTACAGGCCAAATAGTGCAGAAGGGTTTGCATAGGCATTTCTCTATACAGGTCTCTTCTACTAAAGCATCAGTTTTCATCTTCTTAAAATCTGGTTTGGCTTTCTTAAGGCTTTTTCTTTGCTTTTTCCCCCCTTTATTATTATTATTATTTTTTAATTCTAATTTTAATTTTTTAAGATTTAAAGTGCCTGAAACAGCATGAGTGCTGTGCTCATGTGAGTGATGGATATGAGTACCTGATATGATAAGGTCAAGGGTCTACATCACATTTCTGACCTGTGGGGGACACAAGGAGCCCTTAATGGTGCAAGGTATGATGGAATAGGGACTGCAACACCTGTGCAAATGAGGAACAGAATGCATGGCACAGCCTCACACCTCCTGCCCACAGGCATGAGTTGTCCCCAGAACTATATCAGGATTTCACCCCAAAGGAAAACTATTGTCTTAGACCTGGAGAAAAAGCCTGTTAACAAACTAACATGAGAATAATTAGGGAACAAGGAGCAAACTCAGGAACTGAAAATATTTGACAATTTAAATGCATCCCTACAGAGTTACTTTATTAATATTCCTCATGTGATAATAAAGAAGACTTAGAATCAAAACTTTCTTTCTCTTCAGTAAATGGTTAATTTACTTTGACAGCAGAGTAAGAGATGAGAATGTTAACCTGCCATCACCTAGTGTCAAAGGGCATTTATGCCACAGCTTCCAGATTTATTTTCTAGCCCTAGAGAATCTTGTTCAGCTCATTCTGACAATGTCTGAATATTTTTAATACACTGAGAAATGTCTGTAGACAAGGTTAGGAGAAATATACTTTTTTAACTTTTTAAAAATTATTTTTGTGAAACAACTGCTTCACATTTTAATAACTTGTTTTCCAGGGTACATAGCTTTACCAAAATTTTCAGGTTTTTTGCTAAATTTTGGCAAAGAGCAGAGAATATTCTTGAAAAAAAAAAAAAAAAAAACAACAAACAAACATATTTCTTCTTCCTTTTATATAACTCCCTTATTTGATCAATTCATCTTTCTTCTTTGCTTTATCCACTTGGGTTTCTATGTCTTATAGTTGAAGCCAGAGAGTGATTATAGATCAGCTGATTGAAGAGTCAGGATTTAGGCATCCTTACTGTGGTGGATTCAGCCTGGCTGGATGATAGGTGCCAAACAGTCAGCTCTTCTCCTTAGTTGAAGAGGGGAGAGAAAATATAATGAAAGGCTTGTGGGATGAGATGAGGGCAGGGAGAGGTCACTCATCAGTTGTCAGCATGGGAAAAAACAGACTCAGCTTTGGGAAAAACAGTTTAATCTCTTACCTAGCATATCAGAGTAGGGTAATGAGAAAAAAATGCCAAATCTCAAAATACCTTCCCCCACCCTTCCCTTTTCCGAGGTTAACTTCATTCCCAAATTCTCTATCCTTTCCCCCTCAGCAGCTCCCAGTCAAAGTTCTTCCCAAACTTCTCCAGTGTGGGTCCTCTTTGGGGTCAGAAGTTCTGCCAGCAAAACCTGCTCCGGCTTGGGATCCTCTGTAATGGACTCACAGGTGCTGCCAGGACCCTGCTCCAGCAGAGGCTTCCCATGGGGTCACAGCCTCCTTTGGGCATCCCCTGCTCCAGCCCAGGCTCCCCCAGGGGCTGCAGGTGGATCTCTGCTCCCCCGTGCCCTCCCTGGGCTGCAGGGGCACAGCTGCCTCAGCCTGGGCTGCTCCAGGGGCTGCAGGGGAATCTGAGCTCCAGAGCCTGCAGCAGCTCCTGCCCCTCCTGCACTGCCCTGCCTGCCTGCAGGGATGCTCCTCTTGCATCTTCTCACCCTGCACTCTTCTTTGGCTGCACTTGAACTTTTTTTTCCCTCCATTCCTAAATATCTTACCCCAGAGGTGTCTCCACCATCACTGAAGGGCTCAGCTTGGCCAGTGCAGGGTCCATCCTGGATCCAGCTGGCCCTGGGACTGTAGGATACAAGGGTACCTTCCAGCAGGTTCTCACAGGAGGCAGCCCTGTAGCCTCCCTGCTACGAAAACCTGGCCATGCAAACCCAATTATACAGCACCTGAAAGGAGTGTAGAAAATCAGCATGGAACAAGGAGATTGATCCCACATAATGCCATGAAGAGAGGGGAAAAGTATAAAATATCAGCAGGCCACCAGTGACAGCTTTAGATAACATTCCCAGGTGCTACTCAGGAGAAAGTACTTAATAAAATGTAGCCTTCCCATCCTTGTTTTCTACCTGCAGATTGCAGGCAAAGTATCAGTTGGATAGGAAAAAAAAGAATCATGAAGTGATGAGAGCCTTGTATTTCTGTCTGTGACACACAGAACTCTGTGTCTGTCTGTGGGACATCCTTATCTGCCAGTCACAGGGTAGCTTAGGAAATTCAAACTAACATCTGAAATTTGTGAATCTGAATTTGCAAGTTAAACCAGAAAGATTCTGACCTATTCCTGAAGGATCTAGTCTGAAGCAAAAGCATTAAGTTGGTGATACCACAGAATCAATTACTTAGCAAGACTGAAGCTCTCCTTTTGCAGCGTGTACATGTAACCACCACGAGCTCCAAAAAGAAATGAAACTGTGAAAATGTCCTGGTAAACAATATATTGTTTACCCCATCCACTAAAAAGAATGGGGCTGCTGAGGGGAGGAAGCAGGGCAAAAACTATGTGCATGATTATTTAATCCAAGGCTGTGTCATAATGCCCAAGATTAGTAACACATCAGGAGGCAAAGTTAAAATTACATTAGAAAGGGTTACCTGAACCGTATCAATTTCTAATTTTTGATTCCCAAAATGCTTTTTCTTAAGAAAATTCCTATGTAGCTAAACACATGAAATGATAGTTTGCAAAGAGTACAAAGGAATTATCCACCTACCTCTTTTAATAAAGTCTAATTATTTATAGAGTGACTATGAAAATCACAGCCACAAATAAGGAATACAAAGAACTCTACCATCTCTTTTATCAGTCAATGCTAGTATAGCTAATTTTGCTTTCAGCTGTTTTATTTTTCCATGCTTAAATATTATTTCCTTTCTTCCACCCTTCATTTTAACAATAGAAAGCATAAAACTTAATTTTTATTCCCTGTTCTTTTTAGGAACTCAGCATTATTCTTCATAATTTGCTCTTGTCATCTCTGTACTTATTGTCATGCATGGGTTCTTTCATGCATCTTCATACTACCAACAGTCTTTGTCCTTTTACATCTGACTTCAAATGCTAGATGTGAGCTTCGCACTGTTCAGATTTCATTGGTGTTATTGTTTTTATTATTTTTCAGAAGTTGTATTGCTATGTAAGCACTTTGATATCCTCACAAGTGTTTTTTCCCCTGCCAAAGCTTTACATTCTTTTTTCCTTCTGTTTTTTTCTTACTTGATTCTGTTTTACCTCTAGAGAATGTATAGAATAATGTAAATATTAATGGCAAATGGGATTTTTTTTTTTTTTACATTGGCCACAGCTTTCTCAAAGCCAAAATAATCTACATATTCATGTCCATTTTGATGTTCCTTGAATCTCTGAGGCACACTGTAAATAGACCTGCATTCCTGATGCTGAATTTAGCATGTTTGTACTTAATACATTAGAGACTTTTTCCTTTTTTCCCAGCTTTAGCCTTGTTAAAATAACCTGTAATACTGGCAAGGTCAGAGAAAAATGTCAGTTATTTGTTCTGTAGGTGCTGGACAGGCAAGCTGGAACTCCCTAGAGGCTCTTCTAACTTGTCTAACCAGGTTTGCAGAAACAAACTTCTTTTTTTTTTTTTTTTTTCTTCTCATAAATCTGCAGGCTCTGTGTTTCATGGCATTCTGACCCCTTTGCCAACTAGCAGCTCCTTGGATGAATAAGCTACACTTAGGATTTGTGGGCTCTTTTTTCCCCTTCTGTATTGTGTATGTTTCTAATGAGACTCGTATTTGGTTTTCAGAGCTATGTGACAGTGAGTCTTTAAACAAGAGAAAGCTGAGTATGACATAACCTGTGTGGTGCTTTTTCTGTGCTTCCTACACAGCTTTGTTTGAACCTGATACAATAGTACAGATGTCCCCCATTTCCATTTTAAAAGCCAACAGAAATGATCAAGCAGCACTACTAGACTGTTTCTTGCTGGCTGTATACGGGGAACATTCAGTGTTGATCCCAGCTGCATGAAGGAGAGGGAGCACACTTAATGGGACACATTTTCAGTTCATATGAAATGAACTGTAAAGAATGGATGATGCTTCCTACATCAAGGGACATTTGGTGATATTCTGGGCACTCTAAAAACTCAATCCACACTGGGGTTTTTTTGGCTTTAAAGACAAAGTAAAATAGTTGCAGAGCTTACATACCCTGAGGCATTGCTTCAGCAGCGATTTTCATTTGTGCACTAAGTTGTAGTATCTCATTTGAGATATAAATCTTTGTGGATATTAGACAAAGGGTAGTAGATCTGACAGCCTGCTTACTGTAATTCAGGTTATCACATACTGACTAAGCTGAAATTTTCCATGGAGGATGGGGTTCATTGTCAAATAATAGTCAGTGGGATCAGGTACTTATCTTTTAGAAACTGGCTTTGTTCCAATGAGTTTTGGAGGAAGGCTGATTTATACTTGCTGGGATCTAACCCAGGCTCTTCCCTATCTGCCAGGGAAAGGAGGAGGGCAGAGCAGCCCTGTGAAGTGGCACAGGAGAATTGCTTCAGGGAGTCAAAATCACCCACACTGCAGACATTGTCATTCTATAACTAAATTGCAAAATGTCCCTTTTTTTCACTGACTTGATCAATTCCACTGTACTACAGAGTCTCTTGGAAGCATCAACATTTCCACAAATTTATGTCAAGCGTCTTACATAATGGAACATGTTGTTTGGCATATAGATTTAGAAAATAAATAAGAAAATATCTGAAATCAGAAAAGAAATAAGGTGTCTTGAGCAGCACAGGAGAGGAGGAAAGCACATTTATAACATTTTTTTTGCTGTGAACAGTTAGATTTAGAAGAGAGGAAATGGCAGCACTCTCTTTATTTGAAGAAAAAGTGAGATTGTTTGATGAGAACAGCCTAATCCTCAGTGAATGTTCATCAACTTCATGAAACCGAGTTCCAAAGCCTCATGGCCATCCTTCAAGTAGCAATACTTTCAGTAAGTTTCCACTGAGGATATTACTCTGATGCCATGGAGAGTGCCTTAGAGTTTGCTACAAAACTGCAATGCATCAGTGCACACCTTCAAATGAACCATGAGAGGTAGAAGGGAAAGCTTAGAGTTGGAAGTCATTTTGTTACTTAAGGACAAGTTTGACCCAGATGGCCCCTTGAAAGTCAGTGAGAGATGCACACTCTGAGGAACCAATTTCTCCCTTTTTACCAGGAATGAACAAATCATTTCCAGTAATTAATATTTTTGAGAAAAGTAATTGCCTCTTTTCCTGCAGCAAAGTTAAAAAAAAAAGCCCTATAATAGTTTACATCAGCAGGTTTTCAATAAGTTCATTTCTCCATTTCATTAAGTTAGGGTGTGTATCAGCTAAGTTTTTTATCCCCTCAGTTTTTTTTATAAGTTTGCCTTCTCAGGGCACAGATTTGACATAGTTCTACACCCAGCCTTTTCTGAGGTGATTGTCACAATTTTGTCCAACTAGTAAATTCCTGTTAGACTTTTCACACTGCTTTCATTCCTGGTTGCTTTGGATTATCAGCATTTCTGGCCTTAAAATCCTTGAATATTTAACAGGACATCAGACTCTTACAGATTATCTTTACATCTGAGAACTAGAAAGGTCACTGGACTGATTTAATGTTTTACCTCTAAGTTTTCCCTCCCATGAAATACTTATCACTATTTGACTCAAATGACAACTTGTGCCTCACTATCCTCTGTTCCTGTATTTTATTGTTATTAGGTTCACTTCTTTATTATTACTGTTAACATCTTGTTATCACTATACTTTATACTTACTTTAGCATTAAGGGTCTGTAGATAGGTAATGCACAAAATCCTAACAATTTTTTATCTTCATAGCTTTCAAATGCTAACACATAACAGAACACGTAACATACACAGAAGTATGAAGTAAACCAAAAACAAATCACTATTCGCATTTTAAATGACTCCCCCACATTCAAAGGGGATGTCCCAGGATGAGCAGGAAGCTTTATCCAGATGAGCAGCTAGTTTCTGTTGTTTTCCTGAAACAAAAAAGCAGAAGTGAAGTCTTGGCCTTATTAAGGCTCTTGGCTGCTGAACCATTGGATCTAAATTATTAGTATTCAAAGCCACTTTACTCTTCATATCTTTTTTCCTGTTGTTTTTTCTTTTTTTCCTTTTTTTTTTAATTTGCAACCATTCTTTAGCTTAGCCTTCTGAGCTGTGTGGTCTAGATTCAAGGTCCATAGATGACCAAAATGATATCTGTGTGGTACTGAATAAGTCTGATGTGTTCCTACTCTGAATGACAAAATCCAGGTTTCTACAACAATCAGCTTTGAAAGGCATGGAAGGTACATTTTCATAATACAGCTTCCTTCAATTAAAACAGCGAAGGGAAACATAAAACGGGGAAAAAAATAATAATTAAAAAAAAGGACTCATCTTTAGCTGCCAGGCTGGAGTAAACTCACAACCTTCAAACCAGCTGTACTGAGAAAGAGAGAAAGAGCTTTACAGGCTGGAATCTCTCAAGGGATCCAGAGGTGATGCAGGCTTTTTCTTTTTTGTGTCTCCCTATTTTTTTATTTACCCTACAGTCTCACAAAGTGGGAACACATGAAGTTAAAAGGAATAAGCTTGTCTAACATCTAATAAGAGAAGAATCTGTCACTGCCAGTGATGTGAATGGGAATACAAAAGCTGTAGGCATGTATACTCCTTCTGCAGCAAAAGCACAACAAGGCAAAAGGTTAGCCTAAGATCTGCTCTCAGTTGCTTTGGAAGCTCTGTTTAATTGTTAGTCACGATGCACTGTGGGCAGAACAATTAGTTGTATCTATATTAGATCTAAGCTGTAATTATTTGTTACATTAATCATGACTAGAGCGAGAATTTAATTAGTCACGAACATTATGTGATTTTTTTTTTCTTTTTTAATTTTATTTTGAAGGGGGGGAAATGTCCAGTTTTCTTATTAAACACATCTTAATAAAGCGAGTCCTGGAAGTCTGCAAGCCGGCATCATGCCCAGGGTCTTTCCACCTGCTGAATATGCAGGATTTCCATCCCAACAGCAGAGCCGAGCACTGACTTGGATTTACGGAGCCGGGTATCAGAGCCAGGCCTGAATTCAGACAAACCGGGTTGGAGTTGGAGGGGTGGGGGAACGAATTTTGGAGTTATTGCAATGATGTCTCATCACTTAGAGTTCGAGCGAGATGCATTAAAGTGTGTAAAGAGGGGAGGGTGAATTTGCTCCACCGCAGGTAAAACATCTCCCAAACAGAACATCCCTCTTTGCGTCCAGCGCGGGACAGGCAGATGGCATTTTTGCTCCCATTTCCCTGCGCCAGCAGCACTTACCGCAGGGCACTACTGCTGGGAGGCCTTGCCCAGCGCTGGGGCTCCCCTCTTGCCGTGCAGGGCAGAGTTTTTGGCTGCCTCGCTCCTCCCTCCGCGCCGCTGCCGGTGCGGGAGCGCTGCCCCGGCTCCTGCGCTGCTGGCTGCTCGGCCGCGCTCTGCAGCCTGACACGCCGCGCCAGCGCGGGCGAGGCGCCGCCGTCCCTGCGCCCGAGACAGGGGAGCGTGATCGTCCCTGGGTCCGGGCAGAGGATGCTGCCGTCTCCGAATAGGCGACAGCCACCCCCGTGTCCTGCCTCCTGAGCATTGCTGGGGGTTTCACAGCAGGGTTAGCAGCAGAGGAAGGAAGTGATTTAACTTTGGGAAAAGGAAAGCGAGATGTATTTTCAGGTGTTTTTAAAGAGTTTTTTTTCCTTTTTTTTCCCCTTTTTTTTTCTTTTTTTTTTTTTTTTTTTTTCTTTTCCCTAATGCAAAGGACAAAATTGCGAAGGAGCTATTTTGGAAAGGTTAGGAGGGGGGAAATAAAAAGGCTGGGCTAATGTGCTGGTTGAAGGAGAAGCCATTTTGACAGCAAAAGAGAGATGACAGACATTTTCTGTTCCTGGGACAGCTTGTGCCACTTGTCCTGGGGTTCACCTGCCTTCACGTGCATGCCCAAATCTGCTCTGTGTGTGAGCATCCCTGCAACAATGTCAGCAGGGCTCTGAGCTGCTGCCTGAGTCAGATTCCTCTTTTCAGGAGTGGTACCTACATTACAAAACCCATTGATTTTGATCCACAGAAACAGCCCCACCACAGGGGTTGAGACTATTTGTGTGAGTAAGTGCTTTCTCTGACATGACAGAACTTGCCTGAAGCTGAAGGATAATTTTCAGACATCTGCTCCTTACAGAAGGGGCTTCTTCTCCCACAGACCACATTTCAGCATTTGGGAGTTCCTTCACTATGCTTTCTTAGGTGAGTTCATGTATTATGGACCAGGCAGCAATTTGCCAAACAGATTTCAGGGTCTGATGCCAAACCAGAAATAAAGTAATATTCATGTAATAGTTGATTCCTCTTTATGTGTCTAAGGTCTTGTCTTTCTTTCTACTGGTAATCAAGACAAAAAAAAAAAAAAAAAAAAAAAAAAAAAAAAAAAAAAAAAGCTGGGTCAATTCTGCAATTCAGGTTTTAAGCATTAAAACAGGTCTTATTACTGAAATGGTTATGTAACACTGACCATATCTGTCAGCTTTTTAGAAATTTATCTCTTTGTGAAGGGTTTAGTTTTTGTGAGTTTTTTTATTGTTGTTGCTTTTGTTTTTCTGCAGTCAGAAAAAGAAATGTATGAAAAACAGTATAAGAAAAAGACATAAAAAGACATTAGGCTAGTTTGGAGTCACTTTGGTTTTTTTCTCCCTTATATGTGGATGGCTGGAGCATTTCTGAGTGAAAGCTAAATTGTCAAGACAAAACTTTTTTCTCAATGCATCCCTCAAGGTGTTGCGAGCAAAGTAAGACCTTTGTCATCTTAGCATCTCCACCCCCAATATAAGAAATACAAAAAGAGTTGATGTTTCAAAAATCTAGTCCATCTACTAAGAATATATTTCGGGAGTAAGGCTTGCTCCTTATCTGACCTTGGCATTGTTGCATGCATGCAAGAAACACAAATTTCTGGGAAAAGTGTCTTTCAGTTTTTTCTCCCAGTGCTGTTTGAAGACTGAGTATCCCATCATGTCCTCTTGAAGTGGCATTTACAACAAAGGAGCAGACATATCTATTTCCAGTGACAACAGTGTCTTGGTGCACTGACAGCTGGATGAATTTTTTTTTACCGTTTATTTATTTAATTACATATTTGTTTTAGTGGAAAGTAAAAGTGATAGATGAAAACTCATGAATTCTTCTCTACATTTCAATCAGGCTGAAATAAATTCCAGTTACTCAAATAAAACTATTAGTTGACAAATTTCCTACTTAGATATTTAATTCTAAAAGGTTGTAAATACCTCATTAGCACGTTCTTACTGAGCATTTATTAAAACATTTTGCAGTGTTTGCAAACAGTAATGATCAAAGGTTTAGCCATTGAAGGATGAAGCTCAGAGTCTACAGTAATGCTCAGCTCTGAGAATTGCCACGCTCATTGAACAATTCAACAGCACCAACCTTTGGCATTTCCATCCATTTTTTTTTTTTCCTTCTTCTTTTTCTTTTTTTCCTCTTAGACCTTCATTTGTTTCACCTCTTGGGTGCAAGGCACATTGCTGCCTTTTGCTGAGAGGTCACTGTTCCAATGACAATTTCTGTGCTGAAGATGAAGGAAGTGGATGTTGGTCTACATAATAGCACCATGCCATGAATCAAACCTATGACCTTTTAGTCTGAAAAATCTTTTGCTAAAGATTAACATATTCGGCAGTCAGTGACCTTACCAGCAGAGGGAGATATGGCATCAGGCAGTGCATCATTCTAATACATCATTTGTCTATCAGAAAAACTGAATATTCTACACTGTGTAGAGGTTAGGTTTGCACAAGGGTAATATCTACCGGAGTCTGTTGCTGACTAGGTGTGTGGACACTTCAGCACAGGGGATGGTGTTTGACATAATTCCCAATCCAAGTGGAAATACATTAATACAGCATAAGCAAAGTGGAGGATTAGGTGATTAGATATTATTAAATACACATCATTATTTCTAGACATTTAATCTAGGTGCTTGAAATCCAAAATCGAGCCCCCCAGATGCTATCAGAAAGAGAATTCTCATTGCAGCAGGGCTTAAAACCCCTGTACTCCAGCAAATCCAGGATCACAGCAGCTCACTGCATTCCCAGCATTCATATTGCCATGGATTGTTGTGCCTTGCCTTTATGCACAGCCAGTGTTAGAGCTTTTAAACCATTGGTTGTCATTTCCACCTCCCATTGCACCTGTTTGGAACATGACATATTCCCTTTCCAGCTTCATGGTGCTCTATCCTTAACACAATTTCATTCCCCTAAAATTCTGTCATTGCAGTTCTGCAAATGGAACTGAGGATTCCTTTTCTTTCACCCTCCTGGTATTGTAATTTACATTTATTGCATCATTGCCCTTTAGATTGTCGTGTTTATATTATATCTCTATATTTATAGTGGATTGCCAGCATATGTCCCTGAATGCACTTTTATTTGGTTGCATTCAGGATATTTCTGAAATATGTCAGATATTAGTGATAATATCATTGCTGTTTTAGACACTAAAAGAAAATCATCAGACAATTGTCCAGTAATCAGACTCAAGAAAAGCGAAAAATGAAAGTTCCACTATTTTAAGCTAGTTTTCCAAAAACAATCTTTGTGAAAATTACTCCTAATTTAAAGGAAACTAAGGTTTTGCCTCACCCCACCAACAGGGCAAATGGCTCTTTTTGGACCAATCATAGAAATGAGCTTCCCTAAGTACACTGCACCTTAAGGCTGACATTATTGCAGAAAAGCATATACAGCACCTTGTCAGCATGGTATAACTGGGCTTGGCCAAGTTGTCATTTCTGACAGGTTGGTGTAATGAGCAAGAGAGAGCTGAGATGGTCGAAAAGTTTTTTTTTACTTGTTGTTGATGTGGGTTTTTTTACCCGAATCAGCAGGGTAGAGCTGTTTGGGGTGATAAGACCATATATACGTGTCTCATTACGAGCTCTACATTATCAAGTTGTTGTCACCCATGCTATCACACTTAGCCACATTTATGTTTGGGATTCATTTTGTACAATTTCTTTACATTCCTAACCTGGGAACAGCAGAAAATCTGATTCTCTGGAGCAGCAGACATTAGCTAGCAGACTGTCCATGCATTTTTAACCTACATGCACTTGCAAAATCACTAATAATGAGAGGTGTTAATTGCATTAGAGTTTTTCTTCTGCAAAAGAAAAATCTTGAAACAGGTAGTTACATTCAAAAAAAGAAAATTGAAAAGTGAAAAAAAGAAAAAAAAGTAGGACTTGGATACAATAAATGTAAAAAAGAAAGGAAGACTTTTATTAGAATTCTAATGATTTTGACATTTGTGCTTAAATCCTGTAAGGAAAGCAACACAATACGTTAGATAGTGAAAAAATCTGGGACTTTTTTCAACAATGTTTTTCCTGTATTATTTTTACATATGACCCTTCACTTCTCTGTGCCTTAGTCCCCAGCATGTCAAGTAAGAATAGTGTTTCCAGTCTCCTTTGTAAAGCGTTTTAAGACGTACAGATGAGAAGCACTTTATAAGACTTAGGGATTAGAAAAAGCACAACAATAAAAGAGATGAAAGGGATCAGAGGTTAGAATTTAAAACACTAATAATAATCACACTGTTGCAGAATTAAGATCATAAAAATAAATCCTTTTGAGCTGCAGCTTGAATAGAGGGAATGGGAAAGGGACAAGAAGAACAGAGAAATAAAACCTCCCTTTAGTCAGTTGTCAATATCATCAGTACAAAAACACACATACATACTTTGTGATGCCATTTGAATTATGTAAGGAAATTTGAAATAGGGCAAGAAATAGAAGCTATTCATGTGCAGAGAAAGATCAGATAAGTAAATTAAACTATATGTTGAATTCTGCTGTAAGCAGATATCCCTTAAGGCTACAAAAATAATGATTTGATTATCAAAGCCGTAGAATGTGTGGCTCATCTCCCTTTGTGTTACAAGGAGCCTTTCCATTAAATTTGTTGTTAAGCAAAATGTCTACGGGAGACTCATTTTGGGTACTGATTAGTCACCTCTTAGGAGAGGAACTCATTGCCTTCCTTCTGCACGCTGGAGTTACATTCCAGCAAGGAGCTGCAAGGTCAAGCCATCAACCCCATGTCTTCAGTGTACCTGGAATGAGTACATTCTGCCAGCATATTCAATAAAACAATTACAATAGCATTAATGCAAATGACCAATGCATCAGATGCAGTGTAGAGGCAGAAGATGAAATCATTTTAGCATATTCCGCCCCAAATTTTTTGAACTTGTTTTAGTCCACAGGCGTGAAGGTCAGACAAACAGGTGGCCCATGGCGGAGGAATCTCTGGGTGGCATGGAGCAGAGAGGTTGCTCAGCAAGGTTACCTTGATCTTTTTGCCTCAGCACTTGAAGTCGATCACATTAATTTTCCAGGGCATTACACCATTGGTGCTGAGGTGCTTCATATGTCTGTTCTGGTGTACCATAGCTCAATGGAGTCAAGCAGCTGCTCTCCTGTCCTGATGAAGATGATGGGAAAAATAAAATAGTCCCTGTTCTTACCCAAGCGTTGAAAGAATGGAGAATGCATGGCAAGGCCATAGCATTTGCTGGATGCGTATATTGTAGGGAATACAGCAGGCCTTCCTAAGAGTGATGTTCTTTAGAAATGTTTGGCAGCTGCTGTGCATCAGACATCCTCTTTGCAGGTGAATTGAAGTCTGCTGGATGTGAAGAGCAGCTGTCATGCAGAAAAGAAAAAAGTATGAAGGATATGCTTATGACCAGCCAGATGCCTCCTGCCACAGCACATCAAATGATGCAGAGATTTGGGCATATGTTACCATTGCTTCAGCAATGTAGGTGGGCTCAGCACAGCCCTGCCAAAGTAACAGGATGGAAACTGTGCAGGTGTGCTGCTCAGGTGCAACATGAGCTCTCAGTCTGACATTTGACCTTCTGTGCTCTGTCATTTCCTTTTTTCATCCTGGTGTCTTGGCTGCTCTGTTCTCACTAGAAGTGTTGAGGTACAACCACATCTCCATCATTTCCTGCTTTGGATCTGTTTGGTTTTACTGCAGACAGTATCTAAGCCCCACAAAGCCCCACTGTGTGTGCACTCTGCCCCACTGGGTTGGGAGAGAGAATCAGAAGGGTAAAACTGGGAAAACTGGAAGGCTCAGCTAAAGACAGTTTAACAGGTAAAGCAAAAGTCACATACATGGGCAAAGAAAAACAAGGAATTCCTCCACCAATTCCCGGTGGAAGGAAGGTGTTCAGCCATTCAATCCCCAGGAGAATGGGGCTCCATCACATGTAGTGGTGGCTTGGGACAAAAATGGTCTCTCTTTCTTCTTCTCCCCCCAGCTTTATGTGTTCAGCATGACACCATGAGGTCTGGAATGTCTCTGTGGTCAGTCCTGGTCTGCTGTCCCAGCTATGCCCTCTCCAGGCTCCTTGTGTCCCCCCCGGCTGGTGGGGTGGTGTCAGGTGCAGAAAACTCTTTGTTTGCTCAGCAAAATTACGACGTCTCTATTATCATCTCTGTTTCCAGCACAAGTCCAAAACAGAGCCCCAAAGTACTATAAAAAAAACCATGATTGACTCTACCCCAGACAAAAAGAGTGCAGGACTTCCCGTTACATGATCTATTAGATTCCCACATCAACATTTTACATTGAAATCCTACATATCACATATTAAACTTCTGATATCTTTCTCTATTTTTTTCCTAGTAAGGAACATATTCAAAGCAAGAAAATATTATTCATTCAGCACCAGTCCAAAAAGGAACAACTGTTTAAGATGACTAATCATCTCTTCCTCAAGGGTGTTAGACTGGAGGAAGTATTTGGTGATGGGTTTGTGGTGGTTTGGCAGGATCTGCAGAGACTATAGAGCATCCTGCAGCTGTACTAGTAAGACTTAAAAATTACAAGATTCATGCTATACTAAATTTCAAAAGTAGCTCAGCTTGATGTCTGATTAATTTCTGTAAGAAATGAACTCTAGAGGAAAATCTGACTTGGGTGTCCTGTATATTTTTATTTGCAGAATTCTGGAGAAACTGGAGAAAGGAAATTGCCAGCACAGGCCATGTGGGGAGGTTTCCAGTGACGCTCTGCCAGAAATTGAACAGATCTATCATAAATCTGATCATTGTCAATGCTGGCTTGAGTACTGCTATCAGTCCAATCTACCAACTTCTTGGGGTCCCATGGACAATTGTCGGATTTAAGGAGAAGAAGGGAGATCAAGACTGTCTTAGGTTTCCTAGCCTGTATCTTTTACTTTCTTGTTCTTGTTCTTGTTCTTGTTCTTGTTCTTGTTCTTCTTCTTCTTCTTCTTCTTCTTCCTCTTCCTCTTCTTCTTTTTCTTCTTCTTCTTCTTCTTCCTTCTTCTTCTTCCTTCTTCTTATTCTTCCTTGTTCTTCTTCCTTCTTCTTCTTCTTCTTCCTTGTTTTTCTTCTATTCTTTCTTCACTCCTGATCAGTTGATTCCATTTAGAGAGCCACAACATTAATTTTTGACCATTAAAACCTTACAAATAGTATTGAAAGAAATGCACAGGAAGAGAGAATCCAAACTGGTACAGATCTGAACAGATAAAAGCTTGCACCATTGGGAAAAAAGCTGCAGCAGTTTGATGCTGTGCTGCACAGGTGCTGCTGAGCACCTCCTCTGCACAGCTGTGTTGTGATTACCTCAGGACGAGCATCCTGCTCACCACGGTGGGGCTGTCACTGCCCTCCCCACTCCTGCTTCTGAGGCAGGGCCTGACAAGTGCCAGCGTGCAAAGTGGCAGCAAAGAGGCATTTCCCCCGACTCTCACTCCTGCAGACAGCCGAGTTCACAACTCACCCCGGAGTGATTAGAGACATAAAGCTCCCCCCTCCCGCCGTCTCCCGACTCGGTGCATCATTGCAATTGCTAATTTAAGCAGGACGTGAGGTGAGTTCTATCAAAGAGTGAACCTGACCCTTCACCTCCCCAGCACTACCCGTGGCTGTTGCAAAGCAATTGTGCCCGTCAATGGAGAACAGAGAGCAGTAAAAGTAATGAGAAAGGTAATAAGAGTTAAAACAAAGGTAGATGGACCTCAAATGAAAACAGGAAGATTTAGGGTACCTGGAGAAAGACAAGTCAGCATTATATAGAGACGAATTAATACTTTGGGATTAAACTGTGTGTGAAGGGTAGGGGCATAGTGCACTAAAAATAGGAGCAGGGTAATTTAGAAGCTAATCAAGCTCTGTCACAGACAAAATTAATAAGTAAAAAAAGTTTTAACAAGACATTAGCCATCCGAAGAACATAGAAGGCCTGTGGAGGAGGATATTGTATCAGAAGGTGTTATTAACACTGCTATTATTAGATTGGGTGTGATTAACAGGACTTGGTCAGAAAGAAGCAAGGTGAAGTTTAGAAGTGCAGTGGTGGATCACCCAGAATGTCATTACAAAGGTGAAAATTCTAAGAAGAAGCAGGAAGTAGAGGAAATAGTTTTGAAAAATGATAGATGAAAAGACAGTGAAGTGTTCTGAACTTTTCTATATGGCATAAAGGTGCAGTGAGTGAGAACAAGGAGGTGAAGGTAGTTGTTTTCTCTTCTGTCCATATTTCAAGTGTCATGATTAACATTTGCAAAGATGTGACTTCATAGACAGAGGACTTTTAGAGGCTCATTATAGGTTTCTCTGACTGTTTTTTTCCCTGCATTGATTTGCAATTTTGACTTCATAAGAACTGAGAGACAGTTGGCTGTAAATTAGTGATACTTCCAAGAAATCAGTGGAAACAAACTGATTTCCACCATTCTTGTGATTCAACATTCTTTTTGAAAACAAGGTGAAAAAATATGAGTTTCATAAAGGTGAATTTTTGAAGGACAGGTCTGGCTGTGATCATCAGGTGAAGAAGCAATTTGCTGAGCATCAAAAGAGATGTGGGCACAATGAGAAAAATATCACTGGCTCCAGGCATTGATTTCCAAGCATCTATTACTGAGCACCCCCAGAGGCAATGTCCTGGTCTTGATAGATGCCTCTTTTTTTTGGTTTTTGGGTTTTTTTGGGGTTTTTTCCCCATTGTTCTAATTAGACATAAATATCTATTTGCTTAGAAATGCATCCATTTCTCTGAGTTTTATTGTAGAATTTTCTGGTTTTGCTTATATTTTGGACAAAAAGTACTGTAGATCAAAAGATACTTTTTTTTTTTTTTTCCTGAGGTTTCTCTGCTGTTGCTTCTCATCAACACACATACAAATAATCAGATATTCCAAATGACCCTATCTCCTTACCTGGATCCCCCTTGATTTGTTGCCAGTTCTCTTTGCCATTGCCCTAACCTCTAAAAAGCAAAATCTTACAAAGTCAGTAGGTAGGGGTTTTTGTGTGCTTTAGTTAGATGTAATAGATCCTTAATTAATCAGGAGGATCTAGTATTAACTCAACTCAGATTGATATTATCCACAAAGAGAAGCATTTTACCTGGAAAACAGGCAATTTTTCAGCACTCTGTCACTGCCACATTTCATTCCCACCCCTTCAGACAGATTCTTTAGCCTGTGGTGCCAATCAGGAGTGATTTCCCTGGACTAAGTGCTGTTACATGGGGGGAGTAAACCTGGCTGTGAGCTCAGGCTCTGTATGCCTGCATCCTTTAGGCTTTAACCATGCACTAATCATCAGGGCATCCAGTCACCATTATTCCTGCAGAGAAAATTTGACAGGTGACACTGTGACAGTAACATTGCTGCTGACCGCCAGCTAAGTCCCTGGCTCTGGAGCTGCACGACCAGTGGAAAACTCAGCAGATCCCTTCTTCCCTGCCTGCATGTGCTCACCACATTTCGACTGAGCAAAGGCGTCCTCCTCTCCCTGCAAATCACATTACGCTCTCTGTGCTCTGATGGAAAGCAGGAGTGAACCTGTAGAGCCCTGAAACACATAATATGCATGGCTGCTGTTTTACACTTGTAACATCTTGTATGCACTGAAATGTACAGCTGTTTACACTTGTAGCTCTGTCAAGTAAACAAGTGGTGATTTCTTATGATAGAGGGGAAATTGGCACAGGGCTGCTATTCACTCACCAACAGCCTGGCAACTCCTGGTGGTGGAAATCATTCTTTAGGCACCAAACTGGCATCAGGCTTGCTGTAAAACTGGCTTCTCTGAGGTGGAGGGGAGGCAAGAGGAAATCTGTTGGCTGCATCTGCACCTCCAGGAAAGGCAGCAGCCGAGTGTCTGATGGGCTCTGTCTCCTGCTGCAGCCACCCACGTAAGTGGCTCACAAATAGCCTGTGCAGTGGCTGTGCCAGGCTGTGCTGGCGTGCAAATCCATGCCAGGCATTTTCAGGTAGCTTCTCCCCCAGAGCTGTAGAGCTTGCAACCCAAAGGATGGCAAATCTGCGGGAGAAAGTCTTGGAGATAAACCTTATCCCCTAAAGATGATGCTATGTAAATTTTAGGTCAGTAAAGATGGCTATGAATAACAAAACAACAAAAATCTACTCTGTCTTTTCAGAAATTAACCAGAGGGAGAATCCAATGAAGCTGAGCTGCAACTTTGCATCAATCAAAAAGAAGCTGTGTTTCCAGAGGTTACTTTGGTATTGCTTTGCAACAGAAGGCTAGTATGTACCAGGAATTATCAGGAGTTCTGGAGCAATCTGAATTTACTCACGGAGATTAAGTCCTTAAAATATTAAGAAACATGAATCAGATCAGCTCACAGGTGATTGGATGTGGGAACAGAGACACTTTTCACCAGGTTGCACAGAGCCCCGTCCAGCCTGGCCTTGAGCATCTCCAGAGACGGGGAAACCACAAATTTCTGTGGGCAACCTGTGCCAGTGCCTCAGCACCCTCACAGTAGAGAACTCTTTCCCTAATATCTAATCTAAACTGATTCCCTTTCAGTCTGAAGCCAGCCCCCTTTGACCTGTCACGACGTGCTTTTACAAAAAGTCCCTCTCTACCTTTCTTGTAGACTCTCTTTGGTACTGGAAGGCTGCAGTTAGATCACTCCTAAGCCTTTTCTTTTCCACGCTGAAGAAACTCAATTCTCTCAGAATAGAATAGAATAGAATAGAATAGGTTGGAAAAGACCCTTAGGGAACATCAAATCCCACTATAAACCTCACACTGAGTCCAGACTAAAGCATGTCCCTAAGTGCCACATCTACATGTCTTTGGAGGCATTTGGGGATGGTGATTTCATCATTTCCCTGGACAGCCTGTTCCAAGGTCTGATCTTTTAGTGAAGAAATTTTTCTTAATATCCAATCTAAACCTCATCTTGGCACATCTTGAGCCTATTTTGTCTCATCCTGTCCCTTTGTTACTTGAAGAAGAGACTGTTTTCCACCTGGCTCCTCTTTTCAAGCAGTTGTAGAGAGTGAGGAGGACCCTGATCCTCCTTTTCTCAATCTAAACACCCCCAGGTCCCTCAGAAACTCCTCACTGGAGTCCTCCCAACCCCTCACCAGCTCTGTAGCCCTTCTCTGGACACACTCCAGAACCTCAATGTCTTTCTTATCATGGGGGACCTAGGATGTGTGAGTTTCCCCTGTCCTTATATGTGTGCCCTTTCCATAAATGCTTGTCCTATTCTGATCCTCAGACACAGACATTTGCTTCTGGTCATAGCTGCAGACAGGACATGGGACTAAATGGTCCTTTGTTAGAGAAAAGTGTTTAAATTCCCTTCAGGTTTTCAGTGTATTAAAAAATTAAATCTCTCTGTATATAACAGAGTTTCTATCAAAGGAAAATTGTAGTCTGGTTTAAGAGACAGTAAATTGTTTTTTATCATCTTTTTCTGGCCTGCAATTTTACCAAATGATCAAGCAAGAAGAATTACATTTATTCTTCATGGCAGCCTCTGTTTCAACTAAAAATAAAAACACACAAAAAAAAAAATTGAAGGGAGACCTGAAAATATCCTCCATGAACAATTACACATTCTACCATGATAATGGGGGCCGGCAGGTCAGCATGTCAAAGCTGACATATAAAGAGATATAAAATAAAATATAAAATAAAATAAAATAAAATAAAATAAAATGGGAGGGATAATCACTGCTAAAGCTGTAACATTGAAGGAAAGGGCACCCAGGCACCTACAAGTTCCATTTACCCATCTGATATCTGGGCAACCTGTAATGCCTACAAGGACTCTTTTATGCATTCTCTAGGATGGAGAATTATAGAGCATGTGAGTCCTGCGAGGGTGCAAGGCTCCTCTCCTGTCAGCAGAGGAATAACCCACAACATGCCATTCATGACCTCTGCACGTACATACATACTCATATATCTGTGCTTTATTTATGGCTTAATGTTCTTCTCATTACTCGTGATGCAGAAGAAAGCATTGGAAATTTGCATTTGTGTGACTCAGGAAGAATGGAGCAAATTGCTTTTAAATAAAACCTACTGAGAGCAAAAAAAATAAAATCACCATTTACATTTCACCCAATATGCATGTTTTTAAAAGTCTTGAAGTATTGATCACAGTAGTTAGGCATAATCAAAAAGCCTCCAACAGGGTCATAAGCACTGCTCTGCCTATATGGTTTTTTGTTCTCAGCATTAGGAACATCTCCCTTGAGTTTTTCTGGAGCAGTAGTAATTGGATGATTAAAGCAAAAGCCAGATCTATTGGAATTTGAAGAGATGGTGAATGCTATAATAAAACAAAAAATAAAACCGTGTATCTACATGGTTAAAAAAATCAATAAAGTTTAAAGGAATAAGGCAAAGAAAGAAAATAAGAAAAGGCTAATTGCTCCATCTTTTTGCAGAGT
Organism: Molothrus ater; assembly: GCF_012460135.2. Taxonomy (NCBI): domain Eukaryota; kingdom Metazoa; phylum Chordata; class Aves; order Passeriformes; family Icteridae; genus Molothrus; species Molothrus ater. The sequence continues at coordinate 6,078,325 of NC_050511.2, read as the reverse complement.
TATTTCCTGAGTCACTTTCCAATCTTTATTCTTTTCTTTTTATGTCTCTACAGAATGACCCTTGGTCTCCTTTTTCACACATATGCAAAACCACAGCTACATTAACAACTCTGCTGCTTTCTCCCTTGATTCCTTTTCTTTCCTGCTTAAAATTGCCCTTTCTGGCCTTATTACACACAGTGGCTAATGCACTCAGCTTGGATAGAGGAGATCTATGTTCAACCCATATTTCTACCCCTAAATAACTGTATAATATAGGGCACAATATTTAATGAGTTCCCCACTTGTGTAATAGGACTGACAGTATTCATTTGTCTATTCTGACTATTTAAATTGTCAGCCTATCTGGTAGGATCATTTCCTTTTCAGAGTCAGAGTTCAGATCCCATTCTTAGTTTGGGTCTATTGGCACTACAGTAGTTGGGGGAAAAAAAAAAGAAAAAAAAAGGAATAATCCAAGTAAATTCAGTTCCACAGGGGGAAGTGGCAATATTTGCAGTTATATTAGGGATCTGTTTAAGCACTTGGCTTGTCTCAGCAGTGTCCAGCTCAGAGAAAAACCAGGGAGCTGCACAGCAATACTTCTGCTGCTCAAAGTGCACCTCCATTAATTGGCAGAATGAAGGACAGGCTGTTAACTTTCCTGCTGGTGCTCTGTGTACTGACAAGATGAATCTTCTAAATAAGACATTGTATCCTGTGGCTCAGTATCATTTACAGGCACCAACGCATCCTCTGTTTCTTTTTGAAACTCTGGCACTTGTTCCTCTCTGATGGCCTGGAGGTGGTCTTTTCAACCCAAATTGGAATGCCTAAATAAATGTGTTACCTTGAAAAGATCCCGAGTTGTCATGGCTTAACCCCAGCCAGTCCCCAGCCCCACACTGCCTCTCACTCACTCCCACATCTGCAGCAGCTGGGGGAGAATCAGAAGGGTAAAAGTGAGAAAACTCACGGGCTGGGATAAATACAGCTTAATAGGTAAAGCAGGAGCTGTTCACACAAGCAAAGCAAAATAATTACTAGGAATTAATTCACTGCTTCAATTGGCAGGCAGGTGTTCAGCCCTCTCCCTGAGAGCAGGGTCTCATCATGTGGAATGATTACTTGGGAAGACAAAAAACAGCATTCCAAATATTCCCCCTTCCTCTTTTTTCTCCCAACTTTACACACTGACCATGATGTCACACAGTCTGGAACATCCCTTTGGTCACTTGGGGTCGCCTGTCCTGGCTGTGTCTCCTCCCAGCCTCCCAAGCACTCTCATTCCTCCCCAGCCTGGCAGGGCAAAAAGCAGAAAAGGCCTTGGCTCTGTGCAAGCCCTGCTCAGCAATAACAAAAACATTTTTATTTTATCAATCCTGTGTTCAACACAAACCCAAAGCACTGCCCCACACCAGACACTGTGAACAAAATTCACTTTACACCAGCCAAAACCAGCACACCAGCACCCATTGCAGAAGACTGAGTTGCTTATTTATGTCTTTAAACACAGAGTCCAAACATTTAAACACCTTACTTGGAAGATTTTGGTGCACACTTGCCCTGTCTCCAGCTATGGCCTTGAATGTGTTCCAAGAAGTCCAGATCTATCCACAAGTAAACATTATTCCTCCTACTGAGAATAATGCCTTTCATCATTCCCAACCAGATGTTAAATGTTGTCAGGCTGTGCCTCCAGCTATCTCACAATATAGCTCCTAAAGCTTGAACTCATCCTGGTGTCCTGTCTCTTCTCCCTTACCTTTCCACCCTAATTGCCTCAGCTGTCCTGGCCATGTCCTTCCCTTCAGAAAAAAGCAGAAGACCTAAGAACAGGCTTCCCCATCTGGAAAATATTAATTCTACTCTCATGAGGACTGTGTCACTGGTGTTGGGGTGAGGATTGAACAGATGTGCTGTGAAGTGCTTCCTTATTATCCAGAGTGCTCTGACACAGAAGGACTTAACTGCCCCAGTGAGAAGCTGGGGGAAAGTGCCCTGATTGATGTCACAGGCAGTGGGAATACAGAGGCACATGGAGGGGGTGTGACTCAGAAGACCTCTATTGATTTCAAGCCAGAGAGTGGCACTGGTTTACTGTAGCAGTGGAGCTTACATTTTAAGATAAAAGGTGATTTTTTGATTCCTTTGAAGACAATAGCAACTTTGCCATTGACTTTATCTAGGCAGTTTTCAATTTTAGGAAGACTGACTTGTTCTTATTTGAGGCAAAAATTAAGCAGCCTTGGGGACAATTTTTAAAGAATTCTTACCCTCTTGTTTCTCCTGTAAGTTTCAGGGCTTACCCTAAACTAACAATAATAATAATTAAAATTCCTTGTGTTTGTTTTATTTAGTGTCCTAAATTTACTAGATATGTCCCAGACAAACAAATGAACTCCATTCACTTTGCCCTGAAGAATGGAAATTCCAAGGACAAAACTACAGATAGAGATTAGAAAGAAAGAAAAAAAGGAAGATATATTGCTTTTAATTAAAGTATATATCCACTAGGCAAGAGTGGGCCTTTAGGAAACAGACTTTAACACATAAGAAGTGAGAGATCTGTGAATAGTCCCAAATAACCTTATTGGAAGGGGAGAGGAGAGAGTGGAGAGAGATGAGGGGAAGAAGAGAGGAGTTTCTGAATTTGAAAGTGAATATTACTAGGAGATGAAAATGAGACACATAAACCATTAAGCAAATTTCAGACTGCAGATTGACTTTAAAGCAAACCATAACTGAAGGTTTGTCTTCATTTATGTCTCCTCTGGTTTATATGGTGTATCTAGTGAGGGTGTGTCTGTGGGACAGTTTTCAAATGCCATTCCAGAGGATGGTAATTTTCCTCCACAAAGAGGAAAAAATAATTGTGCTTAAAGGTTGAATATTGGTTTTGTTTTTTCTTCAGTTTATGTTCAGTCAAAATTCACTGATAAGAAGTTTTACCTCTCTCTCTGTGTCTCTAAAGGCCACCTTTTCCTTTCCCTTTTCTTTTTCCACACAACTTCTGACTGATTTATTCTATGTTGTTACTTTGCTTTTTGCTGTTCCTCAGCTGGTTCTTAAGCCTGCCAACTTAATTATATCTCAGTGGCTGCTCTATTGAAGAAGAAATAGCAACAAGAGAAATATATATGCTTGTATTTGCGTATATGTATTTATTTTATATGTGTAGCTATGTAGCTCACAATATACACATTTAAAATCCTTGCTACCTTCTGTTCCAGAAGAAAACTGGAGGTTCCTTTGCAGTTTTAATTTTGGAAGAGTGAGAAAATGAATTTCTATTCCCCTTAAAAGATGGGACTTTTACTTGATGTTTAGGCCAAGGATCTGCCTTGAGATTATGAGATTTGTAAGGCTTTAGTAGCAGCTGGGGGGAAATGCCATATCTCCCTTATTTATGAGTGACTTTGAACTTATGGAAAAGCTCATTTGTATACATCTGGATAATCTATGTCTATAGTTAAAGCCACTCTAAAAAAAAAGCCAAAAAAACAGAAAAACAAAAAATAAAAAACCAAACAAACCCCCCATCAAACAACAACAACAAAAACCCCAAACAAACAAACAAACAAACACCAAAAACCACAACCCCAAAAGCCCCTAACCTTGGAAAGCAAAAAATAATAGAAGTAATACAAAAGCAGCTGAATGGAAATATGTGTAGATACAAGCCAAACACAATGAGACATTTGCTACGGGATGAGGAACCAGAAAATTACAAGCATTTAAGAGAAATGCTGCTTATTTTAAATTCACTTGCACATCCCATAGTAATATGCCTCACTATGGCAGACTGCTAGGCAGAAGGGAAAAAAAAGCTTTGTGAGTTCAATAGCTACCCACTGATTGTAAACATGAGGAGGAACTCTGTGAACACAGTGCTGAAATATAGGGTAATTTCCTCTTTATTAGAGTCCATGAAGTCTGCTACATTAATGGTTAGGCTCTGTATACAGTGCATATAACAGAATTATACAGATATTTTCTGCAGTTCTTTACTTGCTTTTTTAAGTTCCTTCAGGGAAAAAAAAAATAAAAAGGGCAAAATAGCCCTAATTTTTCCTTTCCTCCTCTCTTGATACTTCCCACCTCTCATATTAATATGTAGTACAACACAATCTGTGACTGACATTTCTGTAACGTCCTTCAATGACGTACACTGATTTTAAGGTGAATTTAACTTATATCAGGTACCTCGACCTACTCTCCCGTATTGCTTTTTAAGGAGAGGATAGAAAAACAAACAAACAGGTGTTTGAGGTAGAAAAGGAAATTAGTCAGTGTATGATGTAGTCTGTCTGTGGGCTAGGCATTGTAGTATGTGAAGTCTTCATCTCAGAGGGAGGATTTGGTCTGGAATGAGAAAGGAGATGTGGTCACTTCCATGGTCATACTGGGATGACTGTGGAGAGCACACAGTGGCACTGCCACGGTCACTTGGCTGTAGCTGAAGCAACCTTTGGAAAACAGCTTGATTTTCTGAGGAGCACATATGGGATTGGTCCTTCTGGATGACCCTGCCCAAGACCCAAGAGACCTATCTGCCCACTGCCATGGTGAGGGATGGTGCCATGGTGCCTTTTCACCCCAGTCCTGGACACAAGTTCCAATGACATCACAGGATCCTGTTCTCCAGCCCTGTCTCCTGAGTGGACTTCAGATCTCATCTCCTGGAGTCATCCCTCAGATAGATGCCATGACTGTTCTCCAGCTCCCTCTCCTCTTCATCCTGATGGGGTGCATGGACAAACCCTAGCTCTGAGTAATTCCTTCACATTTCCTTATCTCTCCCTCTAGTCTCAGGACCCCACAAGACATCTCTGTTGGTGAGGGCAATGGGTCACCTTGGCTTGCTCTCATGGGGCATCCCTGTGCCCCTGACAGAGAGTGAGGGCAGAAGAATACACCTGTGCTAGCCAGGTCTATTCAGAAGAGGAAATGTTCCTTTTGTATTATGAACAGGCGTGCTCAAAGTGTTCCAGGTTCATCTTCTAGATATCTTGGGGAAAAAAAAAAAGAGAAAGAAAAAAACAAAAACCAAAGGCATTTTCTCAAAAAGGAAAAGAAAGAAAGAAAAGGTCACTTTACCACAGTATTTTTACCTATTTCAGGGTTTCAGTGAAGAAAGACAACATCAGAGGGGCTCCTAAACCAAATATTGTCTTTGTCCCAGATGGGACACAATTTAGCTAGAGGATTATTTTTTATTTCTTTTCTACAGGAGCTGCCCCAAGATTTGATGATAATGATGAGCCTAATGTTGATTTAAAACTGTGACATTTGGAGAAGAGTAGTCCATGGCATGTTTGTTAAAGGATAGGGACCAATTCTTACCTTGCTGACAACTGAACTTCTTTCAGATTTCCTTGGTAAGCCATACGTTACCATATTTCTTGTACTTTACTGTGCTTATTGGTTAAATAAAAAAAAAAAAAATTAAAAAAAGGTGTTAGGTTAATGTAAAAGAGAATAAAAAGGCTGAGATAAAAAGATTCAAATCTGTTGATTGTTGTAATTATTAGAAATTTCTGATATCACTACTTGTAAGCCTTTTCAGTGTGCCAGATTAATACAGAGAATGTATTTTAGGTCTGGATTTTTATAATGATGGTCAATATTATTAGCATCAATAGAATTAGAAAACAACCTGAAACAACATAATTCTTTGTTCCTTTAATGACAGTCAGGGCAATGTTGAATCCTATGCTGTTTTATTGTTTCTTTTCCTTACAGATGAAATTTAAGTGAAGGCTTATCAGAAGGGTTTCTTCTGTTATCAGAGCTGCTTTGACTATCATTCCTCCCTTCTTTTTGCCAAGCTTGTGTTTGCAAAACAGTAAACCCGAATCCAAGTCCCTGCATCTGGTGTCAATTGAAATAAAACAAAGACAGGCTCATTTTAGCCACATAATTTAAGAAAGAAGACAGTATGATAACATTTAGAACAAGCCTCATACACACCAGCCAGCCATTATCCTTCAGAAGCAGGTGGCAGATGGCATGAAATCATCTTCGTCAGACCTCCAAAGCTTTGCTGCCACATTTGGGAGCATGGTTCTTGTAATGACTACTTGCATATTCATACTGCGTGATGGGCACTTCTCGATTTCTGTGCACCTCATTTTGGAAAGAAGCTAATGCGGCTACACATGTACTTTATTGCGCCATTCACATTTGGCATCATTAAGAAGAAGGAGAAGATGAGTTTTGGGTTTTTTTTCCCCTTTTTTTCTGGGTACGTCCTTCTCTGCTTGCGTCAGAACGGCACAGGGAATCAAAATGAGTGGCAGTCTGGAGCACCACGACTTGCCTGAAGCTGTGATGAAATCAGCTTCTGTGTAATGCTTCCTGTGAAATAAAGTCAGGATAAGTCCTCTATGTCATATGGACACATCTGACAAAAATAGATTCTCCTTCAGATCCAGAGCTCGAAAGTTGCTCTCTGGTTTTCATGATGTGGTTCTCAAATCCCTTTTCAAAACCGGGCGTGTGAAGATATCTGCGGTTTAGAAATCATCAAGGTGAGGCACATTGCTTTTCCAAGAGTGCCAGGAGAATCAATGGCAGATCTAGAGAATTTAGTGAGTCATGAAAGAGCAGTTTGCTCAGACCTTACTTGCACTCCTGAGTCTGTTTTGCTGATGGCAGTTCAGGCAAGTCCATGATAAGATTCCTCCTGACTTTAGTGGGTTGTCACACATTGCCAAGTCTCAGAACTGGGCTGTGGGATATTGTAGTAGCTTATGCTTCAGTTAAGGACGTTTGTAAGCTAGTGAGGAATCAGCTTTGGATTCCTGCAAGTGCTGAGAAATGCAGAAAACCTGAACACCAAGAACTCAAAAATGCAGCAAAAGAAAAACATTGATTGCTCCAGTCTGTGTCAACATCAGCCCCACCAGCTTCCAGTCCTGAAATCACCATTATAGAAAGGGAACAAAGAGAAACATGACTGATTTTGATCTTTCAGCTTTTTCTCTGGGTCAAAGGCAACATGGTACATTGGAAATCCTCTGACACATTACATATGGCTGTCAGAAGTCACTGCCACTAACGTTTCCTCTGGCAAGAAAAACATATTCTAGCATTGCCTCTAGCCCTTCATTTCTCCTGCCCACAGGAGAGCAAAAGGCAAGGCCCACAGGTTCAGAAGATATGATCCTGCCTAACACGTGAGTGCAGGGTGCAAGCACACATGGCAAATCAGATCAGAGAGCCTGAAGACCTGCAGAAGAATCAGAAAGAGAGTAAGAAGTAACCTGTCTTAGTTCAGAGTACTTGCCTACTGCATTTCATGGTTTCCAGGACATTTCTTATAATGGATCTTCACTAAATCCCCAGGTAGCAAAGTGCTTGTGCTCAATTTAAACACATGTTTAATTTAAGCATGTAAATAGTCCAATTTATGTTCTATCAAGACCCAATTCATTCTCATTAAAACCTTATTTTAAAAACCTAACAATGTTGCTACTGCTTGCTTTCATCCCCTTCATCTATGAGTGTCACTTTTCCCCTTTTTTTTCCTTTTAATTTTGCTGCATTAAAATGTTGCATATTCATATAGCAGCTACAAGTTTTGTCTGAGAAAAATACATTGCCTTCTAAGACTGCTCTGATCAGCCAGAAGACATTATTAAATACCATAAACAAATACAGACGTACACTGCGACATCTGGATGGAAATAACCCTACAGTCACATTTTGCAAAGGAAGCCCAACCAGAAGAGCTCAGACATGTAAAATGAACATTAATGGCATCTTAATGTCCCTCAGCTGCCTCTAGAGGGTTCAAAAATGTTGCATCACAGCCAGATCTAGAGGAGGTTTATCAGCAGATGGAGCCTTGTAGGAAGTCAAAATACTATATTAGATACATTAATGCCCCAAACTGATACATTATGATGTTTTTTGAGTTATTTTTGTTTTGTTTTTTCAGGGCAGGAGAGATGCTTATAATTAATTATATATATTTTATTGTTGTTATTAAGCCAATCACTATTTGTTTGAAAGCATCAAAAGCTGGTAATTTTTTTCTATTTTTTTTTTTTTTTTTTGCCAAGGGTGATTCATATGCATATATTATGATGAGAGTAGTGAGAAGGGAAAGGAAGATTTTTTTTTATAAATATAATGTTGTTTTGATTAGTTTCAGCAGAACTTTATAGTTCACCCACAGCAAAAAAAAAAGAAGGATGAAATATCAAAAGAATCTGAGTGATGTATATGAATGTTTCTGTGCCTGTCTATGCCATTATGAATACAGGGTTCAAGCTGATATGATCCATGGAAGCAAAGAAATCCACAGAATGAAAAGGACTTAAAGAAAAAAAATTGACTAAAACAGAAACTATGGAAAGAAAGACATTTGTTAAATTCTTTTAACCAAGAAGTATTGGTGCAACTTTTCTAAAATCTGTTCTTAGACGTTCTGTAAGGTCTTTTTTGCAGACATCTCAAATAACATTATACTGAAGGTTCTTCATGTGTCAAAACCACATATTTGGTCCCTTGGAAAAAAAAAAAAGCAAGGTCAAGCATTATGATATGTTTGGCTTGTATGTATTCAGTTTTATGAGAATATTTCAGATAATTGTGAGGGAGGAACTCTTTGCAGAATCAGAATATTTTATGTGTAACAAGACACTCAGAATTCGTATTTGGAGTGGAATTTCTCCCCAGAACTGTGCTGTTGGTATTAGTTTTTTGATTCTGGAAGATGGAACTGCTTTTCCCATTCTGTTTTCTCAGTCCAGGACCAATATTAACACTATAATTTCTCAGTGGTTTGTCTTTATGGAGAAAACATGACTTGTGACTTGCATTACTGCCTGATGAAAAAATAAGCTTCTCTCAGGTTGGCACCACGTTTTTTAGTCTCAGGTTCACTGGTTTAATTTTACTCCTGTGTGGTATGGGCCAAAAATTCAGCGTGATTGTTTGCCTAATGAGCTGTAAATTGGGTAACATTTCTGTTACCCAAACAGCTTGAACAAGTTAAGTTAAATAGTATAGATCTGGTTGAAACTAGAGGAATAATTTAGTTTAGTGTGATTTAACTTATATTTTTTCAAGGTTGGTTAATATCATATTAACCAGTCTTCTGAGATGTGCAGTGTATTTGTTGCTACTGCAGCTTTTTAGCTCCTTAAGAGTATTTAATTTATGGATCTATAGTGAAGGCATATTTTGCCTTTACTATAGATGCATCATTAATATTTCTATATATTATTAAAATATTATTTTTTAATATATTGGCTTTTTAATATATTGAATTTTTGCTACTCAATTCACAGTGCCATATTTTTATTTTTTAGTTTTAAATTTTAAAAAGTCCATGAAAATTTTCTCAATAATTTCATTATTTAAGAAAACCGTCATGATTCTCATAGTGCATATCCAGAAATATTTGTATAATAAACTCCTCTGTCAAAAGCTTTCACTTGTAACTTTGGCAAGTCATATTTATCTTTTAGCACTGTTTCCTTGCCCATCTTTGGTCCATTCTGATTACATTTATAGGCTACAACAACAAATACCATGACCATGTGTTTGAAAAGGCCCTGAAATGACAAATACTGATTTCAGTCATTGTCTTCTGGAGTTAATAGCAGACACACATGTTGTGAATAGTGAACCCATTTCAGAGCAGGCTTAAATAGACCCTTTTAATTCCACACTAAAGACCAAGATCTTGGTTCCTTGATTTCCCATACCTGGAGTGGTCAAGGACAGGTTGAATAAGACCCTGAATATCCTGACCTAGTGGGTGGTGTCCCCATGCATGGAGGGGCTGTTGGAACTAGAGGAACTTTAAGACCCCTTCCAAACCAAAGCTTTTTATTTTTCTCTGATTCCAAAATCATCAGAAACTGTAGTGAATCCCTTCTGAATGTCGTGTGTCTTTTCCCCCCAACTATGTCAGAAACCTCAAGCAACAACAGTTTGACTTCAGGTAAGTTATACAGGAGTTTAAAATTACTTGAGACAAATTAATGTGTTAATATCATAGAAATGTTTCTGAAACAGTGTGTATCCTTCCCAGGCACTTACCTGGATCTTCTCTATTTACCTCCAGTTTTACTCTGCTGAGGGAATCACTGCCTTACTATATTCTTTGTTATGCTGCATTCCTAAAAACACACAGCATTTAAAATTTGAGATGTTAAATCATAATTTGTATGTGCTGTGAATTAGCAAAGGAAAACAAAGCAGAACTAAAAAAAAAAGAAGAAGAAAATAAACAAAAATAAACAAAAACCCCCAAAAAACTGTCAGAAACAAAACCCAAAACCCAGAAGATGAACATGAGTTTTAGTTTCACAGGAAGGCTGTTATTGCCCCTTTAAACAGCTAAAAAATTCACACACAGCCACATCTTAAGTAATGTGTTGAGCTGTCCAAAAGGTAATTTACATGCTGTCAAGGCAAACAAGAATATGCTCACAAATTCAAGAGCAATATATGTGCAATTTGCACAACATCAATTCCTTGGTTGTTTTTTGGATGGAGCCATCGCCATCAATTAAGTTAGTGACTCTTTGATTCAAATTACTTTTTGACACATAGTGAACAGAATAGCTCACAAGAGCATTATTTTCCCCATTGTTCCCTTGGCAGCCATAGAGTAAATGCAAACAGGTGGAAATGTGGAACATCACTGCTGCTGAATCACATAACTGACCAGCTAGGAGGAATCAGCATAATAAAGATTATTTTGAGGTGGGAGACAGTGGAAATGGATATTTACATCCTGCCTGTTGTTCAGCATGTGACGTAACAGCACCAGTCTGCCAAAGAGTGTTTAACAAGAGCACTGAGGCAGATTCTCAGATGGTGAAATATGCTCTACTTCCATGCTGCACCCGTAAGATAGAGCCATTATTGGAACCAGACCACAGAACTGGCACTCTGGAAAATTATATTCTAAGGTGCAAAATTCATCTACTAATTCCATGTTTCTCCATATAAGAAGCACAAGAGCAAATGGGCAAATGTGAGTCACCAGGTGAGGATCACATAACACTTTTGTGTCAGAAATGTTACACTGGAGATTTGCCATCAGCATAATGTTTAACTAGTTCCTGAAATGTGGCCTGAGAGATCAAACTGGACATAAACAGCAGTACCTTGTAGTGGGAAAGTACTGGTAAGGAACCACTTCTCTTTCTTTGCCATGCCCTGTATTCCAAGCGCAACTGTATGCATCAGAGGTTTTATAAGTCCTCAGTGGATTAGGATTTCACCTTGAGTCAACCCTGGTTCTATGCCTTCATTTCATTTTTTTTTCTCAGCCTGACACAGACCCATCAACACAGACACACAGTGGTTTTTTTTCCCCCTTGCACCTTATAGAGGTCTGAACACAGCGTCAGAGCCTACCATGTCATTAGCAATGCGCATATGGAAGAAAACCTGCATCACTCTGGCAAAAAAAGGATACCAAATGCTAAATTAATATCTAATAAACTGTTAAATAAAGTGCCTTGAGCAATCATTTAAAGTGAAATGGGAGGCAGCTGGGTCTTGCCACAGGTCTAGACCTCAGCCTGGCTCTCTGATGATGATTTTTATACGGCAGCGGCACAGAGCAATGAGCAGGATCATCACATTGCCTGGAGATGTGTTGGTTTGGGAAGTGCTGACATCACTGTTATCAAAGCCTTCTGCACTGTGGAAGGTTATGGTGCTCATGCAAGGGCTTTCATGCTCTCATTTAAGCTTAACAGCTTGCAAAGGAGAATTTCCATTTATAGAGGTCCTTCGGGGCTGCTGGCTGGTCTGTTTGGCATGAATGACTGACACACCACAGAACAGTAGCAATGATATGTGCTATACATAAGGTAACAATGATTGATTAAAGTAATAAGGGAGAGAAGATACTATGCCTGAAGAGACAAATTATATAAGCAGCTTGCCTACCGCTATGGAGATAACTGAAGTAAGAATAAATGTTGACAATGGATTATGTAAGTCATTGATGGCATTTAGATTTCTGAAAAGGATGCAGAAAAAATAAAGCATCAATCATTTCATTACACATGCCTGTTCATTTTCCTCCTCCATCTCCAGCTTCCTATTCCCTTAGCTGAACATTCATTAAAGATAAATCTCATGTATTTTGCTAATGACTGGGCCATACTGGAGGGTCAGAAAGAAACTGTGGTCATCAGCTCGTTTATCAGTTGTACTTAGCAGCAAGTGCAGTCAGAAACTGTTCTGGACTTGGGTTCTGATAATAAGCTGGGGCATAATACATGCAACAGAAATAGTTGAGCAACTAAGGTCTACTTTAGTGATCATAATATATTCAGATATGAATTATTCCTCTGGGTATGTGAAAATAGAATCTCAGAAACTAATGTAACTTCTCTCCCTCATCACCATCCCCCCCTTTTTTTTCCTTTTTTTCTTTTTCTTTTTTTTTTTTTTTTTTTTGAGACTGGTTTGAATCTAATATATGGAATAATTTTTCAGGAAGTGGAATGATATCAACAGAAGTGCAGAAAATCGACCATTATGAAGAAGAGAAAAAAAAAAGTGTGAAGTTCTGTATCTAATTGGCAGATATAGAGGACGGATACCAACTATATCCATCCAAGTAAAAAGTATCAAAAATAGGACAAGAGACAAGGATATGGTAAAGCAAAGATAATAAGGAGGAGCAGAAGGCATTTGAAAAGTTCAAAGGATATGTTAAGTGGGAGGAATGGGCAGATTATATGTGTAGATAAAGCAAATAAGAAATAATTGGAGTGAAAATGAACACTGAACATGAAACAGGCCAAGACATCTCAGCCCCACAGGGTTTTAAGATATTTACACAATAGTCAATTGGGAAAAGGGTAATCTTTGTAAACTTGATAATGAATTAAATTTTATATAATGAATTAGCACCACAAAACTTTCTGCTCCTTATTCCAGTACCTTATTCAAAGTCTGCTGGAGTTGGTGGCAGTTCTTCAGTAGCTTTTCAATGATTAGATCAAGTTCTATTAAAATTATATATCAGGTAGGTTGAACATTCATAACCTAGGAATTTAGGCTCAAATCCTCAGCAGGCAGCTAGGCACCTAAGACCCATCTGGTCCTTGGTCTATGAAATTCCTTTGAATATCCTATCAGGTTTTTTTTTTTTTAAAGCAGATTTCACCTCCATTCAAAGATTTTTTTTAATATATATTAAAATGTGATATTCTAACAAATGCAAAAAAATGATAAAAAGAAACCCAGTCTAATAAAAATCCTAATAAATTCATAATGAATCGAATACCAGGAAGACCTAGAGTAAAATAATAATAAAAAAATAAGGCAATAAAACTGTGAATTAAATAATCTCTATTTTTATATTGATTTTAAAACCTTCTGATTGGGGAAGATAAATACAGCAATACAGCCTTTATAAGAATTTTAGGATATAAAGAAAAAATAATCTAGGATATTTTCAGAGTGATGGTTGCAAATAGAAATATCCCCATCAACAATGATAGTCACCTGGCCAATTCATCTGGCCAGACCCTTCCCATGGTGCATTTGTCCACTGAAATGAATGATCAAACTGTGAACAGAGCAGCAGTTTCCCAGTGAGGTGCAAGGACAGTGAATAGAGACAGGCATTCACAACAACTCAAAGTAGGACAGATCTATTATGTTCATTGCTTGTGGAGTTAAAAACCATTCCTCAATTCAGGTGCAGAAAACACAGTAATTTGTCCAGTTCTTAGGCTACACATAAACACAGAACCATAGATCCCCGGGGAGCACCACTGGTAACCAGGCTCCAGCTGGACGTAATTCTAGATTGCATTCATCCAAGCCTTTTGCAGCCAGTTTTTCTCCAGGAGAATATGTCAAAGGCTTTTCTGAAGTCTGGGTGGAGTTCACATCCACAGCCTTTCCTTCATCCACTGAGCAGGCCACCCTGCCATAGAAGGAGATCAGGTGGATCAAGCAGGGCTTGCCTTTTCACAAACCCATGCTGGCAGAATTGCAGAGTGAAAGGAATTGCAGGCTACAAAGGCATACTCCAACCATTAAGGTCCTGCAGAACAGGTTTCCTTCATTTTCCTTTTCCTTTCTTTTTTTTTTTTTTTTCTGTTTTATTTAGTTGTTTTTGTTTGGTTTTATTTTTTTTTCTTTATTTAAGAGCATGATAAGGAAAACATCTTTACCCATGCCCACGTAATGGGATGCCAACATTTTCTGCTTCCTTTACAGCAGGTTGCTTTCTCTTTCTGGTTCCGACAATTCTTGTTCCCCACATGAAATGCAATGTCTATACAATTACGGATGAAATCAAAGTGAAATATTCAGAGCTACATGACTCTTCTTGAGGCAGAACTGTGTCTCATTAATGAACTGTGTAGCCACACTGAGGTTAGTAAATAGCATTAACCCTAATTTAATGGTCAAGAGAATGAGGCAAATGTTAAGAGCGGAAAGTGCAACTTCCCAACAAGGGAGTGAGTGAGCAGTACAGCAGGACAGAGTACACATATTTTCTTTCCCTGATACCTTCCTGTTACTTCAGCCTCTGTTTTCAAAACTTAACATGGAACTTTGTCACAGGAAGCAAAATTGAGGGAAATACAGACTCCTCTCTCAAAAGCTTCGTGTGCTTAGGGGTTTTGTTCTTTTTTTTTCCATGTTTGTTTGCTTGTTAGTTTGTTTTTTAGCAGTGTGTCATGACTTAGCAAGTCAGTTTGGAAAGAAAAGGGGTGTGTGGGGGGGAAATCAGTACTTTTTATTTATTGGGTCAGGTTATCTGCCTGTCAGCAAAAGGGAAAAACATGCACTTGGCATATTGCTGCTGAGCATGCTTTCTATTTCATCCCAGTGCACACCTCAGCTGTACCCAGCATTTAATAAGCATTATATTTAGTGCCCTTAAAAAAAAAAATGAATTATTGCTCTTTTTATGATTCTATAAAAGCCTTTAATAATTTGGGGGCAGAAGCTTCATCTTGCCTGCCTGGCCAATAGTCACTGAGTGATTAAATTATTCATGCAGGTTTCAGTTAACTTTGTTTGCTGTGAGCAGATCGTGGTGTCTTTAGTTTGGAAAGTGCATGTATCTGGTTGTTTCTGAAGTGAAGTGGGTGGGTCACAGTGGAGATGGCAATGGGGTTTAAATCAGCAAAGAGTTATATTAAAAAAAAAAATAGGAACCCCCTTAAAAAAAAACCAACAAAAAACAACCAAACAAACAAAAAGCAAAAGCAAAAGCAAACAAACAAAACCAAAAAGATATGGAAAAAGGATATGTATATTAAATTATTTTTTTCAGTACCCAAATTGGCCCGGAGGACACTGAGTGTAGGGAGAGAACTCAGAAGAACTTGCTTTGAAAAAAGACTGCCAGTACTTTTCGCTTCACTTCTAAGGCTGAAATTGGGTAAAGACCCATGGAAGTCAAGGTAAAAAACTTCACTGAGGGTTAAGGCAGGATTTTGGATTTCTGTAGATACAGATAGTTACAGTGAAATCATCTGTTCATTGTGCTGTGGTTTACTCAAGACCTTGTTTTTACCTTCAGAGGTAGAGAAAATACATTATTTCATATCATTTTCCAATAACAGAATTGACTTACACTAGTCAGAAGGAAAAGAAACATCTAGGATAAAACAACTTTATCCCATGATGTCATGACAAGTACCATTCCATCTGTTTGCTTGTGAGATCTACCCCCACAGGCTTAAAATCACATTGCTGTCAACTTTAATCTACAGGATCCATTTTAGTGTCCTTAAGATACAGCTTTCATGACTTTACAGTAAATAACTTGTAGAAAAAAAATATGAACAAACAAACAAACAAACAAAAAACAAGCATGATGTCTCTACGGCCATCAGTCTAAAACGTACCTGCATAACTGAAATGCAATTATTCAGCAGAGGAGTCTATAATTTACTGATTGGGATGAAAATTTGTAACAGTTTAATAAATTATTTTGTTTGAATTGTGTTGTTTTCTGGACCTGAGAAACTGACAATTTTTGAGTTCCTGGGAAATACTAAAAAGTGAAAAAAAATCTGTTTTGTTAAAAAAAGAGAAATGCTTAAAAAATTAAAAAAAAAAATGTTAAAAGCTTTTTAGTACCTACACAGAGATTTTGGACTGGCAGCACTTGTTGCTTTCTAAAACAGACACAGACCGGGAAAGATACTGTCATGTTTTTTGTTGTTTATTTCTTTGTTTGCTTGATTTTTTTAATCTATGTTTTTTAATTATTATTTTTTTGAAAGTGAGGTGCATCATTTACGGAAACAAAAAAGGTCAAAGAAACAGTGTACTGCTAAATGCAATCCTAGTCATCACCATTATTAAGCATTATTAAATGCCTCCTGCTCCAGGAATTTTCCTCATGTCTGTCATGTTTTGCAGTTTACTTCTTCCTCACTGTTGATAACAAGTCCTTTTTCTTAAAATTCATTTTTCCTTACTGGCAAATCCTCTTTTTTTGCTTTTTTAAGTTTTTCTTTCTCTCTATGAAGACCAAGTACAATCTCGACTGACAGGTTGTGTTTTAAGTAGCTGAATGTTGGGATTATTGCAGAATTTTTACAGTCTTGAGTTGTATCAGGCACTAATTTCAGTAATGGAGCACTGCCATGCAGGTGCTGGCAACAAAGAAAGACACTCAATGCCCTGAACAGAGCACTATTAAAGCCTGATTCACTGTAGGATTTCTTCAATCACTTCTCCATCAAAAACTTCAAAGACTTATAAAAAGCCAAAATTGAAGTCAAGCTGCGGTGAATCAGGTCCCCACGTACACTAACCCTTAATTTAAGGCATACTGGAGAAATGATGAGTTGTATCTCAGGCCGTGGGGAAGGGAGAATGTTTCATGATCATTCATGGCTTAGACAAACAGCAGAGAAGGAAAGCATCTGGGAAAGGCACATTGACAAAGAGCAGAGGACATAACCCACCTCATATCTACGCATGGCAAATCAATTTAATGTCTTTCATTACTGCTTGAAAACGGAAACTTACATGTGAACAATAAACTTTAATCTGGTTGACAACAGTTTAAAAAATGCACTGGAAGCAAGTTTCGGCTGCATGACATACTTTATGACACTTATTAAAAAGACATACTTGTAAGTCAATTAACCTGCCCAATGGTACATTTTAACTTGTTTTCTATTAGGAAAGGCAGCAAAAGGGCAAAGTTTTTCATTTGGGAAAGTTCTAAGTTGATTCCTTTTCCCTCTTTAAGTGAAGGACATTGCTGGTGTCATCATTCCTGACCAGTCCAATATGAAATATAAGCCATTGGTGTCCACCAACCCATATTGTCACAGGTAACGGTTGCTTATTCCCTAAAACTTTATAGTCATTGCAGTCTGATATGGTAATTCATTAATTACAGTAATGATGACACCACAGGATGAGGCAGTTAACAGGGTTATACATCTATCTGTATATTACAGAGAGCATCATTTGCACCCAACAGAGGTAAGGTCGCAAAAGAATTTTAGCTAAGCTTCTCTCATCCCAAAACTTTCCTAAACATTGGGGTGTTCTTGTTTCTGTTACATTTCCCATCCCCTTACCTCTCTTTGCAGTTTGTGCTCTTAAAATATAAATATGCACACAAACACGTAGACACAGGTAGAGTCTGTATAAATTTATTTTTTATCCATAAACTCTCTGTATAACATTTATAAATATGCATACAATGTATAATTAAATATATGTATGCACTATATGTATTATAAACATATTTCATTTATCCATAAAGACTCAGGTACAAAAATATACGTAGGGGTTTTGTCTAGATTAAAAAAAAAAAAAGAATTGCTATGCAATTTCTGGTGGCTTAGGGCTATGGTAACATGTGCTGGGAAAGGAAGAAAGAGAAGGGAGGAGAGAACTAAGATTTTCTCCCTTTGTGAAAGTATATTGCATTACACCTGGACTCATGGTGTAGGGAACTGTCAATGGGTAAAACAGTCCAAAAAAATGCAGACAGGACAGGCTTTTTTTTTCTCACAGTACTGAGATTTCAACAGAATTGATAAAAAAACAACAAAAACACCAACCAACCCAAAAAAAAAAGAAAACCAAAACCAACCAAAAAAAGCCCAACCAAAACAAAACAAAAACCACCACCAACAAAAAGCAAAAACAACCAAACAAAAAAACACCACAAAAACCAACCAAACAAAAACCAACCAACCAAACAAATAAAACCCCAATACCAGTAAGAACAAAAACACCACCTCAACACCGAAATCATAAACTCAACACCAAAACTGGTTGATCTGGTTGGAGTCTGACAACTACCAACAGTGAAACTTTGTCCAGTTTTGCCTCTTCATGTGTTTCAAACCCAGTTCACTGATGGTTTCAAGTCCAGCAATGCTGAAAGTGCTTGAAGCTTGCCAAAATCACTTTGATCTGCTAGTTAAAGTTATTGCAAGGCTGTTAAATTTGCTAATTTGGGTAAGATTAAAAGTACAATTTTTTTTTATTAGATATTTGATACTTTTACATTATTTCTCTGCCTAGTCTTGGAAGTGTTGAACCAGAGCAGCAGTATTTTAATTTCTGTAATAAGTACTGGGGGACAAGTAGGCATTTTAGGAACATATTTAAGCTGTATGCTGAGTTTCCCCTGAATCATTATTGTTTTTGTGTCAGGGTTCTTCTGTTTTCTTGCTTTAATTGCATACAAGTGAAATTTGTACAAGTGTTTAGAACCCTTCTAGCTTCTAATGGCAATGGATTTTTGTGTAACTTCATATATCTACATTCTTCTCCAGAAGATCAGAAAGGTTATATCCTAAGACCGTCCTGGTTCTTATGGAACATCGATTTACTGATTATGGGGATGGCCATAAAGAACAAGTGGAAGGTGATGGATTGCTGCATAAATATTTAAAAACTCCCTTGGGATTTATATTTTCTGAGTCTGTCTTTCTTGGATGAGCTTATTTCTAAGTGTATATTTTTAAAGTCAGTAATTATATACATGTGTACATATTTTTGAATAAATATGTAGTAAATTAGCTTGAACTATCCATAAAAACAAAGGAATGTCTGTAGTGTTCCATGGCTGTATTTCTTCAAATATCAAGAATTAAGTGAAAAAGAAATTATTCAGGTAATTACTAAGTAGCTAGCTAGCCTATAGTGGAAAAATATGGGGAAAAATGGAAAAAAAAACCCTTCCACCTTTTAAAATGCATAGAGAACAAGCCTCATAAGGGCCTACAAACTCAAATGCTCTCAAGAGGGTTTGGGAGGGAAAAGTGCTTTCAGCAACTCTTTTTTATCTTCAGGTTTTTCCCTTTATCTCACTTTTTCAAATGTTGGAAGTTGACCCTTAGAGGGTCATGGAATCTGATTTATTGTACTGTGTTTAAATCAACAAAGTCAGTTTCTCAAACTGTGCTGTAAGTTGCTGGTAATCTTACTTGAACTCACCTACCTTCCTCTTCCTCCCCACTTTCATGCTTGTTTAGAATGAGAAAGATTCTGGTATCAGGAAGCCAAGAACATAAAAGATATCATAATCATAAGAGTTGGCTTCCAGCATAATGAGTAATTTTCCAAGTACACATGGTGTGATTGTGAACAGAATTATACCTTTTATTTCCTTTTTTGCTTTCTTTGGTTCTTTTTTTTTAATTTAATCATCAGTGAATGATCAGGTTTTGGGTTTTTTTTTTTTTTTTTGAGTTCCATAGGCTCTCTCATCCAAATCTAATTTAATCACTTTTAATATTTTTTTTTCCTTGTAATATCAAAATGTCAAAATCTCTGATAAAAGTAAAGGCAATATCAGAAATTATCAAGAAAAAGCAAAGCAACTATAATTCATTAAATAAATCAACACTAACTTTTGCAAAGAAATTATGTATTTTGGTACATGTCATTAGGGAAATGGTATTAAAAGTAAGACTCCTGTGGATTGTTGGAGAAACAAATTTACATTAGTGTTTCTTTATTCCATGCTGCTAATGCAAAGAGAAAATTGATAATATTAAATAGACCAAAAAGAAGAGGAAAACCTGGTCATGATGAAGATAACTTATTTTCATTTTTTACATTGTATAGTAGAGAATGGGGAATTTTATCATTGCTCAAAAACTAAGATTATGCATTTTTCAGAGTGATCTTAGATCACAGAGTTCATTCTTTTGCCTTTTCTTTTGGCATTCCCCTTAAATTCTAGAAAAAAGGAATGCTTCAATTTGTTATGGAAGGTTAGAAGTGACTTGGGTTGATGGGAAAGAGTGAACAGTATTCCTTCTGCTAAATGTCAGTAATTTAATTTATAAACTTGCATTAATAAGCTCCTAGTTGTCTCTTAAAGGTCTTAATTTTTAAGGTGGAGTCTTCAACATTGCTGCAATTAGCCCAACTAATTTACATTGGATAAAACTGTCTTAAATTCCAACACAGCTCCTGAGGACAACAGATGTATGATGTTGTACCATAATCCAGTGGAATTCTGAGCTTGCAAACCAAGGCACTGCTCTGAAACGTGGGGTGCTCACAACAGAGTGGGTTTGAAAAACCTATTTGGTTTATGCCATCTGACATTTACATCACTGCTCTAAGCACTTGAAATATTGCAGCATAGCCCCTGGGAATGATTCTGCCATATTCCCATGTGGCACAGGAGCTTATCAGGATCCTTCTTAAAGTCTCTATCCAAATAATCAACAACAGAAAACTTTATTTATCTGGAAATGAACAAGAACCCTTTGGGGTAGAGTTAATAACATAAGTGACTATCATTTTTTTTATTGCAGCAATAGACTAAAAACAGAAACGGGTCTTAAAAGCTACAAAACTTACAGATACAGAAGAGAAGAGCTAGAAGTGTGTTATTGTGATTCTTCTCCCATGCCAACAGGTCTTTCACTGTGTTGTAACACATCATAGTAAAAAAAAAATTGTAGGTAAATCAGCTATTAGATGAAACATGAATGTGTTACCCACTGTGACAGAAGGTTGCTATTTTTTTAAACCTTTTTGACAATAGAAGTTGTTGTTGATAAAGCAGGCTTGGATTATGCTTCATTCTGGGGGTTTTGGGGATTTTAAGAGTGATGTAGGTATTTGAAATTCTCCAAGGTAAGTGTCAAAAGGGATGCTTCCAACAGCATCATGTGATCCCTTGTGACCCACAGGTTCAGTCAATGTTTTGCATTGCAACATTTAGAAAGACATTAAAGTATTTGCACAAAGAGTTAAAGCAACACAGACCCCTGAATCGTGTTAACCCAAACATTTAAATTGTTATCCTTAACTCCATTTCTATTCTTCCATCCATGTATCCATCCTAAACTTTGACATTTCAGCTTTCCACAACTTAATAATGGGTTTTGGTCTTGTTTTGTCGTGGTTGTGTTTTCTGTTTTGGTTGTCTTTTAATTCCTACTTGCAGACTACAATACAGTCAACTCCTTACTTTGATAAAGGGAATAAGCTGAACTGGTCTATTTTCTCATTATAGGCAAACTTCTAAAACCCTCTGATCACACGATATCCATTAGATCATACAAAAATTTGACCCCAATGGAATAATTCATTTTTCTAGTCCCATACCCTGCATAAATAATTTCCTTTTCTTTTATCTAGTTGTTCCTATATTTAGCATAGCAGCCTACAGTATGGCAAACATTGTCTAGAAAAGTCTGCAGTGCTGAATTAAACCCACCAAGCAAAAACTATCATTCCCTTTGGCAGTTTGTTCCAAAACTTTGTTTATCTGGGCTTCTTAAATATGAGGGCCTGATTTCTCCTTTGAATTCAACTCCAGTGCTCTGCCATTTACTTTTTACTTTTCTTTGTTGAATTAAACAAATTTTCAAATTTCCAGTACATTCTCCTTTTTACCTTTGCTTTTTCCATTTCAAAGCATTTCTTCAAACCATTAGGCCATTTTTTTGAGTCTTTTCTACACTTAAACTATGTGGTCAACATGGATACTTAAATTCTGTGTAATATGCCACGAATGGTCTTCTCAGGGCTGTGTCTGTCTTCCTCTGTTAAAATAGCCTTGTCTCTTTCCAGGGAAACACGTCATGGAAGCACTAAATTGTCTCTGTTTGTTAATTTTGTGACTGGGATGATTCCACTACCCCCCCTCAGATTCTGCATTTCTCTTTCTGTACCAATGGCTTGAATGTGAATGTTCTGCAAAATTCAAGAGCTTTCTCTTAATTTGCTGAATTAAGAATTTTTTTTAATGGGCTCAGTTTATTTTGTTTTATTTGTTAACCAGTCTCATTTTCATTTAATAAATGTTTTTTAATAAATGCTAATATCTCACACTCGTAGCTTTTTCAATGGAATCTAAGTTTCTGCCCTTTCCAGACATATTATGAAGAATGATTTAGAAAATTATTAATAACTACCACATTGGTGCACCATAATAAAACAAGAGGTTTTTATTGGAGTTTCTTTCTGAGGCGCAGAAGAGTGAGGATTGAAAAGGCAAGAATTGCTCCTGTGGATAATTTACTTCAAGATGTTGAGGAAAAGGACAAGTCTCAGGCAGAATTTAAATATCTGGTCATCTCATGGGTAGTATAAACAGTCCTATAAATAAGTGGGGGAAAAAAAGAGAAGCAGTCATTAAAAGCAGAAGGTGCTGAAATAAGTAAGAATTAAATTGCCTTCAAAATCAGGATTATAGAACATAATTCAATAGTCCTGCATTAACTTTAATGTGGGTCAGGGAACTGGCTGAAGCATAGATTGCTCTCACCTCATCTGACTGTAGGAAGAGAGTGCTTGATAAATAATGTGGCTCATTCGCGACATTCTTAAATTTAGACTCCAATATCTGTAACCATCTAGGTAACAAATAGCTCTGCAACGAGTCCCTTTTGCTGGAAATGCATCTCTAAGTGGGCAACAGGCAATGTGAAGTTTTCTACCCTGACAAAAAGCCCCCACTCCCCATGGCACAGACAGCACAGGCGTTTGAATCTGCTTCCACAGGAATTATTATTCTGGTTGTGTCTGTGGTCACTTTTGAGAAGTGCATTTTAAAATCATAACCATGACAAGGCCCAAGACAACGTTGGGTAAGAAACCTTAGAATGCTATCCAGGGCTTTCTAATGCAAAGCATGGGACACTGCAATGAAAGGCTGAATGCCATCTCCTTTCAAGGAAACAACAAGAGAGCTCTGAACTGGCAATATCCAACTGTTAAGACTAGATCTGAAGCCCAGTGGCATCAATAGAGAAACCTCATGGATTTCTTGGGGCTGTGGATTGGACATTACGAATGCTCAGCAAAGCACTTGCACATATGCAGATGGTCCTTATTCTCCAAATCATTTAAGGACACTCTGAACTTTCAGTAAGTGCTTACAGCTCTGTTGAAGTCAATTTTAGCATGTTTTAAAGCAGTTTGTTGAGCTGGGAGGAAATGATGGATCTGGGCCTCAGTGAGTTTTATGGAAATGCATGGTGTACTTAAATTTAACATATTTATGTAGTAAACTCTCAAATTTCTCCACTGAGTCCAATTGAAAAATGAATAATACAAAACCTCTGGCCCTTTGCTTCCTTTGAGCTGGAGAGGCCAAGCAGCCCAGAAGCTAAATGGTTACCTATTTCTATACCAGACTTTTCCTCAAATCCCAGCAGGAAGTTTCAACTTAATGGAGAGGCTAAACTTCTGTATTCAGCTTTCTATTTATCCCTTGCCAAGAGTATGGAAAACTGCAAGTGGATCTTCAGAGGGGGAAGAAAAATTAATAAATTTGTTAATTTTATTTGCACAATTTCTGGCTAGATCAATTCATGTGCCCTCAGATTATGATTGCCTTCATATAAATTGGACTCAGAAGTTGACAACTTTCATAAACTCTGTGTCAATGAGAAATACCAGTTATGTATAAAATTTAGTGGTTAATACAGTTTTTATTTTATTGCATAAGGTTCCTGTGTAGCTGAGATGATTTAAGCAGTCAGTAAGTTTCAAGGGAAAGTGCATAGTAAAATGAAGAACAGTATCTTGCTCTCCTCTATAGCTCTTAACTTTGCCAAGAAATGTATTTCTTCCAACATCTGTTTTTGTAACGGGAACTCAATTCAGCAAAGAAAGAAATGAGAAAAAACCCTCTAAAATCTGACATGAGCATTTAGGAAAGACAGGCTTCTATTTTATTCAGATATGTATGCAAGGAAAAAATAATCATGCAATATTTTTATTGGAATGAGATTTATGGAGCACTTCTGACAACTACCTACACATTGAAATGCACTTAATTCTGTGAGTGATCTCCAGAGCTTCAGATTTGTTTCCAACTGCTTTGTGCCTTATGCTGCTAAATTCTATAACTTTGCTTGCCAGGCAGCATTTAGTAAAGCAAATGAGATGGATTTATCTATGCTGAAAATATCCAGGGTTTCTGTTACTGTTGTTAAAGCTTAATACTGCAAATACTGATGTGTTAGATTTACCTATGTAAGTGAAATAGGATGACTCACAAGAATGAAACAGGATAGCTAAATATCAGGTGTATAGCTGTAGGCATAGATTGCTGCCTTGCTTTGTGGTACAGAGTTTTACAGACTAGACAGAAAACTGCTGCTCCAAATATGCATTTGTGGGTACTTTCAGTCTCACTGTCGTCAGAGCATCAAAAACATCATGCTGAATGCAGTGCAAGTGACACCATAAAGTAATTGATATTATTAAAAGTGTCTTTCTTTTCATTGTGAAATTCAGTATTTCTGTAAGTTAATAACTCGAGGAAGTGAATGGCTGAAATAAGTAGTGGTGAAGGGAATATCTTTCTTCAGATCAGAATCCGGATGAGAAGGAAAATTTATATGAATATACTGCAATTAAGGAATTTTTTTTTTATTATTACTAATAAACATTCGTTATAAAGTGAAAAAAAAAAATAAAAAGGCAATGAAACCGTGTCATCTTGTGAATTATTTTTTCCTCAACCATGGTAAGAAGCCAGATGAAAAGCAGTTAGAAATGAAGGCAGCTTTGGCATAAGTTTTGTGGACATGTAGCAAGAGAGAGGATGATTTCAGAGACATTATTATTTTTGTCATTTTAATAGAGTTCCTGGCCCTGCATTAACAGAAAGTGACTCTGAGAGATATTTACCATAGTTACCTGTCATCTGTATGTACTAATATCTAGAGTGTTGGAGATTTTCTCTAAAGGCAACTTTCAGGGCTGGCCTGAAGCTATATGATGGATTTCATAAGCATTTAGAAGGGCACCCTTGAGACCTATATAAAATCTGGAACATGGACGTACTTTCAGGCTTTCTCCCACTTGGGTAGCCCCTGCACTCACCAGATTTGTTATGATACATGAGGGCTCACAGCTGAACTTCCTGTGTTGTCCATTTAAGACTTCTTTGAGCAGTCCATAGTGTCGCAGACTGCGACACCTCTTTGGTATTATACAGAAAAAATACTCTCTGCAACCCCAGTTAAAAAATCAAACAGAGGATCGTAATACCGGGAGATATTATCTCAGACAAACTAACAATCATCAAATATTTTGTCAGCCAGAAAGTAAATTTTTTTCTGGAGAAAGATCACACTTAACAAAAACTGTGCTATTTTGAAAGAAATGGTTGAAATGTATTTCACCTCTCCACTGCTGAATAAATTAAAATAATGGTAATGCATCTCCAGGATTTTGATGCCTGTTAATCCTGGGTAACAATGGCACAATTTAATCTAAACTATAAAATATTGACATTTTGCTATATGTCTTTATATTTACATATATATACATAAATGAGCCCAGGCCTATGTAGACGTAGACACATACTTGCAATTTTAGTAAGATACGTTACTTTTCATTTTTAGATTACAAAATATTAAAGAAGAAGGCAAGAGTGTGTCCTGCTGTTTTACCCCTGTAGAAATACAAGAAGGTGGGAAAAAAATTACATAGCCAGTAGCTTCTTTAATTGGGAAAAAAACTCAAAATCTTGTTTCTCAACTGCAGACTCCCTCTATCCACTTGGAACCACTGCTTCTCATAATTCAATCCTTGCTATTGAATGTAATAGAAAAGCATAATAAAACTTGTCTCCAGTGTTCACTTTACTGCCCAGGTTGAAAAAAAAAAACCCAAAACAAAAAGCAAACAAACAAAAAAAAGAACAACAACAACAAAACCACTTCACACTGTAAAACAAAGGCTAATATTAGCAAAAGACTAAAACACTGGTTGTAGCTCTCACAGGAATTTGTACCAGGGCTGCTCTTCTCCTCTTTACTCCCTGATAATTAACCATCATTTCTGCACTTCCTCATCTTCTTTGTATTGATCTTTCATCATATAATGGGTGCAAACAGCAAGAGGAAGGCTTAATAACAAACATTAAAATGAATAAATAATTGCAGCCACAAATCTTCCTCAACGAACTGATTATTTGTTCAGTGACAATATTACAAGAAATTGGCTTTACATAATTTAAAAGGACACTAGCAAGTAGGGATTTTTTAATAGCATTTTTCCTCTCTACAATCTCTGAAAATGTATGCTGAGGGCTGTTGGTCCTTTCTTTAAAAGAGTACAAAAGCTTAACTTCCCAACCACTTCTTCAGCATCTTCATTTAATTCAGTAAATTTCTGAGGAGGTAGGAATGGCCTATCAGTGATCAGAAGTGAATTACCTTTCTCAGAGGTCTACAGGAGCACTGGCCCAGAGTGTTTGCGTGCCTGATTTTCCTCTCTTGATCTTGGGTATCTTACAGGTCTGAAGGTCAAGAGCTCTAAGTAGATCATTGAGGGTAGACAAAATGAAAAGACTGAAGGAGAGGTCAGGTGAAGAGACCTTGGGTGAGGAGAAATCTTCCCATGTGGAATGAGATGAATCCATTCATCCCTTCTCCCTGATGAGCTATGACCTCCTCACAGCCACATGACAGGATAGGAGAAAGAGCAGTTTTTGTGGTCTCCTACAATCTGCAAAGTCAAGAACCCTGGCCTCCTCTTCTTCAGGACAGAGCTCAAGCCTGTGCTATGACCTTTGCATTAGGCACACCCTTATTAAGACAGCTGAGGCTTTTGTGTAAGTGGCTCAGTGCTACCAAGAACAATTCAACAATCTATAGCTGAGTTAAAATGCTGGTGAACTTGAGGGCGTGTCTGCCCTCAGCGAGGGAATTCTGTGCCATGGTGTTATGACAGGTCTCCAGCACAAGCTTGATACATTATGCTTAATTGAGAAATTCACCTTAATGCAATCACCTTCATCACAGAGACGACAAGTATCAGCATCATCAGGGTATCAAAGTTTGCTGCTGCACACAGTCTCTGACCTGAGTGCACACAACTGGCCATTTCAGAGCTGTCAAGGGTCTGCCTGATAAAAACACCCATCTGTGACATGTCCCAGACACTTGAAATGAAAGGACTTTGAAGGTGAGAGGTCAAGTGTACTTTATTCACTAACATACTTCTCATTCAAAAACCTCCATAACAAGGTGTCCACACGTTGAACAAGTAATGACCTGAAAACAGCACGATTTACAGGATGATATGCTGGCAGAAAGTTTTCTAACACCTCCCAGAAGTGCACTTTCCAGAAACCCACTGCACATAAACATAAAGGTCTGCAATCTGTCAGTTAATATTAATGTGGTCATTTACTGGTAAGTTGTAATAACATGATGCACATGGGACTTGCTACACTGACCTTTTTGGTGGAAGTGATTCATTAAATGGTCACTCATTTAGACAGCAGTAACTATTTGCACAGCTATTAACATTTTAGAACTTAACTAGGTATTTATTGCTTTCAAAAAGAAATTTTTTTACCAAGGTTAGCTGAAGACTAAGATGTGTCTGAAGACAGATTTTTCATTTTTTAATAAAGAAAAGAATTTGAAATACAGAAATATTATAAAGGGGTGGGACATTTATATGAAATATCTAACTTCAGATTAGTCCAAATGTCTGAGCTATTATCTGTGTGCTTTTGAGCCCATAACTACAAATCATTGCTTTCTCTGTCAAAGGTTAAATCAAAATATGCCTTTCTTTCTTTCCTAAGCTGTTTTTAGTTCCTTTATTCCAACACTATTTAAAGAGAACAGAGAAAACATGAAAAGTGATAAGAGCAATTAATTCACTAACAACATACACCCTGAAAACAAGACCCATCAACTTCAACAGATACTTTCTTCTGTCACCAGGTTGACCTGATTTCTGGAAATCTGGGTTTAAAATCTGCAAAAACCTAAAATAAAATATAGTTACACAGATTACTATGCAAACTTGTTTTAGCAAATTTTTAAGACAAGCAATATAATTTTTCTTGATGTCCTTAGAGGTGCCAGGTGTCTTTTCTTTCATTTTACCTTTTAAACTTCTCAAAAAAAAAAAAAAAAAAAAGTCTAAGAACTTTTGCTAGCCCTCTGGGACACTTTTGAGACTGAATATCATTTCCATACTCAGGGGTTTTTTTGTTTGGTTTTTTTTTTCCATTTTTCTATGCCCTCAGCCTTCTGGCCACAAGTCTATGCAAATGGTTTCCCATCTACACTTATTTTAAATCCCTCAAGCCTAAGCTTGTGGGATGGTCTTTATAATTTGTGAAAAATTTAGAAATTTGATTCACATATAGAAGATATTTTGCTCTTGAGGTGTGTGGGAGAGCCATTGGTGACTGCAGCAAGATTTCAGACTGGGCAGTAATCAAGTAGAATTCTGTACATGGATGTGGAGAAATGACATCTTCCTTCATTTTATGGTTTTTGTTCCACATTTGTAGATATTTGGCCACAGGTCAGTTGCAAAACCCAGCATTCCTTTGAGTCTTGCATGAAAAAAACTTCTACATATTTTTGTTTTCTTTTGCGTTTTGGTGCAGCCAGGAATTTAACAAGCCTGAGATATGAAACAGGAACCTAGAGTCATAGCCTCACCATTCAATCAGCAGCAGTATCCTTCCAGAAGAGTGGCATCTTTTCAAATTTCCCAATGCAGCACCTCCAGAGACGGTGTGATGAGGCATGCCGTACATGACCAGCCATCAAATACTAGGAGCGACCATAAGAGTGACAGGATTGTTCAGCTGAACAGCTACAGTCAGCCTGGTTAGCAAGGGATCCTTCTTTGCTTCCCAATGAACTGTTTAAAGGGCTTATGTTTTTGCAAGCCTCTCCAGTGTCTCCTCTATTTGCAAAAAGCACTTGCATTAAAGCAAATCTAGGAAAACACAACTCCACTGGGAAGTGGAGCAGCCATACAAAATCATTATCCCAACAGCCCTAAACACTCCAAACTAGACTGTTGTTTCACAACATGTTGATCAGAGCAAGGCTGAGTGGCATGTGCATGTGCAGGCGATAGATGGTACATTTGCTTATAAATGAAGTGGGGAAAACAGCAGGGGAAAATAAACTGTTAGCTGGCCCTTGGGAGAGCAGAGTTCAAGTTCTGATTCAACCACAGAAACATCCACAGGCTAATGGGACACTTCACTCACTCATGCCTCACTTTGCTTTTGCAAAAAGACTATGATAGTTGCCTTTCCATATCATTATTAAAAGAAAAAAAGCCCTTTTTTTAGCTTTCACTCACTGTAAGACACTTAGTGATACACAAAAATATAGATTGACACATCCATGTGAAAACAACTGAAAGTGACTAAGACCCAGTTGTGAAATACATATACAGAGACTCAAAACTGTGGTAATAGACAGCTCATGTCTGTTAGTCATGTGCCAGCATAAAAGAAAATAATAATTAGGAGTGAAAATAAGATGCAGTTATTGCATAAGACAAACTTTACTACATAAATTCTTCAGTGTTTTCACAACTCTTGCTTTGCCTGCCTTTATTTTTTTTTTTAGCATTTAGCAACATTATTTCATGAGAACTTTACACTACATTCAATACTAATAGCATAATTAGTGGTGGAAAATACTTAGTTGTCACCTTGTATTTATTTATGTTCCTGGGATCATGTAAAGTTCTGCTACATTAAAATTTAATTTGAAAGAAAAAGAATTTTATTCATTTTTCAGTGTAATGACCATTTCTGCTGGCTTATATGAATGCTAAAATATTGTTTGAACACATTTTTCCATTTGTTTTCCAAGCATTTATGTAAACTCCTAAAGAAAACAGTGCAATGCTTTGTTGGCTGACTATCCGACAAAAGAATTGTAGACACATATTTTATTCTCAGCATCTTGTCAGGAAATGTTCACAGTCCCATCCATTATTTAGCACTTAATTTGTTAATCAATTGATTGATTGATTTGGGGATATTTTACACTGGGATTAACATGCACACACACAAAAATCTTGTCTCTATGGTAAATTCAGGAAAATTGTATCAGAATGTAAAATGTTCTGATGTTTACAGATGTAGATTGAATCTGTCATGGGTTGGCAACTACTGAAAATAATTCATTGCTTCGAACATAAATATTTTGGATCAAACCTCAAAGCTTATTTGATTTGGTGTGATTATTCTTTCCATGTTCAAAAGAATGTGAAGCCATTCTATGGGTAGGAAAACCGTGTTTAATGCATCATTTCTTCTGAAGAAATTATTTCCCAGCCGAGAAACAAAAGAAAGCTGTCGTCAATCTCAAAAGCCCAATGTTCTTCAATGCCATGGTGTTTTAGGACTTCAGATTTTTTCACCATCTGTCCCCTTACAACTCTGGGATAATTCTCTAGGAAGTCCTTTAATTGATAATTATCAGAATCCGTACATATATAGATTCCTTTTATGGTGGTCATTGCAGACAGGACTGTAGGCTGAGGCTTACATTTCTTGATAACAGCATTGCTTTAAGCAACTCCCCATTTCCCTTCCTTTCCTGAGTTGTACAAGATGACCATTTGTGACACTGCACACATGCTCATGGTAATGGGGCAAACTTTGTTTAGATAGAATATGGGTGCTTTTATGATCTTTAAATGGTGGATACTATATACTCTCTGTGACCCAGCATTTAGAGACCCACAAGTTCCCAGTCCTGTCTCTTAATGATTTAGATTCACTATACTTCCTCCTGTACTGTTGAGTCTCCTTAAAAGTTAGCTTGGGTAACCTGTGAAAACTCAGTGGAGCTCCTGTGGTCCCTTTTGAGTCTCAGTCTGGATATATTCCAACAGGGCACTTTCAAGTCTGCATTTCCTAAGATGGGGGACCATGCTATTTGCTCAATGCTTTACTGTGATACAAATTCTTTAAACTTGTAGCATTTTGACAATTATGCCACCAGGGTTCCGGGGGGGTATCCAAAATAAAATAACTTTTAACTTAGATTTGTTCAACTTGGATTGAACAAACTGCTTTAATACAGAGCAAAACAACTATGCTCTATCTGACCAAAAAACCTTTGTGCAGCTTTTGAACTTCCACAACAACAAATAAGAAGAAAGATGTTAAATGGGACAATTTCATATCTCCGTATCTTACCCATATGTTTTCTTCATTTAGTGAAGATCATAGATTTGATAATATTGCAGTTTTGTGTTCCATGTTCTCCTTTGTGTCGAGAGTGTGATCATGCACATCAGCAAGGACTCTCTTTTTGGTGAATAGAGAAAGAAAGAAGGACTTATTGTAAAACTGGGATGAAATCCAACCATGATAGACCAAATGTAGGTTTCCAACTGCCTTTCACTGTGTTCTGCACATGAGCATCCAAGGGGCTAGCTGAGGCTCTCATATTTGGATTTTTTAGTGTAGCAGGTTGTGTGTTGAGAATACTGGGACATGGACCAATGTGGGAGACAATCCAGAGCCTAAGAAAACTGCCACTGTGCTAACTGAACTGTCTGAATTAAATCTCAGACACCTCAGCACTAGATGCTCAAGCAATTTCCCCTTCCACCTGAATGTATTCCAGATTTATCATGAGGTTTACCTTTTGGTTTTGGAATCCCTTTTTCCCCTGTTGATTTGACTGTGTTAGAACAACTCACATACACAAAAACATACGCAAGGGAAAAGAAAAGAAATGGGCAGGAGAAGGGGAGGGAGACGTGATGGGGACCAGCAACTTGTTTATCAGATTCACGTTCAACCATCTGTTGTTAATGATTAGATCTTCAGCTTCCAATTTTCATTTGAATGTTATTGCTCATTTCTAGCTGGGTACCGAAACGTCACTTACCAGTGCACTCAGGATTCTAAATAAGAGACTATTTAGATTGGAAATCTGTTGGAGGAGGAAATTATGTTCCCTATTATACAGCAAAATATGTTTTCTAACACTGACACTTTCTGATACTGTGTTGTTGACTTTTTATGGAAGGAGACTCAAGGTCTGAGGCTGAGAAATGAATTCACCGGTGGTGCAAATTATATTTAGACTAGAGGGGGTTTGGTGAATGTCAAGGGTCCAGGTTCTGACCTCAGGCAAAATGGTGTAAAAAAAGAAAAAAAAAAAAAGCCTGAAGTCATGAAGTATTTATTCCAGATCTACAGAAAAGAGAAGGGCCTCAGCATCCACCAGTTGAAGATTAAGATGGTGCTTTCTGTACCACACGGCTAGAAGATATATTTTAAAATACAAATAATACAGCTTGCCCTTTTCTGCTTGTTTTCACTAGTTTCACCCCTTCTACTTCCTCACGTACATAGAGCAACACAATAGTAACTTTGGGGCTAGAACCTGGCTGGATTCCTGTTCTTTTTTCTAGTAGAGCTTAGGAACAGCTGAACTCTGATATACCTAAATCTCCATTAATATTCCTGTGAATAGCTATCTACAAGTACTTCACAGATAATAAAACTAATAATTATCTCTTTTTTATATTTAAAAAAGTCAAATGTCACTGTACTTATATCATCTGCTCCTAGAACAACTATTTTTCTCATGTCATAGTCTTTCTATTACTAATATTTCTGAAAAGAAAAAGATATGTTATTATTATATTTAAAAAGAAAAAAATCATAAGAAAATGTTTCTTGACATGATTTCTATTTGTAGCCCCTCTTTCTTTGATTGTCTATGAGCAATTAAAAGATAGCCTATGACATTGCTTCAGAGATTTAAAATTAAAATATAAATCAGAATACATATACACAAAGGCAGACAAACAACAAAAGGAAAAACCAACCTCAAATCAATGAAATAAAGAACAGTACAAAGTCTAGTCTCATTGTGAATCGATTGTATATAAAAATCATTGTGACAGCCTAGCACAAGATGATCCATGTTTTTTGGCTTAGTTTCTTTCCTTTTTTCTTTTCCTTTTTTCCCCAAAAAAGAGGTTAGGTGGTCCTTTTGACTTAAATTTTTTTCTTTACCATTCTTGACAAAATGACTTATCAAATGACACCTATAGCAGAAAATCCAAAAGTATTACTTGGGCATTGAAAATCCTGCAACAATATGAGGCACTTCCTCATCTTTTTAAGTTAAAATCAAGAAAATCCAGAAGTAGCCTTCTCCAAAGCACCTAAGTGACTTCTGTATACACATATAAATCACAGAGGTACTTTGGAGTCTAGATCCCACTGGGATCCTAAATGCTTATATGATTTATGAAAATAGGACGCATATGGCTGTGTTACTTAGGTAATTCAGAAAAAATGGCTCCTAAAGGGAGAGCTGATCTAGCTGGTTTTTGCAGTTACTTTGTTTGTCTTGCAATCATATTTTACTTATGGAATCTTTGTGCTCCTATGCTTGTGGGATGTGGCAGAACATTAATTTGCTATTTTTCACAGCTTGCATGCAGCCTATAGAATTTTTTTCTATTGATTGCAGGTAATTAAATTGTATTTGTTTGTTTTCATCACTAATGTGGTTTCTATGGGAGTTTGACCTGCCATCTCTATGGCAAATATAATAGTTTTTACCTTTGTTGGATTTTAGTATTAGCATCAAACAAACAGGACAGATATCACTTAGACAGGTTAGTGCTTTGCACTAAAAAGGGTGAAATACTTGCATTACCATGTTGAAAAGCATTTTATTTTTACATCATATTTCTTTTATCATGCCCTGAATAAAGAAATGGATGCTCTAAATTATTGTAGATTCAAATGTGCTTCCTGTATCTTGTATGTGGCAAGGACACATCACTGCAAACTGAACTAAGTGTTGGGTGTAAGAGGAAAACCTGAGATGTGCAAATCCTTTCTGTTTCTGTGCACCAGAAGTAACACAAATATTAGAAGTATTACTGATATCCAGTTACATGGTAAACCAAGTATTACTGATATCCAGTTACATGGTAAACCAATTAACATGATGTTTGCAATCCTTCAAAACAGTAAAACAGGTCTACAAATATCACCTATGATATTTTATGTCAAACATTGTGTAGTCACAAGCAACGTATAAATACATTATTTAAAAATATACATCTTGGACAAAAATGTTATTTATATTGGTAGAAGCTTCATTTGAGTCCTCTTCAGTGGGTGAACAGGGTAATTAACCCATTTAAAAGCAAACAACGGGTAGATGTAAAGTATAATAATGATATTTAACAAGAGGATGTGGTGTATTCAGAATGGACTAAATGAACAGGAAGGCAGTCATACCATGAGGTCTTCAGGGTCAGGCACTCGGAAAGTGCTGTTTAACTGTGGCTTCACAAGAACTCTTGGGGGTATTCTGCACTTGTCTTATGCTGGATGAGAGCGTACTGCCCTTATGCAAGAGTAAATGTGAAAACAGAACTGTAACCATCACTGGGATATGTCGGTAACATGTGAAGCTCCCTGGAGAACTTGAAGATCCAGGTATCTTGGGAATGAGTGATATGCAGAAAACACAGCCTGTGGGGGAAAAAAGCTACACAGCACAAACTTCTGAATTCCTTTTTCTCTCCTAAGTGTGTAAAAATATCAGCCAAAAATCCATCTAGTTGTTGCAATACTTTAAAAAGGTCATGACATGACCACTGACCTTCATCTGCTGACAGTGACATTTTAGCTGAAACAATAGAAACACATGTTTTTAATTTTTAAGGTCCTGAGCTCAATTTTAATAGATGGTGAGAACTGCTAGTAGCCCAACACTGTGAGGATTGCAAACCAGTGAGCAGTGTGGTGATATCTCCTTGTCCTTTATCGAAAGGATAATTTTAAGGAAGTAAGTGCTCGATAGGCTGAACCTGTCTTTGATTGAAAGACATTTTAACAGGGAAACATTCAGTTTCTGCAGACCTTATTCGTGGGTTGGCTAAAACTTTCAGCCCTCAGTGGATGATGTTTGAATGCAAGTGTAATTGTTGCCATCACAGCCAGCACGCTGCTGCTTCAGCTGACATGGGCTCCAGAATTAAACGCATGAGCAATTCCGAGCTTTGGAGCCAGTACTGCATAGCTGGGGGCTAAAATGTGCCTGTGCTCTCTGCAGACTGGGAAGAGCTGTCTTGTGCAATTGCACTGCATCCCACACATTTCTCATCTCTGAGGTCCACTTCTTGGCATCATAGGAGAAAGTTGGTTCTGTGTAAATATCAGGAGACATATGACCTTGGACTTTGGTGTATTTGGGACCTAAATAGCACTTTTCCCCCACTGTTTCCTTCAGAGCAAATGAAAAATAAAGGTGTTTAGAGGACTTAAACCGATTTTCCAAATGCTTACAGCTTGGATGAAGAAAATGCAAACAGCAAAAGCAAAAGTCATCCCCCAATTCCAAATTGAAATATTTTGCTTGAGGACTTTTTAAATGCCTTAAATTTTGGAGGAATTTTATTTAGAAGGACATGCAGATCTATTGAAATTTTCTTTAAGTAAACAACAAAAAAAAGGGAATAAATGTTTCAATTAAGACATCATAAAATCTTTGCTAAATATTTACTTATGATTGTGATTAACTGCAACTGAACAAGACAAAATGGATGAAGCCTATAGCACTATCCACATTCAACATTTACATTGGTCCTGCACACCTTCATGAGTCTCTCTAACCTCTACCCTGCAAAGGCTGGGGCTGAACAAGAGGTTGGGAGGTTCAAAGCTGGTACAGCTGACCCAAGCTGACCAAAGGCATTTTCCCCACCCTGTGATGTTGCATTCATCATTCAACACTGAGAGAAGGGAGGAGGATGGGGCATGAGTGAGTAAGAGAAACATTCATTATTAGTGTGTTTGTATTCTGCACATCCCAAGGCCCACTTCCCAAAAAGTGGATGGACATCCTCTCTTGTTGAGAAGCAGAAAATAAATATTCCTGTTTGAGTTTTTGCTTGTTTCCACATGTGGCCTTTTATTCCTTCCATCAAAATGCTTTTGTCTCAACTTATGCATTTTTAATTTTGCTTTCTCCCCTCTTCTATTGAGGAGCAGGAGTGAGAATGTGCTTTGGTCAACATGCAGCAACCAGACGAGGTCGACCCTCATGGTACCATTTCAATTTCTGAACATTTCATTTCTTTTTGCCTTCAAGTTCCTCTATTATGAGAAGCATTCAATAATTGTTCTTCTTTTAGCTTTTCCTCTCTTATCATTGACCCCTTATCATCCCAGATCCTAGGGTCTCCGTGGGCAGCTCTTTCTTGCCTCCCTAGAGCTTCATCCTTTCTTGTGTTGAAAAATACATTGCCTCATACCAGTTAATCCTAAACCAGGGCGTTTGTTCTCCAAGGAAAGTTCTGTGATGATGAAGGAAAATGTGAAGGCCTCTGGATTTTAGGTGGTTTAATCACGTACTTATCTAAATGTTATTGCACCTATGGACAATAGATGTATTTTGACTGCATTATATCACTACTATCAAATTAACTTTGGAAAGAGCCAATTAACTGCTGTAAATTATTCTACTTCAATTAAAAGAAACAGAAATTGTGAAGGACTTTAATATACAAATTTGAATCCACAGATTTATGAGACACCAAAGAGAAAAGTTGAATTCCTTTTTTGTAAGAAATGAGAAATTATCTGGAAGGAATGCAATAAAAAATAAGGATTAAGCTAAGTGTCATTATCATTTTAACTTAATTTGTCAACAGAGTAATATATCTAGCTATATTACTCAGTTGACAAATCAATTACAGTTATAATGAAACTTTATACGATTTTACTTTTATTTAATTAGTTGCATCAATATGTTTTTTTTTTTATTTGAGTTGCACATGAATGCATCAAAATATAAATGATTGAAGCAGGTTAATTATAAGCTTTCAAAGCATACATATCTTAGAAACAAAAAGAAATTTACAGTGCAAAATGCTATAAGTAATGCAATTTGCAAGATGTTTTGTTAAGCTGGCTAAAGGCCATTTTCTTAAATAATACTACTAATAGCAACAATAATCCATGCTTTTGTCACAAATTATTTTGTGATTTTACTGAACTGTGATGGGTTGTTTGCCTCTAGCTGGATGCCAGGTGCCCACTAAAGCCATTTTGTCACTCTCCTCCTCAGCTGGGCAGAGGAGAGAAAATATAACAAAAGACTCATGAGTCGAGATAAAGAGAGGGTGAGATCACTCACCAGTCACTGTCATGGGAAAAACAGACTCAATTTGAGGATATTAATTTATTGCCCATCATATCAGAGTAAAGTAATGAGAAATAAAAACAATTCAATAAACACCTTTCCCCTACCCCTCTGATCTTCCAGTGCTGAGTTTTACCCCTGAGTTCCCCACCTCCCCTCCCACAGCAACACAGGGGAACAGGGAAATGGGGTTGAGGACAATTCATCATATGTCATCTCTGCTGCTCCTCCCACCACATGGGTTGGGCTCCTCGCGCTCTTACCCTTCTCCTGTGTGGATCCCCTCTGTGGGGACTGTCCTTCACAAGCCACTCCAGAGACCTTCCCATGGGTTGCAGTTGTTCACAAACTGCTCCAGTATGGATCCTGCATGGGCTCAGTCCTTCGGGAACAGGCTGCTTCAGTGTGGGCTCTCCACAGGGTCACAAGTCCTGCCAGCAATCCTGCTCCAGCCTGGGCTCCTCTCTCTACAGGTGCTGCCAGGACCCTGCTCCATCAGAGGCTTCCCATGGGGTCACAGCCTCCTTTGGGCATCCCCTGCTCCAGCCCGGGCTCCCCCAGGGGCTGCAGGTGGATCTCTGCTCCCCCGTGCCCTCCCTGGGCTGCAGGGGCACAGCTGCCTCAGCCTGGGCTGCTCCAGGGGCTGCAGGGGAATCTGAGCTCCAGAGCCTGCAGCAGCTCCTGCCCCTCCTGCACTGCCCTGCCTGCCTGCAGGGCTCTCCAGTGGCTTTGGTTTCTGGACAGTAATTTCTCCCTGTTAAATACATTATCCCACAGGTGCTACCACCTCGGTCTTCTGGGATCCAAGATGATCCAGCTGGCACTGGCTCCACTGGGCAGGGGAGAACTTCCAGCAGCTTCTCACAGAAGCCACCCCTGCAGCCCCCCCGCTGCCAAAGCCTGGCCGTGCAAACCCAATACAAGAACCATCTAAAGTAATGGATGTGAAGTTATTCCCTCAATTTTTTTTTTCTTCCTTCAAATCTCTGCTCCCAAGGGTAACACATTTTATTCTCTGCAATGGAATGTGACTCCAACATGAAGATAGTGAGTCATCTAAAAAAGTGTTATCCGGTTCACTGGTGCTAAGTACATTTGATGCATTATGCATAGAGAGGGGGAGTGGTAATTTAAGAGAAATTTACACTATGCTATTTTATGTATTTATTTATCTTTTTTTTTTAACACTGTTACAGTGTTACAATCTAAGCAACTGCTGCATCAAATGACGATTATACTAACATTAAGCTATAGATCACCTCCTTAAACAGACACTGGGAATTACATTTCTGTGGTGCTACACAGCACTTTTAAAGTAGGCTGTTGCAATTATGCCACACAATTACCTAAGTGGCCCTGATTCAGGAATGTATTAAACATGCTTAAAATTAAATTAAAATGAAGCTTGTGTTTAAATACTTTCCTATATAAGAAGGTGTCCTAATTTTTTTCTGTTAGGTAGGAAATTGCTGTGTTAAATCAATAGGTACTTAAGTCAGTTATTCACTGTCATCCCCAGGAACACTTGCACTGAAGCCACAGACAGATGGCATCCCGAAGATGTTAAAAGCCAAACAGCCATCTCTACTGTCCCATCACTACAGCTTTTCCTCTCCCAATCTGTGGCACATCACAGGGTAGTAGTGACAATGCATGCTTGGCTGTGGGGAGTGGGGACCATGTTCAGTAGTATGATTTTCACAGTAAAACTCAAAATGTCTCCTCTCAAAGTTAGACTGGACCAATCCTTGACAGAGAAGGTGAAGACTCATTTTTTCATTCATAGAATGTGTGCACTTTCTTCATCCTTAGGAGCAGATTCAGACCTACATTTCTCACCCCTAGTGCAACACTTTAATCACTAGGTGATGGCCATTTAGTGAGGGGAGAGTGTGATTCTTATTCTTTTGAAAATAATAGAATTAAGTTTTGTTGGACTGACAAAAGAGAAAGAATTACAAAAGCTCCAAAACATCAAGCTGCAATTCCATGCTCATCTCCTGGCATTTTCTTGGCTTCTTTTCCCTCTTGTAAAGATTATTTCATGTAGGAGTCATACATTTTCTAGGGCTCAAGTTTACCCTTCTTCAAACTAAGTGTCCTAACACCGAGAGCAGAAATTCCTCTGGAGTTTTACTCTCTGACATTTTATTTGTAGATGCTTGACTAAACCTCCCTGTCCTGTGGAAGCCCCATCTAAAGAAGGACTGGGGAAGAGAAAACTAGATTTACAAAATGTAAATATGCTTTGCTTTCTGGTTTGCCAGACCCTCCTGTGGCCAGAGCCACAAAGTGCTTCTACTGGAAAAAAATATAAAAAACACAAAAAACAACAACAACAACAACAACAACAAAAACCTGCTTGGGATAAAAATGGGCTAGCATTGGACAGTGCTGTGTTCCCCAGCAGAGAATAGAGTGAGCAGGTATATCCACAAGGCATTACAAAGAAGAGCAGAGACACAATTTCAGGCCATCAAAGGTGTAGTGCCAGCATGTGACCGTGTTCACAGGGGTTCTTGGATGAGGGAAGAGGCAAGAATGTTGACTCCATGATCAGAAGGCTTGATTTATTATTTTATGATATATATATATATATTACATTATCACTATACTAAAAAGAAAAAGAAGGACAGGTTTTCTCAGAAGCTAACTAAGCTAAGAATAGAAAAGAACAGAGATAACAAAGGCAGCTCTCTCAGACTCTGTCCGAGATAGCTCGGCCTTGATTGGCCATTAATTATAAACATCCAAGATGGGCCAATCACAGGTGGACCTGTTGCATTCCACAGCAGCAGATAACCATTGTTTACATTCTGTCTCTGAGCCCTCTCAACTCCTCAGAAGGAAAAATCCTAAAGAAAGGATTTTTTGTGAAAAGATGTCTGCAACACTTGCACAGCTCAACACATTGTGCTTAAGTGGTTATGCTACCATGCTGGTGCACCTTGATAAAGTGGGTGTAGTAATTTCAGCTCCAGAATTAACTCCTGGGAACCATTGTGCCTCCACTTGTGAATCCCACCTTCTCTTTCTGTCCCCTGCTTTCAGTTTTCCATGTGGTAAATCAATAATTCATTAGAGTAATGACAATACTCCCCTTGTGTCAGTTATTAGGCTGTAAGAATGACTTCTTATTTCAGCCTTTTCTGGTCAAGGAGGAATTTTTTTCCCCTTACAACTCAGTGGCTATTTATACAGTTTTACTCCTCATATGTTTTTAAAAGGCTGGACTCCTCTTCCTCCCCTGCAGAGAAGAGAGTTCTTAAGCTTTGCGTCTGGACTCAAAAAAGGATTTAAAGAAGTGAAGGAAACAGGCCATACCACAGTAGTCAATCTAAGGGACTGGACCATCAAATAAAATAGTAAGTTTGAGCAACGTGAATATTCAGGTGAAATTTTGCTGGTTTAAGAGTCAATACTTCACTAAATTTGGAATTCAGAAGTGCATTCTTGTTGCTTTTGCTGGCTGTCTTTTGGAGTGTTTCCTTTTGTCACTTTCTCTGAGATTGTGCTCTGCTCACAATGGAGCAATGGAGCAGTCAAGAAGAGATATAAGGGGTCAAATATGTGATATATTGGAGTTAAAAGGAAACAAACAACAACAACAAAGAAAACGCCTTACTTTTCTCTTGTGCATTTTATTTCTCTGACACGATTTTTGAAAATAATAAAACCGAGAATCCTGTGAGGTTTCAAATATGCAGATTTCAAACTGAAGAGTTGTGACAAGAAAGAGAGAGTGATGCACCAAATGTTTACCGATACACTTAGCAACAAAGATCCTCCCAACAGACACAACAGCAGGTAGTTTTCTTCTTATAGTGATTTTGAGGAACACTGTCTGGAAGTGGAACATGGGGATTGTTTCAGTCCTTAAGAGTGGAGTTACACAAATGCTTGCATAATCCTAGAATGCAGTAGTCAGAAGTCTGTGTGTTTTCTGTAATAATACATGTTTCCATTTCTAATATTTCATAGTTTTAAAAATTTTTATTGAGTGCAAATGAGCATATTTTTTCCTTTATTTTCTCTTTCTTTATTCACCTATTGCTTTTCCTATTGTCATTCAGAAGGAAAGGAAATGTTTTCTAGAAAAGTACTTGGTACATATATAATAAAAAGCCAAGAAATTAATGCATTACAAAAAGTTTTCAGTATTTTTTAAATTGGTTACTCCACATCATTTGTGTGAAAACTCTACAAGCTCTATAATGAAAATATTTTAAAAGAAAACAATGGTTTTTTATTTGCCATGAACTTAGAGGTATATTAAACAAGTAAAATCTATTTTAGTAAGTATACGGATAAGTTAGATATATTTTTATTTGCCCACATTTCAAGTCAAAGGATAAGGAGAGGATATTGAGATGCTATTATTTTTCTCATCTCTCAATTGTAATAACTGTTTTAAGTCAAAGGTTTTCCTCTGCAATCAAATGGCCATGAGTTAATGGAACTCAGGAACAGTGAAATTATTTTTTTGGCAAAGGTGAGACTGTGCATATACATAGGTCTTCTCCTCTAAATACTTTTAGGTCCTGTAATTTCTTATTCATGGCTATCTTCATCATTTCCAAATGAGCTGACCCCACGTGCCCAAAACTAGACAAAGCAAATTCAAGTTTAAACTCAGGGGAATGGGAGAGTGGTGGGATATAGGAGCAGTAATAATATGTGCAGATGATTTTTTAAAATACATTTTGAGGGTGTATTTTGATAGTTATAGAAGGGAATATATTTAAAATTGGATTTATAATCACCAATGTATCTCTCCTCTTCAAGAACAAAACACAGTGGGTCAAAAACTACTTGGCGATAATCATAAACCTTTTTCTCTAAATTTTGATGTGCTTTTAAAAGCTCTTTGTAGAGCATTTCTTTATCAATGAACCCACAGTATAAACTCTGACATCTGTTGTGAAAAATGAGTGTGTCTTTACTTCCACTTTTGATGGAAAACCTTGGGAATAGATGAAGCTGGGAGGGTGAATACAGTGACAATGAAAGACCTTCAGGACCTTGTTCTGCTCCTCTGTACACTCTTTCTCATCTAAAGCACTAATGAGAAAGTTACATTCTTCTGGTATAATTACTTAACTTCCTGTAGAGGTCCACAAAAGTGGAAGATAAGCAGATCTCACTTACCTCTGTGGGTTTTGGTATCTCCTCCCATAACTGCCACTGACCCAGACACCAAGATATTGTGCATCGCCACAGCACCCAGGGGGCAGATCCTTCCAACCTCAGCCTTTTCTGCAGCCCACACTTTCCTAGCAATTTTGTTGGAGGCAAGCTCTTGATTTGACCCAGAATCTTAGAAAAAAGAAAGGTTTTAAAAAATTACACACTGTGTTCAACTTTTTTCCCCTCTTTATTTTAGTCTTCTCCCCCCTGTCCCATCATGTCTCAAAATGCCTCTTCACCTCAATAATATTTTGACATTTGGGAAAAACTTCTTTTAAAAAAAAAAAAAAAGGATAAAACATCTTGGCACAAGGGAGCTGCAGCTCTTCAGTTCCCATTAGAATTTCTGAAACGACAATAGCTGAAAGGTTAGGGCAAAACCTATTAGAAAAGAAAAGTTGAGGTAAATCAGGTGAGCTCATCGAAGAAAATAGGGAAAGATTGGTTCCCTTTTGGGATTAGGTCTAATTAAGGTGAGCAAGCAGCTGTGCCTGTTTGGAATAACAATTGTGCTAGCATGTCACTTTTTTTCTGCTTAGTTTAAATTTATATAGTTTGGGAATGGTGGATGTAAGAAAATTAGAGCTCATTTAGAATCTGTTGAAAGGACACTGCGCCTTCATTATTAGTTTTGCATCTGAATTTTCCTGGGGCTGTCCTCTCACTGTTATAGGTAATGGATTTTTCCCCAGATGTAATTGGATGAGTTTAATTTTTTCTTTCATTACCTGTCTAGAAGCCCTCTGCCCCTATTTCCCTTTGTGTTTTATTAGGACTGTAACCCCTATTTAAATAAAGGCTTTGATTGTGATTATATATGTTCAATCAGCACTTTCTGATTGAATAGTTCTGGTCACACAACGCTCTTGCCTAGCATTTTTTACTAATTACATTTTTGCCATGGTTGTGTACTGTAGAACTTAAAACAGTGTTTGCTTTATACCTTTAAACTCTGGCTAAAAGTTTGTATCTCCCATGGGCCAAAGTACTTACAAAAAATTTAGGTGTTTTCCTGTTGTAAGGTATATGAGCTGAACTCATGTACCTTGAGGTATATGAGGTCAGAGCAGCTGCCCACTAAAAAGATATAGCACTGATTACATCCTCTCCAGAGTATCTGGATATATAAAGTAAGTTGGCTCCATTTTAAAAGTCTTCTGTTGTTTTGATTTTCAGGGCTTTCCTGAGGGTTTTGATTTCTCTTTATTTTTTGTGGGGATTTTTTTTTTTTTTTTGCATTGTTATATGGTTTGGCTTGATGTTTTTTCTTATTTTTTTTTTTTTTTCATTTTCAAGATGTATTTTCTTCCATTGATAAGTTTTAAAATTACTTTTACTATGTAAAGCCATGTTGAGTTTTCTGCTGTTAAAAATTACCACACAGGAAATTATTTGTTTTTTACAAACATCTGATTTATTCTGATCCAATTCTGGTCTTCCCACACCAGAGGAGTTACATCAGGGTAAGGAAGGAACTCCATTTTAGGCTTCTAGGTTTTACAAAGCTCATTGGGAAGAGAGTATCTTCCTCCAAATTCCACTCAGTGTCTTTTAGCTCCTTTAATTAATATAAGAGACCTAATGAAAATTCTTGATTACAGTTGCAGAAACCCAATTCTGAATCTTAACTTTGGGAATCTAAAGATCTGTCTCATTCTATTCTCAACTATTAATACATTAATTATATTTCTTTCCATAATGCGTAAAATACCACATCAGGTTAAGCCTCCATCAGTTAACAACACTAACCTGGAGATATTTGGGGACATTCTTTAAAGTGAAAGCAAAGTGGCTTGAACAAATGACCAAATCAAAATGATAGTTTTTGATATGCTTTCCTTTTAGATCTCTCAGGAAAAATGATTGCACAAAGCTGAAAAAAATGCATACCTGGTCTGACACAAATCACAGGTGATCCTTACAGCACATCTCAGATCAGAGGGAGGAGATGATGAGGGAGGACCTTTCCTATAGAGAAGGGCTGGGGAGGTGGGATTCCCTTGAGAAGAGAAGACTCTGGGAAGCCCTTAGGGCACCTTCCATGACCAAAAGGGGTTTATTAAAAGGAGGGAGAGAGGTTTTTTATACAGATAGTGACAGGACAATGGTGGGTGGCTTTAAACTAAAAGAAGTTAAGTTTAGATGAGGTATTAGGAGGAAAT
This sequence comes from Molothrus ater, assembly GCF_012460135.2. Taxonomy (NCBI): domain Eukaryota; kingdom Metazoa; phylum Chordata; class Aves; order Passeriformes; family Icteridae; genus Molothrus; species Molothrus ater. The sequence continues at coordinate 6,033,579 of NC_050511.2, read as the reverse complement.
TATTTTTGTGAGGGTGGTGAGATCCTGGCACAGGTGACCCAGCAAAGCTGTGGATGTCCCATCCCTGGAATTGTTCAAATACAGGTTGGACAGGATTTTGAGTGACTTGGTCTGATGGAAGGTGTTCCTTTCCAGGTGGATGAAAACCAGATGGTCATTAAGGTCCTTTCCAACTTGAGCCATTCATTGATTCATTCTATGCTCTCCTTAGGTAAGACTAAAGAGTCTGTCTCGAGATTTAACAGGGAAGGACATTGAATCACAGTTTTCCTTGTAACTTGTACAGGAACCACTTAGGTCTAGATCTTTAGTCTAGACTGGACAAAACTCTCCTGATCTGGGCAGTTCATCGATACATCCTGTGATAGGATCTTGATAGCATCATGCTTATAGGATCCGCTTCTTCAGAGAATCAGTGGTGAGAGATATTGAATGGAGACTTAACTATCCAGATATTTTCACTTTTATTTTTTCATCTGCAGATTCAATTTGAGTAGACCGCTTTGGTATTTCAGCTTTGAAACATTTTCATCCATCACATTATTAAAAAATGACTAAACAGTGGGTGGTTATAAGAGATCACTTTTGAAAGTAGCTTACAGATTGTTTTCATTGCCATCCTATTGTGCATACAAACAGCTTGTATCCCTCCATACATATTTATATAACTTAGATGTTTTAGAACTCTTTTATTTGGAATAATTTCAACACCACGGAAATGCTACCTTAATATCAACAAAGTAAATAATAATAATAGAACTTTGTGCTTATGAAAAAATAAACAAGTGAAACTGTGTTTTTTACCGAAAACCTCATTATTTACTGCAATTCTCTGGAAAATTGTCATCAGGCTTAACATAATGACTTCAAAACTTCATTGTTTAAGAGCTCAAAAAAGCTAAAGCATCAAGGATTTTTCTGACAAAAGAAAGGCTCCCTCTAAAATGGGAAGGATGAGAATTCATGACGATGTAGTGAAACATAACACTATAACATCAACTTACAATATTCTCAAGAAATGTTTTAGAATTTCTTGTACCCCCTTTACCAGCATCCCCCCTCTTATTTTGCTTGTTGGTGTCCCTGCACATGCGGTGCCTCCAAACCTCACTAAAGTGACTGTTCTTTTTGGTGATGGTTCTTCAGTCTGGACATTAGAAATAATATAAACAAAATAATATAGACAAACCCCAGTTCCTAACACCCCAGGACCAAACTTTTTCCTTGGCAAAGTTCAAAGGCTGTACAGAGCTGAGGATCCAATAGCAAAGAACGGAGCAAGGTAATAAAGTAATTTAAAGGTCAGATAATTTGCAAAAGCAAGGCAGAGGTGACCTCAGAACAACCATGTGCCAAATGCTGATTTCACACCTTCCAGGGCAAACTCAGTCTGCCAATACTCTCTACAATGCCCTTAAAAAACTGCAGAATATCTGAAGATGGTATTTTAGCAGACTGATTTCAAAAGAAAATATAGTAATGGTAAATAGAAGTTTTATTGGTGATTCATGTGGAACAGAATGGCTTATTGAAAAGTGTAGCAAGAAATTATGACACTAACAGATTTCTTGTTGGTTCCTTCCCTTTTCAAAGTATTTTCATCGTTTTACTATTGACATAAAGTGAAAATATGTATGTTGTATATACAACATACATATTTCAGGCAGATATGCTTCATTTTTATGCAAAAATACTCAAAATAGCCATTGAATTTTTACATAATATTTGTATTGCAAACAGCTTTGTGGACATCTAAGTAAAGGTTATAATGAAGTTACATCAAACAAGTAATGAATTTTTAATTTTATTTTATTGAGGATGAATTTTCGCAATTCTTTTTTTTTCTGTCCTCACATTGAAAACAACATCTGTCATTAAGCATGAGCTTCACTTAGAAGTGAAATGAAAAATAAAAGACTGATTGTTTTCTCAGGAGAATTTAAACTAAAGTGCAGATCTTTTTTTTTAATTATTGGTTTAGGTTTTTTCCTAAATTGAAATAATAACGGTTGGGGAAACTATTCCTCAGTTAAAATTTTTCTATTTTTGGTTTAAAGACTTGCCTCTCAAAAGTTTCAAGTCTTCTGTGGTAGAGACAATAATATATTCTTTTTTACTTTTGAAACATATTCTAAACATTACTTCCAGCTTACTTGGTTGGTTACGTCTCTTAGTAGGTAATAATGGCATTGATATAATACTTGCAGTGCTAAAGGATTCCAGACATCAGTTCTTAATGCAAATGGAGTCTGTTTTGTAGAAGGAATTAACAAATTTGCTCATCACCAACTTCTCCACGGGATAATAGCCACCGATGGATAGCTGAAATTAGGGCAGTTATCTAACCTAAGTCTATAACATTTTATACTATAAGGAAATTATCCTCCACCCTCCAATGAGTCTTTTGGGGAAAATTTAACTTTAGAAGAATATAATTACGAGGGATATGCAAATAATGGATTTTTTTTCATGAATATTCATTCAAATAGAGAGCAATATCTCTGATTTTTTTGTGATCTTCTGTGACAGTCATGAGTTCTGCTTTGCTTACATTAACACTTCCAAAACTGAAAATATATTGTATGGAGTTCATTTTTTGGACTAGCATGTTATTTTCCTGTTCATCACTACATAATTATGTAAATAGTAAGAACTCCCATTAATTTTTAAAGTGCTCAGTAAACCCATAGCACTTTTGCAATATTTTTATGTTAAAACTTTGATGATGCAGATGATTTTCAATTTTTGCAATTTACACTATTTTGCAGGTATGCTGTACTTATTGATGGCTAACAATGTAATTTCTGATTAAAAAAAAACAAAAACAAAAATATTGCTCCTTAATAATGTCCACCCAAAGTAAAATGGATGAAATATATTTTTTTTTTCATTTCATCGTTTGGGAAGAGATCTGGATCTGCTGACAGATATAGATACTTAAATTGAGCTCCTGACCTAACCCGAGTCTCTCTTTACCCTACCTTAATGGTGAAGAAAATGCAGGATATTGCAGTGCAGATCTGTAGGCAGGAGTCTGCCAATCAGAAAAGTAAAGGCAAATTAAACAATTTTCTTTCTTTCTTTCTTTCTTTCTTTCTTTCTTTCTTTCTTTCTTTCTTTCTTTCTTTCTTTCTTTCTTTCTTTCTTTCTTTCTTTCTTCTTCTTTCTTTCTTTCTTTCTTTCTTTCTTTCTTTCTTTCTCTCTTTCTCTCTTTCTTTCTCTCTCTCTCTCTTTCTTTCTTTCTCTCTCTCTCTCTTTCTTTCTTTCTTTCTTTTTTCTTTCTTTTTTATTTTTTGAGATCTTTGTGCTGTATCTTTAGTAATTGAAAGTGCATTTAATAAAAAACAAAAAAGGAATTTTGAGTACTTTTCAGTCTGAGAAAATTCAACTTCACTAATAACACTCTAAGGAGTCAACTTAAAAAATGGATAACTGAGCATTTTAAATTGCAGCACATCATTTCTGTAAAAGTTGAGTGCATAGCAAAAAATAATTCAGTAGAAGGGAAGGGAAGTTCTGGGAAGGGAAGTTCGGGGAAGGGGAAGGGGAAGGGAAAGGGGAAGGGGAAGGGGAAGGGAAGTTCCGGGAAGTTCAGAGATGGGAAGTTCAGGGAAGGGAAGTTCAGGGGAGTTCAGGGAAGGGAAAGAAAAAGAAAGAAAAGAAAGAAAGAAAGAAAGAAAGAAAGAAAGAAAGAAAGAAAGAAAGAAAGAAAGAAAGAAAGAAAGAAAGAAAGAAAGAAAGAAAGAAAGAAAGAAAGAAAGAAAGAAAGAAAGAAAGAAAGAAAGAAAGAAAGAAAGAAAGAAAGAAAGAAAGAAAGAAAGAAAGAAAGAAAGAAAGAAAGAAAGAAAGAAAGAAAGAAAGAAAGAAAGAAAGAAAGAAAGAAAGAAAGAAAGAAAGAAAGAAAGGAAGGAAGAAAGGAAGGAAGAAAGGAAGGAAGAAAGGAAGAAAGAAAGAAAGAAAGAAAGAAAGAAAGAAAGAAAGAAAGAAAGAAAGAAAGAAAGAAAGAAAGAAAGAAAGAAAGAAAGAAAGAAAGAAAGAAAGAAAGAAAGAAAGAAAGAAAGAAAGAAAGAAAGAAAGAAAGAAAAAGATTCATATATGTATGCAACTCTAAGGTTAAAGATCACAGCTGAAAGAAGATGGACCTGAAACATGTCTCTTTTGCAAAAGTTGCCTGATTGTCCAGTGGACTACACAGACAGTCTGAAGAATCACAGACGCAATGAAGTTGGGTGATGAAATAATAGAAAATTTATAACAGCAGTATTACTAACAGGGCCCACAATAACTTTAACTTAAAATTTCCAGGTCTAACTTAGATGATACATGAAACCACCAATATTAATAAAAGCTAGAGTCCAAATTTATTATCTTTGAATGATCAAATTCAGTGAATGTTCTGCTCCTCACTGCATTATGCAGAGAATTCAAGTCACAAGAGATAAGATTCAGATAACTTCCATTCATGACTTACAATGTCTTTTTCAAGAGCTTATTGCTGGAACAATGGTGATGCCATATTGCATCAGGAAAAGGTCTGAATGTCATTTAATGAATATAACTTTAATTTGGGAAGGCTTGAGCAGAGATATGACTCAATTAGTTGGTATACACTGTCTGAGTAATTCATTTCGTGGAGTTACAAATCAGCATGGGCCTGTATATTTATGTGAAAGAAAGGTAGCTAAAATTTCATTCATACATTTCACTGTTGCTTTGAGACAGGGAGATGCTGTAAATCATCATCTACTTCATGGATGACATAAAATATATACTTGGTTTATAGTATCTTCTCACTGACTGCCAGACATATCGTAGCTGATGCGGGTAGACTTGGCCCTTGATGCAAAGCCTTCAAAGGTGGGAAAATGCAGCACACTACCATGACTTCCAGCTAACAAAAAGAGTAGCACAGACACCCGGGGAATACTTTTGTTTCAATAAATCCCACTAACCTCTCTTTTTGGAAATCAGAGTGCATCTTCTGGCAAAAAGCCAGCCTCTGTAACTGTGCTTCGTACATAGGGCACAGCAGAAACTCACAGAATGGCAACTGCTGTGGTTAAGGGGGAAGAGCTCTGTGCAGGCACATAACTATTCTGGTATCATAATGCTGGAATCACTTACTGTAACGGCCAGCTAATGGGGAAAGATGGAGAAGAAGCAGTTTCCCAAGTCCCACTTCACTTACAGTAAATTAATGCCTGTGGTGAACACAGATAAACTGAAGGTAATAACAAAGTTAGCAATCTTACATCTTGGATTCCATTCATCTACTTGAGTCCTAGGTATATGCTTTTTACCAAAGCACGTTCCTCCTCTTCAAACTGCATTTCTGAGCAGGTTTCGGTCTAATTTGCTGTGCACTGCACATTGATGCTGAGAACCTATCAGTACTTATAAAGGCTAACTATTTTCAAATTCTCAAAATTTAGATTAATATAATTCATCAAATTCTTCAGCAAAAGTTTACTAAATAGAATTTTTCAAGTGAGAAGGAAATCTAAAGTAAATAAATCTGTATTTCTACTCTCGTTGTAGCACACCACCTGAACTCCTGCTCCTTCAAAGTGCTGGTTTCTGCTTCACAACACACACCCCAGGAAACAGCACTATCTGTCAGCTAAGGCAATAGGGCTGTACCTAGTGAGAGAGCTTTCTTTTCCCTTCAGCATCCCTGGAATTGGAAAGATCACAGAGTTTAGCAAGATAGGAACACAGGACTCAATTTTCAATTCTTTCTACAGACATGGCTTCTGAAGGGTGAAGTTTTTGAGATGGTAAAAGGATTACTCCACTGATGCATATCATCAGCTTATATTTAGGAGCAAAGCTGGAAGTGACTTGGAAAGAAGGGAATTCTGTTACCTTACTAATTGAATCGGAATGTCTTATTAGTATCCTCTCTCAGTAATCTGATATGAAAGTCACTAATATGATACGACTGTAACATAGTATTAGCAACAATATATTCTGATATGATACGAATGCTAATGTAATAAAAAGGAATGTTGCTAATGTGCTAATCGGATAAGATATTGCTAATGAGATATGAGAGACTCCACTAAAAAAAATTATATTACTTCCCCTAACTTTTTGAAGATAGCATTAACCTTGCACACCAGGAATACCTCAAAATGTCCATTTGCTCTTTTCTGGATATTTATGATTCTTTCTTTCCACATTTCAGCTTTGTAGGTTCTGTGATTTTACTTGCAGACTACTCAGACTCAATAATAAAGAGAATAAATTGTAGAGTGATTTGTGAGTCTCAAACCTACATGCACTGATGTGATAGTTACTAAGCATTGGGATAATGTGTATATTTAAATAGAATTGCTTAGGTTAGAAAAAAAACACCATTAGGATCTTTAAGTCCAGCCAGTAATCCAGCACTGCCAAATCCAACACTAAACCATGTACCCAGGTGCCACATCTCCACGTCCAGGGACGATGATTCCATTGCTTTCCTGGTCAGCCTGCTCCAATGCCTGACCACCCTTTCAGTGAAGAACTGTTATTGAATATCCAACATAAACCTCTCCTGCTGCAACTTAGGGCCATTTCCTTTCATCCTATCTTTTGTTATCTGTGAGGAAAGACCAACACCCTTCTGGCTGTTTATATTCCCTTCTTTCAGGGAGTTGTAAACAGTGAGAAGGTCCCCTGTGAGCCTCCTTTTCTCCAGGTTAAATACTCTCAGCCACTCCTCACAGGAGATGTTCCTTTGTTTCATCTCCAACAGTCTTAAAAAAATTAGGACTTAAAGGTCATAACATGCAGGTGAAGGAGTGTAGTGTCATTTTCCACATTACTCAGGAAGAAACAAGATCAGAAAACTGAGTTATTCACCACATAACTAGAGGTGAATCTGTACTGTATTGTAGAATTCCTTTAGATGGACAACCAATTTATTAATAAAAATTTTCTTTCCTCTAATACTTTAAATTTTCTTCCAATTCTTTTCTCTTTTTCTCTTTCTCTTTCTCTTTCTCTCTCTCTTTCCATTTTTATTCTAATTTTTTTTTATTATTTTCATGGCTTGGTGTGTTCTCAGGAATTAAAAGAATGATGGTGGTATTAAGGTAATGGATTGGAATTGCCCTTAGTTCCCTCATCTATGAGACACTAAATAGAAAACAAGACACCTGAACTAAATTTATTTCTGGTACATCAGTAGAAATTATGATTTTAGCACCAATGTGAATACAGAAAGTGTTGGAGTCAACACATTTAAACTAATATTTAGCAAGAGGAAGTTTCAGTAGAGGAACTTATGGTTAGGTGCTGCTTTGTGCATCATTGGGATGTATGCTATATTACCTTAAATAAAATATGCAAAAAAAAAAAAAAAAAACAACCTGATATTGAATTATGGGACATTCCTCAGCTTAAAAAAACAGGGGAGAGTTTAATTTTTTTTCCAATAAACATAACAGCTACTGTTAGCAGAAATGCCTATAAATGTGTGTGAAGTGGTTTTGATTTTTTTTCTTTATTTTTTACCATGTGAGGTCATATTTTCATAGTTAAACTGACATGACTTCCATAACAGATTGCTCCCTTTTAGTGCCTGTCACTCTTAGACAGAATCTCTCTTCTCAAGAACAGTGTGTTACTACACAAGTTAGAACAAGAACAAGGGACGGGACATATGACCTTTCTTCTTCTTTTGCTTCTTGGTTCGTTTTTTTGTGCCATTTTAGCAAAGTTGTACAGTTATTTTGTGGTTTAGATTATCTGCAAAATGGATGTATTAATAATTACCTTCTTGCAGAGGTAATTATAAACTGTTTAATACTGATTAATAATTAGAAATGTTTTAATCCCCTTACAGGAAGGGAATTAAATGCAAAGTACTATTATGACTGTTAATAATGCACAGTGAACTTTCATGCTTATATGCAGTGGTTTCCTCTTTTATCCATTTCCCAGCTTAACACTTACTTTTTAAATTGAAACTGTATTAGGCAAGGTTATTCAGGAGAAAGCAGAATGGTGGTTGCAAGGGTAAATTTGAGGTAGAGGGTGGGTTATTGAAAGGAAATGAAGCCACTGACTTCATTGTGTCTTACAATAGAATGGAGGAAAGCAGCACAAAAGAACTATTAGTATTAATATGAATAATGACCTATAAATATTCCACTTGTTAACCATGTAATCAATTCTGTGGTCTCAATGGATGTCTATCTTCCCTTTTGTATATTTGTATATTATAATTTAAATGCATACATTATAATGAATTTTTTTGGCTTACTGGCTTAATGTATGAGAGACTATTCATTTAGCAGTCAGATATTTATTCATTTCTATTGGATTGGAATTGCAAAGTCCTTACTTAGCAGATTTAGTACACTAAGTAGTTATTCCATAGGGTAGTAAGGTTAACATGGAAATGATGCAGGGGTTTCTAAAGCAGACAGAGGCATCTGGTGCTCAGCTCTGGGTACTACTTGTAGGCATGTTACTCAGATAGGTTTCAGTCATTGTCACCCTCTTGAATCCCCAGTGAGCTTCACACCTGAAAAACATACATTTGTTGTTAAATTGTAGCCTGATGACACTTATTGAGTATTTGCAGGTTGGCAGACGAAAAACGGAAAGTTAAGACACTTGTCACACTATCCTTGGTGACAGTATCAGAATTTTTTTTATTAGTATGAATTTTTCCTCATTGTTTCATCAAGAGAAAACAAGTTTGTTTCATCCAGTACTTAAGAGAGGTTTGGGGCAGTGGTTGCTGGAAATTATTGAGGTAAAAAAACTTTGATGCCTCTATCCTTGCTGTTTGTTCTTACCCAGGTTTAGAACAGATGCTGTGATTTAACTCCAGAAGGCGCCACACAGCTGGTCAATCAGTCCACCTCATGGGATGAGGGAGAGGATTGGAAGGGGAGCAGTGAGAAAACTCATGGGTTGTGATAAAGAGAGTTTAAAAGCAAAAAAAAAAACCAACCAAACAAACAAAAAAAAAGTGTGCAAGGAAAGCAAAATAACACCTACTTCCCATCAGCAAGTAGGTGTTTGTCCATCCCTAGAAGACATTGAGGAGGACGAGTCCCATCATTCTGGGTATCTCTACCTTCTTCCCATTACCCCCAGGCAATATTGCTGAGCATGTTACCATAGGTTATGGAACATCCCTGGGGACATCTGGGTGGTCAGCTGTCTCCCCTGTGTGTCACCTCGAGTCTTCTTGGGCATCCCCAGCCTCATTAATGAGGGCAGAAAATACCTTGGTGCTGTGTAAGCTCTGTTCCTCAATAAATAAAACTTCTCTGTTAACAACAGATTCCATCATAAATACAGAGCATAACCCCTAAAAAGGAACTATGGGGACAATTGACTTTATCCCAACCCAAACCAGTGATTAAGGTGAAATAGACACTGGTTTCCAAACATACAGTGGCAATATAACTTGCTTATTATCTTCTTACAGGTAAATGGCTTCCCCAGCTGTAAATCATGTAAATCATGATCACACTCAAAAATAAGTAGTCTATAAATATATTTCCTTAGAGAGAAAGATTTTGAAAGTTATAGGGAAAATAACTAAAAAAAACAACTAAAAAAAGGACTCTCAAACTTATTTTATTTCTTACTATGTTATTTCTTTTATACTATAAGGCTTCAGCTGAATCTTCAAAATATAACAAGTTGACTGTAGGGTGTGTGTTGTATTCTGGATATCCGAGCTGTCTAAAATGTCACTGAAATTCTAGGAAAATGAATATTCAGTGACCATAAAGGTCAATCAAATAGTCAGAGAAGCTTGTAGAGACAGAAGAATAGGGGAACATCTGCATAAACATACGAAAGCAGCCCAGCTGCTGACCCTTGCTCTCACACAGATGTCTGTCTGCTCTCCCATCTCAAATATAGGTATTTATATAGGAAAAGCAGTGCAGGAAGACATATGGATAGCCACATGTTGATGGATGGTTGGTTGGCTAAGGCTGTCACTGAGAAAAGAGGCGATGAATAATTTTGCTAGGGATGAGAGCCAGTACTTTTTGAGCCCCGCACATTCTGGGAGCTGGAACTCCTCGCTGCCATATCACTGAGGGGACAGCTTTCTCCTGAAAAGCATCCCAGACTGACCTGTCACCCAGTTGTTACAGGACCAATTTTCAGGTGCTCTCTCAAGTCTTTAGCACCTTTTTGTTTAGAAAGAAAAATAAAACTCTGACACCTGTGTCCCATCTGCTGGATATTTCCATTTGAAATGAGGAAAGAGAAAAGTGTTTCAGTCTGGAAGGGGACTTAATCATTTCACCTGTAACTCTGTTCAGATTTCTCATAGATTTCCATTACTGTCTCCTTTAATAATGTTCCTTACTACCTCCCTCTTCCTTGCACAAATTTGGCTTCAGTTCCATCTATTCCTTTCCTTCTGACAGACTACAGAACAGTTCATCCAAAGTCATAAATCCTCACAAGTATGATACACAATAGAGATTTAGTGACTTTTCCTTTTGGGTCCAACAAAGACCTCAGAATCTCTCTTGATAGCATTAACTTCTACCTTTTTAATTTTTCAGGAGAATAATTTTCTGCAAAATTGAAATATTTTATCTTAAAACTATAAATCTTATTTGCGATCTTGCACCTTTTAAACAGCTATAGGAGCCACTAGGGACTGCTACTTTTCCTATTTTGCCTGATCAGTTTAAATTGACTATTTTTTACTACTTGAGCAACATCCATCCTATATATTGTTATATAGGATATAGTTATTGTTCTTTGGATAATTGTGAAAATTTATTCCACAAGGTTTGGGCTTTTTTCATTTTGCTTTGTTTTGTTTTGATTTTGGGGTTTTTGTTTGTTTTTGTTCTGTTTTATTTTTTTTTTCCTTGATTTTTCACTGAACTACGATATCAGGGCTATTGTAAATCACAATTTGGATTTATTTCATGTCTTTTAGTCAAGATATTAATAATGTGGTTAAAAGCTGCTGTTTGAAAGAAATGAATTTGTGTTCTATTGCTACTTTTCTGTATAATTTGATCAAGAGAGTCTCAATATCAGTCTATTTGTATTTATATTGTGATTTTCAAGCAGGTACACTACAAAACTTTCTTTAAAGGAACTAGAATAAACTATTAGCTGAACTAATAGAGAGAACAGGCCAGTCTGATTTGAGAAGTTTTGACCTGCTTGCTTCAAATAATTAATATGAGACATTGAAATCATGATTTTCCCTATTTTCCAGCTATAGAAAAAGTGCTCTTTTAAACAGATTTATATTTAAAAATAACAGCAATGAGACCAAAATTTGTGAAAATTACCTCTGATAAACTATTGGGTTTTGGTTTGGTGGGGTTTTCTTTTGTGTGCTCTCAGTTGAGTTAGGTACATGGTATGGATTCCTAGGGATTTGCAAATTTGCCTTCTTCAAAATGAATTTCAGCCAACAGACCATATTCTATTCTCCACTAGAAAATTTGTGTTTAATGAAAAGGAACCCTGATTACAAAATCTGAAAAGCTGCATAAACAGATTTTATCACCACCTCTTTCTACAGGGTTCCCAGAATCCCCCTCAAACAAACATTCATAGAAATCCTAATCCAACTTTCAAGCAAGTGGCAAGGTTTCGCGGTTTATAATGTTGTCAGCACACAGAGAATGCTGATCTGGGATAGCACAGGGAGTCCTTACCTCTTGCACTGAGAGCATATCCTGACCATTGATTGCTAAAAGTTGTCATTCACCCTTTTTACATTCTTTTCTTAAGAAAGGAAGGATATGAGACCCGTGAATAAGGAGGAGAACCAATTGGATACCAGTCGGCTTGGCACAACACACACAGCAAACCTGGCAGCAAGGCACTGGTTTGTATTTTAACATAAAGGATTCAAAGGACTAAAGATTTGTGTGAATTCAGACTTTCAGGTGTGATTCATTGGACTTTAAATAGATATACACAGAGCAGACATTTTCATCTGAGCTAGTGACTGCATACTCTCTCTATAGTAAGTGGAGAGAGGTAATCACATCCAAGGTATGATTCCTCTCATTTTAAAGCATGGTTCCAAAATATGCTGTGAAGCACATAATTCTGTTCCCTGGCTGTAAGGCACGATGACTTAAGGTGCAGACAGTATTGTACAGGTTTAAAGCTTGATAAAAGCTAACTCTTAATTCTCTAAGATATACAATTTATACAAAGATATTTCTACTCTGCTTTAAAATAGCCAAATAAATTTCTATTTATGTTTGGTTTAAGCAGTTCTGTAAATATCACAAAATTCCTACTGATCTGGTACAGAAAGATGTGTTATAACAATCCTTGTTTTGTATTTTAGGATTTGATAGAATTTAATAATAATTTAAAAGTCCCTCCAGGCTTTGGAACACCTCCAGATTAAAGTAGTAGGATTTCCCCCCAGACCAGAATGTGTGTTAGGGCTGTTAGCACTAACACACATCAACTTCAGCAATACAACACTTTTTCTAGTACTGAGGAACAAAAAAATCTATCACATCATAGAAAAATCGGAAGTACATAGGATTAAAAAAAAAAAAGTGCTTGAAATGAAGAAAAAACCCAAAACAACTGTGTGTGTAGAGGGATTGGATTGGGGTTTTTTTTTGTTTATTTGTTGATTTTTTTTTTTTTTTTTTTTTTAATAAGAACATTTCCCACAGCAAACACTCTCTGGAATCCCAGTCTTTCTTTTATACGCATTCCCCTATGTGCTGCCTCTTGAGTGTCCATTTGTTTGCTATGGTAATTTATGTCATTCTGTATTGTATTATACACCTAATGCACAGCTGGTCTCCTAATGTAGATTTCTTCACTCTTGCTTTCACACAACCAAGTACTTATCTTTCCAATTATTTTCCATGGTCTCTGATTCTCTAGGCAGCATGATATTTGTGACTGCCAAGCTTCTGTAGCAGCCTGGGTACATTCAAATCCAAATGTTAATGGTTTCTACTTCCTACACGGGTAAAATGGGAATTTTGCTTTTTCAAACCACACAGCTCATTGTTCAATACTTCTTGGTACCATACCATGCTGCAGGAAACATATGAAAAAGAGAAATATATTGGTTAGTTTGCTTGGGTGTTTTGTTTGTTTTTAATCCACCTGTGCTGCAAAACATTAGCACAGACACACACACACACACACACACACAAACATAGCAATAATTTAATAATTTCTTAACTGTGTTGGACTGAATGATGTTGTTTCAGAGCAATTGAAACAACTTTCAATGCCAATCTGAGCATTTTCATGGACTCAGCTAGACATGGACATTCAGACAACTTGAAAGATAAAGATGGCTCCACACCAAGATTTTAATGCATTTGTTTTACTTTATATTTGATGTGATATAGAAATGTGCTAGAGCTAAAATGAAATGGTCTGAATTGGAAAGAAATAGATGCCTGGGTATCTCCATAATATCTCAGATGGATTACTGAACTTGCCATCACCACACAGCCCCAGTCACAGTACCAGTGACACTGGGGACAAAATATTCTCTTGCAAGAGATTAGGCATACTTTTTAAAACCAGAGGTATGTCAGTGTGAATTCTTCATTATGGTATTTGAAAGGGCAAGATGAAGTGCTTCCCATACCATTGCACCCAGTGAAGACACCAGAGCAGATTGTGAATAAAATAATTTGAGAATGGCAGCAGTGGTGCTGTTTTCTACTGCATGGACCCTTGGAAGGGGTGGTAGCTTCCCTAGGACTTCCAGGTTGTTCATAAAAGTTCTCTTTGACAGAGCTGTGGGCAGAAGGCTTTTCACACTGAGAACCAAGACACATAGATCTTCAGGCACACAACCCACAGAAAATAGACCAAAGAAAGAAATTAAAAAGACAAGACACTTCCTTAAATTTCTTCCATCTACCGAGTGTTTTTATTAGAGCTGCTGTTAAGTGGTTTAGAATTATTTCAGCTTTGCATGGAGGCTTTCTCAGAGCTGTTTCAAAGAATCAGAATAAATAGAAAGCAAAAGGGACCAAGGAATGCATACACCATCTATGGACCACCCAGTGTGGTAATTGACTCAACAGAGATGTATATAAAACCCTTATGCTATTTTTGAAAACAAAACAAACCAAGCACACACACACACACAAAATGAGCAACAAACAAACAAACCAAACCAAATCCCTTAGGAATTTCCATTTCACCTTTGTCCCCCTAAGGTGATATAAAAGCTTAGGGGGGGAAAAAAATATCCCTTCTTAAATCTGGTGACTGATTGAGCATCACCCCACTATGTACACCAGTGGGTGAAGGAGAGCATGAAATTCATTACTTTGGTGTCTGTGCTGCATTCTCCTGCTACCCTGAATTACTCTTCATTTTGGCTAATATACTGTTGCTTGCTAAGATCATCACTAACTGAATGGTTTTCTTCCACCTGTCTGAAGAGGCATGAAAAGTAATGAATAGGCTAAGACATCCTCTCACCCCTAGAAAATGTCCTTTCCAGGTCAAGGTTAGAGTCAGAATGGTGAGAGGTATGTGCAATGGGAGCTTGTTTCTGTTGTAATTGCTAGCAGACTAAGCAGACCCGAGCCTCCAGAGATGTCAGCCCATCAGTGATAAATTGATACAAAATATTCTTGAAAAGTTTGTTTTGTTACCATTATGCTAATATTTACTTAGTGGATATGAGTTTTGTGTGAAATGCCTACAATCCAGGGGAGAAGGAGGCACTTTAAATTAATAAATAACAATAACAATGATGACATCAGGGTCAAGAGAAAGAATGGCTAATGAAAAATATCACCTGAGCTCAGTCAGAGCACAAGAGCGAATCCAGCTTGATGTGCATGGGGGAATTCTGGGAATTTAACAATTAAAGACTGTTTCTCCAGAGAAGAGGGGCCTCCATTTACTCAACGTTGCTAATGAAGTGTAATTCATTTCACCTCTTCCCCACCTCTCAAAATCAAAGTTCAAGAGGCCGTAGCAGACAAATTTCAGAGGACAGGCATGCATACCTCTTGCAATGCCACTCATGCTCTTTAGGGAATATCCTCATGTTCTATTAATTATTGTACTTCTCTGACATTATTATTCATGGACTAGCATCTCAAAATACTTGATTTAGCAGTGGTTCTGGAACTAATACTAATAAGTACAAGACTGTGCCTTGGGTAAAACATGTTTTTTTTCTTATGGGTACAACAGAGGGTAATACTACTCTTCACAATTCAGTCAACTTTTACCGGGATTTTTTCTTCCACATCTGTAAGCAGAAGGCTTTATTTTGGTTAATTATGTTCATTTCCCTATTAAAGAGGCAGTGTTAGGAGCACAACATTGTGAACACCACAGGAACACCACAGGAACACAACCCCAAGTGGTACTGGTGCCATGTGACCAGCAGTGAAACAACAGGCAGAAGTGTGAGAAGATAACATGGTCCCACACTACTGTCAAAGACAGGAATCCAGATGTTTAAGAGGGGTAATGAGCAGGCTTTTAGCCTCACAAAAAGGTGCTAAGCATAGACGTGCAGAGACTTCTCCAGCAGGTTGGCTGGCAAACCTCCATCCTGCCACAGCTCTTGCTTGGATGTGAGATCAAATTGCATTGAAGTATTTCTGACTCAGACAATAGGGGTCATGGGGAAAAATTAACTATCAAGTGGGTAGTAGTTAATATCACAGTTTGCAAGGAGATTTTGCACTTACTAGGGCTAAAGAAACTGACCTTAGAGGCTTGAGTGACTGAAAGTACCTCCCTTTTGAAAGTACTTGACATTAAATCAGTTTTTTTCCATGGAACTGAAAGGCCAAAGAATCAATGCTTTAAACTGAGTGAATTAAATGACACTTTAAAAAAAATTGCATATTATTTCATGCTTTCAGACCACTAAAGTTTTTCAAAGTAAAAAAGAGCAAATTATGAATTTAGCTGGTTTTTGGGGTTTGGTTGCTTTTCTTTTGCCTGACTCCATAATCTCATTTTAAGGTCTTGAGAAAACTGGAACTTCAGCCTCACTTTACTAAATATTTCTTGTTAAACTGCGAAGTGTTTGCACCTGCATTTTGGACACTGCGTATGTTTGTTGAGCTCTAACCAGGGTCCAAAATAAGCTTCAGCCTTGAGCTCTTCCATGATATAAGGACACATTCCTTAGGAAGAGCTTAGTCTTTTTTAAATGTGAAATTTTATCAAGTAAATTGACTCACTACCAGATGTTGAAATATATGTCTTACAATTTTAAGAACTTTAAATAAAATTTCCCATTTTTATTTATTCAAAAATGTACTCAGAGTACATAAAAGCCTATAAGCAATTTTTAATTTGAAAAATAAGCCAGCATTCTATCAAGCAGTCAGCTGTATATAATCCTCTCATGAACTGCACTGTGAGAACAATTCTTTTTTTATTTTACAAGGACGTGATTTCTTCTTCTGACTGCTTGATATTATTTTTAATATGTACATGCATACATACATGCATACATATATATATATGTGTGTGTGTGTGTGTGTGTGTGTGTGTGTGTGTGTGAAAATTTTGGCAAGAAAACAAGAAAGAAAACAACCCTCTAGGATTTTGACTGATCTTGGCATTTCCTTACGTATTGGATATCGGTGTGAAGAGCAGATTGCAATGTTTAACTCTCTAATACATGCCATGAAAGACTTCACTGATACTCCCATGCTGAATTGTTAGCCATTAAAAGTCTTTCACAGTACATACATTTCTGTACATTGTTGCTAGATATTGCTTTGTATGGAATTTTTTATTAGGATAGAGAAATTTGGTGGATGTCAAACAACATGGGATATGTATTACAATTTATATACACCTATCTTATATATATATATGTACCTGAAATGAAACAAGAAGTACAATTTGATTACATACAACAGCACACCATGTATTTGTGAAAAGTATATGGCAATTAGTACTATAGTTTTAGAACAATTTGTGCTGTTATAGCTTTAATTCCAAAAATATACACACTCTAATATGGTAGTTGTCATCCCAGAAATATACGTGCTGTGATAGTTGTCATTATAGAAATATACATACTGTGATATCTGTCACTGTGAAATACATACTCAGTAATAGATGTCAGCAATGAAATATAATAATAATCATAACGTCTAGCATTTTTCATCCTGGGTCCAAAAGAGCTTTAAAAATATAGTATCATGCCCAATTGTCAGACTGAGGAATTGCTGTCCAGAGAGGATAAGTGTTCTGCCCAATGTCATGAAGGAGACCCATGGTGGAGGTGGGAAGGGAAAGCAGGTTTCTTTTCTTGGACATTATGCTGCCTCTCATCAAAATTGGTCTGCATGTGAAAAAAAATTGATATTCTGCCACAACGGGACCTGAGACTGTACAGAAACTGGCAGGACTGGCTCAGCACCTTCCAGGATCAAGGCTCATTCCCCTTGAACAGAGATAACAGCACAATTCACAACAAATCATTTGTCTGACAAATTAGCTTCCTTCTACTTCCCAGCTGATCACAGCCTTCTCAGATTTATTTGCTATCTGACAGACTTTTCTGCCTGTTTTTTTATTATTATTAGTATGTCTGTGGAGACACTGTTGTGTTTTGTTTCTTTTTTTTTTGTTTGTTTTGGTTTTTTTTTCTTTTCTTTTCTGCAGTTTAAATGGGGTACTTATTTGCAGTTGGTCAGAGAAATTTCATAATATTAATACAGTCTTCTCGACTGGGTAAAAAAGCAAGCATATCTCACTGAAAATATTTGCATCTTTAAAACTACTACTGCCAGAAGTAATAAGTGTTTGATAAACACATTCCTGGCAGGAAAACTCCGTGTCGTGAACATTCATAGAAAATTGAGTGTCAGAGAATTAATTCAGGTAGAAATTCACATAGGATATTTTACAGTGTTTGTTGGACTCCAGAAATGAGATATATTAACTCCTAAGATTAGTCTCCACACAAAAGCTGATGCAATTAGGAGGGTTCAGCCCAAGAAATGCTGATAGCAGAACATGAATGTCTGAAAGTTGTTAGAAGAAACAATATGATTTAATAATAGCAATGCTGCCATTACAAGCCTGATCATTGTGCAGGGCATGGTACAAGCATAGCACAGAATTATACACTTATTTAAAACGGCCTTTGCAATGAGGATATTTTTAGTCAATGATTTTTGTTTTGACACAGAATACTGCTGCCAGGTGAACTCTTTACAGATTGGGAATAAAAGTCTTTCGGGACTCTAAAAATATACATGAAGCACATGCTCATAAGGCCACAAATTTCCAAAATAAATTTCTGGATAATTTACAATGTAAAATTTCTGGTAGCAATTTGTCTACAAATGCTTTTTATATAATTTCTATAGAACTTATGTTCAAATCTCATTCTTTGCCCCTTTTCCACCCACTTGCAAATTGGTAATGACTGAAGAGAACTCTTGCATAATGAGTCAATCAGCCAAAAACTTACTTCAGCATTTTCTTTTCTGTCTTCCATTTTTAACTGTACTAAATTTTTAAAATGGTTCTTATTTGTAGTATATATATTACTTGCCTTACTGATGGAGCCAATATGGAGACAATACAGTGCAGTAGGACACCATCAAATATTTCATAAAGTGATGGAGGTGAAGAATTAAATTATATGAAAATGTTATCACCAGCAGTAACTACACAATTAAAATTTATGTATGTGATGACTGTCATTTAAGATGAAGGAAACACTTGATGTGAAAAAAATCCCCATAAACTGGAAAACATCAGCACATCTCCATATTTATTTCCATAGGAGATGACTTAGAATCTAGAAACATCCAGGAACATTTTACCCCAGTAAGGCAGATAAAATTCAACAATACTTTGAAGTTTCCAAGGCTCTCCTTCTCCTGGGAGTGTCTTAGCAGGCTGTAATGGACATGGTCTTTGGCGACTAAAGGAACTGGACATATTTCAAAATTATGCTGGGAGAACACTGTGGAGTAGCTGTTTTTTTCCCCTCACAGTAACTCTTTGCCCAGCTTTGTTGATGTGTGGGATTTAAAAACCTGGGTTTTTTTCAGGAAAAACAAAGTTTATGCAGCATACAAACACTGGGCACAACCTTAGCTGACAAGTGAGCTAGACAGCTTTCAGGTCTAGTGGGAAAAAAGAATGGAAAAAGAGATGAGGGGGGAGGAAAAGAGGTGAATCAGACATTTTCTCATCTCTGCTGTGAGTAATATTCATGCAAGGCCATGCCAGCTTTGCACCTGTTTTTCTCATTTTCTATTCAGCTTGTCACATTTGTTTACAATTTGTCTTATTTTGTCATTTTCTTTGTGCTTTCCACCCTATGCCAAACACACGTGGAATTTATTTGCAATTCAAGAAATGTATTGCTGATGAAGCGGGACAGTTTTTGATGGGTACCCCAAAGGGAAAGGAAGGGACTTCCGTGCACAGCAGAGGTGAGAGAGGAGAGACATCAGGTTGAGCAGAATCAAAGTATCCCCCTTGCTCTTCAGTTGCAGTAAGGGGAAAGCATTTAATGCTTACGAGAAGTTTAATCCTTGTATAACAGGCAAGGGAAAAATTCACTCAGGAGATGAAGAATTACAAAATCCCTTTTCATGCACCCATAACTTTGAAAATAATCTAACATAGACTTTCATGGAATTGGGAAGACCTGTAGGAGGCCCTTGCTCTCCCATGCATGTAGCATATAAGAAAAGATTAAAAAATTTCTATTTTAATACATTAACATTCATGTGTGGACTTTCTGAGAGATTTAAATATGTTTGTTTTGAAGCAGTGTTCTGCCTGAAAAGAAAGAAGAATGAAAAAATAAATGAACAAAAACCCCAGCAAACACCCCAAACAAATGAATAAAAAACATAGGGTGCAAAAAGCCAAATCCCTAGAGATAGTAATTAATTTAAAGTCACAAGGAAGAAGCCAATTTGCACCAGAGGTGGATCAGGCCTACATGATTTAACATATTCCAAAAAAATTTGGAAACTGTTTCTATTAATGTGCTTCTCCAACATATGCTAGCTTTCAGCAAGTAACTGCTTTTGTTTTCAGAGTTTATTTTAGGAATTAGTCACAGATTTTATTATTGAATATAAAGGTTACCAGATCTATAGTGTAACATGGTAAATGAAGTGGTAAGTGAATTCATGTTTGGTAATTTCCCACTTTAATTAGTATGCATTAAAAAGGGTGCTTTGCTCCACATTACATTTTTTTGTCTGCTGTAACAATATTAAGTTTACACAAAAGCCTGTTTTGGTGCGTATCTGCATCGTTCTGACCGCTGCACGCACATGACACATGAGGCTGGTGGAAGGGTTGCTTTACAGGGTCAACCAAAAATTGTGGCCTTGGCCTCCTGTGACTATTTCTATTCATCTTTTTGTGAGAGCCAGGGCAGGCTGGGCGGGGTCACTTCCAGAGCCCATGGCCACATGCCAGTAAGGCTCCGTGAATTCCTTCCCTCTGAATTTCTTCCACACGTTCAGCTAGCTAATTCTGCTTCCCTGCTCTCAGCTTGATCCAAACCTGCAGAGGCCAATGAATGTAAGGACTCTTTCAGAGAGGGCCAGGCCCTCAAATTGCTGTTGGTCATTTCACCCCAGAAGCAGTTCTGAATTTGTCACTTTGCCGAGTCCTCCGCGCACTTGGCGATTTATTCAGGTTAAGGAGGCAGCAGCCCCTCTGCTCTCCCCATGTAAATGCATGTGAAAATACACCAACATCATGCAGTGTGTAACAACACGAATTTGGCTGCACGAAGCAGCACAGGAACTCCTTACTGGCTCCTTCTCCTTTGTTGTGGTCATCTCTTAGCCCAAATTTAAGTAAAACAT
Organism: Molothrus ater; assembly: GCF_012460135.2. Taxonomy (NCBI): domain Eukaryota; kingdom Metazoa; phylum Chordata; class Aves; order Passeriformes; family Icteridae; genus Molothrus; species Molothrus ater. Next base: position 6,012,775 of record NC_050511.2, on the reverse strand, counting down.
TGTGCTAAAGAAAATGAACTTTGGTGGGGATTTCCTGGTTACTTTTCAGTGTTGTTAATACCAGACTTTGCAAACCATTCCTGTCTAAAACCAGTTGAAACTTTGGTTCTTTCCACAACAAATTCCTTCGTGGAGCAGAATGCGTCTCAAGATGATGCATATGTTGGATATATTTCTGATCTTACTGAAGGATCTAAAGATATTTATCTGCTTCAGAACATATGTGAGAGATCCAGAAAATAAGGCTTGATTTTCAAAAGTGACTTGAATAAATTTAGTATTATTTAAATCTATGGTTTTGCTTCTGTGAAGTAAATCTAGCTTAGTTAGGACTGGAACTATATGATCTTTAAGGCCCCTTCCTAACCAAACCATTCTGTCTTTCTGTGAATGTGTTTGTGTTTTTATATATTTATATATTATTTACAAATTCATATATATGCAGACATATATATACATTTAAACAGTTTCTATTTTAAAATGCCTGAATTAAAAATATGTCAGAAAAAGTATAAACCACATAATGTAGCTTATGTTTATTATTCAGTATCTATTAAGTGTCATTTAAATAGTGAAAATATTACCGCTGTTTATTGTTATTTTGATGGTTGCTTTATTACTATATTATTATTATTACAGCACTGTTATAGCATCTATTTTGCTTCCTTATCCCAGAACACCTATTTTTAGCTCACTTAAATTAAGATATATGAAGCAGCTGAAGATTCATAAAGTTACAGAAGGATGAGCATGAATGATTTGCGATAGCAAAATAGTTTAGCATTAACCAACAGAGAAATAAGAAGCATGGGTCCTAGGAGGACAGTGGGAAATATGCTCTGGAAAGCCACCAGTGCAGAGACCTGCAATTTTCCCCTTCAAAATATAGAGCTGAGGAGTGCAGGCCTGCAGAACAGAGTTCAGTGTGGAACAGGAACAAGTATTTTGCTGGTCTGCTCCTGGTTTTTATTGAAATGTCAGGAATTGATTTAATAAGACCATATTTAGAAAGAAAAAATAGAGAAAAAAGCTAAACAGAGTTAAAAAAATACCAAAATTTATAGTGAGTCAGGAGAGCCAGACCAATTCCATGTCTCGGTTCTAAATTGTAACATAACCTTAGGAGACCTATCATCTAGTAAAACCAGGAAAAAAGAAAGTAACCTCATCCAGAGTCTGCTTGTTGAAATTGTTTCCCTTAACAGTAAAAGCAACAGCAATGCAAAATCATTAAAAATCTACATTGTGCTACTGAGTGATGCAACATTCATCTCACAGTTTAGCAGTAAATGGGAAGGGTTAAGGTAGTTTTGAATAACTTTTTTTTGCTTTTTCTGTCTCCAGGGCTGGAGAACATTTCAATAGCATTTTAAGATATCTGCATGAATTATTGGGACCCTGCTTATGGTGCAATGTGGGCTGCAGCACTGCCCAAAAATTTTTAACACTCGTTCTTCATCTAACGCAGAAATGATGAGCTTTTCTAGGTCTGCATTATACTGGGGGTCAGTAAAGATAATAATAATAGCTTCCACTGGTTTTAAAATACAGGATTCACTCCTTATCTCCCTGCTTCTATAAGCTTGCCATATTATGGAGATACTGTGGGGAACATCTACACAATCACAAAAGGATCTATCTCCATTGACTTTTTTTTATTTAATAATAAAATGATTTAATCTGTAATTCACAGCTATTTCAGGGATTCTATTCTCTCCCCATAAAACAAACTGAAACAGAAAAGTTTTGGGATTTGTTTTTTTGTTGATTCTTTTTTTTTCCAAAAGGCCTCCCTAGCGCTTCACATTATGATTTACTTTCTTAAAATCAGCTCATTCTTTTCCTCCTTCCCTGAGTATTTCTACCCAACCTGCTGCTGGGCTCGGGCCCAGATATTTTCTACCCTGCTAACTTATGTTGCGTTAATTTCCTCTTCTGTCTGTCACATGATACTCACTGCTTCAGCTGTACTTTACTGCCATTTAAATCACAGTTCTTTATTTGATTTCTCATTTAACAAGAACATGTTAATTTCCTTTTCTCCAGCAGAATTCTCAGGGCCAAAAGTTATGCCTTTGCTCCTGAGCATTAGGACATTTTACAGACACCCCTCCTTCTTCAGACCTATTCATCTTTATCTTTCACTGAACAACAGCACTGCAAACAGAGTGTGAGACAACACAGCTGAATGATTGATGCTCTCCAAGTCCTGAGTTTCTTTTCCTCGTTTATTCACACAGTCACCCTCCTGAGTTAAGGGTTTCGAGTGGTACCTGCCATGGTGACTAGGGAAACAAGGGTAAGCTGCCAAATCCAGCGACTGTTTTCTTGTTCTTATATTGCATTTCCTTATCGGTTGTGACAATGTGCCACAATTAATGATAGCAGAAATACCTATGTTTGATACCATATGCATCATACTTAGTGGTGATGGATTAGCAATCAAGAAAATTAATTCTGCCTTTACAAAGTAACATCTGAACTTTGAAGTTAGGCAAAAGCTTTATAGGGTAGTGCAGATAAAAATTCCCCTGGAAATGGCATAACTGTGTTTCTGTTGTACCTACATAATTGGTTCTGGACTGATCCCAAACAGTATGGTATATTTCTCAAGAAAATGCAAGTATCACTCACTAAAATTGAATTTCAGGTAGCCCTGTGAGTCTCAGGTAACACTGTATGTATATTAGTGCCCATAAGAACGAATTTGATAACAGAATCTGATGCCTTGAATACATCCAGACCTCCTGGATGACTTTGGCTAAACATCTACAATTATTCTGGGTTTTAATTTATAAGTAGATTAAAGATCTTCCTTAGTTCATTAATTACCTTTTTGATTGAAAATTGTTAATAAATTTGAAAACTTTCCATAGTATAGAGACATCTATACTTGTACCTTGATTGCAAAAATAACAAAAACCCAGTGATGGAAAATGTTATTCTGTCAATCAGGGCACTCTCCTTACTTCATAGTCTATAATATCTTTAGACAGGCTCATACAGAACAAAGAAAGTTGGAATTTAAGACAGTTTAGAACATTGATTTATCTAGGTTTCACCAAACACAGATTACTTACCCCACTGGAAAATATCATAGCAGCTGTCATTGTGGCCTAAAATAATGTACAATGTTTCTGATTCCAGATACCACTATGATCTGATCTATTTGAATTTAAATAATCAAAGTTATGACCCTTTAAAGATCCCAAATCAATCCATAACACATATTAGATATTTTTAACAGACTGAAGCTGTTTGGGAAACCATTGTCCAATCATGACGTTGGTATTGATTCCTAAAAAATGTGTTATTGCTCATTGAGACTCTTTAGTTCCTTGCTGCCTTCCTTTTGATAGAAATGATGGAATTATTTTTTATCTTCTTTCAGACATTTACATGCTAGACATCAGCACTCCATGCAGCCATTCCTCATTGTTTTTAGCATTAAATTAGCAATTTAGGGAGGGAATAGCATATAGTGTTGCCAAAATTTATACATCTGCTTAAGGATGCAAGAGATCTTCCCCGTCCATGGCAAGGGGATGAGAGGTTGAAATAGATGAGGTTTAAGGTCCTTTCCAATTCAAACCATTCTACAATTCTCTTTTCTTATCATGCATTGCAATTATTGTAATAACTTAATTTCCACTGGTTATAAATGTTGGGGCTACTTCCTCCAGTTTCACCTTTAACATGAACCTCAATTGTTCTATCTTTATTTAGCTGTCTCTGTAGTGAAAGAAATATCTGTTTGTCAGTTAGAGATAGGTAGAAACACATGAACGCAAATGCAGCAAATAAAGTTATTGTGCTATATGCAGTATTTTTTTTTGAACTAAGCATGATTTTCCAAATAAACTGAGCTCTGTGCTTGTGTTGGAAGTTCTAGGAAGCAGCAAAAGGAGTTTATATTGTAATAGAGAGCTGAGGCTGAGAGGTTTCCCACTGATTAAAATAAATGCCTGAAAATAGAAGACTGAACAAGTGGATGTGATGCTTTGTCAAATAAGAGGGCCCCTCCTCTGTTTCAGATGAGAGTTTGGAATTAGTACTGCATGAAGATATAGTGGCCTTTAGCAAATAGTAACAGGAGAATTGAGTGCTTGAATTTTTCATATGGTATGACTTCATGTATGTATATCTTTATTTATATAATAAAAAAGTCATAAAAATATATTTTATTATTTCCACTTCCTGACATTTATTTAGTCAGAGATCACTTTTACACAGACAGACAATGGTGATTCGAAGTTTCTAAAGAGTTTCCATTCTCCATAAATGCTAATAGATTTAACCTACTGGAGGGTTGTTTATAGCAGTTTATTTTCATAACTGTAGTCCCTAAGTCTGGCTCTTAGAAACAGCAGGGCTGATAAACTATGAAAGTGCAATTTACAGAAGACCCTGTAACCTGGATTGCTGGAAAGAAAGAGAAGTAAAGAATTTTAAGAAATGACCACTATTGATTGCCTCATACACTGGATGGCATTTTGCCTTCATCTTCAGGATAATTGGACAGGGGGATTACAAATCCATAGCAATAGAAGGCTTTCCTTACTAGACAGTTAATGCACTATAAATCAGCTAGTAGGAATAGCTCCTATGTTGTAGCCTATATTTTCATTCAGCTCATTTGCACTTCAAAGCTGAAGTCGATAATTCAGCTCCAAGTAGGTGTAATTGGGGGATATTTACCTTTTGTAGAATATGAATACAAGCTGAGAAAATCTCTAAATTCATTTGCACAGGACATTACCAGTCAGATCCTGGTACTCAGACACATGGCCCAGTCTCCAGCTGAAGTCAAGAGGTGAGTTTGGAGCTGCTCATAAATCCCTCAAGGTTTGTATGCTGTGGCTAAACAATGTTTTCTCACTATTGGTGATCAATTGTTTTTTGCTGAAGTGGTAAGTATTGCCTTTGTTTTTTAAATACTAAATAAGCAGCCCCTTCCTTGTCTTATCTCTGCCAGGGTGAATGGAGGTAAGTCCCCTGAACCCCTTTTGTTCTAGCATCCTGCAGAAGGTAGGACAGAAGACAACTCTAGAAAGGCACAGCTGAGCTTCTCAAATCATAGGTCAATGACTGGTAAAATTCAGCCAGGTTTGAGATCAAGGAAATAGAGTAAATAAGAAAAAGAAAAATAATTTAATCTTTTTTTTTTTTTCACCTGCCATTTTTTATGGCATTTTTGCCAAACAAAACTCCCATCATAACAGGCATGAAAAAATTACTTAATGTGCCTATCCTTATGCTCCCTCCACACATGCCCACTCATGCACACACATATTAGATTACCTAGCCTTGTGCAGAACCTGGACAATATAATACTGCCACACGTTGTTTTGTGAGCTCTTTCCTACCTGCATTATGTCTCAGAGCACACAGAAATATGCATCCTTTTCAGTGCAACTACTAGCTTTGAATGAAGTGAATGCACAGGCAGTTTTATCATTCCCATCTGGCTCCATTTTCTACTGTGATAAAAAACGGAATTGAGGTTAGGCAGAAATGGTCTCAAGTATCGTCTCCAACAGAAGATGAGGTGGGATTTTTTTCCTCTGTGATGATGCTTTTCAGTATTGGTATTTTTCTCAGGTTTAGGGGATGAGAAAGAAGACAAGAATAAGACTTTATTCCATATTTTATAAATGGGAAATTAAGTTCTTCAGCTCAAGCATCATAACTTTCCCTCAGACCCCAGATCTCCACCAGTACAATATGAAGCTCACTTCAGCCATTACAGCTGAATTTTTTGGTACCAAAATATTAGTTTTAAATAATCTGCTATATTTGCTGGCCTTTAAAATTTTTGTTTTGTTTTGGTTTGGTTTTTTTGTTTGTTTGTTTGTTTTGTTTTTCCCCAGCAGAGCAGCAGAGTTATAACTTCCAGTGACACAAAATCAAAGTTCATGGCTGCAAACTTGTTTTTCTTACTGGGTAAGGGGTCCTTTTTCAGTAATCTTCTGACTCTCCCAAGACTAAACAGAAAACCCCAACACTGAACTTTCATTACTCCAATTAGAACAATCCATTTTATAATGGAAAGCAATACCATTTATGTCTAGATTATTTCCCTTAAGAAACAAAAAGGGAAAAGTAAAGGAGCCAAATTTTGTGCTAATATGACATCAGTGTCCTAATATGGCATTACTGGACATCCTTGCCTGATGGATACCTATGAAGGTGATAACTGTGGATCAAGGAATCTTATCTGGGCACATAGGAACAAGGAATTAAACATCTGGGGAAAATACCAAATTAGAAGAAACCAAATGCTGCTCTTCTTCTTTCACTGAAGAAACCAAATGCCTGTTGAGAAATCAGACTCAAAGCCATTGAGTGTGACAGGATGTAGGTCTCATGCTTAGATATCTCTGTGGAACCTGGTCTTGAAAAGCCAGCCTGGCAAGTCTCAGGAGTCTGAGTGGATAAGTAATTATTAATATAAAAAAAAAAAAAAAAAATGAAAATGCAGTCAGCCATATGTCAAAATTTTCTGTATTATTTGAAAAAAATACTCCAGTAACTACCAGAGATTGCTAGATTCTTCAAATCTTGGAAGTTATTTTTGCTGCATGTGTTTTATTTGTTTTTTTCTTCTTGCACATATGCCTACATCATTCCAGGCAAAAAGCAACAGATCTGATTTAAAGTGAACATGGTTATGTGGCTAAGTAGCCAGTTTCGTTCAAGTAGGATCCTAACACCCTGTTGCAGAAAGGGTAAATATGCTGCCTTACTTGGAAAAGGGATCGTTTCCTTCCCGGTTGCATTTGTAAAATACTAAAACCACTTATATTTTATGGATCCCTTAATTTTCTTGCTTCATTCTCATATTTCCAGATTTTTTTTTTTTCTTGTTTAGGCTGCACCTCACATGACACCTCACCACTTCCTTTTTTAGGAATTGTTTCCATGTGTATAATAGATGGCACTGTATATTATGGGATACTGCTTGAAATTGTGCTCTGTGTCACCCCAGTCCCTTAGGGGACTTTCTCAACTTCCCCAAGAGACTATTTCAGGCCTAATAGGCCTAGGTAAAAAGGATCTTCCCCTCAAGACCCCACTACAGTTTTTCATTTCTTTACTATGATGAATTACTGGTTGTCTGACCATCATTCCAATTATAGCTCCTCATTTTAGTGTTTTCAACCTTTAAATATTGAAAATATCTGGTCAACCTTCATATTGGCAAACTTTGACTCAATATTTGCTGATAAGGTTGAGGTTTCTTTATGAAATTCCACTGAAATTACCTGTGATTGTCTAAGAGAAATGTAGACAACTATTTGTGAGCTTCAGTAGTCATTGAGAAAGAATAAATATCTCTTCAACAATTTTACTTCCAGTTATATTGCAAAAACTGTTGTAATACACACAAATGCATATACGGAACATCTTGAAAATTATCTATCTTCTATTTCTTAAAATGAATAAGTTTTAATCAATTATGCATAGAGCTGAATCAAGTTGTCTGAATTATCCAGCAGCTTATTTTTTTTTTTGTTTAAATCCAAAATCTTTAAAATTGCCATTTCATCTACAAAGAGATCCTGAGAATGGAAGAATTTTTTGAGGCACTGTATTGGGAAACAACCCTTTTCACTGAGCCATCTTTACTGCAGAAATGTGACATTATATTCTTTTTCCTCTTTTGTTTGAACAGCAAAGTTTTGAAACTACATTTTAAGAAGTGGGAATATGTTTGTAGAAAGTCTCTTTGTTCCTAAGCATCTGTTAGTACAAACACCCACCTTTTAAAACTGTTTTTCAGTCTTCTAGAAGGAAACAAAAATAACTGTCCAAACCCAGAAAGGAAAAAAAAAAAAAAAAAAGGAAGAAACTACAGAAACTACCCCCTACCCCTCCAAACCAAAACCAAACATATCTTAAATATCTCTTTAATAATCAGTGGAAACATTATGCCAGAACTCAGTGATGGATATCTTCAAACAACAAAGAAAATATAAAGAGGTAAAAGACTCCTGACTTAGATATTGGCCTTGAAGTCAGAAAAACTGGTTTCTTGGCTGAACTCTGTTACTGCTTTACTCTGATACCATGACTATTACATCTCCCACATTTCATTCAGTTTGATTATAAGTTCATTGGCCCAATGACAGTTTTTCCATATGTAGAGTCCAGAAGGGCTCTGCACTCAGCTGAGGCCACTGGATGCTGTTATAATAATCCATTGCTCTTTTGAGGTTGGGTCAGTTGACCTCATGGACCTTCCCAGCCATCAGCTCAATGAGTAATGATTGCCCTGTATCAATCAGTACCAGTTTGTTTTTTTCAGGAATAAAAGAGGCTAAATTCATAGCGAATGTTCTCCACATAAAATGATGTGACCAGCACTACGCTGATCATTTTTATTGCCCGTCTCTCCAATGTACTGATGGAATCATTACATGTGCAAAACTGTTGCTGGCATTTCCTTTTGCTATCTCTGACAAGCTCTTTTGTGTCAATGCCATTGCTTTTCAGGGATGCACAACCAGTGTTCCCTTTTGTAGCAGGGATGTTTCTAACGCACTCTTTGATGTATCCAGCGATAGTGTCATGCGTTCTGACACATCCTACCACTCAGCAATGGAAGCTACTCCTGTGTGTGCTTTTGTCCAAAGCTTTTTGACATTCTCCCTCTCGGTGCTGCTTTCAGAGTTTTTGCTTCAATTTTTCTCATCAGCGTTGCATTTAGTATAGATCTATTTATATATTTATTTCTGTATTTATTAATTTGTTTCCTAGATTGATACTGTGTTTTTATGCCATGGACAGATGAGAAAGGTCCTCCTATGGCTCACTCCTAGCCCAGCTTCCTCCCAGAACTCTGTCCCTGTCCAAGAAACTGACTCACAAAGTGAGGAGGGATAGATGTTTAGAAATTAATTTTAAAGATATTAACATGTTAAATATTTTTTAAAGATGAACAGTCAGTCCCTCTTGTAAACAATGCAAGGAGGAGGAGGAGTTTACAGCTTCTCCATAAATCAAGGGTATGTCTTTCCTAGGATCTATTTGAGGACCTGCAAAATCCTCCAGGTAATAAAAGTTACTTAAATGTTTCAGTTAGGTGGCAGAAGAGATGAAATCAAGCAATTGAAAAGAAATTCCGAGGAATCAGATTGAACACACATATAAAATTATTACATATGTGTAATGCATGCATGGCAGTTATCTCTTTGTCATATTAGCATTGCACTGGGAGCTTCCATAAATCGAGAATCTCATTTCAGTTTTTTTGTTTTTTTTTTTTTATCAATCAATGATTTTTTTGGATCAGCTTTCTGCAGAAAATGATATGCAAAAGCAATAGAAGAGAAGGAAAAGGGACAGTGAAGTGATTGAGTAAAATTGTAGTTCAATTATCTGACTTATCCCCAACTGATTTCTTATGTGGCTGCAGAGTAGATAATTGTCTATTTCTTTGGCTCCAAAACTTACTACCTGCTCACTCTTTTGAGTTTGAGCCAGATGAAAAATGAGATGTACTCAGGCAAACATTTAAAAAGAAGACTCATTGTCTGGCTCCTGGGTCACATGCCACAGCAGTGGGAACAATATTACAGGTCTGCACTGCTTGCTCCATGTTCCTATGTGTTGACACAGCCAGGCAACCTGACACTAACAGCTGGCTCCTATGGAGCCATGGATCACTGGGAAAGCCTGTGGATCTCTGTCCAAACAATGGGAGAACACTGCGTTATGTCCAATCCCCAACTGCAGAATAATTTCGTGCCTTTTCCCTGATAACCTGTTAGGTCTCACATGCTGGGAGATAAGAAAACCTAGATTTTTGCTCCAAGTGCCAATAACAGTGGTTTTGTGTGCCTTAAATAGTTCAGGAGAATTGATGGTTGCAGGTAGTAACAAGCAGCCCCTGAGTTTGGTGATCGCTGTCCCCAGAAAGGCTAAAGGGTGTTGTGGATCTGATGGTTTGTTAAACAGATGAAGGCCATTTCATTCTCAAAGACACAATTAGTCAGTGCACTGTGTTAAAAGCATGTCTCTAGGCATATTCACAAAATGAGCACGGCACAGAGGATGCAAATTGTGGCACCAGAGCTGACTACAACTGGAAGCAATCTTTGCTGCTTCAGCTACTGAAAAGATGGAACTCACACCTCAGCTCAGAGTTGTGCTAATGCAACTTCTTGGACACAACCAAATGGGTAGGAGTGGCACTGTGTCAAATTGAGTGAGGCTGTACATTTTTAAAACAAAATACTGAGGACATCCTAGAAACATGGATTAGAAAACTGCTTTACCAGAAAGTCTACCCATTTCTGAGAAGCTTGCCCTACAGTTCTCTTGGAATTGGTCCTCACTGCCAGCTTGACACACTGCTAAGCATCCCTCTGTGAGCCTGAGCCATAAAGTGAGTTAGTTACAGTTCCTGATTGTGGTAATTGGTCCTTATTTCAAGCCATAAAGATTTGTGCTATTTTCCATTCAATAGAACACCATGATTTAAATCTGGTATCACCCAAAATATCAGGCAGATACCAGCAGAACTATGGGACATATCAGAGCTATCTGAAGGCTACTTTAAAATGTGTTTAAAAGCTGATTGCTTCTCTGAACCACCCCAGGACTTACAGGGTCTCTCCTATTAACCCTGCTCCAAGCACAGAATGGGACAAGGAATAATTGTGCTCTGTATTTAGAAACAATCCAACCTTTGTAATTTCTGCCACTTCTCCCTCTAGTCCTTTTATCATTCACAGCATTTGCATGAACACAGGATCTTCATTTCAAAGGAGTCCATCTGCTCTGGCTGCTCATTCTCTTCCTGAAGTTATAAACCTCTATTTGCAACAACATAATCCTCTCACCACAGCAACCTGCAGTGAGGTCACAAGTGGAGGATTGTGACTTCAGGTGGGGAAATGAGCAGCAGGAGCAGATGAACTGTTAAGAAGCAGAGATCCCATTTTCATTGCAAATGTCCTTTGCAATAAAGAATGAGGCTAGGAAAAGGCAGCCAAGGGAGGACACTGAAGCAGAAAACCATGCACACAGAAAGCATATTCAAATGCTTTAAACAGTTGCATAGGGTGAACTAGCTCTTGGAAGAGCAATATCTTAAGATGTAAAACAATTAGCTATTTCCAGTCAAGCTTACAATTAAAAATTAATAAAATAAAAAATTTCAACTCTTCCTTACAAATTATAGCTTTTTCTTTTCTTTTCTTTTCTTTTCTTTTCTTTTCTTTTCTTTTCTTTTCTTTTCTTTTCTTTTCTTTTCTTTTCTTTTCTTTTCTTTTCTTTTCTTTTCTTTTCTTTTCTTTTCTTTTCTTTTCTTTTCTTTTCTTTTCTTTTCTTTTCTTTTCTTTTCTTTTCTTTTCTTTCTTTTCTTTTCTTTTTCTTTTTTCTCCTCTCCTCTCCTCTCCTCTCCTCTCCTCTCCTCTCCTCTCCTCTCCTCTCCTCTCCTCTCCTCTCCTCTCCTCTCCTCTCCTCTCCTCTCCTCTCCTTTTTCTTTTTTCACTTCCCATTTTTCTTTATTTTTTTCTCACTTCCCCTCCCCTCTTTTCCCTTTTTCTGTTCCCCTATTTCCCCTTTTCCCTTTTCCTTTTTCTTTTTACTTTTCCCTCCCCCCTCTCCCATTCCCCCTCTCCCTTCCCCCTTATCCCTTTCCCTTTTTCTCCTTTTCCTTTTTCCCCTTTTCCCCTTTTCCCCTTTTCCCCTTTTCCCCTTTTTTCCTTTTTCTTTCCCGCCCCCTTTTTGCCCCCTTTTTCCCCTTTTCCCCCTTTTTCCCCCCTTTTCCTCTTTCATTTCCATTTCTATTTCCGTTTCCCTTTCCTGAGAAAAGCAGCTGATGGACAGCTCTAGAGAATGAAATCCCCCCAGTCCTATATCAGCAATTTGAGAAAGACCTGCAGGAGCCCAGGCTTTTCCCTCACTCTTACACTGGGACCTGTGAGTGCACACACTGGCCCTGACAGACACCACACTGCCAAATTTTCCTGTGGGGGAGCAGTCAGGAATCACTGCCTAAACTGCCAACATGAGAAACAATCAGCAGAGATCACTCCTGTGAACGACACAGCAACCCCAGCCTCCTGGAAAATACTGGACCTGCTTTTGTGCTTCACCCAAAAAACAAGGGAAGATGATCCATGGCACTCAGGCGCTAGAATGTGTCCCTGGAATGTTCAGTTCATCCTGCCCTGGTATGAGGTGCAGAGCAAAGCCTGTGTCACAGTCCTGGGTGGGGCAGCCTGGAGGAGAAAGGCTGCATCAGGGAACATCCCTTTGGGAAGTGGATCTGCCTGTTTTCACTTGGAAGAGGAGGAGGAGGAGGAGTGGGCCAGGAAAATTCTGACTTTTCGTTTTTTTTCCCCTGATAGTTTGAATACAGGAGACACAACCCCTGGTGAGGTAACACACTGCCTCTAGCTCACCCTGCCCATTTGAGTCCTGACACGCTTCCTGACAGGAGAAGGTGACATGACTGACATTCAGGGCTACAAGGTTGCTGGGCTGTAATCTCTAGTTAAAATTGAATCCTTTATATTGCTCCCTGACAGTACAGCCAGACTCCTGATAATTATTTGGAGGCTGTATTATTTGGATTTTATTTTGCCTTTTGAAGAGAAACGTTGGTTGGATTTATTGTTCATCACTGGCTGCAAATTAAAGGAGAGTAAACTTTTCTTTTTCGTCTTCAATGACTAATGCAGCAGTCAAATCTTTGGGGTTTTTTTGTTTTTCTTTTTAGTAAAAATTGTCTGTAAAGGTGGTAAGGGAGAAATTTTATGTCAACATACTTTTCAAAAATCCACTGCCACTGAAGAAAGGACATTTTTGAGTTACCCATTGATTGTTAACTTACTTGTTGCCATGATATAAGGAAGCGGAAAATGCTATACAGATGCCACAATCTATAACAACACGAGTAACAGAAAGATTTTAGACAGAGGGAAGGGAAGGTCAAATTCACTTAAGCAAACAGCTGAGGCAAAGAAGTGGATTTAAACTTTACTTAAAGGCCTGGTGTGTTATTGCATTTGGGGTTATTTCCATTGTTTGATGTGTTCTGCATATCTGTCTATATCTGTCTATCTATCTATCTATCTATCTATCTATCGATCTATCTATCTATCTATCCATCCATCCATCATACTTACATGATGTAAAAGAAGATTTCTTATGATAAACACATCTGATTAACACCTTAGGTGCCACAGTGCCCATCTCTGCAGGTATGAATTTGCAAGGTTTGAGAAGGAAAGAGTTTTGGCCCAAGCAACTTGGATTAAATACTGGGACAGGATGGGAAAATTTTCTCCATCAAACACAAACCTTTTCAAATGTTTGAGACTATGAGGTAGAAGGGATACTAGAAACTGATGAGCCTTGAGTTTGCTTGTTGTACTGTGTTTGCCCTAGTATTAGCATCTGGAACTTAACACCTCTGCAAGTGAAATCCATATTTGTTTAAGAGGTAAATAATGAATGGTGTTGTTTTGTTTTTTTTTTCTTATCTAGAGCTTTCCACATATGCTAGTAAAGGCAAATAGTGTATGTTTCAAAGCTTGTAATGGTGGGCAATACACATTAAAGAGCAGGAAATACTGAGCTTAAAGAGCAGCCTGAAGTCCTAGAAACATCCACCGAGATAGATTTGATCCCTTTATGACCCTCGAGTGAGTTAAATGAGAAATAAAGTAAGGAGGAATGACTCATTAGAGAAGCCACCATGAAAAGAAGCCTACTTTTATTATAAAATATCCATATGAAGCTTGTAAAAGCATTAGCTCAAATATATGGAAGTTCCAAATAAATGATAAAGAAGGAATGTGAAAAACTTTTCTCTTGGTCCTAATTTTTAAAAAATAACAAAAAAACCTCCCAAAAAACAAAAGAAACACCTCAAATAGGCATGAAGGTCCATGAACAAAAAATGAAACTCAAAATATCAGTTGTCTTGCCATGTCTTTCTTATTGATACTTTTCTTTTATTAACTTCAAGATAATGAGCCTTTATCTTTGGGGAATCCTTTCTTCCTATCTTAAAATCTACATTGCTTTGTAATACAAATCTGCTATGTTTAGAAATGGAAATGAAAAAGCATTGTCCAGGAGTCAGAAAACTATGTCTGATGTCCTGGTACCTGGAAAAGAATCCCAAGCCATGGAAAAACATTTTGGCTTTTTTTCTTTTCTTTTTTTTTTTTATTTTTATGACAATGAGGTGGCATTTCCAAGGCAAGTTTTCTTTGTTTGGTTAGTAGAGGCTTGTTCTTTTTTTCTCATATACATACAGCAATTAAATCAGTATTGATAGTGACATTTGAATGCTTTATCTCTTTTCCTCAGCCGGACCTGTGCTGTCATTTCTTCCTGTGGATAGTTTCACAGCAAACTGCTGAAAGCCATGTAAACTTTCACATTTTCTTTGACACTGAGTCTGCAAGACTCATGAACACACCTGCACATTCTTCTTTTATAATGAAGCTAGTTTGCTCACTCACCAACAGTGAATTACCAAAATCAACATAATCTGAGGCACAAAGCAATAACTTAGCAAGACATTTTCTTCTGTCTTGGAAGGAATTTTTTTTTGTTTGTTTTTTTCCCTTTTATTTTTGCATGGAAACTTCTAGGTAATCGATTTCTTGTTTCTTTAGTGTCTGTTCCATGAGTATAAATGAATGTCAGTACATACTTATAAAATGTTATGCCCAAAAGTACACAGACACCTTTTACACCCATGGAAAAAGCACCTTCTACCCACACACACAGAAAAATGTAATTCACTGTGCTCAGAATTATTGCTTAAAACCCAGGAATATTTCACCAGTAGAAATAGAAGGTGTTTTTCTAACAATGTATCAAAACATGAAAATAAGCACATGAAATTGATCTGGAAGCACAATTAGATGAGTTAGGTTCATAATTTCATTTTCTGTCCAAAAGTGTTTATGTATTTTTGAAAATCCTATTAGATGCCTCCCTGCACCTTTGCAAACTAAACACAACTTTAAGTCTGACTGTCAAGCCCTTCTTACAGGAATCTGGAAAATTTCCATTGTGTAACTACTTCCACTCTAACCCATGTAAGTCCCTAAATTTGCCACGGACACAGATTAAACAAATCTCAGGTTTTATGTCAGACTTACGTGACACTTCAAGAAAAAAAAAAAGGAATTTTGTTGTTAGGAGAAAAACAAACAAACAAACAAAAACCCCAACAAATCCACCCCCCAAAAAACCCCCCAAAGCATACAAACACCCCATGCAACCACAACAAAAAAAAAAAAAAACAAACAAGTTTTACTGAAAATATTTCTTATAAATGCCTATTTGTATACTCATCCACCTCTTAATAATCTCTTTTCAACTACGTGATGTAGTGAGAATAAAATATTCAGGACATTACTTTTAAAAACAAGGATAATAAAGGAACTGAGAATACATGGTTTGGCCCTTTAAGGGAGGAGAAACCCTGAAAATTTAGCTGTTAGGAGAAAAGAGAAAACCAGTGCTGATATCCAAATTTTATTAATGCCTCATGTTCAGTAAAATCTTCAGTCAGAGTTTATCTCTTGTCAGAAAGACCAACAAAATGCCACAAAGCTGTGGGAAACCAAGCATCACATGCTCCTTCACCAGGGGATGATATGTTTTTCCTCTGTTTAAGGTTGTTCAGGATTGTTTCCAGATGTTTTCTGAGCAGACAGGGCAGTTCTAATCAATGTTCTATCTCCTCTGCTTCTGCCCTGTAGAAGAAGGTTCTGCAAGGGTCCTATTGAGAAGTAATGTTTAAAAACTATAATTGTCACAAAATCTCTCATCTTTCTTAATTTCCAGAGCAAAATAATGTTTTTCTATGCAAATTTATTTCCATATTAATTCACTGGCTGTGATCCTAGCTCCACTGGTGTCAATGAAAATACTTTATTGTTTGAGATTCAACTTACCTGTCATGGAAAGTGGGACATTTCTCCAGGAGAGAGGTAGATCAGGGCTGATCTTAGAGGGAGCTGGACACAGATCTTACAAAATCCCTCTTCATGCCACCAACTGGGCAGGAGACTTTTCAAAGAGTTGCTAGATTAATTAACATTCAATGAATTCCATTGATGGCTTTTTAATCTATTCCTCTGAAATATTGTGATTCTTAAATCATTATGACTGTGAGTTAGGATAAATATGGCACCTAACTCTACTCCCAGGTGAATAAACTGTAAATCACGGTGCATCTGGATGAGTTTTTGTTGTTATTGTTTCCTTTTCATATGCAGCTCAGTGTGCCTTTGAAGAACATCAATAGATTTCTTTGATTCTGAAGCAGCAGTACTGAAATATTCAATAGATTATTGAATAGGATGGGTGTTAGGGAAAGATTTGTCAACAGCAGCCTCAAGCAAAATACAAAGATTATGGCACCAGTTTTCAATAGATTTTTTCTATCTGCTTCTAAGACTCTAAAATTAGAGTCTTGCATATCAGTTTGAATTTGAGCTGTCTGTTAATCTGAGAAATGTAACAAGAAAAATCAACCACCACAAGTATGACGCTCTTTTCCATAATTTTTCAATATTAGATCTTTCAAAACTTTTCTTATTCTTGCTAGGCACTGTCAGATTCAGGGCTTGTCATTGCAAGTCTGTTCAAATGTTCTTTATTGTCAGGCACACAGACACTTCCCAAAACAAATTTTCACATACACAAACACATGTGAAGTACTTATCTTCATTTGTTCACCAGATTTTACCAAAGGTTTTGTCAAAGGAGGAAGAAAAAGCCCCAAAACTATACTTTTCACCTCCTTCTATTTTAACATACTGGAGTGACAAAAGCTTTCCTGACCTCAAAGGACTCTTCACTTGTTTTGAAAGGGATAATTTTTTCAGCCTGTTTTACTTAAGCTTCTTTTTAGTTATTTGCAACTTCACAATCCCATTCACAAACTGTTGCCATGGTAAATAATTATATCACAGATGAATTGTGTATGCTCCCACTTCATGGCTGGAAGAGAAATTGTAAAAGGAGAGGTGAGAATGAGAGAGGGGAAAAAATCAAAATCCTTTAAAATTACAGGGGAGAGAGTTGAGAAATGATTACCTCCTCGTTAACATAATTAACTCCATGAATTATAAATTGGTATTAGAACTTCTGACAAAAGGAGTAATTATATTTACTCATGTAAAATTAAACAATACAAAAAAAAATTAATGGGATTCTCCAGAAGCTCTGTTAATATTATCATAAAATTCAGAGATCCAAATAGCTCAGATTTAGAAGTGATTTAAGCAGCATAAACTTTAGTGCTTCTTAGATTTGAATAGAGTGAACATGTTTCCTCAGTGTTTTATAATCAAACTATGGCACAAAGCACATAAACCCTCTAATTCTTCAGAAAAGGGAGTACTAATATACAGAGGCAGCTGCATTCTTCCTGGAAAGGGACTGCTCAGGGACAGCTTTGTTTTTACAGTGAATTTGTACACACAAACATCCATACACACACACACTAAACCCTGTTACACACATACTTCTCATGAGAACAATAAATCCTGCAGTTGATCTCTGAACACTGGGAGAACAAGAATACAACAGATGCAGATGAAAGGTAACCTAATCTGTTGGTTTGCCTTTGCTATTACCACTCCCATGTTTCCTTCCGTATAATGCACACCAAACTCATCACAGGATCCACCTCAGAACAGGATCCTTCTTGCTTAAATTTAGATATACTCAGCTCAAGTCTGACATGATTAGCTGGGCTTCTTCTGGAATCAGTTTAGACTGACAGCTCAAAATCATTATTTGAAATGAACTCTGTTGCAGATGGGATTGATTGTTTTTGGAGATGTCCTTCTTGTTTTTCTCTCAATTTAAAGGACACTTTTTTTTTTATTTTCTAAACTCTGATCTAATTTTCCTACCTTGTGTCTATATTGCAAATATCCATTAGGGCTTTATTTTAATTTTATTTTTAACAGCCTGAACAGCCTTTCCTATCCCAATAATTTAATGCTTCTCATTTGATGCCTGGGTCTGTCTATCTATCTATCTATCTATCTATCTATCTATCTATCTATCTATCTATCTATCTATCTATCTATCTATCTATCTGTCTATCTATCTGTCTATCTATCCATTTGTTTGTTTGTTTGTTTTCCACTGTTACCCTTGTTTCTCTCCCAGCAGGAAGCACTCCTGCAAGCCTACACACTCTGTGAGCCATCTCGTTCATGGAGTTTCCATCACCAGTCAAAAAAGCAGGAATAGCATTGTGGAGCTGAGGATTTGGTGCACTGAGAGTAACCAGTGGGACTGGCTCCATGCAAGGGCAGTAAATTGCAGAGATGGTGCCACATGCTGGTGTTTAGGCAGTTGCCCATTTTTATTGTCCCTGGGCACAGCATTTGCCCTGCTTCCAAAGTTTTTCTCTAATTCCAACAGCACCATAGGCATCCATAGCCTCTTTAGTTGATAAGCCCAGATATTTTCCACCTTGCATCATGAATGTTCAGCATTGAAGTTCTGTACACATCCCACCCCACACACTTCCCACAACAAATTACACTTGTGAACCACATTTAAATTTCAACAGATTTTTGTATCCTGTATTTTTGTATCCTGTCTGTCATTCCCCACCTTGATCAGACACATAGAAAAGAGAAGTCATTTCACCCAAGACATGTCTGCATTTAGTATTTCACCCAGGGCATTAATTTCAATTTTCATGTTTCTACACTATTTTTCCCCCCTGCTCTCTCTTTCTGTGTCACAACTTTGTATATGACAAAAGCCTTACCTGCCAACTGTTGGGAAAAAAATGTGATTTCTATTGAATAGTGCACTTTGGAATGAAAGAAAACACTGTATAAACGAGGCTGAGGAACTCATTCACCTGTGCCTATATTACTGTGAAATCAATTATGCAGGGCTCTTTCGAAAGTTACTGATTGTAGCAAATTGAATGGCCTCCATTTCAGCATAATTTGGAGAGGTTGATGTAATCAGAGACCTTACAGCATGGTGAGATACAAGATTCGTGATATTCAGATGGGAAAAGGGCTACAATGGTTAAGCTTATTCTGTACTCTCTGCTTACTGGCTGTAATGCTTTCATAAGTACAAATGGAATTGTTTTGATGAAGGCAGAGATGGTTCTAAGGGGCAGGAAAGGGGGGAAAAAGAGAGAGAAGAGGAGAAAAAAAAAAAAGAAACCAACAAACCTCTATCAGGTTGTTTGAAATCAAGGTACTGTACTGTTAAGCGAGGCAGCAGTGAAATCTAATCCTGAGCATAATTGGTTGCAAATGAAACACTTTAATATCAAATCTTGAGTTGTGCCCTGGAGCGGCAGTTCAGGTTTGCATGAGCTACATGTAAGTGGAACTAAAATATGTCTTTTTTCCTTTCTTTCTTTTTTTTTTTCCTTTTGCAAAGATACATTCTGTTTCAATCTGTCGTAAATTTGTGGGGCAAAGTAATTGCTCCTCAGTTTATAAAGCCAAGATATTCTGTCTTGAGATGTTCTGTACCTTGAAAAATAATCACATAAAAATAAACAAAGAAAAAACCTGATTCAATAACAACAAAAATAAGCAGATTCCCGACAAAATCCATCTCACAATGTTAGCCTGCCACTCTGGGTCCTGTTATGTGAAGATGTTTATTAAACTTATCATTATATTATATTATATAATGGCATTTTATTTGTACTATCAATCTTTTGGAAAACACAGAAAGTGAAAGAAAACCTGGAAGGGAAGGAACAATATTAGCACTTTGACTTTCTAATTTCTTCATGTTCTAGAAAACTTCACAAACCAAGTATGGAGGTAAACTTCAGAATTTAGATTTATCTCTCTTTGTAAAATGAAATTATTCCAATTATTGCCTTGTTTTGATTTTTTTGTTTTATTTTTTGGGGTTTGTTTGTTTGTTTGTTTGTTTGGGGGTTTTTTGAGAGGAAAAGTAAATGCTCATTTTTGCAGTAAAATCTTCAGTGAGGAGTTGAAATCACTTTGTACTGCATTCAGGACACTGAAGCAGGGATCTCACAGTGTCTCTTCTCACTTTAGACGATGTGATCTCTGCCTTCGCTCTCCCAGTTGTAAATTAAAAATAATAACACTTCCTTCATCTGGAGTAATTATCTGCATTTCATTTTTTTTTTAACATAGGAATTAGACCATAAAATTTTCATGCAAAATACCAAGCACATGGTACACATCCCTTTCCTTGTTTTTCCGTCCATATTCAATGTTGTCAATAAGTGAAACTCTCATTTCTAGATGTTCAGAATTAAGCAGCTTTTCAGTCTTTCTGACTTATTAGAATTTGAGTATAGAAGCAGTAAAATTTTCATAGACAATATTGCAGTATCAACTTCAGCATATTTTTCAGCTTTTTCTCTGTGCTTATGCTTATTTCTAAAGAAAGTAAAAGCAAACATACAAGGTTAAAGATAAAAATTTAAAAAAGAATATTTTTTAAAAAGTTGTCTGTAAACCATCAACCCCCATCTCACAGATTTATTTTGCTTCAGAATTTCTTGGTTGGCTCTCTACAGTGGCACAAAATTTCAACTGCTCTGACTTTAATACACAACAGCTCTTTTCTAATAACCAAGAAGTAATGGAGTTCATGAAAGATGAAGTACTGGAATCCTGGAACTTGACCCAGAAAGGCTCAGCAAATAAATCCCAAGTGACCAGAAGATCATAATATTTACTACAGTTTCCATATTGACTCGGTTACATTTACTATAAGCCATAACAGAACTCCTTACATTCATTTTCATACCTACAGCAAAAGGAAAATTGACTTCTTTCAGGAAAATTTCAGATTCTTTCTTTGCATGATAAATTTGCTCTGTGGTACAGGTGGTTGCAGAGCCTTACCAGGGATAAAATATTGAGAAATCTGAATTGTGTATATGCACTCCTGACTATAAATTTCATGCAAGATGCAAAAGAGTTAAAGCATGGAATCATTATGTATTCTTGACTGAGATTCTTTTCAAAGGTAACTAAAGGTTATCAGGCTGATATCATTTGAGAGCTCGACAGAAAAGAGCCACAGCATCCTCTATATTCTTTATATGTGGAAACCACAGGACTTAATCTGTTATTTACTCAGATAAAAAATCTGTTATTTACCCTTCACATTTAAAATTATAAAACTGTAGATATTTACTCCCAAGAGGTTATTCCTGGAAACTATTCCAATCCTATCGATGAAGTTCTCTAAAACACTCCGTGTCACCATATGCTCAACCAGCAGCTTGCTGCCACAATGGCATTTCAGTAACATTATAGAAAATTTATTAAAATAAATATAGAATTTATTCAAATGACGAATACCCAGAGAAGCATCTGAAGCAAACTCTTAAATTTCTAAGAACATTGACATGGAAATTGTCTTATTCTGTTTGAGAGCCGAAGAAGCATTTCTATGTTAAAAGTAATATGCACTACAGAAGTTGATCAAATAATACATGTTTTGCCTATTTCTAAAAGCACTGCTTTGAAGCTCTCTTGCCGTCTCCATAAACAGCTAAATTCTTTTCCAAATATCCCAAAAAACCAGTCTGCTTTATTTTGCTTTTTTATTTCCTTCACTAGAAAGACAAAAACCAGAAAGCTGCCTGAATCTTTCAGTTACAACTTGTTCTCGAACTTCGCCCCTGGTGCTTATTACACGTGACTGAAAGAGAAAAGGAAAAGGTTACAGCCTCACTCAACAATTACATACAGCACACACAATTGAATGGCAGCTGGACAATGAACCAACTACAATACAGGATTCCTATTACCTTCTTCAGCCCATAAACCTGGAGTAGTTCACACAGTTCACAAGAGGAGCAGCAGCTAGGCCACCCATCCCTACTGGCTGAAAGGTCTCTTGGGAGAAGTTTCTCATTTACCTGGATTTCACTCTGCTGTTAGTGTGAAAGGAGAGAAAGGAGATGGAGTGACAGAGGAGGAAAAGGGAAAAAAAAAATCCTGCTTTAAAATTTTACAAGGGAGGAAATAAACATAAAACAAGGGGAAAAAATACAGTCTAACCCAAAGAGAAGCATGTCTCTTGAAATAAATATCTCCCAAGCTCATAAACAGTGAGGCCAATGGTCATGAACATAGCAGATGTTTATTGCCTCTTACACCCTCTGCTACTTTGGGATAATCACTTAAATATCACCAAATCCAGTTTGAATTTAAATTAGCTTCATATTTTCTTTCATGATTATTTCATTAAAAAAATCATATGATTAGCCAATTAAACAGAGACAGGAGAAGCAAAAAAAAAAAAAAAGAAAAGAAAAGAAAAAGAAAAAAAAACAGTAGGAGAGCAATAGCCTTTAATATTTTCAATTAAGATGCAGTGCCACCAATAAAAGAGGCTTACATTTTCATTTTATGGGTACCTATGGAGAGCATTAAGACACAAATGACTCAGAGCAAGGTAATCATTTCAAAATATATTGTAGTGGAGGACTGTAAACAGTGCAGTGTATTAGCTTAGATGGCATGTGATGAAAATATCAAGTTTCCAGAAGAGCATTCAGCATTGGTTTAAATATTTCTTAGGGCATGCATTTGAAATGCATGTCTTCTTTTATGGGAGCAGAGGCAATGTCCTTATGGAGAGCAAAGTTCACTGCTGTGGTGGAGGCTGCTCCTTGAGCCGTGCTCACGGGTCATGCTGGCTTTTTAACTCTACCCAAACATAACAGGCTGAGGCCCCAAGCTGTGGAAGAGGTTACCAGCACTATAGAATCCCATGAAATCACTTTAGGCTGGTCTAATTGACCCAGGGACAAAGGGGGTGTGGTGGGTTGACCCTGGCTGGATGCCAGGTGAACACCAAAGTTATTCCGTCCCTCCCCTTCTCAGCTGGACAGGGGAGAGAAAATATAACAAGAGGCTTGTGGTTCAAGGTAAGGAAAGGGAGAGGTCACTCACCACCTACTGTCTCAGGCAAAATGGACTCAGCTTGGGGAAATTAATTTAATTTATTGCCCAACAAATAAGGGTAGAATAAAAAATAAACCCCCACAAAAAATTAAAAATAATTCCCCCCACTTGTTGCTCCTTCCCAAACTCAACTTCACTCCTGATTTTCTCAACCTCCTCCCACCCAGCACTGCAGGGGCATGAGGAATTGGACCATGGTCAGTTCCTTGCGTGTTGTTTTTGCTGCTTCTTCCTCCACCTGTGCTGGACTCCTCACCCTCTCCCCCTGCTCCAGCATGGGGTCCCTCCCATGGGACACAGTCCTGCGTGAGCTGCTCCAGTGTGGGTCCTGCCCACAGGGTCAGTCCCTCAGGAAAAGGATTTCATTCCAGTGTGGGTCCCTACAGGTGCTGCCAGGATCCTGCTCCAGCAGAGGCTTCCCATGGGGTCACAGCCTCCTTTGGGCATCCCCTGCTCCAGCCCGGGCTCCCCCAAGGGCTGCAGGTGGATATCTGCTCCCCCGTGCCCTCCCTGGGCTGCAGGGGCACAGCTGCCTCAGCCTGGGCTGCTCCAGGGGCTGCAGGGGAATCTGAGCTCCAGAGCCTGCAGCAGCTCCTGCTCCTCCTGCACTGCCCTGCCTGCCTGCAGGGATGCTCCTCGCACATGGTCTCATTCTTAAGCTGGCTGATGTTCAGCAGTTTTTGCTCATTTTTTTCCCCTTCTTAAGTACAGTATAGCAGAAATCCTGGCACTGTCACTGATTTTATTGGCCTTGGCCAGCGTTGAGTCCACCCTGGAGGTGGCATTGGCTCCATGAGGGTCAGTGGAACCTTCCAGCAGCTTCTCACTGAAGCTTCTCACCCTGCAGCCCCACCACTGCTTACCATGCAAATCAAATACAGGGAGAAATCACAGGTTTGTCAGGAAAATGTCAGGTAGGGGCCACAATTACTGCCCAAACACAATTCAAGGAAAGCAAGATCCCTTTATCAGAAATCCTTCCATCCCTAATGCACAGACAGCAGGACCTCCATTAGCTTCATTATGGTAACATCTAGGAGAGCATATCAGGGACAAAAGAACCATGTTTTAGTTAAGGCAAGAAATAATCACTTCCAGTAATCTCCAGGAATTTATTTGATCATTATGAAAGTCTTTTTCCAGTTACAGATATTTATCCCCTTAGAACTTTAACTTCAGGGTTGTTTTTGGCTTTTGGGTTGTTTTGTTTGTTTTGTTTGTTTTTTTGTTTTTTTAGAACTAAAAATAGGAAAAAATCTTAAGGCAGTACTTATATTGTCTTCCTCTGACTCTATTTTCATCTTATCCCCCTTCATTTTCTTTTCTTTCCTCCTCTCCCCTCTCCTTATTTTTCCCCTCATATAAAACAGTTCTCAAAATGCAAAAATAATTAGATTTGTTTGTTTAATACTGAAATAAATGTACATCCACTGCCCTGTCTTTGTTATTGTAATTTCTCCATGACGTAGTTCCAAGTAGCATTCATGTCAGAAAGGGTTTCACCTTGAATCTGCCAGGTCTTTTGCTTCATCTTGTCAGTCTTCTCTTCTTAAATTAAAATACTAAAATAGATGTACAGTGATACCTAGGATAGTGCTTTTGGGTGACTCCATCTTCTAACTTCCATCTGTGGACTAGTGCCCATGAGTTTTTTATTCAACATTGTCCTTCCTTTCAAAATGAGCCCAAAAGGAAGGGTGTCTCTAAATATAAATGAAATTTAGCATCTGACAGATTAAGCTTATCATAGTTTTTTGCTATTTTCCCAAGAAGATCACATTTATGATCAGCATTTCTGAAATGAAAATATTTGACCTGGGGATGAAATTTTGGTGGAGTTATTTTACTGAACAGTGAAATGTCATCTTTTCAATATAATGAGTAGAAATTGCATGATTTTGGATCAAAAGGGAGTTGTCATGATGAGAGTGGAATGACAGTGGAGGACTTCACAGTCTCCGGAGTCACTCTGGCAGATTGGATGTTTTTCAGCATTCTATATAATGTTAGCAGTATTTATGTATTTTACACCTCCTAAGAAAAGAATTTGCTAATTTCCTCTACTCTGGTGATTACTGATGATTATTTGGTCAGGCTGACTACAGATGTGCGTTGCCGTAATCAGTAGAGACATTGGCAAGGGACGCAATGGGAGGATAGGTGTTACAGGGGGTTAGCACTGTGCTGTCAAAATGGTTGCTTCATTCAACTGCAGATGTGAGTTCTTAATAACAGTTTTGGATGCTCTATAATGTTAAAATTTGCAGGAACGGTTTAGTTTTAGATTCAAGTGAAAATCAAGCCCTTTCTGCCTTTTATAGCGATAGATTTGGCTGTAGAAAATGAGAGTGATGCTATGGGAAAAGCTGACCTCAGACCTTCAAAATGGTGGAAAACCCATGAGCAGAGAGGTTGATCATATGATTTTCCTGTTTAGTCAGCCTCAAAGTATGTGGCAGCCTTTCACATCAGTGCTCCTATCGTTCAAGCTGAAAAAAGATTTTGAATTTTTATTGAAATGGAACACAACACACAAAATTCTTGGACAGATTGTTTGAGGGAAGAATGCAATGGTCAATGCAATAGTGGCAAAAAATTGCATATAGCAGCCAATAAGGGTAATATTCTCATTTTTTACTCTGAGGTCAGTTAAACACCACCAGCTTTTAATTTATTTGTTTTTGAGTAAAGGTGCAAGGCACAGGGTAAAGTTAGAGCAGCAGTGACAAAGGCACATATGTCAAGGACATAATTCAGAAACAGGCACTAGATATAATTACTCAGTGACATACGCATTGTTTCAGTACAGGGAATGAAAATAAAGAAGAGACATTAATCAGAATGATAATCAGTCAATGATGCAATAATGGTGATCTAGCTGTACTTAGTTTGAACACCTCATGTCCAGGAAAATATCCAGGTAGTCACCATTTTCATACTGATTATATAATGAAAAATGAGAGTAATGATTCAGGTTTGGCAGCCACAGGGTTCTCCTGTGCTGAGAAACTAATAAATGGACACTAAATCTTGATATACATATCACATTGGGGCTGTCAGAGCATAATCTTCTCCAGAAAAGTTTCCTTGATAATTCAGTGCACCACAGTTTACTTTTCCCACTTGACCAGCACTTTAATAGCATTAAAAATACTTCTTACTACATTAACACTTCCTGTGGATGTTATATTTCTGACACACTCAAATAGCATTTCTTTTCAATGGGAGAGGATGTTTTAACCAAGTGGGGCCAGACAATGTTTTGTGCAGTGTTATTTGTACTGTAGGGAGACGGTGTTGTCCCTTATGAACTCCTTGCATTTAGATTTTGGCACAAGTGTGTTGCCAGATGGGTTGAATGTGGGTAGAAGTTTTTTTATTCTCTCTACGTCTTTTACAAATTGAACAAGAAGTGTTATTAGTTGATTTTGCTATTGATGAGAATTTAATTATTTCCCTATTCCTCTATGATGAAAGGAAGCAGGACAGCCATTGCAACTACAGACAGTACTTCTGTTCTGGAAAGCTCACCTAGCAGAAGATAGATACAATATGTTAACTTTCTTTAAAATATTTTGTATTAACTTCAAACATTTTTTCCCTATAATGGCAAACACAAAGCTGAAAATTAATGCTTACTCAGGTAGCCATAAATGAAAACACCCATTTACAAGTTAACTTACACATAAATAGTTTTGAGTAAATTTAAGCTACCACACTCTCTAAGGAAAAGCTTGTTATCTCTGGGGCATCTTTATAAATATTTGGTTTTAAGGTTGTGGCATTTTTTTTTTTTTTGTTTCTGTTTTCTTTGATTTGGTTTTAGTTTGGATTAGTTGTTCCACTGGTTGCTTTTGTGAAAGTGAAAAGGTACATCAAAAGTCATGAGGTGGCAAGTTTCTTGCACCTCATAGAAAATATAACTGCTATACCTGCTATACCCTGCTCTACCACAACATCTGCTCTGCACAACATCTTATGCAAAGAGACAGTTGAAAGTTCAGAGTAATTTCCCAGACTTTTTTTGCCTAACCCGTTCTGGAATGATAGAACTCAGACTCTTGATTTAACTGAAGTTTTTGTTGTTGTACCATATGGTAGTGTGAAGAAACCTCAGTCAAGAACTATTATGTGTTTCCCTTGAAAACCTAAATGAAAACAGAGAATTTCCAAATGAAAAGTGTCAGGCTTTGCAATCAACAAAGTAAAACCACATGAATGGAAATGAATGTTCAGGCAATAGTTCATGATGATGGGAAAAAATAATGTAAAAATAGAAATATTTTCAAGGGGACACATGAATATCATCAGACATTTCATGCTGATAAAATATCAGATGGATTTTGTGATGAGGCTTTCTGGAACCACCAGAGGAATTTCTCCCTTTGAAGATTTGAAAAGACATACTGTAAAAGTCTTTCCAGGAAGGATGGTGTTACCTATTGAAACATGGGGCCTGAGAAGGTACTAAGGGAAGGGAGATTTCAGATTTATCTACTGTAATTTCCAACTTTACTGCTGCATCACTCCTTACTTATGGTCATTTTTGTTCTTGTGTCTCCTGGGCCTATGGTTCTACTCCTGTCATGTGCTGTGTGCTCCTCTCTTCATAATAGTGCCACTGATGCATACCACATCCTCTCAGGACCTGTATCACTGCTGTGAGGGATCCACATCTCTTTGCTCCTAATAAACAGATACTAGGGGTTTTGTTTGGGGATTTAATTTTTTTTTTGGTTTTGGTTGGTTAGTTGATTGGATTTGTTTTATTTTTTTTTTTTGCAAAACCCTTCAGATAATTCCAAAAACATGAAAGTAATTTCCTTTAAATTCTGTTTTCTTCTTCTCAAGTCCCTACCTTGGAACATGTCTTTTTCCTCTTTATATTCCCTTTTCCCTCTTTATATTCATCCACCACTTAAATACTTTGTGAGAGAATTAAGCCAACTTTTTGTCCATTTGATTCCTTGGCTTGCCCATCTGCTTAAGGATGTCTTCTTTACTTGGCATTTTTCATTGCAGACAGAATATGCTGTTACCCACAGACAAGCATGGCATCTTTGTCTCTGAAGCAATGGCACTTAAACTCCAGGAAATTTTAATAGAATGGTTCACATTCAGACTCTCACTCTTCTCTAAATACCTACTGTGAATGAGCTTTCTCTTTCCTGCTGCTTTGAAATGAACAATTAAAGCGAGTTCCACCTTGAGTAAGCCTGGGAGCATGTTGGCATTTCTGGGCTTGGTGGAGGATGTGTTGTGTGCTGTCACCATTTGGTTTCACACAATATGACAGTATTTTTCCTTTGTTAAAATCATACAAGAGGGGAAAAAAAAAAGAAAAAGGAAAAAAAATTGCTGAAAACAATTGGAGTTTACAGAATTGTTTAACCATTTACTGCCAGCCTAGATTTGAAACCTTTACCATTAAGGTGTTTCATCCAACAGAGGGGCAAATGTCACCACAGCTGAAACCTGTGAGATTCCTTCACATTTTACACATCACTTCACTCTTCTCCCATTTCCCTCCGTGCCTGAAGTCCAGCAGCTATTCCTATCTACACTGCCTGATGCAAAACCTATCAAAGCCAATGGAAATGGTCATATTAACTTTGCTGGGCTTTGGTCCAGGTCCTGAGCCATATGGAGCTTGAACCAACCTTGACCTCGGCGGAGATGAAACAAGTCACCTCCGACATTGTATCAGTAGTTTCCTACAATCCATCAGTAAGATGTGTCACATATGCAGCATGAGTGAGTCCACCTGCCAAGAGTGATACTTTTGCTCCACTGGCTCATGGCCAGTCGGTTAGTCATGCTATTTTCCCTGCATGATAAGAGAAGTTATGCATATTAAGCATTTTTTTGCTCCTATTTAAAAATGACAGCCTGGGATCTAACTTTGCATTAACTGCTCATAAAGTTCTGCAAATTCCTCTCCTTTCTTTTGTGATTAGCACATTAATGATCTTCAGATGGTTCAGTGCAATGCTGCAGAAAGTTTGGATGACTAACAGACCTTTCTATTGTCACTGCTGGTGAATGTTTAAATAAAGGTGATGCAATTAAGAAATATTCATACAAATCGTAGGGGGAAATGAATTGTGGTTTTGAGTTAAATGGGAAAGCATTAATACAATCCTCACAGCAAAATGTCCTCGCATCTTTAGCACACTCAGGTCGTAAGTATGCAGCTTAGGCTACTGCAGAACTCTGATTCACCTCAAGGAGTCAAGTGAAAAGTGCCTTAAAACTGACAAAGAATTCACAGATTATATATCACATATGCAATTAAAAGTGATCACAATCAGTTAATCATAGTAATAGCAATTGGGAAATTTTGCCTAGGCTTTACCATCTACACAGCTGTAGCTAAAAGCTGAAAGATGCTTTTGCATAATGCCATCAATATAAGATATTAAATACAAGTATTTTCAAGATTCATTATTTTTCCCTGTCAATTTTCCTTTGTCAAAATTATAAAAGTCAGAATCTAAAAAATGCCTTTGAAAATATACTGCCCTTACTACAGCTATAATAACACTAGTAAAATTAATAAATTTGTGTCTTTCAGCTATTCTAAATAATTCTGTATCATTAACAATATTTTTAACACAAATTCTTTTTGTTGTTTTCTGTGCAAAATTCTATGTTTAAGAGGCACAAATTAAGTATCCTTTTAAAGTTGATTTTTAAAATGGTTTTGCAGAGAGAGCTGTGTACCCTTGACAAAGAAAAGTTTTGACTTGGAAAAATAAGCATATTGGGTATGAGTAAAGGAAATGGAAGCAGAAAGCCACAAAACTCTAACTGTTGTACCAGAGGATTCCTAACCATGGTTACTAAGCAATGCTAAGATTAGACCTGAGCTGAAAATCTTGCAGGGATAAACAGAAGTTTCAGTTAGTGATTATGTATTAAGTAGTCTAGTTTTTTGTATGTTTGTTTGGGTTTGTATATTTTTTTAAAATCTGTACTATGTTAGTGTTACAGAAGAGCAGTGAATGCATTCTATAATTTCAATTACTTCACACTGTTTCCCACAGCAAGCAGACACTGCACTCGGTATTGGTGAGAGATTGCAAATTGGGGTCCAGGAGCTGCTGCTGTCTTACTCCATGCTGTTCATCTCTGAGACAGTGCCTAATAAATCTCTAGTGGGGACATACAGACCTTACAATCCTTAGGATTCCCTTAGAGTGGAAATCACCACATTAAACAAATAATTATTACCAAGAAAATCTTTACCAATTATTACGAATTTACCTATGACTTTCTTGGTTCATGTCAGACTGAACATTGCAGGTCTTGCAGCTGAATGATCCTGAAGAGCTTTGAAGAAGTATTTCATCAGATCTTTCTGATACACACAGCACAGATGGTTATGCTGATTTATTTATTTATTCCCCTCCAAAATATGAATTAGCTTTGTGCTTTAATCAAGTAGTCTCTGTGTTTGTACTCAGATCAGCATATATTGTAGGCCACATCTAACAAATGGTTCACAGGGCAGTAATTGTGCTTCACAGCTTCTACTTCCATCTTATTCTTATTGGTCATACAGGCATCGTTTCAGAAGGTTAATTGATGAGACCAAGCTCAGAAATGAGGGATCAGAAGCAGAATGACTCCGTGAGATTTATGGACAACAAAAGATTATCATAAGCAGTTCTGAGATGGGGAATGTAAAATAGTATTTAATGGGGGGGGGGGGGGAACCAGCAGCTAAATCATCAGAACTTTTTATGAACTCCACAGAAATTCCTAAGCTCTTAAAGCTTCTGTGATCTAGGTTCACATACAAGAGATGTGCCTGTAATCAGGGTGGGATCACCTAATTTTCAGTGCTTCCTTTGAATTCCGTTGTTTTTTTCCAGTAATGTTTTGAATCAAGGAGTGGAATATCTGTGTGGTATGCAGAAAGGGTCTTATATTTCCATCTATGACTTTTTCATCAGCCAAAGACTGTGAGAAATTCATGGGGTCCAAGGTCCAGCTTAGTGTATGCATGGGGATTGTAGTCCAGTGCATTTCCTTGAATGGGTGCTGTTGGCCATGAGGCACAGGAGGAAGCTGACAACACAATGAGTGTTCAAAGAATTAAGAGTTTCTAGGAAGCAACACATTCCCTGTGTAAGCACTGCATTGGTTGATAAATGGATTGGCAGAAAGCTTGGCACATCTGTAAAGCCTTTGGTCTTACAGCACCTGTGTGTGCAATCTTTTAGTGTTTGTTTGCTGAAGATAGGTGCCTTCAAGGTGCATCTGTATTGTGCAAGCTTCATAAAATTGATTAGGGTGTCCACAGTGATGTCTTGGCCAGCACTCCAGGTATCCAATAGCCAGTTCAAAACAATTACTCTGTCAGAACAAAGTCTTCATTTTTTGTTTGCGAATTTGTTTACTTGTTTGTTTCTTTTCTCCTCCTTGGAAATATGGCTGGGAAATTCAGTCAAATGGTAGCCTTACTTCAGGGGAATCTGGCACCAAAAGCTGAATTCACCATTGCTGTAAGGATCTTGTGTGACCTTGAGTAAGTCACTTCTTCTCTTTGTTCCTTAGCTTCTATCTGTAAAATGGAGATAAATGCATTTCCATACCTCATGGGGGCCTGCTAAAATGCATTCATTACCAAGATGTACATTTTATCTCCAATTTACACATTTTTCTCTGCTGTCCTTGCTAGAAATCTGATTGTCCAACCAGTCCCAATGTAAACCCTCTTGCTTCTGAGTGGAAGCCAGGATCTACCTATTAAACTTTTTAGAACTGCTTGCTGCATATTTTTTCACTCTGAAACCACCAAGACTGTTCTTTTTGTCTATGGAATTCTGGACTGAAGAGGAAGCTTTACCAATCCAGTTTGATCCTGTATTTCTTGTTTTCTGCTATGTATAGTTCAGGGAATGGTGTTAGTGTTTAAGAACAAATTTCCCTAAGTCATCAAAATTATGAGCCACTTCTTAAGAAGAAATAGTGCTAATTAAATCAGACAAACACAGATAGATACAGTTGTGGAGATCATATGGTCCTACATTTTCAAATCACTAAAAAGGCAGAAAGAAACTTCAGGACTAATACCCAATTTTATCAAGCCCATCTTTTTACGATGCA
The DNA here is from genome assembly GCF_012460135.2 of Molothrus ater. Lineage (NCBI taxonomy): Eukaryota > Metazoa > Chordata > Aves > Passeriformes > Icteridae > Molothrus > Molothrus ater. The sequence continues at coordinate 5,980,703 of NC_050511.2, read as the reverse complement.
ATCACTTCTAGAAAACATTATGCTATTCTGTTCTTTGAGATCATTGATCCTCTCCTAAATCTCTTAAATGTAATGTAATATTAAATATATATATGTGTGTGTGTGTGTGTGTGTGTCTATATAAACACACACACACACACACAGAGACACACACAGTCACACACACACATATACATAATTACAAAATTAGAAAAACAGATGTTGATGAAACATTATGAAAGCTATTTTTTTAATCAAAAATGAAAATGTTAAGAGATGTCAAACTGGTCAAGCTGCCTTCAGCTTCTACTTATGATGGCCTAATTTTTTACTTTTAACCCTGAGGAAACAATTTATTTTTTTCCCCTCTAGGCCTCTGTAGATTTTATAGTTATGTTATAGGGAACTAACCTTTTAGCTGTTATTTCCAAAATGGTTAATGAGGACTGCAAAAAAACCCTCACATTCAGTTGAATCATAGGTTCTGATAGATACTACTGTCAAATGACTGATGAATTAAGATTCTAAAGAGAAAAAAAAAAAAAGAAAAATAAATTAACTGAATGGCCAAAACACATTCTCATTTCTGCAAAACAGCAGCTGTTACAAGAGGTTTGGATGCTTTTTAGTAAGGGACAATCTTTGCCTTCAACAGTGGGGTCAAACCAAGCAAGGATCAAAACAAAATAACTTTTTCCTAGGAATCTGTTGGTGATGAACTTAAAGCTGGAACCTTATCTGCTATTGAACTCCTTGGTAAAAAGCTGAAACATGGTGAATGTTGCTCTGAGCAGCAGTGAAGAGCTGAAGAGTTGGAGGAAGAAGACAATGGGGATGGTGTGTGGAGCACTTCCGAGAACCTGACTTAGACAATCTCATTTTACCAAGCATAACTGTAAGCAGTGAATAATCTGTAGCTCACTAGTGTCATCATTTTCTTTGGGCAACCTTTAGCGTACAAAAACTGACCTGTTTCAAAGATGAGCTTCATACAGTTTGTATAGAAAGCAGTTGATGAACTATAAATGACAAAGGAAAGTGGCTAGGTTAATTTTTTTATCAATGAATAAAAACAGAAACAGGACTGTGTTTGCAACTGCAGCCCATGAGCACACAGAGAAAATATCACTTACAGTTTCTTTATTGATCACGTTTTATTGAGCAGCCAGTACATCCATATTTATTTTTTTTACACCTTTAAAACAGTTCTGCCTGCTGAGTCACTGTTTAACGCTACTTTAAATCAGGTAGCACTTTAATGCACTATGAATATCCCTAAAATTTAAATTATTTTTACAGTTATAAGGGTGAAAAGTGTTTAAACTACAATCATTCACATTTTATTTTCTTTCTAATAAGAAACTTTTTTTAATTGCTACAATTACCAGAAACAAGTAAACCTATGAAGACCAAGTGACATGGTTCTCCTATCTTTTTTAGTCATCTACCTGCCATTTCAGGTACACAGTCTTGTGCCAACACTTATTCAACTGAAAATGTGGGAATTTCAATTGAGATAAATCTTGAAACAACTATTTGAAAAAAATTAACAATCCAATGTTTAACACCATCTAGTTTTTTAGTCCCAAAACTCTGCCACACAGGGAATATTGTGGTCAAATCATTGTTTAGTCATATCATTGTTTAGTCATATCATACTCATCTACTAGTTAAAATTGAGCTGAAATATGTTGCTGTGATTGTCAATATTTACCTGTTGGCAGAGTTCTGCAGCAATATTTTTTGACAAATTCAGTCTTATTTTAAGGCCCATGCCCATTTAATGGCAGTGTATATGACTACTGGCTTCTGTTATGATGAAGAATATGGATCTGTCCTATGTGATCTGCATCACTGTTAATTACTCATTGATTGTTTATCCTTAGTTTTTCAGGATTTTTAGCCTCATGAGTTTAAACAGTCTTGATCAACAGATGCCAACTGGGGAAGGTTTGAATACATCTCACAGTGAGCTACAGAGCAGCCAAGTACTTTGCATTACACAGATGCTGGAATAACACAGAGCAGCACCAGCACAGTAATTAAAGAATTACATCAACATACCCTACAGGACTTAATATACACACATATATTTATATTTGTATATAGACCTTGTATGAAAGCCTAGATAAATTCTAACTTCTTGTGACACACAGCTCAGGCACTCAAGATGGAAGTTTTGTGGCCCTGATCTCTCTACCTACCACCAAGTAAAAATGCACTTTATTCAGGATCTGAAAACTCTCTGGACACAACCAGCTCTCTCAGTTTTTTGAAAAATAGGGCTGGAAAGAAATGGAATAGAATAGAATAGAATAGAATAGAATAGAATAGAATAGAATAGAATAGAATATTTATTTTCAAAGGGATCAATATTTCAGTCTTTCTATTTTGATATCTGCATCTCTTAAAATAAGATGTGGTACACCTGGACTAGAAAAGTGCAGCTGTTACAAAGACACTCTCTATGACTCAGAGAGATTTATAGTTTAAAACTTCAACTCCATCTTTCCTGAAATGTCTTATTGGCCAGAAGTTTGTCAGAGCTTTAATAGAGACATAGGAATTTATCAGCATGTTTTCTTCATGGAAAATGGCTTTTTGCCAATACCACTTATCTCACAAACTCCCAGTTGTAGGAATACCACACTTGCATTGTGGATATAGCACAGACAATTCCATAGTGAAGTCACAAAACTTTGCATATGCAAAGTTTATATCCCAAGGTCAAAATTTCTTCCCACTCTGTGAGGTTGCAAGGCCACTGTTCAAATATACAGCTAGGCATTTTTTCCAAGATTTATCTCTAGCATATTTCAGGTAGAGAAACCCTTGAACCATATTTCTGTTGAATGCAAAAGAGAGAAGAAATAGAAGTTTCTGAAACTGAGAATACAGGACTGAACTGCTCCATGACATCTTCTTAGAAAGGGCAACTCAGAGCTGTATCTAGGAAGGGAAGGTGGCAAGGATGAGGAAGCAAGGAGTTATGGGACTATAAAAATTACTGTTTATTGTTTTAGATTTCCTGGCCAATGCTTACAGAATCTCAGAATGGGTTAGGTTAGAAGGAACCACAATGCCTCATCTGGTCCAACCTCTCTGTTCAGGGAGAGTCATTCCAGAGCACATGGCACAAGACTGTGTGCAGATAATTTTGAGATATCTCTAGTGATAGAGACTCCACATCCCCTCTGGAAAATCAGTTCCAGTTCTTGGTTACTGCTCAGGAAAGAAGCTTTTCCTCATGCCCAGGTGGAACTTCCTGGGCATCAGTTTCAGTCCATTGCCTCTTGTGCTATCCCTGAGCAGAGCCTGGGCCATCCTCTGAGCCTTCCCTTCAGATATTTACACTCATTGATGCAGTGCCCTCCCAGCTGTCTTTTCTCAAGGCTGAACAGGCCCAGACCCTCCAGCCTTTGCTCATTAGAGAGATGCTCCAGTCTCTTAATCACCTTCGTAGACCTCTGGACCTGCTCCAGGAGCTCCATGTCTCTCTTGTCCTGAGGAGCCCAGAACAGGACACAGCATTCCAGGTGTGCCTCACAGGGCTGAGTGGAGGGACAGGATCATTTCCCTCAACCTGCTGGCCATGGTTTTTGACGCCCTCTCATTTTTCAGCCGCATTCTGAAATAGCTTTGACTTTTTTTCCTTTTTTTAATATGTCATTATAACAGGACTCATAACTCTATTTGACAGCTGGACTCACTAAACCAAGACAATTAATATATGCAAAAGTAGAGCTTACCAGAAGAAACCCTTGTTGCGGTAACTTCTTTATAAAAAACTGGCAAAGCTCAGATTTTTTTCACACTGAGAATGGCACCACAGGGAAATGGTAAGACAAATAAGACAAATTACTTGCATGACTCTCACCAAGTAATAGGAATCTTCTTGATACTGAAAGTGTATTTTCTATTAAAAAAAAATAACAACATACCAAAAAAAACCCCAAAACAAAAGAAAATAAAAAATAAAACCAAACAAACAAAACCAAACAAAAGAAAACCACAAAAACACTTCACAAAAAACTCCCAAGATGATGAAAATACCTTCTTATCATTTAAAATGGTTGACTGTTTTATTGACTGACTTTAAAACTGGTGTTTTGTTTTAGGATAAACAAATAGGATAAGGAGGAGTTTTGTGAAGGAGAGGTCATGTACATGCACATAAGAAGAAAAAGAATAAAAAGAATAATCTATAGAAAAAATAAGCAAAGTTTTGGGGTTTTTTTGTTGTTTTTTTTTCTGAGAAAAACAAAATTATATACTTCTCCATCCATTAATAACTCTTTTAAAAATGTTAAAAAACACCCCCAAAATGCTGGTAATTTGATAAGAAAAAAAGAAGGTACAAAAGAAAAAGTTGTGCTCTTTCTCTGAGCAAAGTCTCTTGGGTATCAAGAACATTAAAATCCAAGGAAGACCTGTTCAGCTAGTTGCGTTCAACATTAGCATCTTTTTATCCTCGGTTACCTTACCTGACTCTTAACCCTCTAGTGTCCCACAGAAGGGATATCTTCAGGGTTGCCTCTCTGTGATGAGTCAGAGAGGAGACAACAGAAAAGCACATTGTTTATTGCATATCAGAAAGTTTCCAGCTAGCCAACAGTTGCATCATTTCGCATTCAACGAGCACTTGAGTGCCAGCAGATTGCCTCCAGGTTGAGAGCACAAAGTGCTATGGGTGCTTTTTGTGGCTCACTGGCACTGACACTACCTGGAGCTGACATTAATACAAGACAGGAACCCACTCTTGCCGTGGAGAACGAGTTTGGTCTGCATGTGGGCTATAGATCCTTTTCTCTATTTCCTTCGGCAGCTGCATGTTTTACCTGAGAGGTGACTGCAGTTTATCTTCAATTTCAGTGGACTGAATTATGTTCTCGAATGTATCTACAGAGCATATAGGAATTGTTTCCTTAAAAGGGATTTTATTCTAGGAAACATGTTTTATTCTTGCTCAGTATCTTCAGAAGCATCTAGGGTGAAAGACACATGACAGCATGAGACATTTGTGCACCACACTATAATAGTAAATCCATATTTTTATCAAGGATCCTGTAGCAATATCTGTACAAATAAATTGAGCTTATTTAGTGCCAGGGAATATATCTGGACACAGGAACCTTATCAGCTAGAGCATTATATACTTAGACCTGTCTGTGACATATTTTTGACCTAAGTCATCTAGAACTCCCTGAATCAATTCTCAGACATGGATAAGGAGTTACCTTAAGCTGGAGATGAGTTCTAATGAGTAGTTCACACGCAATTACTTTGTTTCAGATGATAAGCAAGTTAAGCCATTACTGGCCAAGCTCGGTCTGATGCTTTCAGTGCCCGAGAAGAATCCCATGTGTTTTTCACTTATAAGTAGAGATGCAGCCAGTAACGTCAAAAAGACTTGTCACAGAGGTCTCACTGCAGTACTCTAATGTCAGAAAAGGTCTTGGTCACCTCTGAAATATTGCTTTTCCTTGGATGGAAACACAAAAACACATGCAAGGTCACATCACATTTTCTCACCTACTTCTCCAGGATAAGGGTGCAACTTAAAGTTTCATATGATAGTTAAGCCTTTGAATAGAATGAGCAGTAGAATAAAGTCCTCATTTGGTTTATCAGGACACAAAATAGATATGGAAGCAACAGATATAGCTCTGAGCTCAAAGAAATTCAGATGTGATGCCACAGGTGCTTCACCTGGATGAAAGTAAAGAAAATAGCTACATTGCTTATCACAGAGAGACAGCCACAAAATCACAAGTTCCTCACCCGCTGATACTGGTACTATGAGGGTTTGTTTTTTTTTTTGAGAGGGGATTGATTTGTTGATTTGTTTCAATATTTTTGGGGTTTTTTATGTTTTTGTTTGGGGTGGGGTTTTTTTGGGGGGGAGATTTGTTTTTGCTGGGTTTTTGGTTTGTTTGCTTGTTTTGAGTGGGTTGGTTTTTGTTTGTTTGTTTTTGTTTGATTTTTTTTAAGGTAATTGCCATTATTGTCCAGTGACAGATGTGGATTTCTTGCAAGGAGATTTCCCTGAGTGATATAATGATGGATCAAAAGGCTTGTGATGATAAAAAAGAAATAACTCCCCACCAAAAAATACCCCAAACCAAATACAAAATAATTCTCCAGAAGACATTGATTAAGAGGAATATGTGTCTTAACTCTTATGTAATTTAAGCATCTTAAATCTCAAGATGAAGTCCTGTAAGAGCTTTTAAAAGACAGCTGAAATGAACTAAAAATAGAGTCACATCATAAAAGGATATAAGAAACTGAGATTTGTGAAAAGTCTGTCTCCAGGTTCCTGACAAATATCCCTGTTTTGATAAAAAGAGAAAAGGGAAGGGAACTTCAATGAAGTACTGAGCTTTCAGGCAGAGAGATTCTTTCTCAATATACAAGGACATATTAATTAAATTGCATCTGAAAATTACATGTTCAGTAATTTTGAATTTCTAAGTGAATACAGTGCAGCAAGTTTTTAGGAAGCATTTACATGTGAGTGAAATGGGTCATGTTACATTGTCATGAGGTTAAATTCCTCTCTGTACCATGCCCAATGTTTTCAAGCTCATTTCACACTTATACATTTTATTCTTTGTGGCACCTGAGAGAAATAAAATGAAATAGCATCAAATAATTCAATACTAAGAAGTGCTTCTCTTTTAATGGTAAGAATAACAATATCTTTAAAAGAATGCTTATAAGTAGGCAGTGTGGAAAAGTTAGAGTGAGAGAAGCTGAAATTGGAAAACCACAAGTGTTAAGAATGAAATGAAAATTATAAGCAAAACCACCTTCTTTTTACATTATTTAGTTTCCAGCAGAACTGATTTGTGATCACTGGAGTGTCCTTGTGGTGTTTTCTTGTTTCACCCATATCTTCTTTAGACCCATTTTTTCCCTATTTTTTCCCTATAGCAATTTATATGAAAACCACCCTATGCTCACCATCCTTCTATATACCTTTAACTCCTTATATCCCATGAATGATTCTTTATCCTAAATTTCTATGTCTAAATACCTCCAATTTTACTAAAAAAAAAAAAATTAAATTAAAAATTTACTCAAAAATAAAAAAAAAATCAGATGAAGGTATCTAACCAGCTCAATTATACCCACCTCCTGACAACACACAGAAAATACATTCTCACTAGATATTTGATTTCCAAAACAACTAAAGTTGTGTAGTCACCACAGTGTCTCAGCTGTTGCAGCTCCTCCTCCTTCATGCTTTTTTCCCGATCCCATATTTTAATCTGAATCCCGAATCCTATGCAAACAAGGCACTCACATCCCTCTGTCAGGGTGGGTCAGAACTCCTAGAGCAAAACATTTCTGATCTGTCCTCTCCAACCTCTGCCCCAGATCCCTCCTCCCTTCTGGATCATTCCTCCTGAGGAATGGCCCATGCCATGGCTGAAGGGGCACACTGGATAAGTGCCAGTGGAAGACACCTAAGAGTTTGTACAATTGCTTTGCTGAACTCTGAACACACACTATTTTCCTCACCATTATTTTTAAATAGAGCCATTAGTATCTTAGAGGCCAGGATGTCACATTTCTGTTTTCCTTTGGATGGATTTGAGAGTGAGATTTCCAAAGGGTTTTAAGATGCCTTTTTCCATTTCCAAGACAGAGAAAATGTTTATAGTTCTTCTATGACAATGTAAGCTCCCTGTGATAAAGAAAAGTTTATCCTTTTCATCTTGAAATCATTAATTGGCTGAATTTTGAATTCATGAGATTCATAAGGGCCTACATTCTGTGTCATGCCAATGAGCTTTTCATGTCATCTGCTCTGGGGTCCTGGAAAACAGGTGAGCAAGGAGTGGTCAAGGAATGGTAGAGGAATGGTCAAGAAGAGTCCTTTGCCACTATATCTGTCTTTCATTAGAAAGGAAATATCACTGGGATGTCACCTCTGGTGACATTCCATAATAATTTATATAAATCAAAGAAAGAACTCCAATATTTCGATTCCCAAAACTTTGCTTCTGTTAGAAACATTGCCCAGACAAATACTGAGCAACATATAAATAACACTGGGTTGCGTTGTTTTTCTTTTTCTTTAATTAAAAAATGTCAAGAGCTCCTTTAAAATTTTCATTGTGTGATTTTATGCACTGAAATACTGACTATTAAAGCATTTGTAGGATAAGGTGTTTATAAAGTAACGCTTTCAATAACCTACACTTTTTCTTATCTTTTTCAATGGCTTTCCAGCAATGTGAGAAAGTGTGTGAGTGTGAAGGAACTGGAGGAGGAAAGAATAGTACCATATTTTCCTAGTTTCACTCTGGAGAGAGTGAAATCTTGACATGGAGAAATGTGTGAAATATTCTTGTCTTCTAACTAGCTGCATTTTAAAAGAAGGCCAAAGAAACCTGAGGAAAGCAGAATTATTTCACAAAGGAAGTATTCTTTCTGTTTTTTTTATGCAAAAGTTATGGACTCTTTTTACTAATCAAAGAACATAGAAAATTCAGTTTGAATGTTATTATGCCCAAAGAAGGAGAGCAAATTCAATCTTTCAGCTGTAAAAAAGAGATTTTACTCCTATTTTAAATGCAAATCCCCAGACATCTTTGCATAGCATCTCTACTCACCCCTTATAATGAATGGATTCTTCACTGCTGAAATCTTGAAATCTTTATCAAAACTAAGTGCCTTTCACTAATGTGTGTTCTAGTTCAATGACAGGTTTTAGGATTAGGCATAGGAACAATGAAAGCCTGTGCTGTGACTCATGCAGGTCAGATTACTTATCCACAAGGTCCTTGGTGGTTATAAACCCAATGAATCTAATAATCATATATAAAGGTGGAAAAGCCCATGGGTGAGAAGGGAGACAAAGAAGAAGAGCCACAATCAAACAGTTTTCTAAATTCCTAAAAAAGATGTAAAATAATAAAGATGGCTTGAAAGGGAAAAATGCAAAAAATATTCTGATTTTCTTATGTATATGCATACACACACACATCACACCTTGGAGATTATCTTTAATTTGGATGCTCAGAGATTTGTAGATTATTTTTATAAGAAGTTGCTGCATTGATACAGTTGATATTTACCTTCTATGGCAACTGAAACTTATGATCTAATTTAACCTTACCAAAAAACTTTTTGGCCCATGCAGAATCATTGAGGAGGTAGCATAGCTGCATGCCATCAATGGCTGTTGGACACACAGAAACTGGGCATGTTTAATGAACTGTTGCAGGATAGATACATGGAATTCAACTCACAAGGCACCAGTCCCCATCCTGGTGTTGTCTTATGACTGTTAGAGTGACATTTCTATCCCAGTGGGTTATAAGGAGATCAACAATAATGAGCAAACAAATTACCATATCTCAAAATTCACACCACATCATACTGCTGACTACTACAGCTTTACCTACTTGTTTTTACCATGTTAATGATCATCAGACACTGCTATCAGTGTCTCTACCATCATTCAATTTAATTCAATTTGTTTGATTTAATAGAATTTCGTTCAGTTTTAAAATTATATTCTATGGACAAGTACAAGGGTTTGTGGAACAGAAAAAGAAAGCTTGAGATAATATTCATCCCTGAAGAGAAAATCATTTCAAGGTATGATAAAGTAATGAAAAGAAGTGGGGCTTCATCCACTTTCTCTGTTTGGGTGCAAAATTTTAGACATTACTCTCTAGTCGTGCAATGCAAGAGACAGGAAACACTTATTTCAGGTTTAATCACTTTGGTTTGTTTGTTTGTTTATTTCTATGTATTTGGGGAAAGAGTAATATTACAATTCTGCTTTCTTTTTCTCTCATTTGCTATTATATGTGGGTGAGTAGGGGATAGTGAACAATAAATTACACTACTTAGAGCTGTAGGCTAAGGCTTTTCTTGTCAGTTGTGTCAATAAAGTACACACATAACATCAGTTTCCCATTACACCCATCATTCAGACTCATATATTACTCAGTATAATGGGAAAGGGGCCACTGAAATCTAAAATGAAAAGAGAAATTGAAGTACAACCAGCAGCAGCAGCTGAGCCAAAAAGCAGCTGTGGTAGTGAAACATTTAGTCACTGCTGCTGGGAAAAAAGAGCTATCTCTATAGAGGACATACAGTGCCACATGCTGGGAACTGTGCAGCAGGTGGGTTTCTGTGGGACTGGAAGGCACCCATTTCTTAGTATTTTCTTTTTTTTCTTTTCTTTTTCCCTATTACATTTGCATTTCATTTAAAATAATTGATTTTAAGCCCAAACCACAGCCCAGGTCATACTATTGGCCGAGTTTCATCAGCTGCTTTCATCGGTTGTTTGTACTAGAGGGCAGATGCCGTGATTTGTTCTTAGGATAAATTTTTGTCTTTCCAGTTGTGCTGGTGGGTGACTTTGCCACAGTGCTGTAAAGCCTCTTTTCTGGAGCACCTCATGCTCAAAGTTGGAGCTAGATCTTGGAAAAGTATGGTTCATCCAGATGATGGACAGGACCAATCTATTTCTGAAGCAAACTTTGCTCTGCATATTGTCATAGTCAAACCTTTATTCAAATTTTTATTTCTTATCTGGATGGGGGGATTAAATCCACCCTTAGTAAATTTGTGGATGGCACCAAGTTGGGCACCTGGTTGAGAGCAGGAAAGCTCTGCAGAGGGGCATGGACAGTCTGGATTGATGGGCTGAGGCCACTTGTTTGAGGGTCAACGCAAACAAGTTTTGGATCCTGCGCCTTGGCCTCAACAACCCTCTTTAACTCCAGGCTGGGTCAGAATGGCTGAAAAGTTGCTCAGAGGAAAAGATCCTGGGGGTGCTGGTCAACAGCAGCTGAACTTGAGCCCATATGTGCCCAGCTTGCCAAGAAATCCAAAAGCACCTTCTTGTATCAGCAATAATGTGGCCACAAGGACCAAGGAAGTAATTTGGCCCCTGCACTGGGCACTGGTGAGGCCACACCTTGAGTGCTCTGTCCAGTTCTGGGACCCTCAACTCAGGAAGGACATTTCAGGTGCTGGAGCACGTCCAGAGAAGGACAATGGAGCTCAGGAAGGGTCTGGAGCACAAGTCCCACTAGGAGCAGCTGAGGGAGCTGAGGTTGTTTAACCTGGAGAGGACTCAGGACTCAGAGACCTTATAACTCTGCAACTCCCAGACAGAAAGGTGCAGCCAGGTCAGGGTGGGTCTCTTCTTCCAGGCAACCACACACAGGGTGAGAGGACATAAGTCCTAAGTTGTGCTAGGTGAGGTTTAGGTTGGGCGTTAGAAAGAATTTCTTCACAGAAAGAGTGATTAGGCATCGAAATGGACTGCCCAGGGAGGTGTTGGAGTCACTGTCCCTGGAGTTGTGTTGTCACTGTGATATTTTATGAAAAATCCCTTTGCCAGGATTTCTTCTCCTGGCAAGATGAGAAGTCTCAGCTTCTCCATGTTTTGCTTCTCTGGAGTGTGATTTGGAGAATTGTTTACCCAGCATGTGAATTGTTTTTAATTAATGGCCAATCACAGCCAGCTGTGTCGGGCTCTCTGAGTCTGTCGCAGGTTTTTATTATCATTTTTTTCTAGCCTTCTGATATCTCCTTTCTCTTTCTTTAGTATAATTTTAGTATATAATTTTCTTTTAATATGATATAATACCATAATATCATAAATCAACCTTCTGAGAACTTGAAGTCAATTCTCATCTTTCTCCTGGTCCTGGGGACCTCACAACACCACAGCAGTGTGTAAGGAAAGGCTGGACACAGCACATGATGCTATAGTCTGGCTGACATGGTGGTGCTCAGTCATGCTTGGCCTCAATGACCTCTGGGTTTTTCCCAACCTAATTGATTTTGTGATTCTGTAAAACTGATAAATTCTCCATTGGTTCAGCTAAATTCTGACATTCTGACATTCACTAGGCGCTCCTGCAAATCATTTATTACTGTTGCTTGAATTGTGCTTTTAGTGTTGTAGAATCATAAAGTCATATCATAGTTTTGGTTAGAAGGGACTTGTAATTATTATGTAGATCAAATCCTTCCATTGGCAGGGACACCTTCCACCTGACCATACTACCGAAGCTCCCATCCAACCTGAGTGCAAAGAATTCTAAGGGTGGAGTATTCACAGCTTCTCTGGGCAACCTGTGCCAGAGTTTCACCACTACTCTTCATAGTAGGCCAAAAATAGATGCAACTCAGAGGATCAGTTTTTCTATTTGGATAGCCAATTGTTTCCTCTCCCTATTTAGAAAGTTTCATGGCTTGTTCTGAAGGTTGCACATAATAGAAAGCCCCTGCAAAATAAGGAGAAAGGGAAGGTGTTATCATCCCCATTTCACAGAAATGGAAGACTAAAGAACAAAAAAGCAGAGCCTAAACCACAAGTGATTATATTAACACCTGAATTGTCTTTCCATAAAATTTATGAACGGAAGATGGAAAAGCAGCCTTGATTCTGACTTTAAAACTGTGAGAAGCAAAACAACATTGAGGCTCATTATTAATTATAGCACACTAGAAAGGGAGGGAGAGAGGTGGTGGAATTATAGTCTATTTTCTGAACTAATACTTATGAAAACTGGATGGCATCGTCTGTGATTTCATAAATGTTCTGGAAGAAAAGTGTAGTGATTGCATAATAACCCCATCGAAAGGGTGGTTGATTAGTTTAGTCAATTTGGCATACATTTCAGCTATTATTTTCATTTGAGAAGCAGAGGCTGAATGACACAGTTGCTTTTATCCTGGCACTTTGCAAATGAGCATCCTAAAGCCTAAAGTAGTTTTTTCTTAACTTCTGCACAACTTGGGACATAACTGTGACAACAGTGTTTGAAGATAACAGAGTTAAAAAAAAGTTCAGGACTTCAGGTTTGAAGGGAATTGTGGATTTCTTAGTTTGCAACCATGCACTAAAAAGAGGGGCAAAATCCTACACAACTTGTGTTTGTAGAAGTGTTCAAAGTTATATCTTCTGTGATTAGATCACTGAAATATCATTAATATCAGTATGTAGTTATTCTCTGTGCCTGAGGGTGTTCTGAAATATTGGTCCATACCCAAAAAAATGTCATTATCTTCACAGGGGTGAAATGCATAGCTGTGCTGGAGAGCATGCAGACATTTAGTACAAAATTACTCTTTCATATAGATTTTCTTTGATCACAAAATCTGCATTTCAGAATTTCTGCTTCTCTTATGATAAATTCATTTATGTTCACCATCAGTATTTTATCCAAATCTGATCCCATCGATCCATTCCATGTGGTTTTCTTGGGTTTTATTTTGGAGGTGGTGTCATGTTTTATGAACAGTGTTCCCCAATTTAGTACTCCCACTGAAAAGAGCATCAACTGCTCCCTCCTCCCCCTTCAAAAAGGTAAAGATTATGGATTAAGATAAAAACAATTTATTTGAAACTGCAATGAGATAAGAAAATGATCAGTAGCAGCCAAAATATTAATAAAAATGTTATAGGAAAAAGAAACTATTTACACAAAAAATCTGAAACAATAAACAAAACTGATTGGATCTTCCCCATCACGTTTTCTCTTCTGGAAGGAACACACTTCTACTTGGAAGTGAGTGATATTCCCTTTTCTCCACCCCTAGCAATGACATGAGGTTGTATCAAATAACGTTAGGGGCTGCCTGTAAGCCACACCTCTTATTGGATACTACAAAATATAACCCTGTCCTTGGCCAAAAGCGCTACAGTTCTGTAGCTGTTGGTCCTCTCCTTGGCTGTGAACTATAAGTCAATGTCTTGTCCTTCCTTAATCATCACTTTAGAGGAGTAGTCACTAGCTCAAATATACTGTTATGCTAGTAGAAAACTCTATGGAAACCACATTGTGTGTTCTGAACAGCTTTAACTGTGGGAAAAGGATCTTAATTCCATTTACATACACATAAGTAGATCTGTTCTGGATAAGACATAGGAACTGAAATGTCCCTGTCTGTGCCTAAACTGGGGGACCTTGGAGCATTTTGAGCTTTTGAGTCAAAGGTATAAAAACTAGCCTTGGTCTAAATCTTCATCAGCAAAAACTAAACCCTTTTCTTGGGTATTGTCTAACAAAGGAAAAAACAAACTATGAACAAATGCAGCATAACTAGCAGTATTTACAGCCAAAATTTGTGCCATTCTAAGGTAATGTCATGGTTAACCCCAACTGGCAAATAAGTACCATGGAGTCACTCTTCACTCTCTGCCCCATTGGCATGGGGAGGATATTTGAAAAAAAAAGATAAAACTTGTGAGTTCAGATAAGAACAATTTAGTAATAGAATAATAAAATAATATGTAATAATAATGATAGTGGTAATAGAATCTTAATGAAAAATGAGACTCAAAGAAGACAGGAGTACAGGAAGACAGAAAAAAATCTAAGAGAAATACAAGAGAAACAAGGGGTAGAAAAAATTGCTCACCACCCACTGGCTGATGACTAGCACATCCACCAGCAGCAACTGACCCCTTCTGGCCAGCTGTCCTCAGTTTATACCTGGGGATGAGGCTTCATGAGATGGAATATCCCTTTGTCCACGTTGGGTCAGCTCTCCTGGTCATGCTGACCCTTTTGCTTCAAGTGCACCTGCTTCCTGGAAGAGCATGGGACACTGAAAATCCCTTGATTAGAGTGAGCATTGCTGAGCAACACCTAAAACAACTGTGTGCTATCAGCATTGTTCTCAGACTAAATCCCAAACACAGGACTGTACCATTTACTGGGAAGAAAACTACCTTTATCCCAACCAAAACCAGGACAGTGGCGTGCAGGATCCATGTGTTCTGCTGCACCACCTGGACCAGATGAGATATACTCACTGACCTGGGTGTCAAGAATCTGTAACCCTTATTATATTTTTTTTTAATTTTATCTCTTTCATATATCTTCTCTCCCAGTCCTCATTAGGACTCTGAAATGCTCTTGATTCTAGGGATCTTTTGTGTTTTTTTTCAGGACTGTGTCGAAGAAGCGTGTGACAGGTTCCAAAGCTCTTTAAACATCACTATTCATAATTGTGTGTATGCTTATGGATTCACCAGATTCAATAGGGTGTAGACTCAACTTAAGCACAACATGGACCTAGAAATCCCTATACTTTCTGAAAGTCTTGTATTTTCTGTTAATTCAGATGGAGGGTATCGATATAAAGCAGAAGTAGAACAACTCCGATATAACACCTTGTCAGAGGAGGAAAGCAATGTGAATTGTTCCAGCCATTTTCTTTCCTCCATTCTTATCTTATTATTTCTTTCAGATATTTGCTTGCATTCCTCTTTTATTGTTTTTTTTTTTCCATTTTTAATCCAATTTGTCTTGTTTCTAGTCTGTCATTCATTTTTTCCTTTTTGTGTTATTTTTCTTCTTCTTTCTTTCTTTCTTTCTTCCCAAACTACTCCCTCATTGTCAGTTTGCATCCATCCCCAACTCGGTAAAACAGAGCTTTCAAAGTGTATGCAGTTAGTGCATGTTGCTTGCTCTGAGAGAATGAGGGACACAGAAAGCAGTGACTAATATCAGAATCATGAGTGAAGATATGTTTTATTCATAAACCCTGCATCTCTAGTGAAATTAAAAGCAAAGCAAAGGGTCGAAGCTCTGAACCCTCTTTCCTGGAGCCTGTAAACCAATAAAGGCTTTATATTAGCTATCGATATCTATCTCTGACTTGGCTTAATAACATCTTATTCCCTGTTTTCAGCAGCCATCAATAATATTTCTGCCTGCCCGCTCAGGTCCCCATCTCTGCGTGCAATTGCATTATAAGGGTCTATAAGCCCAATTTGCTTCACATTCTTATTTTTGGAAAAGGCTGTCTGGCTTTTGTAATGAGAGCAGCTGCCAAGAAGGCTTGACAGAATTTGTGGCCCATCTGGCTTATAATCTTCATTCAATATCGCAGGAGCCTAAACTCCCAGACCAACTGATAAGTCAGAGCGTGCAGGCAGGCAGTGGCAGTAATCTTCCTTGTGATTTCTCATTAAGGACAGGGACATCTCAGTGAATCTTTCATATCCTGGCTATCATAGTTTTGTTTGGCTGTTTTTGGTTTTATTTTTTCTTTTCTTTCCCCCCTGCCCTAACAAGACCAATGTTGTTCCATTTCTTACAATTATGTTTAAAAAAAAAAAGAAACAAAAAAACCAAAAAAAAAAAAAAATCAGTTTAAAAATTACTTGGGTTCTCTTGTATCATGTTTAAGAAACTAGGAAACTGATGTTTTGATTCTGCCTTTAAACTCAAGAGCAGTTTACCACTATTCATACTTGAAGTATTTGTGCTGACATATTCCTCTCAGAATCATAGGAAACAAGGGAACAAATGATCCTGAGACATTATCTGGCATATTTCCCTACGATAATATGGAATTAGTTACATCTCCAGGATCCTCAGACCTCAGTCATCTTTGCATCATCCTCAGACTACCTCATATTAACACTTCAAATCCTCAATTTCCAAACTTCATTTTCTGTTATCTCAACTTCTCCACAACTCTCAATTTCTGCTCCAGACACAGAAACAAGCTGACTATCCTGCATGCAGTACCCTACAAATTCCTCGCTTCTTGAACAGGAATATCACCAAATCTTTTGCTGTTTACTTATAAGCTGTGTTTTCTGGAATACTGTTCATCTTCACACTCAGTTCCCTCTGTGGAATACTAAATGGCATGCAGAGATACTTTCACCACCCATGTTTGGGAGGCCACTCAGCTCCCTTGGTCATCCCTTTACCTTTGTTCCAGCCTCAGCTGTCTGAAAGCTAAACCTTACTCATAAACTCACCACTTTGGCTCTTTCTAGGGGTCTAAACTTCCTGCAGGTGTCAGGGATGAATAGCTTCAGAGCTAATCATCTCACCTAGTTTAGAGATTTATCTTCGAAGGTCTGAGATGCCTTTTGAGAAGGCAGACTTTCTCTGTTGATTGCAGTGGGGACAAGCTATGACCAGAGGCCCAACTTTTGCAGGACTATCAAGATCAATTCCTCTATTAGCAAAGGAAATGAATAATGTATTTTTTTTTTCTTACAGCTCTCCATGTCACATCTAATTTTTTGATTTCTTGTAAGATGAGAAGCCTACATATTTTGTTCCCCTCTGTTAAGGTATCCATAACCCTTGAGATAAAAACTGAGCTCATACAGTGGTTATCTGTAATGTGTTGGAGATTTATTGAACATACTTTTCACAAAAGCCTTTGAGGTCTCCTAGAGCTTTACCACACACACTTGATGGGAAATAGCCCAGGAGACATTAAGGGTAGGGACAACAGTCCAGATGGATAAGCACAGGAATAAATACATGTTCATACAGTATTTTTCACACATTCTTATGACATAATTTTTTAATGTTTTCAACATTAAAAAATTATGTCATAATTTTTCAAATGTCAAAAACATTTTGTTTGTTTCTCTTAAAGAAAGAAACAAACAAAAAAAAAGGAAACAAAAAAGCAAAAAACCCCAAACCATAAAATAAAACAACATAAAATATGAAGAATTGTACCTTACTTGGAGGAATAATTTCATAAATATGAGGATGAAGATCACTTTAAAGTCATATATCCTGTCATCAGAAAAGAGAGAAGATAGTTTAAGAAATTGAGGAACATATTTTTCCAATTTTTTTGTCCTTTGTTTTTTCATTCCTGAGGTCAGACCTAATTTCAAACATGTTAGGCAGCTTTATAAATGTAACCACATGGACACTGTGCTTTAAAACCCATTCAGCTGTGTGGTCATCTGTTTCGTAGCATAAGGTTTTATGGGGATGAGGAAAGTAAAAGTCCATTAGGCAACTCTGACAGCATTGTAAATAATTTACTTTACAGGTAGGTCTGCTGTTTTTTTTTTAGGGCTCACTGCGGTTTGGCTAAGAATGCTGTTTAACTTCTAGCACTACATATTGTACTGCTTCCATGTCATAAGAATTACAGGATAAGAAAAAGAGTCCAGGTCAAACATATTTTATTTCATTTTTTGGTTAAAATATTCTGTACCCAAGTAGTTCCTCATGATCTCAGTTACGGTGGATCGGAGGATATGGGAAGGATTCTCATACTTGTTTTCACATGAGTAACAACTACTCTTGAAGTAACACATTTTAGGAAAAGCATAGCTGAAATAGCTAAAGGTAAGCCACAGTCTGGAAACCACAGATTACCTGCTTGCAGCAGAGAACCCCAGCTCATTAGATTGCTAACTCACAAACTCATTAGCTCTCTGCTCATTAAATACTTAGCTACCTTTCATTCACTTCTCATCTTTCTGTTCAACATATTATTTGCTCCATGCACCATATATGACTCAGAGCTGGTATAAAGCAGTTCATTTCAGAAATTCAGAAATTCAACAAGGTTTAGCTATGAAAATTCCTGTGCCTCTGCTCCTGTGCCTTGGGGGGTTTTTGGTGGTGGGTTTTTTTGTTTGTTTTTTGATTGTTTTGTTTCTTTGGTTGTTTGTTTGGGTTTTTTATTTGTTTGCACGCTTGTTTGCTGTTTGGAAATTTTTTGGCCTCTGTGTTGCATCAAATTTATGTGATGAAAACATTTAAATAAAATAAATAATTTAAATAAAATAATCATCAACCTTTAGTGTACTTGGAAAAAATAATATGACAGAACAGATTTGTTTCCAAATTAAATCTTTGTGTTTTTCTCCACCAAACTTGAAACCATATTTTCCTGAAATATCTAAAACTGCAAATTGGCTAGTGTGTGAAGGACTATGCCTGTTCAGTTCAGGAATGCATGTTTCTGATTGGCAAAAGAACTCCAGCTCTTGCTTGTAACATTAAAAACCTGAGTATAGTTACTGCAATTGAAGGGATTAGTCATGCGCCAGAAGTGAAGCAGAGTATGCTGCAGAAAACTTAAAACTGAAAGGAAAATCACGACCTGTCAAAAAAGAAAAATGTTAAACTTAACTTTTTAAACTAGGATCACAAGTACCAAAAGTGTGGCAACCTGCGACCTGGAAAGCTTATTTGTGCTTATATATGTTCTTCCCGAAAATCAGATGGACTGAAATGTGTTATTATTTATATTTCATGAGTTTCCAAGCAGTAGATGAGATCAGTGTCCCACCATTCCAGATTTTTAAAGGGCTTAGTGCTCTGAAGGGCTGAAATGATTGTAAGCTGGGTAGGCACAACACAGGAAGGTCAAATTTCCCTTTGAAGCAGACTCCATTTCAGGGTTCTGGGATGGTAACTTGCATTTCAGACAGAGCAACGACCCATCAACCTCCAGGTCTTATTGTCACAAAAGCAACATTTCCTGCTCAGCCTTTTCCAACAATGAACATGTTGGATACAATTCTCTTTTGATTTTGTGATGTAAAAAGGTAGGAAAAAATTACTGATCAGAATTATGACAAAATAATAAAATTATTTGGATCAGAAGGGATCTAGTTCTGCCTCCCCCACTGTGGGCAGGGATGCCACATACTGGACTTGGTAGCCAATGGTTACATGTTTGATAATTAATTTTGGGTACTACAGTTTGAGAAAATGGTTATAGCTCCTTCGTCAAGAGAAAGGTGCCATAGAAACAATGTTGTAACCCAAATCAGCTTTTTTTTGTTGTTGTTGATGGTTTGGTTTGGTTTGTTTTGTTGTTTTTTTTTTCCCCTCTCTTAGCTTTAAGGTAGGATATCGTTATGATTTGCAGAAGAATCATGTTTCCATGTTTTGGGGTGATTTCAGGTATTGCAGTATTCTGTTTAAATTTCCCAGATTTGCTACTGCTGTTTTGACTCCAGAATGTTGTCAGTTCAACAAAAAGGTAGAAAACGGTGACAAGGGCAAGAAAGTAATAAAAATAGCATCAAATTAAGAGTAAATAAAATTATTTCCACATCCTCCCTGCAAGATCAGTAGTAGTCTACATCTCTAACAATATAAGAAGCAGAATGAAATTTGAAGGGAAAAGAGATGTGAGATAGGAAAAAAAAAAATAAAAAAAGAAGGTTCTATAAAAATTCAGCTTGTTAATGGGAGATACTGCAAGAGGGGAGTTCAGGGATTCATTATCTCAAAAATAGCAGTCCAAACTGACAGGAGTGGGTGAAAACTTCCTGACCCCATGGACTAGTGGATTTCACAGTTACTTGTATTTGTCTTTTTAAGAGTTAGGAGGTGTTGGGGGGGGGCAGAAAGGAAAGGAATAGCCTGCTCTCTGAAGCCTTGGGGCTTTTCTGATAGCATGGAAAGGAAGTAGAGGGAAAATGAAGCATAAACAAGCTAGAGCTCCTGCCCACAAATAACCAATAGAGACTAAAAATACTGTTACAACTGTACAATAATTTAAGGTCACGGTATTCCCTTTTCTAAGTCTGTGAAAACCTGACCCACATAAGGCATTAAAATTCATAACACATGAAAATTAGGAACTCCTGGAAGCAGTTTCTCTTTTTATAAGTACAAATTTTCACTGCCTATGTCTAGCATTTAAAGGAAACCATCCAGATAATTAAAATGCCTATAAATGAAATGTCAAAGTTAAATGTTTTTCTTCTTTTTTCTTTGCTTTTCTTTTTTAAGGAAAAATAAAAAAAAGGAAAAGTACTAATGCTTAGGGAAAATGAAACCTTTATTCTAAAATAACATAGCTTAAATCTTTGTAAAAGAACAGAATAATTAAGGTTTGCAAAGTTAAGTGTTTCCATAGGTCTAGTCATTTCACTGGCCAGTATATAAACTTTATGTGGGAGGGGAGGTTTATAATAAGTTTATATATTGTTTTAAATATTGTCATAATTTCATTATTTTAAACATGAGTCAGAGTGCATGTAGCTGTCACTCCAGAATTCTAGGAAGAAATTAATCATATACAGAGAAAAAATTAATAAAAAAGTCTATTTGGCAGCCTTCAGATTCCTTTTCATAACTCTCATTTTTCTCTGATAGATGGAACTGATGAAACAAGGAAATAAATCATGCACAATTAAAATGAGTAAAAGCTGAAAAGACTCTATCAGTGATTATGTTAAAGAAAATGGGAGGTGGAGGGAATTCAAACATGGGTTGGATTCCCTCATTTATCATTCATTGACACTGATACCTGAATTTTAATTGAAACCTCCCATGTGGTTGGCATCTGTCAGGACGAAGCAGGTTTTCAGCAGGAAGAGGCAAAATCTTTGTTGTGAGCTGGATTTCAAAACTGAGAGGAAGCAGTAATAGTCCTTCTTATCTGTTGCCATCGTGGTAGCCTGGGAATGATGCTGGAGCCTTGGAGGGTTCAGCTTCCCTTCTCATTATGGATGGAACTCAAATAATATAAAGCATTTTGTGTCTCCTTACTCTGCCAGGTAAATGGGTATGTTACTCTTTATATTGTGGCAGCTATAACCCATTCCCAGAACCACAGCTGTGATAAAGAATGGCAACATAATTCAGTACTCAAAGTATCCCTCAGTTCTTACAATTTAAACCAATATTTTTAAACTGTATTTTTTAACTGTCACTTAAAAATTAGGGGTTGAGGTGGGTAAATAATAATACTAGTGCAAAATTTTCACCAGACCAAACCTTTCTGCACTATTTTTTCTGCTTATTTATGCAATTTAATTGCTATCCATAAAAATATTGTGGAAAGTAAAAAAAGAAATTAAAAGAAAACAAAACAAAACAAAAATTTAAAACAGATTCCTTCTAAGAGAATCCTTCTTGTTGCTGCTAAGGATAACAGCACTACAAGATTTGTGAATGTTAAGGTCTTTTGGGAAAAGACTTTAGCCTTATATGGTCATATGGGAAAAGCAAAACAGAATAGAACCCTCTAAGTTTTGCTAAAGAACTAAACACCCAGGCTGATAAATTTTAACAGATTCATTTCTTCTGTGGGTAAAGGGTGGCCCTGATTGACAAGTTGGTTCCCCTTGTGTGGAATCTCATAGTTTTCTATTTCAAAACACTTATACCATAACTGACTAATTTATTTCTGCGTCTTCTCTGCTTGGTGATGTAATACTGTGCAGAAAGTAGGTAGGAATTTAGTCCCAGTTCAGTTGGGATATCTGCTTTTGGGTAACTAAATGCTTTTGGGTACCAAGGCTCCATCAAGGAAATGACTCTTAAGAACAGTGTTGCATTTTCTCATCTTAGTGATGGAGGAATTTTCTCCTCCATTTTCCCCCTCCTGTTTCAGAAAGAAGGATGTGACTCTTATGGTTTCCACAGTATCAAAAGAAAACTCCATCACCTGACTACAGCATTAATTGAAAGAGTATTTTATGCCACGAGTGATACTGGAACAAGTCTCAAGTTACTGCAAAGAATACAGAGGGAGAGATTACCAAGGTTAACTGCTGAGATGTGGAAACTCAGTTCTCAGCAGTAGCTTAAGGGAATTAAGCTTCAAATCTTAATACATTCAACAGCTTTACTAATCATTCATCAACTGGAAAAGAAAACTAACCCAGCTGCTGAGAAATTAAGTTAAAACTGAAAAAAAAAACAACACCAAAAAACAGTTTCCTTGCTTAATCGATACCACTTTACCATTTTTCAAGTATTCCAACTGTAAAATGGGGATAGTCTTTCTTATACCTGAAAATAATGCTGAGAATAATGCTGAGACTAATGCTGAGACTGTAAGTATTCTGTTTCTCCTTTTTTTTTTTTTCTTTTTAAATAAGTTTGGATTCTCTGTTAATGGATGTCAAACACAAGGGTAGATAGGCATGTGACTATAAAGAAAAAAAAGATTTTGTGTATTTGACTGAATCCATGAAACAGAAACAAATGGGAAATGGGACTTTCCCAGGGTTGCATGTGACAGAGAGGGGCTAACTTTCAATCCAAACTTTTTTTTTCCATTACTATTAGACATCTTGCATGAGGGAACATTTTAAGCCCCACTGTTTTACCTTAAGAAAAATTGATACAAAAGAGAAAGGACTTTCCTGGAGTGATGAGCTGTAAAGGGAAAGAATACAGATTTTTTTCTGTGCTCTGAAAGCTACAGAGTAAGTGGCATTGAAAAGCTATACTGGCAATAATATGTGATAATACAAAAAAAAAGATTGCAGTTCTTGGTGGGAAAATGATTGGAATTTAATATTTGTGATCAGTATCTCAGTATTTCCTGATGTTCTTTTATCAGAAAAAAAAGAAGAGGAACCAGAAAAAAAAAAACAAACAAAAAACTCCCCCCCCAAAAAAAAAAAAAACAAAAAAACCAAAACCTTTATGAATAAAAAGTGGGAAGGTCTAACACCAACAGAAGATCTCTGCATAAAGATTTAACTGATATATCATGCAATGTGTAGAACTTGATCTTCATAGGCAGGATCTTGTATAGCAAACCATATGTATTTGCATAGCTAAAACCTCACTGCTCCTGGCTATAGATCTCCTCTTCCATAGGCTGGGAATGCTTAGCAGCACCTGACAGTACAGTGTGAATCACAATGGGCTCTGTTTGGGTACCCCACTGCTGGAATTAGCACAATGGAAGAGTTTCACAAAGTTTGAGTATCGTAATTCATTTGAATTCAGATGCTTGTGGGTAGATTCACACAGACTAAGAAGTGGCTACAGGAGTTTAAATTAAAGGTGATGATAAATAGTGGTGTATTGAGTTGTGGGAAAGAGTCTAATGACGTGCCTCAAGGACTAACACTGGGTCCAGCTTTATCTTCTCTAATGATCTGTAAATGAGAGTCAATAGCACAGTTATTAAATTAATGGGTGCAACTAAATTGGGAGGTGTTGCAAAGCCAAGTGAGGTGAGAAGAGCAATGTAAAAGGATATATATGAGACATAGTGATAAAAGAACAATCCACAACTCAAAGCTGTAGCGTGGGATGAAAAGCAGATGGAGGATAGGTATGTACTTGAGGAGTAAGAGATAAACACTTGGAAATTAGTTCTGCAAAAGGAAAAAAAATAGAAATCACATTGTTTAGCTGAATTAGTGCCAGTTTGCAATGTTATATAACACTTAAAGCAGACTGAAAAATGATAGATTCACTTCTGTTTGCATACACAGAGATACTTTTTCGGGATAAGGTAGACAGGAACTTACATTTCTGTTCCACTGCAAAGATTAAAGGTTTTGAGCTGTGCAGGTAAGAGAAATTTTTAACCAGGTGAAAATGTGTTTTCAAGCCTTGCTTTAGTTCTTTTCTTGGTGAAAGACCAAGGATAAGATTCCTCAGAGTACTCAGGTATTTAGATAGATATGTGCCTAGTGAGATTTTCAAAACCATCTATGCATTGATTTTGATGGGAATTAGGCATATGTGAACAGTTGGAATACTCATTTGATGTCTATTTTCCTCTTTATGCATGTTAATAGCTATATAAGTGTTTAAGCTACTTCTGAAAATGGATCTTAGCTATCTAAATGAATTGCGTCTTATGATGCTTAGGCTGAAATTGCTTTAAAAATCTAGGCATTAAAACCTGATTCCTGATATTTCACTTAGAGCTAAATGTAGGAGTCATCTCCCATAACACTGGTTGCCTAAAATTTTAGCCTCCTGTCTAAGCTGCATGTCAAGGCTTTCTGTAATCAATGAAGGGAGTTAGATACCTCCAGAGAGTGATTCATCCTAATATGGTGCCTAAGAGAGGTGACCCATTTCCACCTCTCCCTATTAACTGTAGAGACAAGCTAGATAATGATCCTTGCCCAGAATTCACTTTTAGCATAGATGAGGGAAAATCATCCCCACTGCTATGATTCTCAAAGGTAAACTCCAATCTGATTGATTTCAGGTTAACGTCACCTATAAAAATAGAATAAAGCTTTTGATTTCATCAGAGAGATGTGGGACGTCTGTTACAAATATCCAGAATTATAAAAGAGAATATTCTATCATTGATACTGGTGCAATATTCAGCTGAGCAATATTAATAGAAAGATTAAGCAGAAAGTTCAGTATATTTCAGGCAGTATAAAATAATGCTTATTTTATCTATTGAACCTTAATATTTATTAAAGTATTTTTTAAGTGGTCAACCCTTTTTGTGGTTTTCTTTTTTGGCAAGAGCTATCTCTCACTCTAAGCTAATTTTTTAATTGAGCTGAAAGTTCTGTGTCTGCTCATTGTCATTATCATGAATTTTAGAGCAATTGCAAGAAGTGTTTGTTAGGTGTGTCCCTCTTGAGCATATGAAGTAAATAATACCCCTGTTGTCCTATGTATTTGTTATTCAGCTTTCAGTAAGTAATCCAAGCAAAATAGGATCTTTTTCCCAGATAAAAATAAGTTCCACAGGCAGAGCTTGGAAAGAGTAGAGAAGCACACATAACTGAAGACAGTGCTGCCAGCATGGTGTTCTGCGCTAGCAAACTGCCAAAAATAATAGCAACAGCTTTTCTTTTTTCATTTTCTATTTTTTTAAGGAGCTGGTTATAGAGGACCTTTTATGTTTAGACAAGAAAAAATCTATACTAAATTCTTTTTAAACTTTGCTCCTTTGTTGTGTTTCTTTAAGTTTAGGTCCGCAGGGAGATGTACTGCCTGTGGTTTATGGAAGATGGCAAAGATATGATTAAATTAGCCCTTCTATTTCAACAGCAACATCAAGAAAGGTTGTCACAGTGCAGTAAGTTCTTCCAACAGGATGTGGAAGGATTTTTGTTGCTGTTGGGTTTTGGGTTTTTTTTAAATTATTGAGATCAATCGTTATTCATTAATAATACTCAATGCTTCCATACTAAAGAAGCATTTGTCCAAAGGGGCTAAACCACTTTTATAGATAACAGCACCATTGTTTCATTTTTTGGATATGACTATTTAGGCAAAAAGGGTTATGAAGGTTGTCCAAGGTTGCACATAAATTCAGAGAACAATGAAGTCTTGACAGTGACGTGTATGCACATTGGCTTCACGGAAGAAGGAAAGAAAAATTTAGCTTTTGAGAAACCAAAGTACACACTAAAACTCAGGTTTCATGGCAGCACAATGGAGATTTTTGCATGCTCCTTTTTTTCTGCATCTATACTTTATTGCTGTCTTTTAAGAGAACTGTTTACTTTCACATAGCCATACGCTTTCATTTTTCTTCACAAAAAAGAAAATAAAAAAAGAAAATCTCATCACACCTTTCATGGCTATTACTCTGACAGCTTACTTGTATATAGCAAGTAAGTTACAGAGCACTTAAAAATGTAGCTGCAAGGCTATGTGACGACTGAGGAGTTGCAAAGATGATTCTATGCAGCATGAGTCTTCCTTTTGGAAGTTTGGACACTGGACTTATAGTTCTACTCTGCATTAGTTTTATGAATTAGACTTTCAGCAAAAATCTAAATGGGTTATAAACAAGTAAATAACTTAACAGTGCTTGAATATTAATAGTTTTGACATGATATCTGCCTGGGCTTTATAAGTGACCGAAATATGGGAATGAGTTATGTTCTGTGGCCCTTCTCTCATCCTTGGGGACAAAGAGCCTTCTAAAGTTAGATATCTGTTTATATCTATATCAGGACGATTCATCTGAAGATAATACCCTTATGCCATCTAAATTATTTGTTGCCTAAAAATATGATGCTGTCAAATGCATGGACAATTACCCATTCTGCATACACAAATTCAGGTTCTAAATGATGGTCTTGACACATTGAACTCTTATGGGTTAGTTCAATAGGATCTAACATAAACAGATAACTTCTCTAGAGCTTTTTGAGAATTCTCTAGAGCTTGTTTTCTATTCCACAGTTCAAGGCATCTTTGGGAAAATAATTTCCTCTAAATTTGGATTGACTTGTCAAGTGTCCATTAAAGAAGAAGGAATAAAATGATTCCATCATAACCCTTATTTTATGTACTTTCATAAGGAAGCTTTGCACTTAATTAGCTACTTATGATGGAGAGAATGCTGCATTTTGAGAAATGAAAGCACAGGATATGTAAACACTTACTGAAATGAGCAATTCACTTCAGATATGAAATATTATTGTCTTTCACTTAAGATCTTGAAGGGCACTCAATTATTATTCTACATGGCATTAATGTACTTATTGGTATAGCAAAAAATGCACTTTACTATTATTTAGATTAGACCCTTTTTCCTCTTTCTGCATGTATTTCTAGTTTTTCAGGATGTTATGGAGTCTTTTTAATGTACAAGCTCCTTCCTTAATTGTTTGTTTGAGTCTTTCAAGTCCTCATGACAGAAAAGAGAAGAATGGAATTGAACAATGAGACCAAAGCCTCACAATACAGAAGGTAAAAGCTGGAATTGAATCATTATGGTCTCTTCTGTAGTGGTTGTAGGCTGTTTAATTACTATTATTATTTACTAGTTTCCAAGTACATATCTTTAAATGACATCTTTTTCCTTCATCGTTGTATGGAAAGCAAAATTGTTGTCAAGAAAATAGACTGTTGGTTATTTGTCACTCCCATGGATTTTAGCTGAAGTTTGGGGCAGTCTGCCCTCTGAAATTGGGACTGAAAATCCGGGCTGAAATAAGTACACTAAGAAGATGAAAAAGGATGAAGCAGATACCATTAACAGAAAAGGTTTGAGATGACTCTTCAAATGAGAACTTTCCTTGGGATCAGAAGATTTAATTCCTTTCACTGCATTTAAGTCTTTGAATGTTGGAGATGAGTGTTGACAGAAGAAGTGACTTTGAATTGTATGGGTTACATCTTCATGTCAAATGAAAAAAGTGATTGAAAGAGTAAGGAGGTGGTGGGGAGGAGGCATGTATTTGACCAGTGTTCACTGTGCCTTTAACAGTGTTTCACAGAAAAATAACAGAAATTAAAAAGTAGAGGTGAATATCCACCAACCTAGGAAAAATTGCGGATCTCTGATAGTCTTGTATTTTTTTCATTACTGTGTTAGACCACAGTATATTATATTCACAGTTGTTAGCATCTGAGACAGCTAGACAGAAGC
Source organism: Molothrus ater (assembly GCF_012460135.2). Taxonomy (NCBI): domain Eukaryota; kingdom Metazoa; phylum Chordata; class Aves; order Passeriformes; family Icteridae; genus Molothrus; species Molothrus ater. The sequence goes on along the minus strand of NC_050511.2, from coordinate 5,952,860 downwards.
TCATGCAGTTGTTTGAGTCCAGTTTTAAATTAACACTCTTTTTGACACGCATCACCTAAATTGTTTTTGAAAAATCTCAATCTGCAGTATTAAACAATAACTAAACCCAGTCTCCACTTGAGTTCAGTTTGATAGATATTGGATTAGGCCCTTAAGATGCAGCACTGCAGCCTCTACTTAGTTCATTAAGGGCACGATCCAATGCCCAGTGACATCAATAAGAGTTTTTGTATTGATTTCACTAGATTTTTGATTGCACTGTAAATCCCCGATCCAAGCAAAGCTCTTAAGCCTGTGCTTAAATTCATTGCTGGATCCAGTCACAGATAAACGCCTGTTCTAGTTCTCTAGATTCTTTGTGCAGTTTGTCTTTTATTGCTGTGATTAAAATGGTGAATGAGGACAATACTTCTACAAACTCTCTGATGTGTATAGAGATAAAAGTTACTTCCCCAACTGTTTTTCTGCAGGAAAGAGCACAGGATGGATTGTGGCAGATCTATGGACTCTCTAAGCTCAGAAAAATATATCATAAAATATTTCATTAAGGCTGAATGTTATTTCATTTTGACTGTTTTCAGACCCCTAAATTGTTAAAAGAATTGAGGACTATATTGCACAAACTGAAAGGAAAAGAAAAAAAAAATCACCACTAACCCACAAGTTGAAGAGAAGTTAGCTCAGGAAGGAAAAGCTTTAGATCTAGGTTACAATAGAGCTGCAAATGCTGACAAATGACAAAGCGTGAACTCTGAGCAGTGTTAGACTCGTCTAATTTTATAGATTTTAACATAATTATCAATGCTTTCCTTTCAGCTATTATACCATTTTAATTGCATGCAGCTTATTTCTATGGTTTATAGAGCTATATTTGCAACAAGAAAATGAAAGAAGCAAAATGAAAATGGAAGAATTATGCTAAAGAATCTACTGAGTTCTGAATCGGTGCCTTTTACGTTATCTGTGATTCATTTTTTTCTGTTTTTGAGTTTATACTGATGGCTATTATAGGTCAATGATTGTCTAGGTGTTTTTTCTGCTGAAGAAGTCACTTCACAAAATTTTCAAGCTTCAAAACTTCTGAAATGTCACTTCTTAAAGTTATATTTTCCATTTCTTCATTTTTTAAATTTGTCAAAATAACCAAGGAAACTTTTCCATTGTCTTCTGTGTCCCTTTCATTCATGCCATGGTTTCGTTACCACTCCCTGCTCCAGATAGACGTTCAGCACTCACCCAGGAAACTGAGAAATTTCTGAGACCCTCTAGAAACCACCTCACCCAATGCATTTATCTCCATTTTTTCCCCCATGCAGTAATGTAATTAATTTTCTTTTGTTCTATGGGAATATGTTTCAAAGCTGCTGTATCTCTGTGTATTTTAGTTTGGTTTCACTGGTGCTGGGGTTTACTTCTTGGGTGGAGTTCTTCCTCTCCTCTTGCCTTGACACTTCAGCAGCCTAGCGGCTTCATCATAATTCATGTTATTACAAAGAGGCCAAAAGGAATTATTAATTATTTTATGCCTGTTGCCAAACTCTGTAGGGCAAAACCATGGCCCACAATGAGTGTGCAAAGCATCTACTGCAAGAGGAGCTCACCTTTGTCTGGAGTCTTCCAGGCACTACAGGAGATGTACTGAATGCTATGTTATCTATCCACAACACGTGCCGGAATTTGTTCTGCCCTTGCTCCAAGCCATGCAGTTGATGTTGAGCTATGAGCCAAAAATAATAAGCTCTGGTGGGAGGGAGGCTGAATTATCTTGGGCTGCACAACACAGAAAATCCACCACACAGCTTTTAAATTGGCGCTCTCTTGTGCCTCACGCCGCAGTCAGAACTGTCTCATACCTGCCCCAGATCAGCCAGGCAGATTGATCTTGGTACATACATAACTGTTAATAATAATGGTCTGTTTCAGTGCTTTTATTACAACAACATTATATTTACCCTCCAGGAATTGCTATCAGAATCTTGTCCCCTGTTTATATGTACATGTATAAATATACTGACTGCCAGCAGGTGTGCTGAAGAAAAATAGGAAGGTTAGAAAATGTCTTGCAGATAAGAATTTCTTTTTAAATGTTAATTTTTAAGACTTCTCCCCCTCTGCCCCCAGTATATCTGACTGTAAACTTCATCTTTAAACTTTTTTTTTATTATTATTATCACTATCATAGCTAGAGCACATACAGGCAGAACATCAGTTTAGTGTGACCTTTCTGAAATCATAAGCAATTCTTTCTCTTTGTCATAGTGATAATAGAATGGATCAGATACTTCCTGAAGACATTATAATAGAGTTCAGCTGTCTAAGCTGTACACTAATGAAAAATGTAAAATCCATCTCTTCTCTACAGTGGTCTCTAGTAGAACAGAGGTGCTGTCTTGCAGAGAGCTTTCCATATGGTACATTAGGAACTCTGATATTTCTTGTACTGTATGGCAGATTTCACCATGGGCAGGACATCCTTTTTTCTTTCCATTCTGTATGCCACTTCTCTAAAGACATGAATGTATTAACTAACAAGCTTTTATCTACCTTACCCATTCTTTGCTAACTTCCTTTGCAATTGCAAACTACAGTGGGATACATGAGACAGCAGAGAAATGTGATAAATGTGTAATTCCTTTGACTTTTCATACTAATCTAATCCTTCAGCAGGTGTATATCAGTGAAGCTCCACTTACTTCACTACACTTTTTTAGCCACAACAGTTGAACATCTATTGTTTACTGCTTAGGGAGATTTTTAGTTTGGTTTTATATTTATGTGGAAAAAAAAATAAAAAGGAAAAATGTTAAATAATTTGAATGTAGTTTTTGGTAGGAAAAAAATAAAGCCTTAGAATGAAATTTCTGTAAACATGGCCCTTATGTCCATTATTGCAAAAAAGATAGTATTTCTAGTAAAGCTGCTTGGTTTTCAAGTGTTCAAGGCCAGATTGGATGGGGCTTGGAGCAAACTGGTCTAGTGGAAGGTGTTCCTGCCCATGGCAGAGGGGCTGGAACTAGAGGATTTATAGAATCCCTCCCAACACAAATCATTCTATATATCTAAGATTATCCTCTATCTCCTTAAACAAAACAAAAAATCAAACAAACAAACACAAAGAGCATGTTCTTACTTTTTTTTCTTTTTCTTTTTAACAGAATGCCATCAATGTAATTTCCTTTTTTTCCTTTTCACCTTTCAGTTTGGTGATTATCCAGGAAAAGAAGATAGTAAAAGATGAAGGAATATACAGTTTTAACTAAGAATTTTATTAAATAAAAAGGACCAATAAGCTCATGCATTTGGATTGAAAATAATACATTTTGTTTTGTAATCTTTCCAAAAAGGCAGATTTTGAAAGTTTTTCCTTCTATAATGTTATTACTGGACACTCTATTTTTAGGGCAGTTCTAATTTCTGTGCCAATCTCTGGTAAAACTGCCAATAAGATGCTGATTAGTGTCCATTTTGATGGGATATTTCTTATCTATATCTTGATGCATTAGCTTTAAAAAAAAAAAAAAGGAAAGGACACTTTTCCTAGTAGACCTATCTATTACACATTTCTGGAATACCATTTAAGTAACTATTTTGTACAGCATTTCTTAGAATGTGCTTAATTATGAAACAATGTCATACAGGAATATTGAGATTGGATTCTCCACCTCTGCCATTAATTTCATGTGTTATTTTGCTTGTTTCAATTGGCTTGTTTTCTTTTATACCTAATGTTTAAATTCAGCTAGTGTGTAAAAAAAAAAAAATCACATCAACTATGATAATACCTGGCCACTGTGGTTTCCATCTGGATTTTCTCTGTTGCTTCCTCTGAAGGCTCAGCTCTGGTTGGACAGCATTTCTGTGATTTTTGCCAGATATTATGGGAAAAGAATATGATTGAGATCTGGTTACTGACCCTGCATGAGATAAAAGTGATCAATCTGTTATAGTCATTTGCATGGCTAGTCAGAAAAATAACAACTCTTTTTGCAGTCAAAGGAGCTAAAGTTAGGGTAGCTGAAAAACAAGATTTTGTTTTGTGAAAAATGCAATAATATACATAGTTCAATGTGTCATTAGCTATTTCAAATTTTACACTAAAATGCCAAAATTCCCTTCAATGGTTTAGCAAAGCTCTTTCAGTTATGCTAGTCATGAGATACACATTCAAAAAACTCCTAAAAAATCTGGAATAAGAATTTTGTTACATGTCCACCAGAAATAAATGTCATAATGAATGTCATGATCCAGAATAACAAGTGTTCTAAAGGTCAAAATAGTGAATCATGCCAATGAAGGCATCAGCTCACACTCCAAACCATATGGCCCTGATTTCATCTATCCAGTGAGCTGCTAGAGAAACTGGACTACTGATGGAGTGAGGAAAACTTGATAATTGCTAGTCTGTTTAATCACACACGGAAAGTCATTAATTCTCAATCAGCTCGAGTTTTAGAATCATAGAATGAATAAGCTGTGTTGAGAAGGATCCACTGGGGTCATGGAGCCCAAATCCTGGTCCTGCATAGACACTCTGAGTCTGAGTTCAAGAAGTGTTTAGGCAGTGCTCTCAGCCCATGGTGTGATTCTTGGGGTGTCCTGCATAGGGCCACCTGCATAGGTGTTGCACTCCATTATCCTGATGGGTCCCTTCCAACTCAGTCTACTTCTATTCTATTCTATTCTATTCTATTCTATTCTATTCTATTCTATTCTATTCTATTCTATTCTATTCTATTCTATTCTATTCTATATCCCACCATGTGCCTGAGAGCATTTTCCAAACATTCCTTGAACTCTGTCAGGTTTGGTGCTGTGACCAGTGCTCTGGGGAGCCTTTTCCAGTGCCCAGACACCCTCTGGGGGAAGAACCTTCTCCCGAAATCCAAATTAAAACTCTTCTGACTCCTCTCCATCCCATTTCCTTATGTCCTGTTGCTAGTCATCTCAGAGAAGTGATCAGTGTCTGCCTCTGCCCTTTTCCTCATTTCAAAGACCCTAATGAGTTCTCCCCTGAGTCTTCTCTTCTCCAGGCTGAGCAGACCAAGTGATCTGAGCCACTCCCCAGGAATCCTCACCTCCAGGCTCTTCCCAATTCTTGCAGCCCTCTTTTGGACATTCTCTAATGGCTTAATATATTGTTTAATATTTTGGGACCCAAAACTATCCCACCACTTTAGGTGAGGCTGCCCCAACCCAGAGCAGAACAGAACAATCCCCTCCCTTGCCCAGCTGGCAATTCTGGGCCCACTGTTCCCCAGGACAAGGATGTCCCTCCTGGCTGCCAGGGCACTGCTGATTCATACCCAGCTTGCCACCAACCCAGGACCCCCAGGTCCATCTCCAAAGCTCTGCTCCCCAGTCCCTTGTTTCCCGGTTTACACACATAACCAGAGTTTCCTCATCCCAGGTGCAGGATCTGGCACTTGTCAGATTCTTAAACTTCACATGGTTGCTGATTCTCCATTGATCAAGGTTCCTGCCCTCAATAGTCAACATCTCCTCACAATTTAGTGTCGTTGGCAAACATAATTAGTATTTCTTCAGGCCTCCAAGTTCTTAATGAAGGTGTTGAAATGAAATGGGTTGAGGATGGAGCCCTGAGGAACCCCACCAGTGACAGGCCACCAGTCTGATGTCACCCTGTTCACTGTGACCCTTTGTGCCCAACCCATGAGCCAGTTGCTCACACATTGTGTGACATGATTATCCAGCCACGTGCTGAATATGTCCCTGTGACAATCAGTATCAAAAACTCTACTGAAATACAAAAACATTACGTGTCCTGGTTTTCCTAGATCAGCTGGGTGGGTTGCCCTGTCATAGAACAAAATCAGATCTGACAAGAAGGGCTTTCCCCTCATGAAGCTGTGCTGGCTGTGATCCATGCCTGTGCTGTCCTCCAGGTGTTTTTCAATACCTCATAGAAGTGAGAAAGACCAACCAAAATCTTGTGAAGAAAATATGGTAAGGATTCAACCCAACTGCAGTTTGGAGTGGAGCACAAGCAAAGAAGACCAGTTTGTGTCCTTGTTGCCTAAATGTGCATCATAAAGACTTTTGTTTCACACAGACACACAGCCATAGCCACATACACAAGCCCAAGTTTTTAGAAAGAAAAGGCAACAGAAAAAAATCACCATCAACACTAAAATTCTTACACAGGTCTCCCTTGACTTGTTTTGTAAAAAAAACAAACAAAAAACCCAAAAAAAACCAACAATAAGAAAACCCAACCAACCAAACCCCCCCCCAAAAAAAAACAAAAACAAAAACAAACAAAAAACAAAACAAAAAACAAACCCAAAACATAAAAAGGTCTGTGTGCTTTCTGCAGTGCTGCTGTTAGAGGAAAGGAAAGGAAGTCTGAATGCCCTCTTTTGCATCTGAAAACACTGCAGGAATGGAGCATGAGAGGAAAATCAAAAATTAATTTTCTCCAGACAAAGGCAAGAGAGCACTTTTGTACTAAGGAACTTTCAAAAGATAAGTCTTTATTTTCTTTTTGTTACTCCTAAGCTGCAGTAAATTCTAGGAGTAATTAAAAAGCATATCCTTCCCAGTCTGAGAAATTAATTTTGATACCATTTCCTCACCTTTTATATTCTCTTTAGATAATGGTCTGAATTATAGTATCATTGATGATAGGGATTTTCACAGGGCATCTTGTCTTCCCCTCTCCCTTAAAATGGGATCAACAACTGTGGAGATGTCTGTTTAGCTTTGCAATTACTGACTTGCATGGACCTTCTTAGAGAATCTGAGTAAAATCTGTTAGAGTGCAATATATTTATTGTGCAAACCAGGGAAAGCAAGTTTTATATTTACCTTTACATTGACATTTTCTGTACATATCCAAAGTGTGTCTTCTCATTTTCTTGCTACAATAAACAATAGCAATTATTTTTCCTTGATTTATTTTTTCTAGGCATCTAACAAGTCATGTCTTCTGGGGCTTGATTCAGTTATTTCTCCAAATTTGAGACCTCTACCCAGCTGAAATACTTCAGCTGGAAAACTTCCAATAACGAGAAAAACAGAAAGATTATCTGTGCATCTTGCATGCGGTAGTTTTGCGTATACATGCTAATATTCTGGGCTTTTTTGCTCAGTTTTTTATCTAAATCTGGAACTGTTGAGTCATGCTAGGAATGTGACTCACAAAAAAGCATCAAATCTATTTTATTCAGAAATTTTACCTGATCACTGGTTCCTCAACTTGTATTTGTGCAGTTAGTTATTTTTGAATGCATATGTCCTTTTTATACGGCATCATATTTTTCCAGACCATTTATCCAATTTGTCAAGATCATTTTACATTCTAATCCTGTACTTTAAAGTGCTTGCAGATCCTCTGCGTATTTAATAACCATAATCTCTCTTCCATTATTCAACTCTTTAATATTTCTTAAAGGGCCAAGTACTGAAATTACTCCAAATTACATCTGAAAATTGCAATATCTCCAAAACATCCATGTATTTTTTAAAAAAACACATAGAAGAGCAACTTTCCATTAACTCTGAAACAATTTACCAAAATATTACATGTTATTAAACCACAAAACCTCCTTTTTGTCTAAAACAAACAAAAAATATGATTACTTAAATTAACTATTGATGCAGTTGTTATATGTGTTGAAGAAAAAATGCCTAAGTTTGAAGAATTTGAGTGGTTGACTAATATCACCTCACATTTTTTGCACTGTGGTAAAATCATGTGATAATTTATTAATACCATGGCAAGGAATAAAAGACAGTGAAGAAACACACTCCGAGAGGCATGGTGTTGTTTTCTTTTTTTGCCTTTTTTCCTATTGTTGCAATTGTAATCTTCATTTTTTATCTAATAAGGACCTAAATGCAGTTTCAGGGGTGCAGCTAAAAAGAATTATTATCTCATGCATACATACATACATATATAGATATATATATATATACACACAGACACACTCTGCAATTCTTCCACTTTTGGCAAGTTCTTTTTGTGTACCTGCAGTAATGACCTTCAGTTATCTTTCCAGCTCAGATGTCTTTCAGTTTGCTTTAGATATTGAGCAGCTAACTAACCCTAACCCTACAGTAGTTCTAGCACTGGTGCTCTCAGGTTGATGTTTTTTTAACCTTGAAGCTATCTCAGTGTATTTTTTCCTACAGACAGAAAAAAGATCACAGGGGGAGAGACTACATTAATATTATTTATTTCTTCTGAGATTTTTTCCCCAGTTCGTATTTTTTCCTCTTAGAATGTAGAAAAAGAAAACTGTAGCCAGCAAGCTTTCACACTTAAAGTAAATAAACCAATCTGTACTTCTTTGTTCAGGGAAGAAAAATATATCCATGAGCTGTGTGAAATTCTCTTGCCTCTAGAAAAGGATTTTCCTTGGCTTTTTAGAGTATTTTTTATTTCATAGGTAAAAATTCCATTGGTTTGTTTGTTGTTTTTTTTTTTTTTTCTGCTGAATGAAGTTGGCATTATGAAAAAAAAAATAGCATAGGGATTTTTATTGCAGAGATAGGAAAAGCAAAAGAAAATATAAGCTACTGCACTAGGACAATTGCCATACATGTTTTAATTTCTCAAATTGTAAATATTAGAAAAGAAAAACATTAGATATTGTGTCAGCCATTGTTGAGGGTGAGCCAGGCAGAAAGCAGCTTGACAACAAAAAATGCCAATTCTTGGTGGGAAACAAGCTGAGCAGAAGTCAGCAATTCTTGCAGCAAAAGGGTCAGACCCATCCTGAGCTGCATGATCAACAACAGAACTAGCATCTCCTGGGAAATGGTTTTTTTTCCCTCTATTTGACCCACCTCAAGCCTCATAAAGATGTTTACTATGTCCAGCTTTGTGAACTCCAGAAAAGTAAGATGTGGAGAGACTGAAGCAAGCCCAGGGTGGGCCAGAGGCTGGAGCTCACCATGGACACCATGCTTGGTTTATTCAGTGTTCAGCAGGGAATTGCTCTGGAGAGACCTCACAGGAGGGAAAGGCAAAAATCAAAACTATCCTATTCTAGAAAGTGCACAACACAAGGGGAAAACCCAACCTGTCATAACACAGGAAGGTCCAATTAAATACAAGTGTGTAATTTATTATTATTTTCTTGTCCCTCACCTGAAGATAGTCAGATGCTGGCTCAGGAGGGCTCAGAGAAGGGGTAGAACTACATCCTTGAGAGACACCCAGGAATCAGCTGGATCATGCCTGAATCTGCTATGATTGGCTCAGATTTGAGCAGGATTTTGGACTACAGGATGTGCTTACAAAAGTACAGGATTCGGTAGTATATTTGTTTTATACATTCTTCCGATTTTGAGTGTACTACAAGTGAGAATCATCAACAGAAACCTGGGAGAGCCTACACAATACTAAGAAATGTCTAAGACCATGGCAAATTTGTTTTACAGAGCTGATCAATGTTGGAAAAAAATGCTGAAAGGACTGCCACGCTAATAGAAAGTTGTTTCTATGAGTAGGAAATAAAGCTTTCATTCATTAATCTTTTTGAGGAGATACTGCTCCTCCTGAACAATGTCTTATAATTTCTGGGCTGCAAGCTATCTAGAGTGGCTGAATAAGAAAATTCTTGTGTACCAAGTACTAATACTCTCTGTGTACAAAAAAAAAAAAAAAATCCTCTTCTAGCTCTTTTTTTTTTTTTTTGGTTTGGCTTGGTTTTTTGGTTTTTTTTTTTTTTTTGTTTTTGTTTTGTTTTTTTTTTTTTTTCCTGTGATGATTCCTGGGCAATATCATTGCAGTATCTCATTCCTAGGAAAAAATATTCCTTATGTGTTGGGGCTCCCCTGTGTATTTTTTCATCTTTAGTCTACCTATGGTACACATAGGAATTAAGTTTCTAGTTTACTTCCTAATTAAGTTAGAAAAAAATAAGAGAAAAGGAACTTGGAATTCCAAAATCAATAAATATTACTTGCATGTTACTCAAGGTGCTCCTGAGTCCTGCAAACTGTAATGATCAATATTTAGGCACCATGCAAAGAAACTCCTTTGGACTTGGCCTGAGGCACTTCAGCAAATGGTATCCAATTCCCTGGCCCATTTTATACTAGGATCCCACCTATAAACAGTTTACAAAGAACTAAAACATGATTGCTAGAAGCTACAGATGTAAGAAATCTTGTTATGGATGGCTGGAGGGACATGAGTGAAATGTGTTATAGATTGTTATGAGCCAACTATTGACCTTTTAGCCTCCAAAACCTACTCTAACCATTTATCAAAATCTCTATTAATCATTTATTAACTATTTAGAAGCTATAAAAGAAACCATAATACAAACTGTGGCTTCTGTGTTTCTACATCTTCTGCCAGGGGGGACATAGTGGCAACAAAAAAGACATATTGGCCATGGCAAGGATTCCTGTTTCCTGAATAATAAATATGTGTTCTAAGCCCTTAGCTGGGATTTAGGACAAAAAATACATTTTTCTTTTGCTGTTCTTTATTCAGAAGTCCATTCTGTCCTCAGTTGCAATTTGGAAATGTAAATGGGGCAGTTTACTTTCTGAGAAGAAGGGAAAAGTGACGCCACATTAAAATTAAAACTAGAAAAAATCATGCAGTTCTCACACGAGCTTCTCAGAAAACAGGGCTTTAGCTGTGACTTCTGTATCCAGCCAGAATGTGAAGGCACTGCAGCAGTAATATGCTGTGGTTTTGCTCTTTTTGTGGCTTTAGTAGGGACCTGCCAGGTACCAGCAGCCTGACGAGGGTTGTCACAGGCAGGTGACATTCTGGTGTAGCTGAGAGTGATCAGATGGGATCTCACTGAGGTGAAACTCCAAGTCAAGAGCAGTCTGCGTTCTCACGATCTGTGCACATATCATAAATGTTAGTGTAGTTAAGCTGGGAACATTCCTGCCAGGTGAGGGAATGCTCCCATCCCTGTATTTCAGATTTGGGAGCTTATATTAAAAATAACAAGAAGAATCAAAGCCACATGCCATACAGCTGTGACAGATAAGTGTAACAAATGTGAAACCTAACAGTTTTGATCAGTGTCATATTGTCAGTGAGTAGGGCTGACAAAGTCAGGGATCTTAGATGAATGTGCACATACTTCCTTAAGTAGATATGGTTGTTTCATTCTGCACCATTTATCTTTCCCTTGAACTTAGACACAACTAATGAATATAAGAAGTATGATATAAAAGTTTTACTAGTCTCAAGGTTTGACATCAGACCATCCTTCCTTCTCCTCACATATAGGAACAGTGAGAAAATTGTGCCATTAAACCATTATCTGGATATTTTCATGTCTTAAAGAGTCTCACTTTGTTACATCTGCTGCCATGTGGAGTAGATCTTTTTCAGTCAGGTGAAATTATTGCCATTTAGGTCTTGGGAGCCAGCATAAAATAAAATGTGATAAATAAAAATGTAAGATAAAACAAGATACTAGTGAAAAAAAACCAACAAAAAAAACACCCATGCTATAACTCAATATTTCAACTCCAAATGGAGTTCAACTCCATTTGACTTGACCTTATTCCAGACTTTGCACTTCCTTGCATTGGTCATTTGAGATCCATTGCTTTTCTAATGATTTAATGATTTCAAGGGATAGAATTAATGCCATATATGAGTTACTTCAGATCAAAAGAGATCCAAAAATTGATCAGTTTCCATTGGAAATACATATTAAAATTGCCTTACTTTAAACCGCTTCCATGAGTCTGTTGGAATCTTCCAGTAGGTAGAAAAAAATATGGAGTAAAATAATATCTTCTGCTTTGCAGTGAAGTAGCTTTACAAGTAGGCAATTGTTGTGTGTCTGCTGAAAGGTTATATATTTTAAATAGTATTTGATTTCATGACTTCTAATGTTTTGTCAGATACGCATAATTTTCTTTCTCTTATTTCCATCTGTAACAGGTGTAATAAAAGTTACTTATGAAATAGCTAGTGAAAATGAATTTTTTTTCAAATAACACTTGGATACAAAAAGATGGAAAACTGTTATGATTTAAAATAGAACAACCATGGAAGAGAGTTGGCAACAAAACCAGAGCCTCCAGCTTCCCAATCAATACCATACCAACAAGAGGGTATTTCCCACAAAAATAATTTCTGTTCAAGCTTTTTCTCTGAAAAAAATTCCTTTCTCAGACCAAAGTTGTGAAGGGAAAGGATAAGAAGCAAAGAAATCATAAAGGTAATGTTGACTTAAACATTATGCTTTATTTATCTTTCCTGTAAAAATTTTAAGACTCCATGGTATTTTATCTAAACTTTTGTATCTGAAACCTTGATAGTCTTGCAATAGATAGAAATAATACATGTTAAATTTAAAATAAGGTAATTAAAAAAAATTAAACCAAATTAAACCTGAATTTAGCATCTGTGAAAATTTGTTGAATTTAACCACACATGTATTAGAGCACTTCCAATGTTGGAAGGGGCCAATGCATATATTCCTGTTAGAAAGAATGAAGGTGTTTCTTAAACTGATATTTCTTTGAAGGTGGATGGAGCAACACCTCTAAATTTGAAATCCAGAACCTTTACGTCTCTTCATGACTCTATGAGCTGAACATTTGAGAACTCTTCATTTCAAATTTTGCCACTCCTTCCCCTACATGTGTCTGTGAAACTGGAAGGTTCTTTCTGGACCATTAAAATCAAGCTGTCTCCTCCTGTAGATCTAGGCAACCATAGTGCATAATCTCATTTATAAATTTATCAAGCTCCATTTTTAAACTAGTTATGCTGTTTGATTTCCCCACTCCCATTGAAGGACTGTTCCAGAACTCTGCTCCTCTGATGGTAAAAAGCTCTTTCTAATTTCAAGGCTAAATTTATTCATGAGCTGTTTATACCCACTTGTTCTTGTGCCAGTATTGGCCTTTAGCTTAAAAAGCTCTTCTCTCTCCCTGATGTATATTGAACTGTTAAAATATCTGTTAAGCTGGAAATATATTAGACACTGGGTGAAAATCCACCCTTTCAAAGATTAATAAATGTCAAAGACAACAGAATTGCAATTCATAGTTGGATCTTTAGCCTATAAGCTCTTCTACTGTAGGGACCAATGAAGCTTGTTTATTTTTATCCTTTCCTCTGGACCAAACCAATGCACAGTATAGTGCTGTGTCCTTGTAGAACCATATTAATAATAAATACCAATGGTATGTCAGTTTTTTGTCATGAGAATCAAGAGATCCTGCCGGTAATTCCTTTCTTTAGCTCTATGAATCCAGATTTAAAATTTTGATCTTACAGTTGTGCTTTAATAAAAACATAATCATGCATAATTCCCTGATGTGCAGATACCTATTGTCTTCAGTGGGAATTGGCTCAGGACCTTGTTCAGTTTTAATCAGAATGATTTTCTTCTCCACACAGACTTTTGGAACTAAAACTCATTAACTGATATGGAAAATAACTTTCCTTTTTCTTTCTCTTTTATTTTTTTTCCCTTTTCCTTCTTTTTTTTTTTTTTTCTTAATAGGAGCTATTGCATTGTGTTTCCTTAATTGCACCATGTCATGTCACATTGCAATGTAAAATGACATGGTGTAACACTTTGTGACATGTGATAACTATGATGAATTACATTCAGAACAAAAACCTGCTTTGAAAGGATATATCTGATCAGGAAGAGAGTAAGTATTTCAAGCACTCCGTGGATATTTTGGATTAACAGATAATTCCCCATCACATATCACAAATGTTTAATAATAAGATTATGAACATGCTGGCAGAGGATTTTTTCTGGCTTTTATCCTAACATATAATTTTTTTTATTTACTGTAGCAAATTAATAACTTCTATCCTTACAGTGTTTATATATATATATAAATATATATACATGTATGTAAAGCTAACTACTTTCAAAGAGATAAGGTTCCTATTCAATTTCTTGGAATAATCATATTAAGAAATTAAATTAATGTCAGACAGAGAAGAGAGAGGAGTTCACCATAGCAGGAATGTTTTTTTGTTCAACAGAAAATATTAGGATGATTTTACTAATATATTAATTAAAAAAAAACAAACAAACAAATAAAAAAACAAACCAAAACAAAACTCAATACAGACAAACAATTAACAAACCAAACAATCACTTGTAATATTTTCAGATGTCATTGAAAGTTAAGCATGAATTCTCTTCAACAGTAGTTTTAAACTAAAAAAAAAGAAAAAAAAAGTATCAGAAAAATGCCTAGAAAGTGCCATTTTTAGAATCTCACAGTGACTTTCAGATCAAATGTGCCTGATTCATATCAGAACACAATTTTAATTTTTTTTTTCCCCCTTGACTGCCAGTAGTACAGCTGCAAGTTGGGATATGAAAATCAAGCCATGTTCTTCTGTCATTGAGCCATTGCCAGAAAAGAGGATCTTGCAAAGCAACCTTAGCTACTGACAATATTGTTGATGATGCATGAGACAGAGAAGAATCCAGCAGTCTTGTCCAGGCTGGTATTGATTCTGCAACGGGAATTTTATTTAAAAGGCTTTTTTTCTTATTCTTTTTTTCTCTCTCTTCTCTTTTTTTCCCCCCTTTCTTCTTTTTATATTCCCATTCTTTTTAGTCTTTGTTTGTTTTTTTGAGTTTGGGTTTTTTACTTTATTGGGTTTTTTTTTCCTCTGCTGGGTTTTTTTTCCTCAAGATGACAGATATAACTGGAAAACCAACAGAGTGCAATGAGAGAACGAGTAGCTAAGTTTCCTGTACATGTTTCTCTAGTTTCAGATGTATTTTTTATTTCTTTTTTGAAACATCATTAAAGTGCTTGGTTGTATTACTTTTTTTTTTTGTATTGAACTTTTTATGATTTAAGGGTAAACTGTTTTAATATCTCTCCTAATGTTATGAAATCTAGCCTATTCAAAATGAAAAAAGGCCGGGATACCCTCTAAACCTCTTCAAAAGTGTTCAAAAATGCCCTTGTAAAAACAACTGAAAAGAAAATGTGTAGCCCAATGATAAAAAATGAAAAATTAAATGAATATGAGAAAATTATTCTCTTGTTACATTGAAGGAAGCTGAGATGTCCTCAGATGTCTGAGACCCATTTTCTTGTTAAAAGCTTCACAGACTATCAAGTGGAACATGTGGCTGAACATGCTCTTCTCAGATCCTTCTCCTTCCTGGAATCCTACCAGGCTTTGAATCTATATAAAATCCATATGCTTTGTCAGGCTGGAATTTGCTGTGTCTCCAACAAAACATTTCAATGCTCTGACACTTGGTATTTTAGAGGTGGGATTGCACCCTAGCATTTAGATCAGCTGCCTCTCAGAACAGTCTTTTCGTTTGTGTTGTTTTGTGTGTTTTTTCTGGGCAAGACTCAAAATGATTACTCCATTTTTGACTACTTTCCCATTTATTTCACCTGAATCACAATTCCTCTAACTTGTAGGTAGAAAAGAAATTTTGGAGAAGCAAGTTATCATAAGATGTCTTCAGTTCTTTGTAAAAGAATGTGCAGAAATAGCAAGAAACTAAGTAGCAGGTTGCTAACATTTGTGGTGGCAACAATTAGGTGGCAACTAGAGGCAAGCTGATGTCATAAAAACGAAGTTATACTCACACTCTTGCCAAAGAAGCAGCAGGAAAACCATGGGGTTTTTTTCCATTGTTCCCTGCAATTTATTGTACAGAACAAGTATCTGCTTGGCTTAAGATATGAGATGACCTTAAACATTGAAATCTTGAATGTGTTCCTTGGTAAAGAACCACCCAAGGGCATGAGTGAGCAATCTGCTGTGGTGGAAGGGGTCCCTGCCCAAGGCAGGGGCTTGGAACTTGATGATCTTTATGTTCCCTTCCAGACCAAGCCATTCTGTGGTTCTTTGTTAAGACATTGAAGTCATCCTCCCCATCATGGCAAAGTCACCTCTAATCAAGCCATTTCTCACAGCCCTCTTGAACTACTCCTAAAATATTCTTAGAGACCTCTCAGGATGGGCACCTAACACCTTGTCCCTTTGGTCTTGTCTGTCTCAACAGGAGTTGGGCTCTGTTGACTAAAAACAAAAAAAGAAAAAAACAACCCAAACATCATCAAAAAAACAAAAACCCACTAAACCCAACACAACATAAACTTTTAGAAATGTCCCTTGCTAATTTTGCAGAGCTGATTTAGAAGGGACTCTAACCATTTCTGAAAGATAATAAATTACACATTCTCGAGGCAGATGTACGGGAAAGGCTGCTGGACATGCTGCTCCTTTTCCACATGGGGAATTATTATAACAGAGCGCCAGCTCTGATTAACTGGAAGGGAAGATGAAAGACAGTGAGGATAATATAATTGTGTTTGCTGAACAGTGGACCTGAATGTGCTTAAGGTCAAGCATTGCTAATATGCAGTCCCTTAATAAGAAAAACTCACAACATTTTTGGATGGAGTAACATTATCATTATATCTGTTATGAAGAAGAATATAATGGAATAAGGGTGGTTGGAAAAATTAAGGGTATGAAGAAGCACTGCTGTAAAATTAGAGAAGAGAGACACTAGGGAAGGAGGGAGGAAAAGAAGAGGAAGAAAAGAAGAGTTAGGCCGAAATCATGAAACACAACTGCAGTTCGTGGGTGCTGTTGACAGCCTCTGGGAATTATCTATTTTCCAGCTGAATTCAGTAAAGCTGTATTAAGTGGAGGAGAGATTAGCTGGAGACGCAAAGCTGATTTGCTTTTGTAATCTGGGGATCTGTGAATCCCAGCTTTTCCTACACCCCGTGAGTATGCTAAACCTGTACTTGAAAGGATGTGGTCTGCTGAGTCATGCCAAAGCCAAAAAAATTAAATCTTTCCTTCCTGCAGGGAAAATCAGCAGTGAAAGGAGAAACAGGACTCATGCAGAGGTTTCATGATGTCCATACAGACACACTATGCCAGACACAAGAGGGGTTGTTGAATCCTGGGGATTTGTGCAGAGCTTTGGGCAGAGCAAGTGGGGAAAACTTGTTTTCAAACCCTACATAGAAAGTGCCAGATATTCCAAGCAGAAAAAAGATTTCATATCCCATCCTCCCCAGTCCATATCCTGTTCCCTCAAAGTTCTTCACTATTCAAAAAGGCAGAGAATAAGTCTGTGTGCTGTGAGAGTATTGGGTCATTGCTCAAGGAGGGAAGAATTAAGGTCGGATTGACATGTACCTTAACGCTTCATTACTTGGTCTTCAGAAGATTAATTTTAGGCACTCTGTCCATTCTGGAAGGCCATTAGGTATTACTGGGCCACCTTAGCTCTATAATAATGAAGTCTGGGTCACTTCCTTTATTTTTTTTTCACCCGAAACAGAATAAAAGTTGTGACTTCTATGGTGTCCCTCTGGATTTCAATGATGTTATGGGGGTCAGAATAGGATCCCCTACAAAGAATAGGTGAAAACACACCACCATTGAATACTCACAGCTTTAATTGAATCAGGATTTAATTCAATGAGCCTTATCCTGTGAGCTGTTAATTGCTGATGCCTGGTGAAGTACCTTTAGAGATATAGGTATGTTTTTTGTTACCCTTATAGAGAGCTGTTTGAATGGACCTGGTTTTAAACATTTCTACCTGCTATATGTATTATAAAAGACCACTGAGAGTCGAGTCCTTTCTCAGTAGGATTTACAGCCTTAAGACAGATGAGCAGTATTCCTCAATTCCACAGATTTACTTAGAGCTGAAGAAACAGGGCTGAAGATTTCATACAAATTCAAAACACAGAACACATTCACACAGTAATTTTACCATTACAGGTACAAATTAGTACCTCTCTAGAGGAGAATGCCCCACATCAGTTTCTTTAATGGCACAAGTAGAATGAATATAAACAGTTCACACTGTACACAGCTGTCTACTTCCCATCCCTATTTGTGAAAGGTGTATCAATACATCAATACACAACTACATACAAAATTGTAGAAGAAATTAAAATATTTGAAAGATGAGACATAGCAAAAAAATTAGAAAAAAAAAAAATCTCCCCTAAAAGTAGAGAAAAAATGACGACTACCAAGGTATAAAATTGTTCTGTTGGTGTCTGGAATTTACCAATGATCTTGTACACTTTGAAGGTTGAGGGATTTTTTTTTTTTGTATTTTGAGGGATTTTTTGAACAAATGTCTTCACATTAAAGAAAACGTACAGCTGTACCTTTAACATTTTATAATTATAAGACAGACAGAAAGTGTTGGAACAGGAAAATGTGTGTGAATGGGGGTTAGCATGCTGAGACATTGTATTTCAGCTGTGAAAATCAATACTTGCTCCAGAGATAGGGCACTTGATCAGAAAGGATATTGCAAGATACAAAAGAGCAGATATGAAATACCATTCCTGTGAAGTTCATTTCTTGCTCTTATTACATCAGTTCAGCAGAAAACATGGTGTGCATGAAACTATGGCAGTGCCAGCAATTTATTATTGCTCTTCCAAGATTTTTAGAAGATTTGGATGATATTTCAGCAGAATTGTGCTTTGTACTCATTCTTTAACAATAATTAAAACCCTGGAGATCTAGATGATGCATTTGGGAAGGTTTCCTTGTATATCCTGATCTTTTCTCCTGTTGCCATTTAACACAACTGTAGTTTGGTATGATTCTGCCCAGAAAACAAAACCAATATTTCATCAAATAAGAAGAAATTTTCAGGATTTTTTCTTTTATTTCTACTTTTGAGAAGACATTTTATTGGGTTTTATATTAGGACAAAAAAAGAAAGAGAAAGACATGCAGAGGATAAAATAGACCAATGGAAATACATTAGATTGGGAGACACTTATCACACTAGTGTTTGTAAATGGATGTGTCCCATTAATGTTTCTCATGTTCTTGTTTCTGGAAGTAATTTTATCCTGAATTTGAAAAAAATTCACAAAATCACCATTAGACAGACAGATATAGATATAAAAAAACCCCAGATTTTAGGTGGTTTCCAACCAAAGAAGATACTTGCTGTGGAAAAAGGATGACCCCAGGAACAGAAAAGAAGGAAATATTTTAACACCAACATAAAGTATTTCACCTCCAGGGTTGCATCCTCTTGGATTGATGCAAGGACCAGTTTCATGAGTAGGGCTATGTCTGAACTTGGCCAATCAAACACTGTGCAACCTGAGAAGATTTTGTCTCTAGCTCTGTAAACTCATTCAAATAATTTCACATTTCCATTGGCATTTTATTATTATTGTTTTCATGTTGATAAAAAAGTTTCCAATAAACATGAAGTAACTTGAATTCTATGAAGAAAGCACTTTGTGTATCAAGTTGTGTTAGTTGTCTTTAAAAAAATGGAGTAGTAGCCAAGCTCATCTTAATTTTGATGCTTATGAAAAAAAAATATACCTTAAGTATTGCAGTAGAGAAGATTTAGACAGGATTTTATTTGGCTTGGGTGGATTTTTTTGGGGGTAGGAAGTTTACTAGCTTTCACAAACTTGCTTAGACACCTGAATTTTAACTGTAGTTCATAAATGGAAATATATTAAGATAAGTGAAGATCAGTGAGACATTGCAATGGGGGCCCAGAGAAGCTGTGGATGCCCCATCCCTGGAAAAATTAATCAGATTCAATGGAGTTCTGATCAATCTGGTCCAGTGGAAGGGGTGTCCTTAGGAGGGAAAGGTTGGAACTGGATGATCCTTAAGGTCCTTTCCAATTATTCATGAGGTTCTTTGAAAATTTGGTAATGGTTTAATATCTTCAGGGCCCTGCATATTATCCCACAGACACCTACAACGCTGCACCACACTGTTCTTTCCGAGCCAGGAATTAATCACTCTCAACTTCGTTACAGGAGTGGAGCAAAATGGATAGGGGCCAAAACCCCCTGTTTCAACTTTTGATGTTCTAACTGTGCCTCATCCGGGGTATTTTCCTTGCATAGTCTTTGACCAAACTAGTTCAGACGTACCCCTGCTCACAAAACTGGTCCTTGCAGCAATGTAAGAGGTGAAGTCTCAGGGGTGAAGTTCTTTCTGCATTTCCCTTCTTTTCCCCCATTTGTCGGTAAAACAGCATCTCTGACTCTCCTTCTCTGACAGAGCTGTGCTGGCAGGAGGCTGTGTCATCGGCAGTTTTCAAATTGCAGCTGGTTGCTAGCCCACTCCTGCAGTAGAGCTGTGACACTGACACTTCCATGCAGCTCACAGCAAAAGATATATTTAATTTAGAATAATATCCCGGAGAGAAGGTGGAAAAGACAAGTGAAATGGCCTGTTCTGGCAATCATTCCAAAGCTGGTGTTAATGTCTTTGGATTGCAAAGTGGAGAAAAATAAATAGCTGAAGTGCTTTACCGATTAATGCAAAGCAAATAACTCTCAACAGCCAGGGTCAATGACTGTCACTGTTGCAGCTGTGATCATCACACAAACTGCCCTCACTTCATTCGTGTAATGTCCTACACCTGCATGCTGGCTGTAAAGAGTCCCCAAAGTGCCTGCTGAGTCACAACAAATGACCCTGGAATGGGAGGAGACATATCAGTTTAACTGCCCAGATAGCAGTGCTTGTTGGGGCACATTTGGTTGACATCCAGAGGGCATTGACAAAAGTTTTTTACCACCAATGCCATCACTGCAGCTTCTCCCTTCTCACCACCACAGGTTTCTCTAAGAGGGAAAATAAATAGCTCACTGAATTAAATCTAACAAATGGGACATTTGCCTTTTTTTTTTTTTAATGCTTGTCAATAACAATATACTTTTCATGTTTCTGTTTGAACATAATCCTAGAGATTAGCAATTAGGAGGAAATAATAGGGCCTGATCTTATGCAATATGGAAAGTGTTATTGTTCCTGCTATATAGATGGAGAGAAAATTGGAAGAGGTTCAGAAAAAGGGCTAAAAGGATAAGTCATGCCTTCTAAACATGGCTCATAGGCAGCTCTGACTACCTAGCTTATTAAAGAAAAGGCTAAGATATGATTTGATTGTAGTCAATACATGTGGAAAATTTCTCACAGAGACTTTTGTTAGCTAGAAATTGTTGTATAAAACCTTCAGGGACTGGAAGACCTTCCTGGTATAAAGCACATTTGTAAGAGCAAAGCTAAAATAACTTTGAGTCATGATGGACTCACAATGACCTAATATCATTTCATCAAGATTTTATTTCCCCCCACCCCATGAAGGTCATGCTATAATTCATCCACAAGATAAGTATTTGCTGTACGAGCTAATGAGCAAAATTCATTGGTTAAACAATATCATGGCAATACTACTTCTGTTCTTATAAATCTATCTGCACCTCAAAAGTGAGTTTTTCTCCCCTTTTTGTCTCTCCACCATTGACGCATTAGTTATTAAGCTCTTCTTTCAGAATATACTGAAGATTAAAAATTTTAAAATCCCAACTTCAAAAGTAGCCACCTAAAAAGTTTTACATGCGTGCCTGGCCACTGGAAGGAGAGAGCTGAAAAGTATTCTGTCGCCTCCAGCCATAGGTTAGACTTCTAACAGCAATTTTCTGAAGTGAGAAGTTCTGCAGTATTTTCTGCTGTAAAGTCTAATATGATTTTTAGATGATAAACAAGTTAAAATATTTGTGAAATAAAGATAAAACAGAGATAAGCCTGAGCTTACTGCCATTTAATTTTGGAGGTATCTGCCACACATCTGTGTGTTACAAGACACAATATAGGGGGGAAAAAGCATTTTTTTTGCTTAAGCTGCAACATCTTTTGCTTTTATTGGGAACTGGAAGTTCCTGGTTTGGACGTCAGTGTCTTGACCAAGATAGCATCTATCACATTTAGATACAGAGGTTTAATTCAGTGCATGGTCAGTCAACCATGAAGTTCATATTTGGTTCTGGATATTAAGTTCCCAGGCATTCAAGGAGGTTTGTGTCTGTGGAGTTGCTCTGGGCCCATGTCTAGTGCAATGTGAAAGAGAATAAAGCACATTGGTGCATGTCAGGAGCCTTCAGGCTGCAAGTCTGGCCCTTGCTGTTCACAATTGCATGCCACAAGCCAAAGAGGGTGCTAAACCATGAGCACCAAGAGGGAATGACAGCAAGAAATGTGGCTAGCACACAAATACTGTGAATTTTCACAGCATACCAGCATCATGTTATTTAGCACAGGTTTTCTGTAATTGTGATACAGTGAGAAAAATCACAGTGTTCAATGGCCCTTAAACTCTCCCTTCCGTCTCTGTGATGGGGTCATCTTGCAGTTGATATGTAGGGAGCATGGGGCCGTAATACAAAATGTGCAGAAATAATGGCTGGCTCAGGATCTCTTAGAGAACCTTTTTGTTTCCAATCCTGTTACTGCTTCACCTGTTTGCCCGGGTCTTTGCTGCAGTATTTATGGAAAGGAGCAGTTCCTTTGCCACTCCTGCTGAGTTACCACCAGCCATTAGTTCCCTTTAAAATCTCTGAAACATGGGGGTTTCCTGGTCCATTCAGCACTGCAGGATGTTGCAATGCACTGGGGCATTCTCATGCCAGTCAGGAGACTGGTTGCCTAGGCAAATCATTAAACCTCCATGAAAAGTCTGAGAAATTTTGCATTAACTTCAGTTATGTCTGAAGAGATGAGAATAAGATTGATAGATGCTCACTGGGAAAAGGAAACTACCCAAAGTTTTCTACTAGGCAATTTGCAGAAATCATGGGGAAAAAAGAAGTGGTTAAGAATGTGAAAATTTAGGTCAAAGGGAACTATGAAAATGGAAAAAAGTTTTAGGCAGCCCATTTTACTGCCAAGAGAAAATAGGATTATAAAATACAGAGGGAGAAGTGGACAATGTCAGTAGAATGAACTCAATATCTGAAAAAAAAGAGTCCAGAGAGAAAGAAGTTATGAGTACTGTTCATAACAGGCAAAGCTGGGTAGTATTTCAGTGAAAATCATAGGGCAAAAAGCACAGTTGTAAAGGGCAGAGAGAAATTGAAAATGTCAAACAGACTACGTCAATTTCTACATAAAGAAAAGATAATGAGTTTTATTCAAGAGAGATTCATGGGACGGGAGCTAGTTGGCACCTGACCTGCTCCTGAGACATGGTTCCCTAAACATTGTGCCTCTAAATCCAGCATAAATTCAAACTCACATCAAACTCCTTAGCATTTTGTTTGTGTTGCCTGGAGCACTGGAAAGATTTGCACCAGGAGCCTGCATAGATTCTTCTAAACCCTCTGTGATTCTCTTCTTGATTATAAATATGTAATAAAATTTCTCTAATCATGAAACATCACCCTCTATCATCACCACTGAGGTTTGAAACACCAGTGTCTGTCATAATTTTTGATGAGAGATGCCTTTTTTAACCCTTTACTGTGCCCCTGACACACTGGTTTCCTGACCACTGTCCTGTTCCTCCCCAGAAGTCTTCAAACAAATCTGAGTTATTTCAGCCACTTTCTGGGTTGTTTTCCTTCTTTAGAGCACACCGTGGGATGTTCATAGAATGTGTCATGGCCACAGGACAAAATTTTGGATGTGTTTCTGCTCTCCACTACTAAGAAATCTAGAGAACTCAGCTCTCAGTTTGAAAGCACAGTGCTCTGATGAACAGCTAGAAATTACAGACATGTATGCACTTGAGGACATTGTTATGGCCTAGTTAAACTGAAATAAATTGCACACTTCTAGACTTGCAAGTTTTCTACTGGGAATACTTCACTGTAGAAACATGTTCTAAATATTGGCCTAAATGGGAGAGTAGGACCCAAGTGAAAATCATTGATCAGCTTTGGAATGAAACATTGTTCTTTAAATATGAATGGGTTTGCAAATGAGAATTCTACAACGAGGAGCACCATTTTAGTTTTATTATTATAATAATAAGCAAACAAACAAACAAACAAACCTACTGAGCACAGTAATTGAAGTATACTTCATCCTGATCTGCAAATTAATCAGAATAAGGTACAAGACACCGAATGGGGAAGTACATTTATCATTTAAAGAGACACCTACAAATGCTTTAGCAATCTGAAACTGATTTTCAACAGCCTGAAAGAAGTGAAACATCATTCTTGGATGTGAACAGTTACAGGATATACTGACATAACTATCAATGTTTTGGTAAATACTACCTTTTCTGTGATAAAACCAAATCCATTTAATATATGGAGGGTTTTGTGTTTGTTTTTGTTTTTTCCTCAGAACTATAAAAGAAAGAGAAAAGATTAAATTTTCCATTTTGGAATTTAAGAACTTGTTTTAAGCTGCAGATCCCATTTTTATCTAGCAGTTTCCAAGTGAGTTTTGCTTGTTACAGGGGAGGAGGAAGACAAACAAGTTGAAATTTCCTTCTTTTAACTCTCAATATTTTCTATCAGAAACACTGACACAAATAGATACAAATCTATTAAAAATATGATCCCTGATGTTACTTTACACACACACACACACATTGATATGAACCACAAGAGTACACAAGTAAATTCTGTATTAACTCTACCTTTATTTTTTAATTTTATTTTGTTATTCAGCTTGCAGAGAAGAAGTGGTCTAAAAAACAGATCTTGGGTGATAGCTGTGACCCTCTAGTTTAAAGGCTTTACTCAGGGTAGTGAGTGCTGATCTTTCAGTATTTAATGGTGAAAAAAATAAAGTCACAGCCACATAATAATTCAGTCAACATATGAAAAGGGAAACAGCATCCCACTCCTTATACTTGCGCACAGGACTAAACAGATAGGTACCACATTGAATAAGAAACAAAATAAAAGCAGCAGAAATGTTTAATAGTCACCTGAAATTTGGAATAGCTCCCCTTAGCTGTACTCTCCGGCTATGGGATTTCGTCATTTATTTCTTTCCTGCTGGAGAAAACCAGCTGCTAACAGGTTAATCCCCTAGCACAGCATCACACCTGCAATTGCTCTGCTCTCCCCAGCTCCCAGCAGACAGTCTGCAGCTCCGCTGATGTAATGCTGTTTGGCTACGCTTTAACTTTCCTCTTTGTGCTCTGTGTATGTACCCACTTTATTACAAGGGAGAAAGATAACCCATTTCCAATCCATCTATCCCAATACCATAAGAAGCTGAGGCAATAACAATTATCTCTATCCTTACATTTTCTCTGTTCTCTGAATAGTTCTTGTACAGTAATGAATTGTAACAGCTCCTTCACACAGATTTCTCTCCCATATAATTAATGTCCTAAGATATTCTATTTACTGGTGAAGCAGTTTGAATCAAAAAGTGATTACTTTTGAAGTAAACAGAGCTGCTAACCACATTTCACAAAGACGACAGCGGTTTCCCTTAAAAACAAAAAACAACAACACAAACAAAAAAACCCAACCAACCAAAAAACAACAACAAAACACACATCAAAAACAAAGGCACAGACAAAAGGAAAAGAAAATGGATCTTTGAAAAATCAGGCTGTGCGCTGGGATATTTTTTCTTCATAAACACCCTTTATAACAACCAAAACTACAACAACCATGATTTTTTTTTCTGTTGTGTTTTTTATTCTACAGTTAGAACAGGGAGTGTCCTAATCAGCAGGCTGGTTTTGAACTCTGGATATTCACAGGTTGAATTAGAATATGTTACTTTCCTGCAGATCAAAATGTAGCCAGATCCACAAAACATCAGAAAAAACAATTTTCCTGAAAGACAGTTTCCCAAAAAAAACATCAGAGTGAAAATTTTTCGCCCTGAATATTGTGATAACATACTCATGTAACTGTAGATACAAAATGAGCATGAACACAAGGTGAGATAACTGGTGATAACTGACCCTGGATTGGTAGTCCAGATCACCCCTTATAGCTCAGCACCTACAGCATAAGCAAGGGCAGAGGAGACTCTCCATTATACAGAGGGATTGTCTCTAAAAGCTTTGCTTGTTTTCCTGCCCAACCTACCTCCTATCTCCTGGTTTTGAGTCTCCTATAAAGGGATATGAATGTGTGTGAATGGATGTAGTAGGGTTGGGATAGCTGACACTTCCCACCGGAAGGGAAACACAAAAATCTCCTGTTTTGTTCTACATATTCACAACATGAAGTGAGTGTAAGTGTAACCATGCTGCTCTTTAGATGCACAAAGCCCTATCCAGATCTTTGAGAAATTAAAGGAAATGCTCCCTCCTAGCATTTACTTTGGTAAAAGTATTTTCCTAAGAAATGTGAGCAGCTCATCCATGACTCCTTTCTCTCCCTGTCAGGAATTGAGGTTTTTCATAATTTAGGCTAGCACAACTACAAGCACTAGGCTGTTGCAGTGTAAGTCATAACCTGCAGCATAAATTCTATCATTAACTTGAACAATTGGAGCTGGTCTGAATCCTGAAAGTATTACAGTAACTAAAACTCCCAACTCACTGACCCTGAGCCTATGCTACTCCTAGCAATAATTATGGTAACTTAGGAAAACTCAGTCAACCAAGAGGAATGCTTAGGTTCCTACATAGATAATGAGAAGGGAGACATTTCACCACCACACCATGAATTCCACCTTCAGAGGAACCAAACATGCTCTGCCTGTAGTACATAGATCCTGTGCATCGAGTTTACACCCCCAGAAGCTCTCTGTGGTTCCAGGACTCTACATTTCAGATGCTGAGAAATCTAAATTAGGTTTATGGAATAAACCATCAAGGTGTGGTCTGGGCGTTCTAACAGGAGGGGTGCTTGCTTTCTGAGACTCTACAAACACCCTCAGAGGATCCTGTGTTAGTCCCTTCAAACACAGACTGAGGTCACAACATGGGACTGAATCTGAAACGCCCACATTGCCATTAACTGTATTTGCTCTCTGTTTTGAGCTCTTTACATTTTCTAGGTCATATTTAATCGTTTTCAATTCATCGATGGATCTCCTTAGTAAGGACATGTGCCTGTAGCAGAGGACATAATTTCACATTCATGAGAAACAAAGCACCTAGTAAGTCTTATAACATCAATAGACACTTGTGGCATTGCATCTTCCTAATCTCCTTCCCACCCCATACCCTTCACTGTCTTTCCCTGCTTTGTTTGCCTTTGAGGTGTTTGGGAATCCTTGGCAGTCACATTTAATATTCATCTCCACATGTTTAGTGTAGGATCTAGGTTCCAGCAGCTGATTTAAAAGGGAAAGACAACTAAAAGGAGTAACTAATAAACAGGATCTCCCTACAGAGTAAGGGAAATTGAGTTCCAGTAATAATTTTAGTAAAGTCTTGCTAATAGCAAATAGATTATTTTTGCAAGTTTCCTGTATGTTACTCAGACCTGTGCATAAAGGTCTAGACATTTGCTCTGGATTCTCAGCTGTGAAGGTTCAACAAATGCAAAGTAGAACAAGCCTTAACAAGTGTCAGTTTTTGGACTAATGGAAGGCTGTGACCTCACCTGTTCATAAGAATATTTCTCCTTTCAAATCAATTGGGCTGGACAGCACCCAATCTATGAAAATATAGTTTTATTTAAATATAGTGAAATTCCTACAGGTGGTAGTGGTAGGAGACCCATATGTTTCCTTGCTCACACAGATGGAATGTGTAATAGACACTGAACAGCTGAGAAAGTGAAATATGGACTCCTTTCCCCCTCAATCTTTTGCAAATGCTTGCACAGCTCCACTGGCAAAAAATGTACAGGCAACTTGGACCCAGCCTTCATCAAAATATAAATACTAATTATGTCTCCTTTCTAACAGCAAAGTCAGGCCATTATTACAGCACCAATTATCTGCTCATCCAGTATCTATGCAGTCTCAAAAATATTTATCTTCTTTGAAAATAATTGTGTTTTCCTCTTTCTGGTGTCTATTTAAAGCTTCAGTACATAACTGAGTTTGTGCTGCATCAAGCTCAGCATAGCTTTCTTGCTCATAAGATTCATCACTATGATAAAAAAATCATCCTATTATTTTGCAACAATATCAGCTATTTATGTATTTTCAAAAGAATGATGAACAACACCACAATTTTTTAATCATTTGTAATTGCCATTATTTTGTAAATAATTATTCCCCCCCACAAGAATAAAAGAGTAAGAATACAAAATTACTCTTAACTACCTTTCCAGCATACTTCTCTATCTGGAACCTTTTAAAATTATTTCTTGCACAAGGCATATATAAAACCATAATTGTTCTGCAAATTATACCTTTGTACAAACTCTGCTTGAGTACTGCTCTGTCTATCTCTGATAATCACAAAACACTGGACAAAATATCTCAGTCTTTGTTCCAATTGCCTCTAAATAGTTTGGTACACCAGATATGATCTAGAGGTTTCAAAAAATAATTTTAAAAAGGTTTTCAACATTCAGATGGCATCCCTTATTCTTAAAGTCCGTGGAGTTTGTTTTTTATTTTTTTTTCCTCTAATAGCATGGAGATAAGATCCTCTTTTTACATGGGATACTCTATTTTCTCTTGTAAATTGTGGAGAACAGCTTTTTTGGGAGGTAAAATAAATGAAAAAATAAGATACATAACATTGCAAGCTGTTTGAATCCAAAAATAAGGTAAGATTTTTTTTCAGAAGATTTTTGAATATAGAATCACTTTTTTCCTTTCTGAATGATTGAATAATCCATTTCTGCAGTGGGATGTGATTGTTAATAAATGTATGAGGCTTGTATGGAACTTATTTGTGCTCTTATTTACTCATTTTCATTTGGAGAACACTGTGGTTCAAAGTTCAGTTAGTTTAGTTCATGAGAAAGCAGAAGCACATCTGTGTACTTTTCTGTGATTTGCAATTGAATACTTTTTTTTTTTTTTTTCCCAGGGGTCCTTATTGCACAATCTTAAATGAATCATAAGCAAATAAGTGCATGCAAAAAGGGGAACAACATAAGTGACACTTAATGCTGGAGGCCTTTGTTCAACTTTTTACAGGATATATCCTATTAAAGAAAAAAAAATATGTATCTTACCATTTGCTTACTGAAATATATTTCAAGTGCCCACAGTGCAAAAGTGCATGCAAACCTATACAATGCATTTACTCAGGGAAGAGTCTGGATGAAATATCTGATAGGTATAAAATACTGATTTCTGTAAAACCTGTGTGAAGAATGGTGAGTTGAAGAAGGACAATATATGGTGAAGCTTCATAACCTCCCCGATTCCCTGCCCTAAGGAGAAGCTTCCTCTGTAACTTCACAAAAGAAGCATTTTTCTGTCTGACCTTTAGTTTCCTAGTTGCAAATAAATTATATTATTTTGTCATTTCCCTCACTGTCATTACATTGAGAAATTTTTCAGACTCTGACTGCCTCAATAAACGTTTATATGATGCTTAAGAATTTGGGACTATGGTGTTCCTTGGACAGTTATTTCCACTGTAAAACAAATGAAGAATAAAGAGCAAAGCCTACTCTCAAACTTCTGGCTAGGGAAAACCTGCTCTGCAGAATCTTGCCAATATAACCAGGACCTATAAGTTCACTACTAACCTGTTGAGACATCCATGCATTGACCTCAGTGATAAACTCTCTGAAAATCTTGTATGATTTTAAGTTATGTGATTCTCATCTTTTGTCTATGATACATGCTTTTATCTGGTCTGGGGCAAGGTGTGCACAAAAAGACTCCAAACAAACAAACAGACAAAAAAAGACGAGAAATACTTCCATTTTATTTTCTTTTTTAAACTGCAGCAGGGTCTTCTGTTTTTATTTTGAGATGGGGAGGGAATTATATCTTATTTTAGTATTGTTCTTCTGTCCAAAATGGAGCATCACTCCAGCTGGAGGAAGAGAAGTGGAAAACACACCTTGTGCTGGAAGTCCCATCATTGTATGTCTTAAGTGTGCTTAGTGTTCCAGGTTTATACTAACATTTGTATTGCATTTCAATGTCAAACAAGTTGATGCTCTTAATTTTTTTTCATTACACTCCTCTTTTTGGTTATATTTTTTTAATTGTGTGAGTTCAGACTCTGAAAATCCTCTCTGACACAACTAGCCATCAAGCAGATTATCCTAAGAGACAAGGCAATTGACACAGTCTTTATCCTTAAGCTCTTTGGCTGCTCATTCAGATTAGGTTGAGCACTTTGAGTTAGATACAAAAGATCTTTAAAAGCCATAAACTTGCTTCCTGTGAAAGACAATGTAGAGAAGAGAGGTCAGATCTGTTTTTTTTTCATAGTACTACTGGAGCTAGGGCTGAACAAGTACACTGGGCTGGTTTTTGTGCTTGTCAGACTCCTTTGAAAGCAAACAAGACCGTTTTTAGAATGGACATATTTACTTTTATAAATGAAGCTGGAGGCAGCTGTTCTACCAAATGGTCCTATTTCTACCACCTTGGAAGTGTTTTAGCTAACCGTCAGTGGGATTGCTCAGATTTACTGATACATGCAAGTTTTGCCTCCAAGAGGAGCCTAGCAGCCATCTTAGATTCAGTTTTTCATCCATAAGTATTCTACAAACACCTGCCACAAATCTGCAGGTAAGATTTTCATACCTGCAGGTTTTGTAAACTACCTTTGCTGCAGCTGTTTGCTGAGAAACACAAGGGTCAATGTACCATGCTTAGGAATTCCTCCTGTGCATGGACTGTGTCAAATTAAAATGGGCTATATTCCTGCACGGGAAACAAGAACTGCAAATGCACAGTACTAAAATTACACATAAGAAAAAGTTAAAATGGATTTGATTTTTCTAATTGAATGTTTCCTGTTATATGTCGTCAGTCAACTTGGTACTTAGGCACTAGAGCAAACCCACTGAATTAGAAGAACCCTCTGCCCTGTAGCTTTCTACTTCAGTTCAGTCAATGGCACAAGTAAACACCAGTGCAAGGGGAGCTTTATCCAAAACAAAGAAATACTTGCATGCATCTGCAGCCAGGCTTCTGCTCATTGCTAAAGAAAAACATCCAATCCAGATCCCTGGATCTTTCCAAAGGGCTCTTCAAGGCATGCCATGTGGGACCCTTCTTCTGGTCGTGCCAGCAAGCACCATGCTGGTACTGCCTCAGCTGGAAGCCACCCTCAGCGTACATTGCAGCACAGCACCTGTGTTAATAATATTTGGTGAGTCCTTTGTTTCCAATTTGAATCTAAAATGTGCAATCTGTACAGGATATGAGCTTATTTCTAAATCCCGATGGATGAATGTTCTGTATCTTAATAAATTATTTGTGGAATATAAAACCTAGTTGTAAATTAAGGCGTCTGTTCTGATGTGATTTTATCTTGGATAATGCTGACACTTGCTGGAGGGCTCAGATAGTTTGTAATCTGTACTGGATTTGTCCCTTCCCTCCTCTAAACAGAACAGACAAAAATTGGCATGTTTGGTATTAGACAGTCTGAAAGAACCATCAAAACACTCGCAGTCTGGGTGATGAAGGAAAAAAAAAAGTTTAGTTCCTAAATTATTAGTTTCTAAATATGTTCTGCCGAACATATGACTCAGGGAAGCTGTGATCCAGCATGTTTGCAAAATATGGTATGAAAAGGAATAGTTCAAAGGGATATAATTTCATTTTGTTGATGCTCGGTAAGGATAGGAGCTGCAGCAAGAAACAGCACAACTCTTGCTTTCTGATTCAAAATTTACTGAATTTCAAAGTTTTGCTTACCACTTGAAAATATTCTGGATCAGACTAACTTTGGCC
Source organism: Molothrus ater (assembly GCF_012460135.2). Lineage (NCBI taxonomy): Eukaryota > Metazoa > Chordata > Aves > Passeriformes > Icteridae > Molothrus > Molothrus ater. The sequence goes on along the minus strand of NC_050511.2, from coordinate 5,921,350 downwards.
ATAAGGGTTTGTCTACATGTCAGGGGAAGAAAATGTGATCATAGAACCAATGTTAGAGGAGGAGACAGGAACACCATCACGGGGTCATTGAAGTTAGACAAAAGAAATCATGGGAGAGGTGCCACAGTATTTATTAAATATGTAATTGCTGAAGTGTTCCTTATTCTCTGTAGGATCCTGGGCACATGTGACCAGGGATAGAGCAGCAAAGCATGGAGAGAACTGTGATTTCAAACACTCCAGGAGTTGTGTTTTCTCCAGTGACACTCAGGAAAGGATTCAATATGATAGGTATGTCTTTGGTGATATTTCCCAGAGTTGAAATGCTTATAAGGGCAATCTCGTGTGGTTAGCACTTTCACCAAGAGGTATTATTCTAACAAAAGAAAATCACTCATTTTATTTGGCAGAAAGGTTTTCATTCATGTCTCGTTGGATCCTCTGAATCATGTTGTGAAAAACAAGTACTTCCTGCAGATACTTTTTTTTTTCATTAGCTTGACTTTTAAAATACTTTGACTTTAGTGTATAAAATTTTCTTAAAATATTTTTGTTTAACATATCCTACCCCAGTACGTTTGGGGAGCTCATGTCTCAGTCTGTATCACAATTCAAAACTCAGAGCTGCACCATGCCTTTACAAAGAACATTTGCCACAGTAGAAATAATGCTACAAGAATGGGATGCCATCTTGTGTGCTGGAAGGTGACAGCACAGACCTAATATTTTGGCCTGGAAAGAGGTGGAATATTTGCCACAGTTACAACAGAAACTTTTATTAAAGCATTTTCAGGTAACATCTGGATGTTAACAAAAGAAAAGAAAAGAAAATAGTTTTCAATTTTCTCAAGATTTCCTGTGGGAATAAGAAGCAGGGGGAAAAAATACATCATCCCTATTTATTATTATTATTTTTAGTAGCAGTTGTAATGTTCAACACACTGTTTCTCACAGGATTTGGGAGTATCCCATTCTGTCCTGCTTGAGATCTTTAAATGCAAATGTAGTCTATAAAATGGGCAAGAAACAATAAAGCACCCATTACAGCAAGCTTTTTAGCCTACTGAAATGAGATATTGATACTACAGTTTATATGCAAATGGCCTTATTGGCATCTGAAACATAACATTTGACCAGGCTCAGCAACCTGTATTTAGGCTTCAAATCTTCTCACCTTCTGGTATTTACAAGTGCAACTGGAAATGTAGCTATAAATATTGAATAGCATCTAAATGTTCAGAAAAATAAAAGGCTCAGGGGAGAGCTTTAACTATTCACACTTCATGGGAAAGATGATTTTATCAATAGAGTTATAGGCTTCTGTAAGAGCTGTGTCTAGGATACCCTTAATGTTTACTTTAATATTACTCAAGTGGTAATATCTAGGGATGAATTTTGAAGTGATGAATCTTGCAAGGCTGGGATTCATACCATACAGCTCTTACCACCCACTAATGAGTTGACTATTTTGTCTCTATAGATAACAAAAAAAATGAGAAAATTTCTGAAAACTTATCCATCTCATCCTACAACTGTTTTAGAGTGGACAGTCACATTCCAGATGAATGAAGAAAACAGATGGTTTCAAAAGTCAAAAATGGTCATAAATAAATTAAATTGTTTTACTTCATAACTAAATAATATAAAGGAGATGTAAAGACAACTGAAAAGTCTTTCAACACGTTGCTGTTTTGTTCCCTAGTTATGTTTAGGAGCAATATTTAAAATACTTATTATTTATGTTTTGGTTGAATTTCAGGGCTCTAGAGTTCTGAAATTTTTTACCCAGTTTATTCACTTTCCATCCCCACAAAAGCAACCACAGCCCTGATTTCAGGGTATCACTGCAGTTTGCACTTAACACAGCTGACACTGAGCAAATTCTGGTGCTGCTCTGCCTCTCAAGAAATCAGGAAGGAGGAGGAAAGCTGCTTTTTCACACATATCCCAAGCTGCTCTTTTCCACAGACGGAGCTTTATCCACGCATTACCCAGCACTACCTCAACCATTCTCAGGACAGCATGGTTGTCTCATGAATTTAGAAGTCCTGTAAAAAATCAGTCACTTCCACAGATCCAACACTTTCCAGCATGACCTGGAGGGAGGGAATGTCCAAGCCCCTGCCTTATCATGGCCTCTACAGTTACCTGACCAATTTTTCTCTTCCTGGTGACCAGAGATGCTTAGCAGGGGATGCTGTTGCCAAAGCAAACATTTTCTTGGCAACCTAGGGGTTCTATCACAAGAAAGTTTTTTCTATTAAGGGCTCCTGTTTGAATGGAGAGTCACCTCCAATTAATAATGCTCAGCACTCAAGAATGTTCTTTCTCCTCTTCCAATCTCCTAATCATGAAAAAATGGAGGGGTCAGGGAAATGGCAGTGGTAGAAGACTCTGCATCCACATGGTACTGTCATTTTAAGATCAGAGAACTCACACACCACGATTATGGGTTATACTGATATGCATCACAAGTATATAACTTCACTTTTATCCAAGGTAGCATGTTGAAATTAATTAAAAGGATGAATAACTCATAACTGATAGCTCATAACTCATTCCCAAAATACTTAGTCTTCATAGCTCATTCCCTTTTGCATCCATGCGCTCAGCAGCATTCAAGCTTTTATCTAAATAAGACATTTATTTATATAATGATATATCACATAAAATAATAATTGTGTTACTATAATATTTAATATATAATGTGCAATATTATATATAATATAATATACAATAAGAAATACATGAAAAAATAGAATTTGATTAGGTATCTTTGAACACGCAGATAATGAAACATATTAAAAATAATAATAACTATAAAAACTGGCTGGCAAGCAGCTATAATGTGAGTAGAAGTAAAATTCCATATGGGAAGGCTGACTTTTGGCTTATTGCAGCTTTTCAGATATCTTTGTCTGAGGGTTCTGGTATTTGACATTTTTAGACTAAGAACTGTAGACAAAGAAGGGCTTTAAAAGCCATAACTCTTGGCCCTTATGTTCCTGTAACAAACCAATGCAAGAATTTCTCATTTCCTTCAAATAAATCATATCCCAATGGGGAAAAGAAAAAGCACCCAATCAGTGAAGTGGAAAGTATGTGGATTCATGATAATTTTTCATTTATTGAAGACACAGATGTTAATTTTTTACCCAGTTTCTTTGCCTTTATTGATTCTTGTCCTGTTGCCTGTTTGCTGTTTGCAAGGAAAGAAAAATATGCAGTGTTTTCTTCTGCAACCTCCTGAAGGAATAAAATTAAGTTTAAAAGTAAATTCTTTTATAAGCAAAATAAATTATAAGTGAGTGTTGTAGAGAGGTGCATAGTAAATTGATTTCTGTGCACAAATTGTCCTTTTTTGTGATTTGTTGATAAAATTTTAATGTTAGACATGTTAGAACTGTTAAACACATCATGAGGACATGGGAAATGTTTTCACTGAACTGTGAGTTTATATTTTTTTATCCATTTATCACTTTATTTTTAAAAGCAGTTTCTAACATAAAATTGGAAATTTTGCACTTCAGGTAAGCAGAAAATAGAATCTTAGTCATTATGAAAAATACATTACAGCACAATGCAAACTTTCATATCTCAGCTATTGCAGGCTTCGATATCTGGCTATCTCATGATTACGAGGTACAGAAGTTAAAATTAGTATAAAGCTAGAAAAAAACATTAATAGGAAAAACAACCAAACCAATACAAAGAAAAAAAACAGACAAAAAACCAAGAAAACAACCAAACACCGAACCAGTCCTTGAAGTACTGTTTCACATATGCAGAGTTCTCAGAAAGTTTAATAAAGATTTAGTAAAGTTTGAGAGAAAGTAGAAGAGGGAGAGAGTAGTTACAAATTAAAACCTACTTGTAGGAATGAGAAATACTCAAAAGACTAAACATATATAATAGCTCTTTCTAGGGTTGAGTCACTGACTCACTGAACACTTGAAAAAATGAAGGCTCTTTTTCTTATTTCTCAATTTGAAATACAATAGTACATAGTACCACACAGTCTGAAAGAAATTTCTGAGATCCAATGTACAGATTGTCATGGCATTTTGGTTCTAGTGGAAAAGGAAAAGAGAAAAAGAAAAAAGAGAAAAGAAAAAAAAAATCGGTTGATCATCTTGAATAGTTTATAAATTTTTTGTCTCTCAGTCTTTTTTACTTTTTCATTTTTAATGTCTTCCTTCCTTCCTCTCTTCCTTTCTTCCTCTCTTGCCCCTGTCTCTCCTATTCTTTCTCTTTCTTTCTTTTTCTCTTTCTTTCTTTCTTTCTTTCTTTTCTTTCTTTCTTTCTTTCTTTCTTTCTTTCTTTCTTTCTTTCTTTCTTTCTTTCTTTCTTTCTTTCTTTCTTTCTTTCTTTCTTTCTTTCTTTCTTTCTTTCTTTCTTTCGTTCTCTTTTTCTTTCTTTCTTCCTTTCTTCCTTTCTTCCTTCCTTTCTTCCTTCCTTTTTTCCTTTCTTTTTTCTTTCTTTTTTTCTTTCTCATTCATTCATCAATTAACTTCAAGAAAACTTACTCTGGATGTGATAATTTCTATATTGTCAAACAGATGGAAAGAAAGAAGGGCTTCAGTGCCCTTTTTCCTTCTGACAATGATTATTCTCCTGTGTACTGTTCTCACAGTTTTTAAACAGGTCAAGATTCCATCTTTGTCCTTGGGATGGCTATTAAACAGGGTAGAACATATTCCCATGATAAAGGGCTTTCTTGTAGTCAGCCAATTTTTAAAATTTTACTTCATTACTTGAACAAAACTCCAGTAATACTCTTCTAACCCTAATGTTTTTCACATAAAATTTTCTCAGTCTGATATGTCCTTATATCAGAGACAATTTTATCAGCTTAATGTTACTTCAAACCTCTCCCGTCAAATTTCTTTCTTTAGACCAGAGATAGGCAGAAGATCACATTTCCAAAGCCAGCACAATGAACAAGATCCTTTGCAATATCATCTGAATTTTGAATGTGGTAGATGTTACGAAAGAAAAGTGCCTACAAGAAGGGGAACAAGGACTGAACAAGGAAAGAAGGAAAAATAGAGAGAATACATTAGTGAAGGAAGGACAAGAAAAGCAAACAGCTAAGAAATCCTTTATTCCAGGTTTGTAACATCTTTTAGAGACACACTAGGTTGTTTTCATTTCTACTGACCAATCCTTAATGCTTTGTTGAACTTAACTTGAAATTTCTCAAGCAGCAGGTCTTTCATTTGTTAAATTTCTTCCTTTTTTCCCTTGTTCTCCCTTTAACCACCATAAAGTATCTCTGTCTCTTTTTTGCTCCACTTTTCAAACGCCCTTGGAAATATATCTTGCTCTCCCATTCCTAGGTCCCTGTTTACTCAGGCTAAACAAATCCCAGTCTTTACATCTGAATGTCTGAATGTGAAAGAGGGGGGATGGTGACTCCAGAATTGCTTAATTCAGGGAGCAAGGTTAAAAATATATTTCTGGCTGAGTATCTTGTTTTATTAATAGTGTTTAATTGATCATGGTGAAAAGGCTGTTATAGTCAAGTGGAGGAGGGTGTTACCTTCCAAAACATTTTCCAGCAAATTTACTTAATTGTTTCTGTTTACTGAATACCCATTAGTGCTCTGTCACGCATTAAAAGCAATGGGCAGGATTAATAACAGCCTGCTCACCCCCAAAATATCAGAGCCACTTTATGTATTGATGGCAAGTGATTCATTAAGTTTAAATGCATATAAGCTATAATTTTCATCACATTCTTGTATTTTTTTTCGTTGTGAAACTCAATATAACTCTGATGGTTTAATACTTTATAGAAATGGGGAAGATCAGAAGGTTTGCCAACTCTATTTGTGAGGAAGAATGAATGCTTGGTGATACTAACATATAACACAACAACAGTTAATTAACATCTTTAACATGTTTCCTGCATTTCTATTTTACGGATTACACAGCACTTTCTGAAAGAGAATAAACACTGTATAATAGAGGCAGTAAGAAGAACAATGTTCTCTGTTTTTTGAAGGCCTTGCAGAGCACAGAAAATTGCTTCTGCCCTGGAAAATCTACCTGCTGCTTTAGACTTGAAGTAAATGAGTTTCTTCAAATCTCTGATGAAAATAAAGGGCTCAGAGAGGTCTGTAACAATCTGTACTTTGAATAACTTACATATTTTATAATAGCAAGCAAATTCTCCATGTCTGACCAAATATTCCTTTTTTCTAATGGAGAAAGTCAAGTACTGCAGAGCCAATTCATGCACCCCATCTCCCTGGTTTTCACTGATCATAGAATAAAAACCAATAGAATTGCATTGTTACACACAACAGCTTTCTTTTTTTTAACTTTTTTCTTACAAGTGGAGAAATTTAGAAAACTGTGTCTTGCCCTAGCTGGAACTGGTCTCAGGCTACATTTCTTGAATCTTCCTTGGATGTGGATTTCATATACCTCTCAGGATGGGAAAGCCTGGTTTTGACTGTTTAAAAACCTTGAAATCAGATTCAGGCTAATACTCAGTTTTTAGAAAATAACGGCTTGATGCAAGGTGCTTCCAGCACTGCAGGATCTTCTGAAGTCTGTACGGAAAACTTCCAAAAAAAAACCTTGGAAAATGAGACTCTTCCCACACAAGTTAGTGACTTTTTCAGCACTAGTAACTTAACCAGTTTTTGTAATGAACACAGATGTTGCTTATTCTAAAATGTTGGAGTGCCATGTGAAAAAAAAAATAATTAAAAACCCCAGTGGGGTTAGTTACATGTAAGATATGTTCAGTGGTTGGGTGAGCCCTGTGTTCTTCTTCTGTCACTGATTAAGGGTAAAAGAAGCCACAAGACTTAATCAACTCTCTGTGCTCCATTCATCAGTAGCCCTGAATATTTCTGCTTAAAGCCTGACTTTCTTATATATTGCATTTAAACATCTGTGTCTGGTGTGCAGCTCAGAGTGGTCCTACTTTCTTAAATGTGGTTAATTCTATTGTAATTTATTGCAACAAAAACGAATACAGTATATATTAACATCTAGCTATGCACAGAGTTATGGTCAGCAACACGTTTCTACTTTTTTAGTGTAAAAAACATGACTGAAAATCCTGCTTCATTCTGATTTTTCCTGCTGTTCCCCTTTTTGCACGGTGTATTTGTCTCTAATGCAAGACTGCAAAATATATCTGCACATAGTGAAGCAACAGATTTCTATTTATCATCTGCTTAAGTCAGATAAGATCCTCATTGTGTATGTAATTTCTCTTTATCTGAAGATGCCTTGTGCCTCTCATTTTTCCTTTCATTTTAATGACTTTATTTTCAACTTTGATTTCATTCTCAGTATCCTTCTTAGTTACTGGATCTTTGGGACTCTCTACCCCTTAGAAAGCTAGATGATTAATTTTAAGACTCACAGATTCTGAAATTCATTTTATTCTGGTCACCATTCTTCAAGTTTTATGTTTTCAGCAAAACTGATAACAGAAGAAGTAGCAATGGTGCCAAAACAATGATATCTTTTAGGATTTAATGCAATACCCATTGAAGTTCCTGAAGCTCTTCCCAATAATTTGATTAAAAGTAATTTTGCAGATTCAAATGGGAGAAAGATAAACACCTTTTTTTTTTTCTTTTCTTTTTTGCTAGTGATTGTGTGCTAAAGGTCTAATTGCAGTACTTTATCTTGCAAATTTTTAATACAAAATATTTGTTAAAGTGTTTAAGGTTATAGGAGTGTTAACCTTCAGGCTTAGTAACATCCATACAGGGGAACAGTATTCCTTGAGGCTTTTTTCATAAGTTAGTGCCAATTTACCAGAGAGGCTGCCTTTCAAAACATGTGTCCTTCATGTGTGTGTCCCTCTGGGTTCATAACCACGTGTGTGCAATTACATACTGAGTAGTTGTGCTACTTCACAGCATAAAAAATGCCCTTAGCATGAAACAGGTGTATGTGTGAGCACAGCTGATGGAGACATTGATCTAGAATTTTGTTCATTTTCAAATCACCCTCTTGGTTGAAAGAATAAAATATGCATAAAAATAGGAATAATAAGAAACGCAAACACAATGCAACTCCAGTAAATGTTGAAAGGTAAAATTCTCAGCAACTTATCTAATAAAACCTAAAACACACTAAATTTCCTTGTAATTGGTACATCTTGTACTTTAAGTGATGTGAGCGAGTGTTTTAAGTTAAAATTAAAAACACTTTTAAAAAACCCCACCCAAAACATAAACAAAACAGTCGCTAGAGATCCTCTTAGACAATAAAACTTTTATGAACTTACTGGATTCTTTCTGGACCAGAGGATTTTCCAACTCCGTGCTGCTGCAACTTTTCTTGTAGGAGTTACTGAAAGTGTTCTGTGTCCACATAACAGTTCTTATATTTGTGAATATCCTGCAACACCCATTTAGCACCATGCAAGCTCTAATTTACATCCCTTATCTCTTCCTTTCAACCTGTTTTTTGACACAACAAATTATACAGGAATATATTCCATGTGAAAAATATGGTTGGCAGCACCTGGATGTGAGTTAACCCTGTTTTGGAGTTAAACTGGCTTTTTATTTCCTAAAGAAATTTTCCATTTACCTAATTCTAGTGACAGTATTCAGTAGCCCATGTCTGTAGACTGGCACCTTCCTGGAGGTTGCGGTATGGGGTCTCATTGGAATCCTTTAAAATAGTTATGAACAATCACACCCAGAGTCTTATACCAGAACACATTTTCTATACAAATTATGGCTTGAGATTTAAGAATGCAAGCAAAAATAGAGAAGAGGATAACCTTTTCAGGCAACACCCTTAAACATGATGATGTGGTCTGTCTTCAGTCTAATCAGTGCTCATTACTGCCTCTTGAGATTTTTTTTTTCCTCACTGCATTCTGAAATAGGCCTTCAAAAGACTTTTACAAGTAATAAAAAAAATCACTTTTGGACACAAAAAATAAATACTCTAAGATCTTAAAATGCAAGAAATTGCTTTTGATTAATATAAACTAAGCTTCCTTACTATAGTAATTTATGAATCATGGGATTAGATTTATCTAACTGATGTTAATTTTGCTCCAGATAACTGTGAAGTTTCTCTTCTGACTCAATTCATAATTAAATATCAAAATAATAAGATTTATGTTAATTTGTTTATTCATTTTGTAAATCTATAGGCCATTTTGCTGGCAAAGTTTTGAGTAGAAAGATCCAAGAAATATTGATTTTCCTCCTCTTCATGACTATTTAATTGGTTAAAGTGTGCCCCATTCGCACGAGCCAGCAAGTTGATGCTGGTTACATTTTAATAAATGTACTCCTCACCCGATCAATACATCCCTGGGAAAAAAAAGTGCTGCTCCATCATATGTTAATGGGAAGAAAATCTTTTTACTATAGTCAGTCATCATGACAAACAAGAATATGAAAAGTGTTAATGAAATGACCAGCTGTCTATAAAATGAGAGACTCGCAAGACAGTTTCTTTTCTTCTTTTAACTCAATGAAATAAAATGGAAAATTACACTGGAGCTTGTTGAACAGGAGGTAATGTTCACGGATGGAAATCAAATGCCATAAAGAAAGTCAGAATTGAACTTAATGTGCCTATGACCCAGAGAATGGAATTCACAATAGGCATGTTGACATAGAATATATTCAAATGTTCATAATGGAGCAATTCAGGCCCAGTCCCAAAGATGGATTTTAGAGTTCTGGCTCCTATTTAGGTTTCAAGCCGCCCATTGATTTAATTGATTTCAGGAAATCAATCTGAGGTTAGGGGAGTTCTAAGCAGAATCTGAGAGCCTAAACATGTTGATAGATGTTATAATTAGAACCATATTTTTTATTCTTTTATCATTTTTACCTCATTAATATTTCCAATGGAGGCAGTGGGACAAGCTGTGTAACTCATTATGAACCTAACCTAAATATACCAGATGTCATTTAGATTTCACAGATTTAGGATTTTTAACACCACTAGAACCAATAAATAATCTAGTCTGATATCACAGACTTCTGGTATTTATCAGTTGGTCCTGTTGAGTTACATTTGCCTAATCAGATCTCCAGCAGCTGCAAAAAGAAGGATTTATAATTTTTTTATTACTATTATTATTAGTTATGCATTCTCCATGCAAGTTTTATAATCCTGTTTGATTACCAAATCAAGTATACTTTTAAGGCAACAAAGCCTTGAAATCTGAATTCATATCGAAGATTAGACACAAAAAAGTGTTTAGACATCTCATAACTTGAAATGAGCTGGCCAGTTCCCTGAAGTTATTTTAACTTCTAGCTTACTGGCCTATACCCCCACCCTAACAACCAAGGAAAAAAGGTATAAGCAAGTGAGGTAAAGAATCTACAGCAACTGATATACTGAGCATGGAAAAATCTCTATGAGGCAATAACAGTCAGCAAAGAGAGAGGGCTTGAAGCTTTATTTATTTTTGTGGTTTAGCCACTTGTAACAAAGGTAGTTAGGTGACCACCTTAAAGGGAGTGTTGGAAATGAAGAAACCCTTAAACATCGGGCACCTGAATCAATCATTTAAGACCAAGGAAAAGATCTGCTTGATTTATTTGTTGTGAAACATGATTCAGGAGGTGAAAAAGATGGTTTTAATACCTTTTGTAATTTGATTTCTGAAATAGGTGTTCAAGATTCTAGACCATGACACTGAAGAGTACTTCTTTGGGGATGCAGGTAAGAATGGGAAGAAAATTCTGCAGCTTGTTAACAGTTGAAACTGAGATTTCTGGTTTTTTGTTTGTTTGTTTGTTTTTTATTTTATAGGTACTGCCTGTATTGTTGAAATGTTTGCTACCTTTCAGTTCAATAGAGAAACCCCATGTTGTTCTTCCTGTCAGTGGTTGTTCTTCTGCTCTCGTGATTTTTTTCATGTCTCATCTAACAGCAGCCTATAATGTGTGAAAAAGAGAATGTGGAGGTACACCAGCATGCCCTCAACTCAGTTCTAAGTGAATATTAGAGCATCTCTGCATAGTTCAAGTAATCTGGAATTCTTTCTCCCAGATCACAAGATGTATGACCATCTTCTTCCTTTAGAGTCACTTTTATTTGAATATTATTCTGTCAATAGTTAATCTCCCAACCCCTCAAAAAAAAAAAAGCCAAAAAACAAAAACAAACAAAAACTAAACAAAAACAAACAAAAGCACAATGAAAAAAACAGATTGGAGAATGGAACAGAATGGGGAAAATAGAAGAAAGGATTTGCTTTTAAGATCCCCAAGAATCTTCTTTCACGCCTCTTGTAAATCACAGAAAATTTCCAACATAAAATAGTTCTGAGTTTTGACTGAAAACATTACTTTTTGAAAATAGCATTAAGCACAATGAAGTCTGCCCTAAATGTTGCAATAATGTTGACTCCTTTTTTTCTTAAATAAATGTTGCCTTTATAAGAACGCGTCCTTGTTTTTCTGTTAAAATGTTTTGTTTGGTTTGTTTTTAAGGATAAAACTCCCACAAATCTGAAAAAATCTTCACACAAAAACCCACCCTGGACAAACAAACCAAAACTCCATGCAGTCAGGTTTGACTGGCTGATATAAGAAACTGCATACAATGGTTGAATCTTTCTCTGTGTTGCTTATTTTGTTCCATTCTTTTATTACTTCTATGATCTTAACAGATGAATGCACCAATAGCTCATTTTGGTCCTAACTCAGCTCTGCCTGTCTGGTTTACTGCCATCAATATTGCAGATACAATATTGCATCTAGAACGTAAACTCAGTGAAAGCTTTAAGCATTGCTAAGGTCTTGAACGAATTCTCAATGAAGAGAATCACTGAATGTGAATCTTCCCTTTGATTTCAATGGGCTCATCAGGGTCTAACTGATATGGTACATCAGAGATTACTCACTAAATTCAGTTCTAAATTCATACTGTCTGTTAGTTTATGATTCTTAGAAAAAGGACATGGATAAGGAGTGTTTGTGCTCATGAAAGTGCAAAAGAAAGAAAAAAAGCTGTCTAAACCAGCTATTGTGAAATATAATACACCAGAATATTTAAATGTTCACCTGACTGAGGACTTCAAGAAGCTGTTATAGAGAACAAAAATCTGTGGGGACCCACAGGGAGCACAGTTTTCTGTGAGAGGTTTTTGAAAACATATTTTAACTTCTTTAAGTCAGGATCCTTATACACTGTATTATGCATTCTGAGAAGATAGTTGTATAAAGTTCTTCCTTAGTTGTCTTATTATTGCTTTTGTTTCCCTCTTTTTCTCTTCTTCACCTTTCTTTTTTTCTTTTTAATTTTTTTTATTTTTTCCCCTAACTTCTGCAACTTTCAAGGAGCTCCATGGCTCCATTTGCAGCAGAATGCAAAACCACCTGAAAACATCAAGTGTATCTGAAGCTTTAGTCCTTAAGTGATCCTTAAATCACAAGAGAAATACAGGCAATTTTTTTCCACCTCTGGCAAATGAACACAATAGAAGAACAAACCTAAAGATTCTAGCCTAAAGAGGTGGTAATTAATGAAAACAGAAAAAAAAGTGTCTTGGTATGTTGTGATAAATGTGGATCTTTAGGGAATTTGTCCTGCTATGTGAAAGAATTGATTCCTCATAATTTTTTTATCAGTGCCACAATTATTGTACAAGGTGATGCACGTGGGTTGGGGCAATCCCGAGCACAAATAGAGGCTGGCTGGTAAATGGATTGAGAGCAGCACCGACTAGAAGGACTTGGGGGTGCTGCTGCATTGTGTGTGTCCAGCCCAGAAACCGAGTCCTGGGCTGCATCCAGAGAGGAGTGGGCAGCCAGTGGAGAGTGGGGATCTGCCCCATTCCTCTGCCCTGGTGAGAGAGATCCACATGGAGAGCCATGAACAGTTTTGGGGACCACAACATGAGGACCTGGCCCTCCTGAAGTGATCCCAGAGGAGGAAGACAACGGTGATCCAAGGGCTGGAGCTCCCCTGCCACAGGGACAGGTTGTGGCCAGGGGTTCTGGAGAAGAGAAGGGTTTGGGGAGAACTTGGAGCACCTTCCTAAACAATAGAGTGACTTTTGATGGGGTCATGGAGTACGAGGGGTAATGGCTTCAAAGCAAAAGAAGTTAGGTTTAGATGCTGTGTGTTCAGAAAAATTTCTGGTCTGTGAGGTTGTTAAATTATGATAAGCTATGAAGCCAGAGAAAGTTTGGAACGAGGACATTAAAAATATCATAAAGCTATGAAAGGTGAGATTAGAAAGTCACACTATGCATTATGATATCAAACTCCTTCATTTTTCCCTTTTTTCTTTTTTTTTTGCAAAGACGAGCCATCAAAATGCATACAATTTTGTGCAGGGAAAAAGAGAAATGCTAAAGTGTGGAAACAAATCCTGCTTGAATTTATTGTATTGAAAGTATTTAAAGTCACTTTTTTTTTTCAGGTAAAAAATATAGACAGACTTTTTTAAATACTAATTTATTTTTTTAAAAACTCGTAATATGAACTGCAGAGAGTGAGGTTTCACTATTAAGTAATTTTCTCTATTGAAAAAAAGAGCTTGAGATTCTGCATCAAGAAAGAGCCACTGAATAAGTACAGGATGCACTGAAGAATCTGTAATAATAGGCAGATGTAAGAGAAAAGGAATATGATCTCTGCATGTTTCATCATAAAGATCATCTGGGATTTCGTGTGGGAAATTCGGCACCAATGTCCCTTTATTCTGATCTAAGCTTTAAAGAGAACGACAGCACCTTTTCTTTTTTTCTTTTCTCTTTTGTTTTTTGTCTTTTTAGAAGAAGACATTGTCCAGAACACCAAAATTAGGTATATTAGAGGCAAAATGTGGGAAATACATCTTCTTGATCTTAAAGTCTTTAAGTTTTCCAAGTTAGCTAGTTAGTCTGAGAATTCTTTTTCCACAAATCAATAGTGAAATTAACCCTTTCTAACATTGGTAACTGCGTAGCAGACTCCTAAAACTTAATTAGGGTCCCTCTAAAGGGTGATTTTTCTGTATTATTTAAGACACCCCTGACAGAATCCATTACTTGCCTTCTGGATGGGTTTTTTCCTGCTCATGGAAGTAGAAGGGCTGTGGTTAAGTCACACTTATGGGGTCATGCAGAGCTTATTGAAATGGTGAGTGGCATTTTTTCACAAATATGAGGCGCATTAGATGAGTCAGCTGGACCTGAAGGTCAGTCAACACTCTCCTTCCATGAACACTTTGGAAAGACGTTCTGTAAAATTGTCAAAATATTACATTGCAACTTAACAAAAAGAGTCAAACAGACATTTCTTTCCAGAAAATGCTCATATCCAGAGAACGAAGCAAATTGAAAGAGATCAACTTTATTCTTTAAAAAGAAAAAAAAATGTTTTGAAGCCATTAAGGTTTTTTTTTCCTTTTTGTTTATTTGTTTGCTTGTTTGATTTTTTTGTTGTTGTTGTTCTTTTGTTGGTTGGCTGGTTTTGGCTTTTCCTGGGGATTGTGTTGATTTGGTTTGGTTTTAGTCTTGGTTTTGTCTATTTTTTGGTTGGTTGGTTGGTTGGTTGGTTGGCTGGATTGGGGGTTTTTGGTGTTTTTTAGGATTTAGGTGTTTTTTGAGTTTTGAGATTGGTTCTTAGGTCTTTCATTTTTTGGTTGATTCTGTTTTGTCTTCTTAATCAAGGACAAAATATCCACATATATATGTGATTTTTCAGTAGCAACCAAGAAAAAAAACTAGTTGGTTTTTTTTTTTCTTCCCTTAGTAGAGAAAAAGTAAAGGACAGAAACTGAGTTTCATTAAGAGCTTCTATAAGATAATGACAAAAGTGATGATTTTGTTTCCATTGCATTTTCTTTAAAAGTCACTATAACTAAAAGATTTCAATCTAATTAGACAGAGTTGATAGCTTGCTGCAGGTAGATTGCTCAAAAAGATCTATATAATATTATTAGCTTAATAGACAGCCAAGACAAAGGAATAAATTATCTATTTTGTAGTTGAAGTATTATATCAGTATGTCCCGTTGTTTACTTGTCAGCTGATAGTGTATCAAACCTGTCCTTCAGCCTTTGTGCATCTTGTAATAAGTATTTTATCTGAATGAATCTTTATCCTGTAGTATAAATAAATTCAACTGTATAAATAAGTTAAATCCTGTTTTTGAAAGATGCATTTATTTACATCTATTCTTTTACAGCACATCACTTGGAAGTATTTCATTTGATTTGAGAAGGAGAGAGCAGACTGACTGCAAAAAACAGAATTAACACACAGTAGCATTCTCATAAAAAGCTATCTTTTTTTTGCAAATACTTGTGCATTTGTGGGAGTCCTCTGTGCAGCCAGGAAATGTCACTGCAGATGAATTTTAAATAAAGTGTTCATATTTCTTTGGGGACTTTCAGATCAGAAAAGGAAATGGAATATTTACAATTTGGTGCATAATTCATTTACTGTGGATAACTACTGGTTTTATTTCCACCCCTAGACTCAATGCATTGAAACCTTGTTAAAAAATAAAAATCTTAAATATTCAGCTATAAGTATGAAGGCTAGGTGGTAGTCGTAGAAATAATAGTAACAACTATAATTACATTAGTTATTTTTCTATTTAGACATCCATATAAAAGTAAGGAATAGAAATCTCTGTTTTTTATTATGTCTTTTATTATTATTTGAGGAAGAAATACACTTAAGCAGAACACTGCCACTTTGATATTGTTCTAGTGTACATTTTGTATAATTCTAGCTTGCACGCCTCTTATCCTAGCACCAATTTTACCCTGTCCTGGTAAAATTATAAAATATATAAAATACCTACCACTGACTTCAATGGAGCTGCCTCAAGTTTACATTTGTGTAACTGAGCCACCATTGTCTATTCCACCACGGCATTCTTTGCACAGGATAGAAGCAGTTCTTTTTGTGAGTTGAAGGTACAAAACTCAGTCAGCAGAGCCCTGATTTCTGGCCTCTATCTTACCTCAGCAATGATAATGCACTAATAATTAAGTACCTTGATATTTATACAGTTGGTTTTTTTTAAGATGAAAGAGAAAGGGTGTGGTGTTTATGCAAAAGATTCACATATTTTCTTTTCTGCTTTGACAGGGGAAAGGTCAGGCAAAGGTCACCTCATCTCATGGCTAACCTGATATGCAGCAGATAAAACTTTCAGTCTGATTTCGTGCCTATCTTAGCCCCTGTATCACTCTGCATTTATGGAGTATTTCAAAATTACATTCATTTCTATCCCAGTCAGATCTCAGAGAGGGCTTTACACTTGATAACAGAATGAGACAGACAAGTTCCTTATAAAAGAGGAAATGGAAGGAGTGAATTTAACCTATTTTGAACAAATTGCATTGGCTGACAGTCAAATATCACATTGATTTTAGCATTGCTCACTTTATAATTTGCTACATGGTCCTAAGTCCAGCATATCTTATTGACCTCCTCATACCCCTGCATTACAGGCAGCTTCAGGTTTGCTGAGGTATATTTCTAACTTTTTTTTTTTAATGAAGGAATGCACACTGCCCCCTGCTGAAAGGCCGCCAAAAAACCTTTCTGTTCTTTTTTCACACACCAAACTTTCTTTCTTCAGACTCTATTGTCACAGTTATTGGACATGTGAATGGTTTTGGCCTAAGCTTTAGTGATGCAGGTAGCTCATTATCCTTGTAGGAGTGTGAAACGTTATAGCAAATAAGTTTTTGGTCTTTCAAAAAGCCTTACCACGTACTTCTGACTTTGCCTCCAATGGCAAACAAATCTTGTACCTTAGGTTCACTGAGTGATCATGCTGTTAGCAGAAGTTAAAAGAGTCTTTCAGGTAATGGCTGTCTTCTGGAATGGGCTATCAAAGTACATTTGGAGATATTAATCTTGCCTAATTTCAGTCTGACCTACCAAAATAGGCTCCAACTTTAGCCTGTGCAGGTAAATCAAGGCTCCAACAAGCAATTTATCCCTTCTCACAAGCTTGTCTTAGAAGGAGATAATTTGTGCTCTCTGCCTGTATCTCCCTCATTTACTAGATTTGTTCAAGTTATGGGGATGAACTTAAAAGAAATGATTCTTGCCTTTACAGCTCTCCAATACCCAAATGGAAACCAGTCTATATCTTTCAAATTAAACTGTAGAGCTTCTTGCAATTTTTTGTTCTTAATTTTTTTTTAGATCTGATCTTTTTGAGGGTTGTATTTTTTTCAAAAGCTACTCTCAGTTAATGAATTTTTAAAATTGAATATGGATATGTAAAATGTCAGCATACTTTTTTGATTTTATTGAAAAACAAAACAAAAGATAATCTATCTCCCAAATCAGAAACTACAGTACTTTCTGGAAAACTTCACCTGTTCCAACAGCAGCTCCTTTCCTCTTTCCCTTCTCCCAGTAGACAGTGTAAAAACTGAACACAGAGAACTTTATTCTTCCACTCTGTGATCAGATACTCCTCTCTCTTGGACTACTTCTTTGCCCTTTTTTAAACACACTGTACAGAATGTCCCTTTGCATTACTAGTAGGTTAATCTCTCAGGTCTTTGTTGCCTCCAATTTCTTGTCTTCCACTCTGTTAATAAAGTCACCTGGAGGCTGATGGAAACTGCCGACCTGGAGCACCAAATAATATTAATCAATGACTTATCAAAGATGAGGAAGATGCTGAGGTTTCTCCACATGATCTGCTGCATGCCTTCACTAATCAGATACCTGTGTAATTTGGCACATTTCTCTTGGGCAGATATTTTTAGGGTGACATATTACCATATTGAGGGTTAATTATGGAACAATATTCGGCCCATTTAACTAATTTTGCTTACCTTATACAAATTCTAAAAGGAAAAAATCTGTGGATAGTTTCAAGTACTAACTACAGAGCCCACCTTCTATTGGGGCACATACCTCTGAAAAGAATCCTGCTGCTTTCTGCTAGTCCTGTCTTTATTCCTAAGTATTTGCCATTTGTTGGACTAAAATAACCATTTCTATTCACAGAAATCAGTACAGGCTGCTCAAGAGAATTATTTCTGATATACAGAAAGATCACATCTCATAGGCTCACCAGTGTTTTGTCTTGGATTTTTTAATGGTACCAGTTTTGTCTGAATTTATCTTTTTTTTTTCTTTTCCTTTCTCTTGGTTTGCATTTATGTGGTGCTTGCTTTAGGTCAGAGCTCGCCTTTTAATCTCTGTTCAAACAGCACAAGGAAATTCTGGTTCATAGGAGCTCTTCTTATGTATTGCCACAACTGCATCTGAGAAGGCAACGTGCCCATATCAATAGTGCTTAAATCAGAGAAATTATTATCCTAGGCTCCCCCTCTAGTTGTGCTGAGAGTCATAACTTAGAATCCCAGAATCTCAAAAGGTTTCGGTTGCAAGGGACCTTAGGGACCACTTCTTTCCAAGCCTTTGCCATGGGCAGGACACCTTCTGCACAGTGCAGAATATTCTAACTTAAAATTGTAATGGACAGAAATTTAATCCTGAACAGTAACAGTAATAGGAAAAATTATGACCCATCTTATGTGGAAGCTGTTCAATGGTTCTACAAGAAGAATTGTCTTAATAGCAGACAGATTGGGAAGAATAGCATTATTCTTGCCATAAGTAAAAGGTTAAATCAATAAAATCAAACATTTTTTTAGTATTTGCACCAGGGAATGTATTTGGTGTCTTGTCTTCTTCAGTAGATTTAAAGTCTCATATCTAAATGCTAAATTCTTAGCGTGCATTCAGGACTTAGTCAGAATTTCTATAATCAGACAAAACTGATATTTTTTTTTATTTTGTATTTTGAAGGGGGATTTGGATTTGGTTTCAATTGATAGGTTGGGGTTTTTTTAGGGCAAGATCTGACTGCAAGTCATTGACTTCAATTACTTGTAAAAATATGTTATGCTTTAATATTTATTGGGAGGCTATTTATTTGTTGTTGTTGACTGATAAAAATTTTGTGGAAAAATAGAATCAGAGAAAGAAAAACATATTGTGATGTTATTTTGGGACTTTAAATATTTTTCATGTGTTTTTGAGAACTGTCTTTTTAATTTTTGTCACAAGTAAAAAGCTTTACAATTAAAATACAACAATAAACTATATTTACACACTTTTATGCAAACACACTGAGTTTGAATTACTGTTGCAGTACTTTGACAACTAGAGAAAGAAATCTCTTAGCAATTAAATCACAATTACCAGCTATTCTAAAGATATTTTTAAATGATCACACTCTCCCACTTAAATCCAAACAAAGCAATTCTGTTTAGAAAATCTGCAGTGGTAACTCCTGATTTATCAGGGCCTTCAAGTAGGTTTTTCATTTCAAGAAGCCTAAAACTTATGTCTAATTCTTTACCTGAAACAGGGCCTTATTCATGGCTCACACCATTTCTTTCCCTACCTGCACCAGCAGTGAAACATCAACCATATTTCTACTGACAATTCCTTGTGACACCATCAACACATGAACAAGATCTCTGCAGCTATTTCTTTTTCCCCTTGCCTGCAAATAGTTTTCATCTAAAAGGCAAAATCAAATAACTATCTAAAATAATGCAGATATTTGTTTATCTTACCCTAAGAAGAAATAAAACACACGTTTATACACTCTGGGAGACACACACAGATGTGCTTAAGGAATGAAGCACTGCCTTCATTGCAAATGACAAAGAAATCAAATGGATTGCTAAAAGCAATAGAGCTTCTTCCCGCTCTGCCAGGGAAAAATGGCTGCAGCTCCTGCACCTTAACTGTCGAGAAAAAACTTTATTATGCTTTCTCTCTCTTGCTCTTCCCTCTCCTCCCTCCCTCCCTGCCTCCCTCCCTCCCTCCCTTCTCTTTCTCACTGTATCAGTTTATCACATAGCAAACACGACTTCTCCTCAATATATCTCTCTTTCAGATTTCATTGACCTATGACCTGTAATGTCCCAATTTGCTTCAAGTACCTTTATTTATGCCATTCCTAGGACCTATACATTTTGATCTAAGAAATGGTATTCTCTCCTCAGTGCCTATGGAGCACACTTTGCAGGTACCATCAGTTCAGAAAAAGCAGTCACCCAATATATGAGATTGTGACAAGGTATAATGTAATGGTAGTTATGTGAACCTCCAATAAACTAGTGGTACTTCACAGATTACTTGGAGAGAAAGTCTTTTAGCGTGCTTGAAGAAGTATGAAATGAATTTCATTTCCTTCTCATTTGCCTTGCTTTTGAAAGGTTTCATGCAAGATATGTGACCAACTATTATAGTACTAATCCATCCATGACAGAGCTCAATTTTCCCTGAGAATTTACTTCTGAATGGGCTGCAGAAAAACTTGAAAGCTGAAAATTAAAGTAACTGAACAGAGCAACCACTGAGCTGTGGGCAGCTGTCTGTCAAGAAAACCAGTTGGAACAAAAATGTAAATTAGATTTTATTTTTATTTATGTTTTTAAAGCAATCTGCAGAGGTAAAGTTTTACAGCCCTGTGTGTAAACAAGAGCAATGAGATGGAAGTGATGACAAGCTGCTGTTGTTGTGAGTTATTCTCATTAAAGTAAATATAAAAAAAAAAGACCATGGGTTGTTGACAGTTTTAAAACAGAGCACTGTTCTGTATTTAGTCACCCATTATAAGCAGAAACCCTGTGGTAATTCAGGCACTCATTTTATTTTTTTTTTCCCCTTTGTGTCACTAAACCAGATAACTTCAGTAGGTTATAGCCACAGTTCTTGAGCAGGGTCCTGAGAGTGGCTGAAATGGATTTTAAAACGCGTAGCACAATTGAAGATAATGCTATATAAATAGAGTGCTCAAGTGAGCGCAGTAAGCCGGGCACGGACACGGCACAGACAAGGCTGTGATGGAGCAGGGACGTGGCACCGACCCACCACCCCGTGATGGAGACAGCTCTGTCACCCTGCACAGTGCAGGAGCCTTCCCACTGCTGCTCCAGGCCAGGGGAGCAGGGATGGGAAGGGACATGGGTGGGATATCTGCCAGGGAAACGGGTGCCTTCAGCCCCTCCAGCGCCAGGGAAGATGCCCCACAACAGGATCTTAAATGTGACAGCTGTAGTTGGTACCAAAAACTTCAAATACCCTGGGAGCAAGACAAATGGGAGGCTGGCTTCAGACACCTTCTTCCCACCTGGACAATTTGTACTGGTGTGGCCATATCTGAAACTCAGAGTGGGGTTTTCTGATTCTTGACTGTGTGTTGGAATAAAAACATTTCTATCTGAGATAGTCACCATTTTCCTGGTCAAGGGGAAAAACCTGACCCTTTAAGAGCATATTTCATTTCACCCATCTCAGATATAGGCCTGAGATTAATATTGTCCAAAAGTTCCCACCTTTTCTCCACTGGATGTGAAGGAGTTTGAGTGAGTAGCTCAGTTGGAAATGTCTACATGTAGGCAGAGCATTCTGACATGTTTCCTTACATTAACAACATAACAATTCTCACTCTGCAACTCCCTGTACATAAGGGCTAATTTCTCTAGAAATATTGACAAATTTAATCTTGGCCTAAAAAGCTCTCTAGTATGACTGTGAAAAGAACTATTTTTGTGGCACATATGATTATATTCTACCTCTGCCCTGCAGCAAAGCTGCAAACATTTGTGAATTTGCCTGAGGCAAAAAGTTATATGTTTTCTTCAACATCTGATAATCATTGCCCTGGAGAATGAAAGGTGAAATGGAAGGATATTTGGTGAAACGAGAAAAACATGAGATTCCTTCTCCTGAACAGAATTCCAAGTAATATGACAGATCAGTAGAGATGCAGCAATTTATGCCATGGAGAATGTGACCCAAGCCCATTTTCCTAAATACGATCTCTTTTTTTCCCAACAACTGTTAAAGCTAATGTAAGTTAGAACAGGAAAAAGAGTCCATTCCCTTGCCACTATGTGACACTGAAGAAATATTCCTGATAATATTTTCCACTGTTTTGATAAGCACATGTTTTTTATCCCTATAGGAAGTTTTGAAGGTGTTTGCCCCTTGAAGAAGTTCATGGTCTCTATGAAATTTTATTTGTAAAACTGACCGATAATGCTAGAACTTCATTAGATTGAGTGGAATTGCTTTGAAGGTGGCATTTGATGGGTACTGGGCCTATACAACTTTCTCACAGTAAGGTTGGAATAATTGCTGTCAGTCCCATCATTGATCCCAAAAATTTTAGGTGGATTCATGACCATGTTTTTGTCCTACACAAATTACTTACATGGTGTCCAGTACACTGTTAAAATTTTCTATATTAAATTCCAGATATTCTTCTGTATCTAATTTCATCCCATTGTAGTTTCATCCACATACATAGTGGCATTATTTAATTTCTTGCTTTCTTTTATTTTTTTTTTGTTTTCATTAAAACAAGAAAGAAAAGGGAAAATGTGAAAGGCTTGTAATTAAAGAGGAAAGGTGTTTCTTACAAAGATTTCCCATTCTTTACAAATTAAGTATTTTCACAAAGATACCATCCATTTGTATTTAGAAAACTTAAGTTGCCATGAAAGGTCTCAATATATTATTGGAGAGACCAGATGTCAAAAATCTCACTTGCAAAAGTCAGAAGTCCTGGAAAAAATATTCTGTCTCCTCTTACTTACAGAGAGATTGCATCCCTGGCAGTAAAGAATTGCTTTGTTATATGGTAAAGCATGATTTAAAGGAAGCATAGCTTGCTTGAAAAATATCATCCCTGTCTCAAAATCTTCTCTCTCCTTGCAGGACATCCTGGTCCTTTCCCTTTTAGGATTCTTTGCATTTAACTTTGCATTTTAAGTGTTGCAGGACCTCAGCTAAGAGCACCTATCAGTTGTCAGGGGTTTTGCTGTAAGGGAAGAGCACTGCCAGGGTTTCAGGAACAACCACCTGTTCATTTTTGGGGACTGCCATGCTGGAGCTGTGCTGGTACATATAGCCTGGAGTCCTGCCTTCATTAGTGTTTTGTGCTTGGGGCTCCAAGTGTGGTGCAAGTCCCACTGCCCTGGAAAGGGTTCCTCTGCAGGAAAAGCTCTTCTTGACTTCCCAAGATTTTTACTGGAAGTTCCCAGAATGACAAATCTGAATATTTCCCCCTCTTTTCTATTAATAATACACATCGTGAAATTTCATCCAGCAGTTTTTGCTTTTGGTGCTTTTGAGTACCTGCAGACAGAGGAGAAAGGAGCTCTCTTGAAAAATAACAATACAGTAAATAATTTGACAGTAAAAAAATATACAGTAAATAATTTGACTCATATTTATTATTACATTAAAATAAAGCAAACACAAGTTTATATATTATGTACATTATGATCTGGCTTGGCTGTGGTATTTTATTTTTTACTGAAATATATTCCCATAAGGAAAGAAAAAGTAAAAGCTTAGAAATATACTGGGCAGGAATCCAAAAAACATCTATCAACTATTATGTGATTTTTGTTTGACATTATACTAGTGGATGATTATTTTGGTGTGTTTGGATGTTGGGGTGGAAAATAATGACACACAGATCACTCAGGTATGCAGATTGCTGAGATCTTTCAAGGAAAAAAAATCACTTGCACATGTGAGTGTCTTTGAAAATTTAGGTCTTTAATGTCTTTATGTATAATTTCTTTGTGTCCTTTAAAATGATGTCTCTCTTGGCTTCACATTGTAACTGAGTTATTTCTGTGTTTAAGCAGCAGTTAGGACATGAGACTCTGGATTTAAGACTTGAGCTATTACTGTGATGAAAATGATTTGTAAGTAAATCCAGGTGAGAATCTGCTATAACCATTTTCTGTCTCTTTACCTTTGATTCAACTGAAGAAGCAGGATTATTTATCTTCCAGCAGAAATTTTGGGGGGTTTTTTCTGCAATTTTTTTTTTTATATTTTTGTTCAGACATCAAAACCATGACCAGGATATTTGAACTAATCATAACAATTCCTTGAGGTCTTCCAAATCTAAAAATATTGTAAAAAGCTTTTTTTCAGAAGCATTGTGCAAGTGGCTAAGATTCCCAGCATGGAAAAAAAACAGATATTTATTGAAACATAATTTCTATGGTTTTATTGTATTTCTTACCTGCTCTTAACTTTGAATCCCATATTTGTGTTTTGTCTAGAAATCTATCGGTAATCATCCATTGAAATCAGGTTAAGAGAAATAAGAATATAAAAATAAATATGAGAGAAACAGGGAAGTGGAAAGAGGGAGAAGACTACAAAATATCCATATAAAAATCAACAAAGAGAAAGGACCACAGGAAATAGGCAGCTCATAGGAACTCATGCTGGGGCTTTTGTTACAGAAGGAAGAGCCTGGAAAACAAACAGAACCATAAAGTTTGTGCTCAGTATGTGCCTTTAAGCCATTGGCATTAATTAAGATTCTATGGCTTACAAACAATTATGACATAATTAAAGTGAGATTCTTTCTACAGTAAAACAATAAGAAATGACTTTTAGAAACCGTGGGAACTATTAAAATGGCACATCAGTACCAAAATGAGCAATATTTACTAGTATTAACACTATTAAAATGCCTTTTGAAGACAAACTTAGGCAATTATTACTCAGAAAAAACTCACAGTTCGAGATATAGAACAGTGATAATTAAATCCCTTTCTCTATATATCTCTGTTTTTGGTGTTTGACAGAATGGAGTCTTTAAGAGAATATATTTTAATGGTCTTGAATTAGCAAGATTTTCAAACAGAGAGAGTGCACTTAGCAGGAGGTTGATATCTACTGAAAGCTTCATTATTGATATTATTATATAGATTAGGGAGCTGTTTTAAGGGCCCAGCCTACAGAGGCATATACCCATGATGTCTAAATGCTGTAATGTCTACAAAGTTTCAGCAATTGGGTATTGTGTATTTAGAATCAGGTCTCACTTATTCCAGGAATTTTGGAGCACTATATGAATTCTTCTTATATTTATGAAATTAGGATTATGAGGAGAAATATTTTACCAATATCTTTAAATAAAATCTTATTTTGCTTGACATCACAGGAGTCAAAAAAGAAAAGAAACTGCTGCAATCTTGGTGAAAGAAAATTTTGGGAAAGGAGAAAAAACCAAGAAAACAAACAGACAACAAAAAAAGTATTTCTTGGTCATTATCCTCTTCATTGTCCATTACACCATGATGCTCAGCTTTGGAATGTAGTTGAATTAGAAGAGAGAAAATATTTTTCTTCATCTGCTTGAAAACAACACAGAAGTTTTTTAAAAGAGCTTGGAAAGGCAACAGAGTGATTCTTGTCTGTGATTGACAAGAGATGAACATTTCTATTGCACATATTATTACAGGGGATTTGACACCTGGTGTCGTGGCATGGTCTCTTTACAATAAAATTCAGTCCTTGGTGCTGTTTATTCATTCTGCATCAATTTAACTAAAGAGATGTGCAATAACGTTTAAGTAGGGGGATGCAAATTTGGGTTATATAGAAGAGAAAAAGGTCAAAGTTTTGTATGAATAGTAATATTTTTATTATATTCAGGCATAAATGAGAATGAAAAATGTAGATAGGGATAATTATAATAATAATTAAAAATACAAAAACGTGCTTCTGAAGTTAAACTTGATGGAATTTCTCTAGCAAAATATTTAATATGCATCATTTAAGGAAAATAATAATAAAAAAAGTTCATAGGCAAGTCTTTGGTCACACTGATTTGAATTTCCCTGTTTTTCTGAACAAGGATGAAATTATTTATTTTGTACCAGTTCAAAGTCAGAAATTACTAATCTCAGCTGCCCTGGAAACAGTTGTTGTAAAGTTCTTATAATCTTGTTTTGGATGAGCTAGCATCTCCTGCTGAATTTTACATCCCATTCTGACCCTGTAGTCCCAGTCACAGAAGATTTACACCAGATACAGATCCAAGCCATGGTGGATACATGACTCTGAAACTTTCATTAGCAATTACATTGAGTCAGGTGGACTCTGATAAATTTTGAATTTGATATGTTTCTAAGTATTTTAATGTTTTGAAATTTCCTTTAACACAGGAACAGATATGAATACAATGAAAAAAAATGTGATTCTCAGTTTTTTATAGGCTGTACTGTTTTAGGAACAATATCTTTGTCATGAGAACCCCACTCTATTCAGATCAGAAGAGTGCAATATGATGCCCTTAATGCTGTAATAGTTTTGAACTATAATTCTGAGTGTTGTCTGGCAGAAATAGCTGACTGAAACCCACCAAAAAGTCCTACTTCATCAGAAAAGGCAAGATTTGCTGTGCATAATCTTCATATGAGAGGGCTGCCCCAATCACTGCAGCCCTTTCACTGCAACCCAGCAGGGCCAAGAAAAGCTCTCTTTAACTTTCATGGCTAGATAACCTAAGCACTAATAAGAATCACGTTGTTTGATAGGAGTTATCTCAAGCAGTTGTTGACCTAGCTGGATCCCTGTGTTTTGATCCTCTAGCCATTAATGCAATATACTGGCATTACTTTCTCAGGTCAGCCCACTCCTTCCTCAGAGACCATAGGCTCCTGAGAGCTAGTCTAGCA
This sequence comes from Molothrus ater, assembly GCF_012460135.2. NCBI lineage: Eukaryota > Metazoa > Chordata > Aves > Passeriformes > Icteridae > Molothrus > Molothrus ater. The sequence goes on along the minus strand of NC_050511.2, from coordinate 5,894,883 downwards.
CCAGAAATTATGTGTTTGTCTTTCCCAGATCCAAAAAATTCCATTTCAGCTCTTTTCTAGTAGGAGGTGTCTCTGTCCATGGCAGGGAGTTTGGAATGAGACATCCTTTAAGGTCCTTCAAGGTCTCTTCCAACCCAAACTACTGTACAATTCTGAGTTTCCATGTCTGTGCCCTTACTCTACCAAATAACACGGTTATACTAACATTTTCTTATTTTGGTCTCATATTCTTATTTTCTTATTTAAGGTCTCACTTATTCATTGTAACTCCTTCTAAGTGGAAATGTTAATGTGGAATAAGTAGGGGACCTAGTGTTCTTGTATTTTTTATTAAGAAATTTGTCGAGTGAGCAAAAATATTGTTCCTTGTATGAAAATTGACTACTAAAGACTACTATTTGGCTTCATAATCTTATGTACTCTTCTTAGTTGATTTTTTTTTTCCTTCTAGCTGAAGGTACAAAGCCCAGGAACTTTCTGTAGATGGCTGGATAACTTCCCAGGTAGAGCTCTTTCCTGTTGTAAAAGAGGAAAGAAAATATAAATATTTTACAGGGTGTTCTTTAAAAAGTAGAATATTTATGAAAAAAACCCAAAAAACCAAAGCCATTATTGTTGTGAAGACCATCATCCTAGCTGGTGACAGTGCACAGTGTCTGTATCTAAAATATGTTAATCTACAAAATCAGGCACTGGGCTATTTCTAAGGCAATGGCCATTTTTAGATTAACATAGATTAAACATAGGTCCTTCTCTGAAATACAGAGAAGGCTTCCATTAATGGGTTACTATTAATTAGGTATACCATAAATGCAAGTCTAAGAATCATATATACTTAAATGCATTAAGGTTTACTCTCTTATCTCTCCTCATAGCAAAGCTATTCATTCTTTTCTTCCACCTAATGCAACTTCTTTTCAACATTTGTCTCAAGATGTATTAAATCATGAAAAAAATCATGGTATCTCAGAAGAAAGTTGGTAAACAGAACAAGACACAAACACAATTGAGGTCTTTCCAAAACATCCCAAAAACCTCAATGAAAAGCCTTCGGCCTTTCCTTTTCCTGTGCACCTTTAGCTAATGGCAATTTACAAGAGCATAGGAGCCAGGACTTTGACACTAACAGAATTATGCAGAACAAGAGTCACATCTAGGTACAATTTTTCCCCTTTATTCCTCTGTTAATATTTGAACTCTACTTGCCAAGATGATGACTCCTCAAGTCATTGGAAGTGTCCCATTCAGTCCCACAGACAAGTAAAAGTGAAAATAAACCATGCTGAAATTCTTCCTACAATTCTCCCTTTATTTGGTGCCAAGAAAATAATTTTCTGGGGAATTTCTGCCCTTGGCTTCTGAACTTCATTCAGTACCTGGCTCATCATTCTTGTAAAGGAGTATATTAGCACATACAGAACAGGAGTACATTAGCAATCATAATTTCTTTCAGGTACTAAAGGTAGTTCATTTTGTTGGTGCAAAAAGCCTCAGGTGTAAAGTAGGTAGTATAAGAGCTGGAAAAAGATCCCATAAATAATTAAAAAAAAAAATAATTAGGCATAGCTACATGGAGGTTTAGCAGTGATTTCCATAAATGGACACCCTGCATATTGGGTTAGCTGATGTGACTTTTTTCCTGTGATAAACCATAAAACCTCAGATTCAACCATTTTCACAGCTAATGTTTTGCATATCCTGTAATATAATGTATTTTTTTAAATCACTACAGATGGGGAAATGCAATGGCTCATGAAATTGATGAGGGAATATAAGGTCTTTGGATCAAATCTGCTCTTACACAAGTATGAGCTTGTAGCTATAAGACTGAAAACTCCAATCCTCTGGAACGAGGCAAACCTTAAACCTTGCAAGAAGGTCAGTGGAAAAAAAAAATGAAAGAAGGAGTGCTCTTTCTGTCTATCCTTTCTGCATTGGTAAGCAGCAGAGCCTCAGATATTTCCAGCACAAAGCTTGGTGAGAGGTTTCTTTAGGTGGTCTGAAAAAGACAGAAGCTGCTTGAAGATAGTAAAATTCCTTGTTCTTTGTCCACAGACAGTGGGATTAAGGTTTGGGCAAATAGAGATATGTAGGTCAGTTTGGCATGGCTGATATTTATATCATTAGCTTTAGGCTGAGTTATATTGATCAGGAGTCAGACTCAATGCTTGTGAGTCCCTCCCAACTCAGGATATCTCATGATTCCATGATTACCTTCAACACCCTGCAAAGGGTCACAAATACTGCAAGCCAGGAAACACGGGAAACAGATTTTCTTAATGCTTGTCTGCACCTGTATACATCTGGGTTTGCTATCATAAGAGGGAAAAGTTTTAGTTGGTTTCAAGGAAAAAAGGTGACAGTGGACACCATGTCTTTTTTTTCAAAACATGCAACACACTGCATTTCATCTGGTATCTTAGGGGTTTTTAATTTTTTTTTTTTTATCATGAGATCTAACAGAGCTTCTTTCCTGGAAGAATTCCTTCATTACCAGAATTAAAACTATGTATAAAGGCCAAATATTAATTGTGATCACTATTTTGCCTTATCAGATGTAATTTTGTTTTTTTAAAGCATTTCTAGAAATTAGTGAAACTAATTGAATAACCTAATAGTGTCTACTAAGTAGCCTTTATGAAATCCTTTTCACAGTCCTTTGGCTTGCAGGCAAATATTCATGTTCAAAAAATACATGCAGCTGTAATTAAATATAATTGGAGTCCTCTAACACCACGGACCTGACTGGGTCTCTTTGAAGCCAAAGGGAGTCAAGGGAGTTCCAAAGTTAGAGATCACGTAGCAGATCAACAGAAAATTCAGTCTGCAAGCCTTTCCATGTAGTGGTTTGCAAGACTTCCATTCCTCATGTCTGGAAACTTGTCCACCCACCCTGAGGAAAGAAGGAAACAAGCAAGTAGGAAAGTAAGAACTGTGAGAAAGGACTGAGAGAAGGAAGGTGGAGTTAATGCTGGGAAAGAGCAATGCACTGGTTCTCACCCATTTGAAAGCAGTCTTACCCCTTCATAAAGATCCTCTTGACAAGCCCACCTGAAAAAAATAAAATAAAAATAAAATTAAAAAAAAATTAAAAACTAGGAGAGAAAAAGAAATAGTCTTCCTCACTCCACCTCTAAATTGGGCAATGTCCTTTGCAGTTTGGGGAAAATTTGTACATGAGGAAAAGTCTAAAAAACTACATGGCCCTAGACCAGACCAATGGGCAAACTTAAATTTTTTTCCACCATACTTCTGTACCATGCAGTTCAGCATCATGCAGATATCTGTAATGCACTGTTTAGAATCTTCCATTTGGTGAAGAAAAGAGAGATGTGGTGGTATATAAGTGCATTTGTCATTCCAAAGAAATTGGTCTTTCCAAATGAGGAGTGAAGTTTCCTGTTGGAGAAAAGCCACAGGTCACTTCCTCCAGCTGCACAGATCAACATGAACCTCACTACTGCAGGAACAGGCATTCATCACATGTTTAAAAAATAAACAAGAGGAAAAAAACAAACATATCTTAAAAGCAAAACAAATCAGTCTAGAAGATGTCAGTCATTGTCACCAATTTGATACATATAAAACAATGCAACAACTCATGAGATAACTGTAATTCTTTTCATTTATTCCTTTCATATTTGCAGGAAAAACAGGAGATTTTCCTCTGAGAAATGCAAACACACTAATGCACACACAAACAAGTTAACAAGACCTTAATCTGACCACAGATATTCTATTCTGACTGGTTAGGAAGAAGCTGAAGGATCAGTCTCAGGTTTTTACTCAAAGTAATAAGGCATTAAAAAAATTAAAAATAAAATTAAAACAAAAAAAAAAAGACCGGGAAGTAGAAAGAAGAAGCTTTATTTACCCTGGTTTTAGCTGAATAAACAGGCATTGTACAAGGCCATGGGATCCATGCTGTAGTCCTACACAATGCTAGGGATTGCTTCCTGAGCATCACCATCCATCTTCAGGTGACTGGAGGATGCTTGACTATCTTACACGAGTTTTCCAGTTCCCATTTCCACAAATGCTCAAGTCAGGTTCTACCAGCCAATTAAACTGATGAAACCTACGAAACGACTGATGATTTTTATGAAATCGTGAGAAATCTTGGTTCAGTTTCTGCAAGGTCTACAAGTGTCCCAGCACCAAAGCAGTGAAACCTCTGAAGTCCCTTTTGTGTCTGAATGCATATACAGTAATAAAGCCCAGCCCACACTTAAGCTTCAGCAGCACAGCCAAGTCTGAAGTTTGCTGATATAAAGTTAATTTATGCTTTTGGTAGCTATATGACTGCAGGTTCATTCCCAAACTGTTTTGTCCATGTACAGCTGAACAAAGAGGGAAAAGGTGACTCTGGGATCATGCAAAATCAAGTGCTGCACAGTGAGCTGTGAGAAAACTGTAAGCTGCCTGACAGGGTCCAGAGCACAGCCTAACATCACCCACCTCACTGCACACAGTCACCCTCAGCCACACCTTGAGGCAGGCAGAGATCATAAACTTCTCCGGTGTAGTTTCATTCTGCTTATGTTGGCCAGTAAATTAATTCAGCCAGGCTGCTGGACATCTGTGAAATCTAAAATCCTACTTGGCATCCCAAAAGTGCCTTCAAATGTGATGCGTTTTAGTGTCAAAAAGTAAGTCTTGGCCACATTCTTGCAAAATATATGTATGGCATGTATATGCACACTGACATACAGACAAATAAACAATTATAGACACACATCTAAAAATGTGAGGAATAAACAAAGGGGGAAGTTACAGCCTCAACATCTCATTTGTCTAGGAAGTGGAGGATGCATATTTTCATCACCTTCCCCAGTACTGACTGGCTTGCTAGAAATGGTTGAATTTAGTATTATCCCATGCAGATGACAACCCATTTTTGGTGCCCCTTCCCTTGTTTTCCTCAGTATCACTGCTTTATCAAAATGAGCCTAGCTTTTAAACTTAACTTTATGTTTTCATTTTACCAAAGACCTAACTGACTGTCAGTATGAGACCATGGGATGACTATAATCTTTAAAATATTTGCTTTCTTAACTTGGGGAAATGAACGCACACTTGCCCCTTCACCCTTCCTCCTCTGTCTCTCTTCCTCACACACATAGAAACCTGAAATCCTATGTTAAAATAACATCATTAAGGTTGCAAAGTCAAGCCTGCAGAAATTAGAGAATGTGAAAATTAAGTTTTCCTCTGAACCTTAATTAGCTGAAGGTGGCAGGAACCCTGTGGAAAAAATAGCATGTGATCATGTAATTAAAGACTGTGCCATAATGCCCCCACACAAGGGTGCCAAATTAATGTTGCGCGGGCAAACTTAATTCAAGCATCCCCTAACTTGTTTTGAGTGCTTGACTTTGCAACCTCAGTAATGTCCCTTTAATGCAGTTTCATGTGTGTAATTTTAGGCAGAACTATCTTAAAGAAGCTTTTGGTCTGAGATATTACTGTCACTGAATCTTATTTAGACTCTTATTATATTATCATGATTTCATGGCATTTTAATTTATATTGCATTATTGGGCTGTTAACTTACTTCCACTACTCAATTAGGTTGACAATATTGTTTCACTTCTAATATGCTTCTCTTGCTATTCAACATATTATAATTATTAGAAGGCTATTTATATTTACCTACTGCCAGTTAAATAAGGTTCTCATGAGTGTCACCATGTTAGCTACAGACCTTGACAGGAAAAATATCATCTTAATACAGTCATATAAACATGTTTATAAACTTTTCAAGCTCATGTTAAGAATATAATAATATAAAATTACAATAATAAGTGCAGAGTAGAACTACATTTAACATAAATAGAGTCCTGCATCGATTGGAACTTTGATTATTTAATGGCATACAGTTGAGAATATTGCATGCCTGTTTTTATTGGTATCCCTTATAACATCTCATAATGCCATTAACATTTAATAGACCCTTGTCTTGAATATTTTTTTATAATAAATATTATTATAATTATACATTTTGCTAACATCTTGTTTTTTGAAGCAACACTTCTAAGTTCAGAAAGCCTCACACATCAGAACTCAGTGATACATAAACTCAGAAAGCTGTACTTGCATTAATGGATGTGCTTTTTTTGAAATGCTGTGAGTGGAGATATTTAAAATAACTTACACTGGCATATGCTTTTTAAAATGCTTGCTTCTATCTATTGATTACATAGGATACCAATACAATATGTTAGGTAGTAATTACTGCTGGGATCCAATCAGATCAGTCTTCTTCTGAAGATTGATTTCTAATGGATCTCATTCATTAAAAGAAGATAGTTGGGACAGCCCTATCTCATTTAATCTTTATTTAATGATTTAGACAGTGAGCAGGTTTGTTGCTAACTTTTTTTTTTTTTTCCTGGGTGAAGAATTCAAGCAATAACATGTCAAAAAAAAAAAAAAAAGGAAAAAATGTTTCTTTAATCTTGAATGGCTGTCTCATGACCTCAGCAGATTTAGGCAGCCTGGAACAAAGCTGAGTTCTTAACAGCAGAAAAGTGAAGAACTTTCTAGAGCAATCTCCTCTGGCCCTCCATATTTGAAAATAATTAAGTACCTGGAAATATAATTTCCAGCTAAGCCCAATTCAAATGTAGTTAGATTCATGTAGGAACAACATTTCAACATTTTAGAGGATTTAGTCCAAAGATTCCATGCCATGCTGTTTCAACATCCAACTGTTTCCTTTTTAAATATTAATTTTAGTAGTGCCTCGGGATCCAAAAAGTTATTCAGTCCCTCCCTGGAGTTTAAAACCCAGAATGCATACATAGGTAGTAATATCAGGTGCCTTCCTCAGTAATCAATTAGCAAAGCTGCACCTATGTGTGGAGATGTGTGAGAGGGAGCTTAACACACCTAATTTTGCAGAGCAAGTTAATAGCTTTCTTCCTCTAATTAATTTTGCTGCTAGTCTGAGCTCACTGTAATTGGTATATCCAAAAGCAAGGATTAGCAGAGTGAACCAGACCACTGGCCTGTTTGCTTCAGCTGCTTGCTACTGACAGAGGACATTAGCAGGAATTCAGAAAGATGGTACATGAAACCCTGTTACAGACAGCTGCCATGTAATTTCCTTTAAAGCTCATATCTTCCTTAAGCTTTTTGTGTTTGCTTGCATAACATTTTGCAAGCGAGAGAGAGCTTGGATTTGCAGTAGTCCAAACACAACCAGCTCTTCACTGGAATCCAAATAAGCACCTTTTTTGCAGATTATATAGCTTGAATGTGCACCTGTGCTACATATGGCTACACAGCTGATCTTTCAAAACTGGGTAATTTAAACGGAATTATTTAAGTTTGAGATAGTGTTTTCTTGGTTCTCCTTGGGAAATCCTACAGATATGCACTCTGCTATTGCTCAGTAATTTTGTGAGATACACAAGCTTCCCAGCAGCTCCTCAATAGTGAGGTGCTAGATGGAAGCACAGGAGGGGGGATAAATGTCATTTGGGGAGCAGATTGTCCATTTACATGACAAGAGGCAATCTGTGACTGCTGTGTGTCAATATCACAAAAGGATCAGAAAGTGAATGGCTAAGGCATGTTTTATCACCTCCTTCCCACTGATAGCCATTATTTTCTGGGCTCCACCACCATTTACACTGAGAACACCCCTTGCGAATTTTCTCATCCCATTTCTGACTTTACCTTCTGACACCTGTGTTTGACCTGAGTTTGACGAGAACTGCCAAACCTATATTTTCAGAGGTCTTCAGCAGCCTAAAGAGCAGGCATGAACACTCAGGAAAAGAGGCAAGTTGAAGGAAGATCCATAGCTCCTGACTTACAGAGTAAGCTCCTGATTTACAGGATTTTTTTTTCATTCAGTCTTACTGCAGTCCTCCTCCCATCCCCTTCCCATGGTGTCAATAAAGGAAGTTTTTCATTCCTTCCCACTAATCACCTCTGACATGAACTTGGAAATCTTGTCTAAGAGAATCAGCCTGTTATATTCTAGGACAGTTTCAAGGAGGAAAATGCAGATATAGTGCCTTTGAATAGCATGAACGAAAAGATTTGGGGTTTTTTGTTTTGTTTTAGTTTGGTTTGTGGTTTTTTTAATGTTGTTTTTATTTGCTATTTTCTTAATAGAGAAAGAATGAAGGCCAAAATCAGTGGATAATAAAGATAAGATAGGGCACACTGTTTCTTAATAAGAAAAAAAAAATCTTCTGTTATTTCTTAACAGTAGGAGGGAGTCTCAGCTTAAAGTTATGTGCTTCCTTACATGACAGAGCTCTCATCAGCACTCTGTAAACTGCTGGACCAAATTCTCCACTGTGATTTCACTGGGGTTGTAAGAAAGGAGAATTTAGCTCCCTGTTGATAGATGGCTGGCTGTGTATGTGGGAGGGGGCTGAGGCGAAGGCTGTTAATTAAATTTGAAGGCGAGATTCTGCTCTTTGCAGCTGAATTAAAAATAAAATACCAATTGAAGTTTAATTACTGTCTTTGCTTACTTGTGCATTCAAACTTGAAAGATGACTTCACACTCTGTTTTTAAGCTCCTGTGGCTCAGAGATGATTACGGAGTTTGAGTGCTATGTGACACACAGTCTTATCAAATACCCCATGCTACCACAGAGGCATTTATGCTGCTGATAAGGTAGTGAGCAAGTGAAGCCTCAGGGCCAAATTGAGAGGGATGTTACCCTGCAGCATGCAAATAGGAAGGGGGCCTGCTTCAGGAAACCCCAGGCTTCCCTTGGCCTCAGTTGAGGTAATGATTACTCATTAACCAGTAGCAGTTATTCATTACTGGTTAACTATGAGATAACTATTGCTGTCCTGCAGTGGGAGAAAAGATTTAATTAAGACTAAATAACAGGAAGGAAACCTGAAAGGATGTCTGTAACAGTGCCTTCTGCCCCTTCTGTCCGTGAAGCAGGGATATTTTTTCATGGTAAGGACTGAAAGACTGTAGAGTAGATCAGTGCTGTTTCTATTAGGAAGAGGAGGATGTGAAAGAGCATAATTAAATGCTTTTGTAATGCTGCAACTACTTGCCAGGTAGTTGCATTTCTGTATTTTTCTTCACTTTTGTATTCCCTCTTCTGCTTCCCAAAACAGAAGACTTGTGCTACTTTTAATATCACTGAGCATTATTCCAGAAGTATCCTTTATAGCAATAAATAATAAAAAAAAGGAATAAAGCAGGTTTTTTTGGTGAGTGTGATGAATTAATCCAGCCCTAATTCCAAGTACCCACCAAAGAAACTCTGTCAGTCCCCTCCTTATCTGGACAGAGGAGAGGAAACAAAACAAAGTCCTGTAGTTTGAGATAAGGGCAGGGAGAAATCACTCATCAGATACAGTCTCATGCAAAACAAACTCAGCTGGGGGAAATTAGTTTAATTTATTACCAATCAAATTAGAGTAGGGTAATGAGATGGAAAACCAAATCTTAAAACACTTCCACCTCTTCCTTCTTCCTGAATTTGCTCTGGATTTTCTTAACCTCCTCCCCCACAGTGGCAGAGGGGGATGGGGAACAGAACTGTGGTCAGTTAATCACATACTCTCTCTGCAGCTTCTTCCTCCTCAGGGCTTGCACTACACACATCCTTCCCCTGCTCCCGCCTGGAGTGCCTCCCATGGGAGGCAATCCTGCATGAACTGCTCCAGTGGGTCCTTCCACAGGGTCAGTCCTTCAGGAGCTGACAGTGCCAGCACGGATTCCTTCTGTGGGGTCATTCCCCCGTGAACTGTTCCAGTGTGGATCCTTTCCACACGGTCAGGAAAGGATCAGCCTTCAGGAACAGGCTGCTCCAGTGTGAGTCCTTGCCACGGGGTCACAAGTCCTGCCAGCAGGACTCCTCCCTCCATGGGTCACAGGTGCTGCCAGGACCCTGCTCCAGCAGAGGCTTCCCATGGGGTCACAGCCTCCTTTGGGCATCCCCTGCTCCAGCCCGGGCTCCCCCAGGGGCTGCAGGTGGATCTCTGCTCCCCCGTGCCCTCCCTGGGCTGCAGGGGCACAGCTGCCTCAGCCTGGGCTGCTCCAGGGGCTGCAGGGGAATCTGAGCTCCAGAGCCTGCAGCAGCTCCTGCCCCTCCTGCACTGCCCTGCCTGCCTGCAGGGCACACATTGTCACTACTCTGCTCCAGCTGCTGTTGCATTTTCCTTCCCTTCTTGGCTACCTCACACCCGCACTATCACAGAGGGGCTCAGCCTTGGGCAGTGAGGGTTCATCCCGGATCCAGCTGGCGCTGGTTTTTTTGGATATGGGGAGTTTCCAGCAGTTTCTCAGAGAAGCCACCTCTATAGTCTCTCTGTTACCAAAACCTTGCCATGCCAGATGGATATAGACAATCATACAGAGCTTTAAGCACTCATATAAGGAGGGGAAAAAAAAAAAAGTGAGCACTAAGCCCCTCTGAGTTTATTTTATGAACACTCTACCCGAGGGTGCTGCGATGTTTGAGTAAGGATGTCAGAGGCAGTACCACACACTTCCTTACTCCCCTGCTGCCTCTGGCTCTCTGCCTCTCCTTTTTAGCAATTCATTGGAAGCTTAGGTGGAGTTGGTGGCCCATAGCTATAGTAAATCAAACTAATTACATTTGCACTAAAGCTGAAAATGTCTGCAGTGGATATTTTTTCCTTTTTTTTTTTTTTTAATTTAAAGTACAGACTATTAATATGTCTTTACTAAGTCTAAATTATACCTTTAATGTAAAGCTAAACTGAAGCAACCGGTGTTGTTCAACTGCAGCGACTGCAAAGTCCAAACCCCATTTAAAATGCTGAATTGTAAGGATACCTGTTCAACCAGGACCATAAAAATGGGGGCTGATGTCAAGGAAGACAAGCAAATGATCCTTAAAACCTGATTCAGGAAATCTATAACCTTCTAGAAAGCCTCCTAAAAGCAAGGCAAGATCCACTGGGGTGTCTAAACTCATGAATCATGAGGACTGTTCAGTTTACCCTAAAGTTCACATGCATTCAGCAAGCAGAAGAGGTTTCCTGCTTTCATTCCCCCTGCCAGGACTGATGCAGCTGTGCACAGACAGATGTTTTGCACCACTTCAGATGTGATGGGGTGTTCTGCCTGTCCTCAGCTGGCAGTCCAGGAAATCACAGCCCTGGCGTTGTAGATGTGTCACGGGAGCTGCAGATCCTCTGTCAGCTGCTTGGGCAGCCTGTGCTCTCTGGGATGCTCCTTGCAAGGCCAGGCACCCACCTGGGCAGCTGAGCTGAGCTCACCCCTGACTGCTTCAGTGCTGTGGAAAACACCCTCGTGTAAAATCCCAGATCTGGAATATTTTAACTTGTGAGTGCAACCTCACCCTTCATCTCCACAGATCTTCCTTGGCCATATTTTGGCCAGTGGACAGTCTGCTGAAAAAAACTCAAAACGCATTTATAGAACCTGGTCTAGTGTTGAGAATTTGAGATGTTGGTAGATATTTATTAATTGCTGCCTCTAAGGAAAAAACCTATTCTTGAAGTTGACATTCTCATGTTTAAGAGATTTTGGGGTCCCCTTTTTAGGGTAAAAGCACACCTTGTATATTTGATGTTCATTTCCAGGATGAGAAATGTATTCTTCTTACAGTCATCTCGTGGGTTTGCACAAGTAATGATAATATCAGTTGGAAAAAGGAAAGGATGAAACATAGTTTTTCCAATACTTTCATTATTATTCAAGGGGGTTGTTTAATTGTCAAAATTAATGGATAATTGCTGGATAATTTGAGGGTAAACACAGTCCTTTCAGTGTATCAGATTAATCAAATCCAAAAATTTCTGTCCTTCTGTGAAATAGTTAATGTTTGGAGCAGAGTAGATAATGCAAATGAAAACTATTATGCGGAGTTAGTTTAACGATACGCAATTTAAAACTGTAGCAATTGTTTTTGGTCAGTTTCTTGCAATCTGCAAGGTAATTTCTTTCAATTTATTTGGAATTAATCAAGTGCAGTGTTGAAAAGGCAGAGTGAATTGATGTTAAATAGTTTTTGGAAGATGTAATTGTCTGATGATTTGTAAATAGCCAAGCTTATCAAAAAAGTAATTTAAATGTTATGCTGACAATTTTGTTCAGTTTGGTGTACTCTGTAAACTTGTGAATCCAATTTTTAGCCCTCATTAGCATCAGAATTCTCTTTGCAATGCTAAATGACTGCAGGTACTTCTTATGTGTACCCAAAGCATCTGTAGCTGAACTTTTACTGATCCTCAGCCTGCAAAGAGAGCACACAATCAAGTTTTAATCAAAAGTACTTGTTTCCTAGTTGCTATAATCTAGATATTCTGTTGACGGAGAGAACTTAACCAGTACTAGTAATTTATAGTCATGCACTATAAGGCACAGAGATGAGTTCATTTCAGAAATCAATGCAGTTTTTAAATGGTTCCTTTCATTCAGGTTTTAATTGCTTGGCATATTTTTTCAATTTTTCATTATTTTCTCTGAACCGTAAAATTTGAAAAATTCCTGCCTTGCCCCTCCCTCCAATGATTAAGGAAGAGGGAAGAAAGGGGAAAAAAAAATCACAGCTGAGAAAGAACTCCTAACCAAAAAGAACTTGACTCACTGTGTTTTTCACAGAGGACTAGCAACAACTTTTTTATATGATCTCATGAAGTTATTATTAATGTTGGTTTCAAAAAATGGTGTTTCTGCATTCACAGATTCCTCCATGTATTCCTATATTTTATTATATCCAGGAGTAGTGCATTAAAAGAATATCAAAATATAAACACTCCGAATTAGGAGACATTATAAAACTAAATGTTGTTAATTTGATGTTAGTTCAACTTTCTTGCATATATGAATTATGAAAATACATTTTAAGATAGAATCATATTCTATTTCCACTGGACCCTTCCTGGGTCACCAAACAGCCAGAACTAATGTTTCTAACATGGTTAGAAATAAATTAAGAGGGAAGGAAGACTGAGGGAAATTGTGAAATATAATGAGAAATGAGCTAAAATTAAGAGACAAACAACTAGGATAAATACAGATGGGGAAGGATGCTGGAGGAGCCTTTGATCTGGACTCACAAAAAGACTTGAGGAAGGTGTATAAAAACAAAACCCACACAATCTTCTAATTGTCTCTCCTAAAATGTAGCTGGATGCTTTCTGACACAAAAAATGAAATAAAAAAATCAAAAATATTTTGAATTTTTTTTTAAATACAGCTACAAAGCATTTCAGAGGAACAATCATGCCCTGTAAATAAAACGGGTGGCTTTTTTTTTGTCAAAAATCTCTAAAAATAGTAATATTTTACCAATTAAGTTTATTTGTGGAATTTCATATTTGTCACAAAAGTGCTTTGTCAAAATAATAAAAAATGGGGTTGTTTTGTCTTTTCAGGAAAGAAAGAAAAGCAAAGTGAAAGCAGAGTCATGTTGAGCATTTCTCCCAGCAGCTGATGGAATGTGCTGTGACCCATGGACTCTTCTGGTGCCTGCACGTGTTCATCTGAGCTTGGGCCTCCTCTTAGTTCATGGAGAGAAATACACTCTTTGAGGAGAACTTAGCTTCTTTTGGTTTATAGGACAACATACAGAGATTAATTGTACCTTGTATTGCTTATTTAATAACATATTTTTACTGCTGTGAAGGTGTCTAATGCCTCATACTCTGAAAGGTTCTCTTAGGTGGAGGTGTCTGAATGCTAAAGCTCTGAAATTAAAGGGCATGTCTGCACCCTGACCAGATTAAAGACTAATTATAACCTTTCAGTTAGATTTGGCCTGTAAAAAAGTAAAACAGAAAAAAAGAAAAAAAAAGAAAAAAAAGAAAAAGAGAGAGAATAGTAAATTGGATAATTTGGATAAATAAAATACTAATTATAACCATTCAGATTGGTTTGGCCCGTAAAAAAAAATAAAACAGAAAGAAAAAGAAGAAAAAAAAAAAAAAGAAAAAAAAAAGAGAGATAATAGTAATTTGGATAACTTCATTGCAAGTTACACACACCCTTTCGGGAAAAAATCAGCTATTAAGGTCCACTTTCATCCAGCAGAGAAAGCCCTGAAAAAGTCTTGGAGTCATACAAACTCCAACAGTAAATCTGGGATTTTCAGCAGTTGAGAATGAATGAACAAGCCTCATAAAAATCCTAGATCATCAGTCACTGAAATCTCCACATCAGGAGTACAAACTTCCTTGGACAATATGAAAATGTATGCAAAAGTGTTAAAAACACAACTGGTTGTGCTGTTCAGGAGGCTGGAGAGTCTGATTGGTCAAGGTCTCAAAATTTTGAAAGCAAACATAATGTGTCCTTTTTCTTTTGACACATTTTTTTCCTTATATATTATATCAAGTTGGTCTGGAGCTGTTTGTTGCACTACACACACAGAGGTTGGATAATCTCTATTGAATAGCCTTACCCTATACAAGAAACAGGCTTACAACAAGAAATAATTTAAAAAAAGAAAAAGAGAAAAAGTCTAGCTCTCCATTTAAATTCTAGGTAAATTATTCACTTTTGTGGTTTCAGAGCGCTTGTTTTGAACCTGGAACACCATCTTTTAAGGTTGCAGCCTGAGGACAATGCTAGGATGATAGAGCAGCTTGGTTTGTTTTAGTTTTCAGTAATGTATTTTAATTAGAGTTGTCTAAACCTTCCTTTGTACCCCTTTATTTCACTATTACTTACATATAGGAGAGCAGATGAACTACAGATATATATACATATGTGTGTGTGTGTATATATACACACACATATATATACATATTTTTATATCTATCTACTGCAGGCATCACTGCTCTGCTGTTATATTCCACTGCATTGAAGAAAATGAATCTTTTCAAACAGGTGAATTTTCCAACAGAAATGGACCAGACTCAGTTCATTGAATAGAAAATGTAATGGTGATCTAAACCTATTACCTTCAATGGAGTCTGTGACATTTTCTTCAAGCATATTGATCTGCTGGAGAGGGAGGTGGGGGACCGAGGGAGAAAGGGAACTTTATTTTTTTACTTACTGTGTTGCGTCAGTCATTGTAATGCTAGTCATAATGTGTAAAAGACTCAAAAACTCAACAGGGCTGGTCCTTTTACAGGGGCTGCAATGAGCACTTCTCTGAGGCTGAATTAAAAAGCTGGTTCAAAATCAACTCTGTGTGTACTTTAAAACCAGCATAAATGAGCCTAATTCTCCTCTGCTCCCCTCCAAAATTCTCCCTTGCACAATAGTCAAACTGATTTCAGTCAAATACACCCAGAGCTTGTCCAATGGTCCATTCTTCTTTTGTAATTTATAATACCTTTCAGCTAGTTAATCACATTTCTCTCCATGCATATCTCTTTCTACTAGGCTCTTAATAGTGACTGAACAAATTTCAAATCTTATTTAACCTAATTTGGATTGGCAACATGTCCTTTAGAAAGAGGGGGGAAGGGGGAGAATACCACCACCAGCCTGTTTCTTGTATATTCTAAGTTTAATTTTATATTTTATTTTATTTTATTTTGTTTTTGTTATAGAATCATGTCTCTGGAGATTAGAAAAGCAGCAGAGAATTCTGCCTCATTACGGAAGTGACATTTGTGCTGTTATAGTTAGGGTTATGTCAGTGTTTCTATTATAATGTAATTCCTTGGCTTTACTGAATAAAATAGTCTCTTATTTGCAAATATTTTACATGAACAATGTGGATTCAGGTTTTGCTATACTTGTGACAACAGATATTCCATCTTTCCATTGTGTAGGTTTGGTTTTATTTGAATATGCTGCAAATATTTTTGTGTTTAAAGAGCACTGGTAGGACCTTCAAACTATTACTTTGCTGGTAACATCGCCAGTAGAGATAGAAGACACATTAAAATTCTTTGGCAGGATCACAGTGCTAGTAAAGTTCTTTAATATTAACATAATATTGAGTCCATTTATTTTGGCATTATCTTAATTTGATCCATTTTGCACCTTGTCCATGGTATATATATTTTTTAATTTGTGCTAGCACATGAAGCTATTGCATTTTGTTGTAATCTGAATTTTATAATCTTGCTTATTACTTACAAGCAATCTGCTGCTACAGTTGTTCCTAGGTGTTTTTATAAACTAATTTAACATCTGTTTGTACTATGTAACAGTATCGACTTACAAATGGGCAATAGAATTTAGCATTGTTGAGAATTACTATGCAGATAGATGAAGTTACATTAGTAAAAGTAAAAACCACTCAGTATTTTATTGTAACTTTGTAAATAAGCTTTGTTATCAAGATTATTTTATTTTCAGTAGGCCCTCTGAATTGAATGGCTAAGTTATTTACAATAAAGTATCAGCCAATATGTTTTATTTGGAAATAAATAAATAACTACTTAGAATGGTAGTTAAATTGAGTTTTAAACTTCCAAACCATTCTTTACCCATAATGTGGTTCTGGGATCTAAAGGCATATATACAGCACGTGTTAGCAAGTGAGCAAATGTAAAGTGGGAGTTAAAAAATTGCTCTGAATCATTAGAAAGATTTAATTAAGATACAAAGCCTGTAAAGTTGTCTGGGCTGCACTGAGAGTGGAATTTAGGCCATGAAAAGTATCAGCCTAGAGCTCTGAGTATACGTGCCGCAAACACCTCCATTCAAATCTGTTTACTTACCTTGGCATATTTAATAGGAAAAAACATTTTCTAATGCTGCTTATTTCCTTTGAGCCTCTGCCACAGAGTGTTTCTCTTCAGATATTTTCCAAAGTGGTCCAGATAGACCTGTTAAGAATTGTATCATTAGCAGAGGAAAAATTCGGGTTCCTAGGCATCCACTGAGGTTGAGGTTTTGTTTACCATGTTTCACATTGAAAAGGAACAAGGCACTGCCCCAAAAAGTATAAAGGAGATAGGAATTGGTCCCTGTGTTTTTGGAGATAAGGTTTAATGCACAGAGAAAAGTAATTTGTTAAGGGTCACACATGTTTGTATGGCAAAGAGGAGCTGTAATCCTTAAATTCACACTTACTCAAATTCCAAACGACAGCTCAGAACCTTCACAAGGATCAGCTCCACCTACCACATTCCCATGAGCCTACCTCTTGGCTGGAGAGAATTCCAAATCTTCAGAATTTAACAGTTTGAGATACCAGGACCAGACTATTTGTGGCAGCCAGCTGAATTAGCTCAAACTCCTAGTGCAGACACAAAACCAAAATGTTCTGCTCAGTTTTGTCTCCAACAGTCATTATAAAAACCTATAGAAAAATTTTATCCAGCAGAAAATATCTATTCTGTGGTATTTCCTCAGATAAAGGACTGTTCTGTGTTGGTTGTCATTATTGACCAAGGAGCACAAAAGTAATTCAAGAACATTTTGGGGGCATAAAAAAAGAATATGTTCTCTTTTCCTCAGTTTTGCCTTTGACCTGTCATTGTTGACTTTTGTCGGAACAATAACAAAATGGTAGTTCAGCTCTTTCCTTTATGATGATGTTGAAGTTTAAGAAATAGAAGGGAGGGTTGTTCTTTTCTTATTTATTTTGTTTTATTTTGTTTTCTTTTCTCTTGTTTTTATTTGTTGCAACTGAAGAGAGATAACATAGAGGAACAGGAAAAGAAGGATGTGACAGAAGTTACACATGCATATATACACACAGAAATGGGGACTGAGGAGAGGCAATTTGGTTTTTTTTCCCCTATCAGTCCTTTGATTTATCAGATGGGTTAAAACATCTTTTTATTTGACAGAAAGGTACATGTGTTCAAGTCGTCCATGTGATGAAATTAAAAATGGCTGTGGAAAAATGGGAAACATTTAGAAATTTTACTGTTAGTGCAACATGCATGATCTTCTTTAAAGTATTCTTAAATAAAAAGTAAATCAAATGCCTTGAGACAATAGAAAATGTGCTGACATCTCCAGCAGAGAACCAAACATGGTACAAGACCACCAAGACCCCTTTAGAAAATATGACAAAAAATTATATTCTGTAAGTGGGGAAAGCAAGAGTAATAGATAAAAATTTGTAGAGATGGCCAATCATTTGACTTAATAGTGTTTATTTTCCCCCTATTTGGTCAGACATATTCTCGAGATATGTAGATAGATAGATAGATAGATAGATAGATAGATAGATAGATAGATAGATAGATAGATATAGATAGATACATACATACATACATATAGATTGATACATGTATATATATATATATATATATATATATATATATATATATAAAATGTCCGACTATGACAGAATCTTATCTCCAAAGGAGTACTGGGAAGGACAGGATTAAAAAGAACAACAAAACAAATAATTGCTAGTGACTATATCAGTTTTGATTCATATTTACTCTGCTTTGTTTCTGTATCTGTTGATGTGACTGTGAAGTACGAGTCCCCTGCAACCTCATCTAACATCAGGCTTAGCCCTGCTATTGACAGGCTGACCTCATGAGGTTTATTCCAGCCATGAGACTACAAACTCCTGATACCTTCAATGTTTCTAGGGTGGGTAGGAATGTCAATGAAGGTGTTGTGACAGACTTTAGCAAGAGCTATCAATCTAGATACTGATATCAAGGCCAAGGGGACTTGATTGGCATGCACAGTCTTGTCTGAAACTTGTGCTGCAGCAAAGCCACCAATTGAAATAAAGGCAACATTTGCTACATCTTATTTTAATGAAGACACATTCTTTGCCTTTTATCTCTAGACCTCTTCCTCTTCAGGCTAATGGTGATTGCTGTCAACCAGTCTAGCAACCCAAGTCACTTAGAGAAGCATGGTGTGTTGTGATCTTTTACTGTAATGGTCTAGATTGACATGCAGCTGTAAAAACACACTGAGAGAGCTCAGTCCACAGTTCTAGAGGATGAAGGGGGCATTTGTCACTTGCCTCTCTATTATTCACATTGCAGTGCTTTGTAGAACTCCCCGTCATGGCTTAGGGCTCAGTTATGTTTTATGTCTGACATTTTTGTGGATGTTACTCTACTGGTTTTACATCCAAACTCACAAAATATTGGTCATTGTCAATAAAACACAAAAATATGACTCATATCTGCCTAATTTTAAGAAAATATCCCCCAAATACAGTCACCTTATGAAACATATTCAAAGGTATGGGAAGTTTTAAACACTGTACTAAATAATTTTTACATTAAAATGTCCATTTTTTAAATATGGAAACTTCTCTTTGTAATTGATTGTATATAGATAAAGTTTTTATTCAGACACAATTGTGACTTGCAAGTCATTCTGACCTTTCTATTTTATTCAAACAATGCTGAAACATTATCTTTTTCTAAAGGAAAAATATTTGAATAAAGAGAAACAAATAAATATGTATTTCTAATGCTGATATTTTGTTTCTTTTAAAACATTAATGGTAATCCCATATGATACAGATTTTATTTTGTAACATTAAGTGAGTAAATATAATTGCTATGTGGATATGCATATAAAGAAAATCTCAGCGGGGAAAACTAAATACACTGGAAAGTTAAAATAAAATTATTTATCAAGCTGAAGCAAAATTATTTGACTCCATGGAAATGAAATGTTTCCACATTACAAAACAAAAGAACAGTAACAGCAACCACATTCCCCATCCTGCACACAACCACCTCTTGTTATATATTGCTTTACACAATTTTTCCTATAATTTTCATTTTAGGGGAAAACATTCTCATTCATCTCAGTAAAGTCCCAAAAGGATCTTGGGGTATACTGTAGTTGTCCCCTTGATTAAGTAACTGCTCATCAGATTATGTGAAAAGGAGATAGACAATCACATTGTGATTAAATCTGCTGTGTGAGAGGGCTCATTGTGGCAGAGTCCCCACCTGCCAGCAGCTTTTACTGCCCTGCCAAGGATGGTGCTGCCCAATGACTTCTGCAGGCCAGTCATACTCAGATATCCATGCTGTGAAATCTGTGAAAATCTCTGAATATTGTAGGATAGAAGAGGCAAGATGGTTCCGCCTGTTGCTCTCAGAAATCATGCCCAATTCTCCCCAATACTAGATCTTAATTTAGTGTGGATTTATTCTGGTAATTTTTGACTCCTTTGGCCCTGTTTCTACACTTAGGACAACCTGCTTAGTCCCCTGCTGGAATATTGAACTGGATCTTTTTCCAGGTTCTTTTTTATTTTCCTGAATTTTATGGAACTACAAAGGACTAGAAAGACCAAAGATAGTCTCAGAATCACAGGCATGGTTCATGTAAGAGAAACAGAGTTGAACTTCTCAGACACTGCCAATTATGATTCACTGAATTAACACCCATTTTCAAAATAGCTGGAAGGATGTGGTGCTGGATTTTGGTTTTTCTGGATTATAAATAAGGACATCTCTGAAATGAGGCCAGAAACCTCCATCCATATGATAACAGGCAAGTTTCAAATGAAAAAAAAGTGTGGTAGAAAGCCACATTGACTCAGATTTGTGCAGTTTTATTGTGAAAGAAAAAAGAAATGGGTCTGAAAGATTGTGGGGATTAGCAGGAAGGAACCCACATTGACTGCATGCAGCATGTTCCAAGTAATAAACAACAGTGTTGTTAGTGAACATAAAGCCCGTGATAAACAATGCCATGATATTTCATTCACTCTAATAGGCAGGAACAGATAATTGGGACAAATAAAGCACTGAAAACTGTCTCTAACCACCTTTCTGAGCTGCTCTTGGAACAAGTGAATAAGGTCCTGGCATGCTGCAAAACTCAGCAGTAGCTCTGGAAACCACGTTTTGTGTTTCACTAAAAGAGTATGTTCCCGTTGCTAATGGAAAACAACAGAAGCTAAAGACGATCGCGTGAATTGTCAGATCTTCTTTCTTTTTTTCCCTTTTTTTTTCTTTTTTTTAAGTGGTAATGAGGAGACAAGGAGACAATTCCACACATTCATCAAACAGCTTGCAGAACTCTCTGGAATATATTTCCCATTGAAGTCACAAACATTTCTAACTATGGGCACTTTTAAACTAAACTTAAGTTATTTGTTTTATCTTTCAACACTTCTCTCTCTCTGCCCCCCATAGCAGTTTGTGCATGGAATAGACTATTCTATTATATTTTCATCCCATCTGTCCTTATTTTCTTTCTCTTTTTTTTTTTTCCCTCCAGTGCTTTTTTTCATAATTATTTGAGAACCAGCTAGAGATTTGCCCAGCAATAAGAGTGCTAAGGGAAAAGCTGGAGTTGCTCTAATGCATTTGTGTTCTGGGCTATCCTCAGACAGCAGGGGGGCTTTGTCATGTCAGCCATATTTTAAAATTTTGACAACATTAATCTTGACATTGAATCATAATTACTCCTCACCTGGGGTTTGATGTACCCAGAATTGCCACTTGCTGCTGTGAGCAAGTGTTTCACATTAGCAGTGATATAAGCCCAGGTAACTCTTTAAGCAGGAGGATAGGGGAAATGGGTCTTGGCAATTTGCTAAAGGTTTTTATGTAGTCTTAACAATGCAAAATGCCAGCCTAGATTTCAGCAAACTGTACGTTCTGAGATGCTGCTGCTACAAATGCAGTGGTCTGGCAGCAACTGCTGACTTTCAGATCAAATAGATAGCAACACTTTGTAACTTTTAAATGAAAGAAAATCTTTTTCTGCTGCACTGACAACTCAGATCAAGTGATAAAAACTGTACTCTGAGCAACAATTTTGCATGCATGTGGAATATGTTTTGTCACTCTTCATTCATGTGCTGTCCTCACTTTCATCCAAGAGCTGTGCCAGTTTTGCTCTAACAAATACTGCTAATATTCCTGTTTAATCAGCACAGACATAGAGACTCGTGAATTGAGGCAGGGACCTACTAACAAAGTCAGTGTGTGGGCACAGAGGTAGGCTAAGCACTGAGTTTTTTGACTCTGAGCTGCCTGTGAATTCCTGCTCATCACAAAGTTCCTCTGGGACTTTCAGTGCTAAGTGATGATGCTTTGGCACGCTTAACCCAACTTTAAGTATTGAAGTCATACCTGAAGAACATCCACATCCAAAAACTTGTTTTCCCTCTGTTCCTCCTGCAGTCAATTGACAAAGATGGAGAACTCAAAAGAGTGATTCAGATTACAGGTGGCCTTACTCTCCCTCTATCAGGAGCTTAAGTGACTAAGCATGTCAGCTAAATGCCTTGGCTTAGAGCAATGCATCAAAGCCTTGGGACCCAATGGGATATAAGGACTTGAGTATCTAATCTAGGATTTACACAAAATGTACAGTAAGCACTTAAACTGTCATCCTTAGCTGACCCCTAATGTCCGAGGAGCTTAAAATCCTTTGCCACCTGACTTCTTTAGTTTAAAGTTCCCTAGGTACCTATAACTGTATTAAGGCTTGGCAGGGATGAGCAGCCTAACTCACACCTAATATTGATTAGAATGCAGCAACTAGGCTTTCTTCTGCTCAGGTCTCCTGGGGCATCTAATTCTAGAAGACAATCTTAAAAAGGCCTAATAAGCATTTATAGTAATAGGAATATCTATGCGCTGCAGTGGTTTCCACCTCTCTTTTCAAGCAGATTAATGGTTGTCATCTTTTCTTTAAATTAACATCTTAGTAGTTTGAGCACTTTGCAAGACGTGGGAGATATGTTCCACACTGCAATGGGGCTCAAATATTTCTTCATCAAGCATGTGCCAAACAACATGATGTATGCCATCCCAGCTTGAGGCAAAAAGTAGAGAACAATGATTTTTAATCTGCTACATTATTTAATAATCTGAATTTTGGTGGTGGAGTATGAACACAGAGTTATAGAGCAAAGAGGCAAATGGAACACTGAAACATAATAGTTAGGTTACTCAGTGGAGACAGAGATAAACCACCTTTCACATCCTGTAAAGGCACAGTTCATATTCCATCAGTGCCTATAATTTAATTTATATGCTCTTTGTCCACATTCTAGTTTATCCTGCAGTACTTTTTTTGCATGCTGGTATCCAAAGGATCCCAGAGTTTAATCACAGATCAAATAAGAGAAAGGTCTAAATACTGTGTTCTCTGTTCAGAAGCTTGAATTTCACAATGAGGCTTTTTATTTAATACATAAGATGGCTGCAATAAGTTTTGCATCCCATGATGCCAGGATTATGTCCAAACCCTTAATCTCCACCTGTAATGTAATGTCATTTTCATACCCAATAGAGAAGAAAAATTTTCTGAAAATATATACTTCATTTAGATACCAAAAAAAAGTATTAAAAACCCGAAAAGAGAGAGACCTAGTTTTAGCCACACTTCAAGATCACATTTATAACCCTTAAAGACATCTAAATCTTCAGAGATGTTTTCCTGACTTTACTGGTCTTTGTGTCTGCCAGATGGCTCCACATATTCAAAAGGAAAGCTCAATTTTTTAACCAGAGTAAATCAATAGTCTGGTTCCACTTTCTGCTGGGTGTATGCTCACGCCAGAGCTGGCAGTGTCAGCTGAAGAGGGAGTCAGTATAAACTGATTAGTTATTTCCATGACTGGAAACAGTCTTCCTGTATTATTGTTAAGGAACATGGCTGAAATGTGGAGAAAAGTCCTATTCAAATTGCCATAAAGCCAATATTAGCAAACATGGAATAAAACCGCAGATATGCACATTGGTGTGTCCAGCACGTGTGTGTACAGACACATGTATACATGCCAACAAAGTCAAAACTCTGCCAATCTGCCCCTTGCGTTGCATTTTTGCGCCAGTAAAACACAGATCTAAGTATCACACTACTAAGGAAATCCAGTAGGTCATAGCACAAACAGCACGGAGAGCAGTTGGTAACTGCAACCTTAAATGTTGAGCCGTAAAACTCAATTATAATCTACATTAATTCCTTGGGATATTAGTACTTGTCTTAAGCCTCACAGAGAAGGATAAACTCAATAAGATATTGTGAGATAGCATGTCTAGTGAATATCATAGTAAATATAAGTCATAAAAACCAGAAATCCTTGAAAAAAGGAGATATGATTGTTCAAAATTTCTCAGAATAATTTATTGACCAATCTTACCCAGTTTATTTTGATAATTCTGTATGTGTTTCTTTGCTATTTTTTTTAAGAAAAATACATTTCACATTGTCCATATAGCAGTATTTGAGTAAAATGAGCACAATATACATAAAAATTTTGCTTTAGACAGGTGACTTCCCGAGAGCAGATAAATTGTAAACCACAAAAGGCAGAGAACAATTGGACCCATGCCCTGTGTGGGGCATGGCAGTTTAGAAAAAGTTAGGTGATATGTTTTGCTGGGGAGTAATTTAATTCTTCTCAGATTAACAGTGGTACTTGTTAGAATTTTGGCTGGAAAATTTTGCTTGTTTGTTTTGTTCTGTTTTGTTTAGTAAAAACATCACACTTAAAGGGGGTAGGAACCTCTCAGAACAGATTCGTGCAGTATGTTTGTGTGCCAAGCACTACAAAGTTTTCAAAGATCTGAAGTCAACTAAAGGAGAAAATTTGCAGGAGCATTATGATCCATGGACAAGATTCCCATCTTTCTGATCATTATCTCAGATGTGCACCATTACTCTGCATCACACCAACCACCACAATACCTTCCCTGAATTTGCCATGAATTCTCTCAAGCAGTGGGAAGGATGGGTAGCACCAAACCTTAATATTGCAATGTATGCCTGCCTGTATTGCCTTAACCAGATCTTTCAGATGGCCCTTCCGTTCTGTTTCCATTATATCAAAACTTCAAAAGCACAGAGTTGCATTTCTTCACAAATTAGACGAGATGTAGAATTACTGTGATGGCAGCTGAGCCACTGGAGGTTGTTACACTTGTCTCAGTCAATATAAAATGCCACTCTCTCACACACACATACTCAACTTAAAATCACAGGAGAATGCAAGAACTAAAAGCAGTGGCTGCATGCATATCTTATGACCACTTACTCATGGAAAATCTCCAAGGTTATTCAGCAGAAACACAAATACTGGACGTTTGTTATATATAGTTAACAGCAAGATACAAAAGTATGCTGAAGCAAATTAAGGAAATTTTTCAGCCAATTGAAGGTTTCACACCTAAAAACAGTTCCTGCTTGCTATTTTCCTCCCTGTGTGTAAACTTCAAACTGTGCATAACAACAAGAGAGTAATATGATTCTTGTTTGTAAAGCTACTGTAACAATTTTTAATTATTTTAAAATATTCTTTGTATTATAATTTCAAATAGAAATAATTTTTGTTATTAGTGAGAAAATAAGGTCCCATATAAACATTTGAACTGGACTTACTGGTATGTGTTTCATACCAAACATGTCTTCACTGCATTTGCTGAAGCCTATTCCTATTTGACACTTTTTAATATTAAAGCAGTATCAGACCTTTTCATGACCAAAGGGACAGTTGCTCAAATCATTGACCAAACCTTCTTTTCTGGGGCTTGATTTAATACTTAAGTGCTAAATTTAGCACTTGATTACTAGTGTTATTAGTTTTAAGTAAATGAGAAAGGACTTTTCTCATAAGGACATTTTCTCTAGTAATGAAATCACTTACAACACTAAATCCCATTGACTTTAAATTAAACAGTAATTGGATAAAATATATGAAACACCTATGAAGAAATGTTGAAAAACTGACCTTACTCAGGTAAGAGTTCTAACCACTGCTCTAGAGAATCATATTCCCAATCTCAGTGGCCAAGAAAATTAATTTAATAGAAAGGAAACTTGTCAGAGGGATATACTTGGAGTGAATGGCAACTTGGAGTGTTACATTTTCTCCTACCTTTGAATAGACAGAGTGACAAGGTTAATATTTCCCTAAGAAATATTTTTTTTTTCTGCATCTCAAGGAAATGCTGAGAAGAGAAGTTGTTTTGGTCATCTCTGATATTCTTTAATTGCTCCAATTAAACTGATGTATTCAGAACTTCAAAGTTATTGTTTTTCACTTACATTAAAAGAATATAATGTATATGATGATGATTTTTCCTTAATGATCAAAAACAAACGAACAAACAAAAACAATCAAGATAAATGAGTTCTTAAAATGAAGAAGACAAAATTCCTTTCCCTTGAATTCTTAGAAGAAATTGAGAGGTTTTCAAAAACTTCCATTTCATTCTGATTACTATGTTTTATGTTCTTAACATGGGACAGAATGGAAACTACAATCCCCTCTAAAAAGCTAATTGTGGAATGCAGCTCAGCAGTACAGTCACAGATGACTGCAAGAACTTCTCTGGAAGTCTCTCACAAGTCACCTCCAATCTGAAATGTGCCTGTGGCCAAGCTCCTCTCCAATTTCCATTAACTGTGTTAGCCAGACTTTAAGAGACAATAAGAGAAGCTTAGGCCCACAGTTCACACAAGTACCGAAATTCAAAGGTTCTCCAGGTACTTTTGTGTTTAGCCTCAGGCTTCAATCGGCCAAGATTCACAGAACAGCTGAGGCTGGATGAGACCTCTGCAATCACTTGGTCTAAACCTTGCTCAAAGTTGGGCAAACCATGCTTCAATCTAGGTTCAAAGCTAAAATAAGTGCAAAAAACAGGAGCTGAGTATTCTTCCAGGGCCTAATGGGGGAGACTGGAGACCTGTTTTTTGATTAGATACCAAACTTTTAGAAAATTAAAAAGAGAGTAGATTGATCCAGACACTTGTGTTACCTATTACTAATTTATGATGTATGATAGGAAAATAAATCACATGTTATTGATTCTGGATTATGAGCGTGTTGTGTTTAATTACTTTTACAGCATCCTTTATCTCTTTTCCAACCCCAGAGAACAAGAATTTTTATTACATATTGTTGTTTCATCTTCAGGAATCCAATGATCCTTAGACTTCAGGTATACAAATTCTCCTGACAAGAGAAAAACAGGCACTGGAAGATTATTTAAAAGTTAAAAAACCCCAGGTTTATCTCTGATACATCACCATAATGATTGTTCTAATGATAATTCAGTCTTGGTTTAAAAGAAAAATCTACCTTTTGGATCAACATCTCAGTGTTTTTTCTCTGTATGAATGAACATATCCTCGTCTGACAAACTTATTTTTGTGACTATTATCACTTACTGTATTTCACAGTAGCACCCAGCAAAATGATAAAATATCCATCACAATTCCTACTAAGTTGCAGCAAAATCCATAATAACTGAAGACTAGTTCTGCAACATAGCTAGACTTATTGCCCTGAAAAATTTGTTTCACATTTTAGTTTGAAAAGTAAATGTGGGAAAAAATAGAATGATTATAAATGAGGTCTCCAAAGACCTACTATATAAGACCTACTATAAAAAAGTAGAAATATTTAATATAGATTATTATGCAAACAAGATTTTCATATCCTAAATTTTAATAAAATTTGATTTAGCTCTCTGAGGAGCTGGCCCTTAGGAGTTTATCAAGATGAGCATTAACTGAAAGAAAGGAAAAAAATAGCTTAAGTCTAAATTGAATTATAGGAGAAGAGCTAAAAAAACATCATTTATGTACTGGACAAAAATTGCGTGCAGGTTTTTTTTTCTTTTTTTTCTTCTTTTTTTTTTTCTTCTTTTTTTTTTTCTTTTTTTTTCTTTTTTTTAAATAATGTTTAAAAAATATAAAATATTAAAGAAGAACTGCAGAAAAAGAAGCACAAAAAATTCAAGGTGAAATTAGATAAATTGAGTTAGAGAAAGTTAAAACAAACCTGATTTCTTAAAAGTGAAATCCTAAGGGACTTAGGCTCCCAAATACTTACATTGCATTTCAATTTGAGATTTTTTTTTTTTTCTGTTAAGAGGACTAGATGCTTCTGAAAACATTGCTCTGTGTCTGTCTAAATCATAATTAGATTTTAAACTACTTGGTGTACTGGGAAGATCAGACAAGCTTCAAATTTTCTCCCTCTCTGCTTGTATATCTCCAGGACTGCAACTGAAAAGAAGGAACAGATACAGTACAAGGTACAGGGAGCTGCAGGGGAGTTCAACTCTCCTCTTTTATGTCAAGTGGAATCAAGGGTCATGCAGCATTTGACTCCTGACCTGTCCACCCATTTCTCCTGAGGAGAAACCACATTCACCTCACACAGACAGAGCCTGAGCTTCCCATTTGCTAAGCTGTGCTGGCTTTTAAGTGATGACAAAACCGGTAGGTGTCTCTTGTATTTCTGTTTTGTGTTTCTTTCATAGTTAAATCACACAAATAACAGAATTAATAGCAATTACACAAACACAGATTATCAGTTAATGCAGCATTTAACACCTTTATCAAAACATGTCCTTGCTCCCCTATTACCCACTTATTGTTTTGTCTTTTTACTAGCTACTGTGTGCAGGTATATTCTAGATTATCCTCTAGAGAAAGACACAGTTCTTTTAAATTCATCATCATTGTTAATTATCATCATCCTTATCAGTGACAACCCCCTGCTAAACTGAGATTGAGGTGGTATGGAGAGATATTTTGAGAACATCTACAGAAAGGTGTCTCTGGTGGCACAAGGACTTTATATATCCCAGCATCTAAATTTTAACCACACTTTTTAAAAAGGCCCATCGAGGGATTTCTAAAGACACAAATTAAACATTTATGCTTTTCTCTTGTTAAAAGCCAATGGGAAGTTAGTCCCCTACATGCAGCAGCAACTCAATTGCTTTGTCAGAGGTCTGCAAAGTCCCTGACTGACCACTCCCACTGTCCACAACAGCTGCCCAATAGAGGGCTGAGATTGCCCCACACCTGCAAACTTTCATGGAAAAGTTGGACTAGGCTCTGACCAACCTGGTCCAGTCAAAGATGTTCCTGCTCATTGCAGGAAGTTTGGATAGTCTGGATAGTTTTCAAATGTCCCTCGAACTCAAGCTATTCTATGATTGCATTATTCTGTGGTGCTATGTTCCTCTTTTTCAGATATAACACGTTTTCTACTTTGCCCAGGTTTGTAAAGCACTGGCACCAAGTTGTTGCTGTGTGTTACTGAGGTCTAGCTGGCAACAGCAACCCAACTTTGTTGGTACCTCTGGTGCATAACCCACCTTAACTGAGGGGTTGGCTGACAGATACCACTGCTCAAAAGCTGAACCTGGTGACATTTGCAGGTTACAGCTCTCTGCTCTTCTTCATGAAGGGATCACAGAAGTGCTTTTCTAGCCTTAAAAACTGGGAACTGAAGATAAGTGGAAATATTTTAAATTTGATACATCTTTCCTTTCTGGCGTTGATATTACTACAGTATGTGGTTTTATGTGTTCATATTTCTGTAGATATGGCTTATGAAATGCAATTTGCTGTGTATTTTTCTATTGTATTTTATGGCCTCACATTTTATAATCCTATAGCCTGAACTTCATGGTTTCTTTGTGTCTACTCTCTTTGATGCAAATATCAATATGCAGTTGCTTTTAAAAGGCCATTTCTTTCCTGTTTAAACATAATCAATACAAAGAAAGAAGAAATAAAGAAATTATATTTTTCTCCACACAGAATATTATCATTTTTTTCCAGAGGAACATCTTTGATCATGTTATCTTAATTTCTGGGTGACACCTGGAAAAGAATTTCCACCAGCTTTTTCTATTCAGGGTGTCGATGTTCTTCTTGCTCCAAAATCAAGTGCAAGATCAGAAAGGGCAAACAGAGACTTGGTATGAATGATGGAGAAATCCTAGAGGAAAATATGAAAGAATATACAATTAATCAGGCCTATTCTGAATACATCAAACATGCACACGTTGGCTCAGTGGCACATGGATGTGGCACAGGGATCATAAGTCTTCTCTGATGAGGCTTCTGAGTGTTTACAAATCCTTGACTAACTACACTGCAGTCAGTGAGTGGGGCTAATGGAGTAGGGAGGTAAATTCCCTTAACCCAACCTGGTCAATCTGTGCTTTCACTCAGATACAACTCTTCCGCCTTCATCTTGCAGTTTTTCAATGTAACCTGCATTGTTACAGAACAACAGACAGAACTGCTTTAGGGCCTTTATCCCCAGTCATGACTGGCTGAGGGATCCAGGATGGCTTTTCTTGACAAATTCCACTGAATTCTTCTCTCCACGAGATTTGGTGCAGATCACCAGATGCAGAAAGGCAACTGGAAAAATCTTCTACCCCACTGGAAGTTCTCTGGAACTCCCCTTAACTGATGAAAGGTCTACAAAACTTATGGTTCCAGCTGTAATCTAACAGTTTAGGAACTGTAATTCCTAATTCCTAAACTGTAATTCCAATATTGAATCCTACCAGAAAATTTACCACTGGCCACAAGAACGCATGATTCAGGACAGGGAACATCTTTCTGTTGTCTCAGTAAAAGCTGTCTTACACCACCTTGTTTTTTCTTTGTCTAGACACCTGCATGCCCATATACATTTTCCATTCTAACTACAGAAAATTAGAGCTCTGGCCCACTGCATCAAGGTGCTCATATTTTTGTGAAGTCCTTAGAAAAAGTGTTATTATATATGAATGCTGAATTTTATTGATGAGAAGTCATCATGGGTAACTTTAGTGTGGAAATCATCTAACTATACCAGAGAGAGAAGCAAGGTAACAATCTTAACAGACCTATCCTTATATTGATGTTATAGATGGCCTTGAGACTTAGGCATTAATAATTTCTGTGGATTCCAGGGAAGTTCAATTTTAAATCCCTTGAACCAGCTTTCTCCCTGGAATGCTGGATTCATGTCAGATCAATTCTTAAAAGAAGTATTGCTTTCTATATTATTTAATGTTTTGAGAATCCGTGAGAGAAATAAGTGATCAGTTAATACATGAAACCCACAAGGCATGAATTAACCATGATGGAGATGAAGACCCTTCTTTCACCTTGATAGCCTTGGAGAATGGAAGCTGGCAGGACCAAGGAGCTGGATTTAATGCTGCATTTACAACAGATGCCTTTCTGTCCTCATGTAAGTACACAGGGCACAGCTCAGATGGCTAACTTGATCCTGACCACTAGACTGCATTGACAGTGCCAAGGGTGTGCCACACACAGATAATACACACTTTGAGCCACAGAGGTGGCTTGAAATTGGACTTCAGACAAATCACAGTACTTAATTTGGGCATCTGTATTTAGCCAGTCTGAATGCATTTCCTTCTTTTCAAATCTCCATCTCCCAAATGCAGAGTGGAATGATAACACCTTCTCTGACTGACAGGTTTAGCACAACCCTTAATATACTAAACCTGCTGAGTGGCTGACAAGCACAATAATCATTAGGACTTTCTAAACTTCTGGAATAGCTAACCAGAATCCTGTGGCAAAACCAGTCTCATTAAAACAGTTTCTTGTATGACTGACACAGTGATTATTTAGTATTGTATTGCTGGTATTTTCTTGCTATGAGATATTCCCAGCCTAGCTGGATGTGAGATGAGGTGAGGTGAGACAAAAGGGAAAAATGGAAAAAAGGGAAGAAAAAGGAGAAGAGGGAAAAAAACTAAGAAAAAGGGGAGAAAAAAGGGAAGAATGGAAAAAAAGGGAAGAAAGAGTGAAAGAGGAGGAGAGGAGAGGAGAGGAGAGGAGAGGAGAGGAGAGGAGAGGAGAGGAGAGGAGAGGAGAGGAGAGGAGAGGAGAGGAGAGGAGAGGAGAGGAGAGGAGAGGAGAGGAGAGGAGAGGAGAGGAGAGGAGAGGAGAGGAGAGGAGAGGGAGAGGAGAGGGTCTGACAGCAAGACTTCTCCCTCATTTTTGTTGGCTTGCTTTCAAGCAGGAATATTTTTTTTATCATTGGATATTGTCCTGTTTTCACTTAGTTTTAATACCCTCCATTGTATGTATTTGTCTATTCTAGTTTCAGAAGCAATGGGAGATATTTATATTTGCAGATGGAGCTTGCTTGGCAAGAGGTATTTTTATCGTGAGTTTCTGCATAAAGGGAAGTAAAGATCCTTGCAGAAGATAGGTGGATACCATTTGGAGGAGGTGGAAAGGAGCAGCTCATGGCAAAGGCACTGGGAAATTTGACTCTCACCCATGCTGGGACACTGTGGACAAAGAAAAAAGATTCTGTTATGCAAGTAGTTATGATTGTATTGTGGAAAACACTTCAAGCCCCTTGTAAGGCGTGGGATTTACTTAGAATGCACACATTTACATCTGAATTAGTCACACTAAACTCATTTATGAAGAGAAATAAACAATTAAATGTTTAGGATTCAATTAATCTGGTCTCTTCTGGATATTATATCTAGGATAAGACTTCACATTAGAAGGAGCTATTTTTATCACTTACTGCATCTTCTGAATTACTGCTACAATATGGGAACTGGGGTGATTAGCTCAGGCACAGACCTGTACACTGTAGAGATCCATAGCTAGAGAGATGAAACTTTCTTGAAGAGTCAAAAAAGTATGAACACAATAATGCAGAAATAAGAGGATAATAATAGGTGTAGTTTTTTTTAGAAAATTGAAGCAAGGCAGTTTTTGGAGTTCAGTGACCTGTCTATATCCTCTGAGATTCTGTTTACACATTTGTACATGGGTATTTTTTCTCGTAGCAGGTGTTCTTTAAACTTCATGTCTTTATACACATAGAAAATGTTTCTTTAGGGTGGAATTGTGATGAGTAGGACAACTATATCATACAAAAATGCTTTGGAATTGACATTTGTGCTTGTTTCCTTTATATTTGTCCTTGTTTCCTTTGCATTTGTGCTTATGTGGCTTTTAAACTCTCCTGGTAGACCTAGAAGCAATTTATACAACTAAAATAATGAAACCTTTGACCCCTTTGCTGAATGTAAGTACCCTGAAAGATGGGAAACTCACAAAAGGCCCAGCTACCTTCTTATCTCAGCTGCAGAAATCCTCACTTGAAGCAAAAAAAAAGCTTGTGAAAAATGTGAGGACAAATACAAATGATATCTTGAGATTTATTTGTGTTCCTGGGGAATCAAAACACTTATCTAGGAGGTAAAGAAAGAAAAGAAAATAATAATAAAAAGTACCTAAACAATTACCATCTTATAGGACAGAAACCATCTTCCTTTTGTTTCCCAGCTCACGATAAATGGTGTTTAAGACTTTGCATTTAAGTCACTTTTTGTTGCACTTTAATCTGGTAATTAGTTTTTCCATGAATCAAATACTTTTTAAGGAGATCAAACTGAAATAGCATTTAGCTTAATTCTGATGAGGCTGAAGTTATGCTTCATTTGACCAAGGGTGTTTAAGAGTTGAACAATAATGTGCAATATAGAAAGTCTTTAGCAGCAACCTTTTCCATTCCAACTAGTGCATAATATTGGTTTTGCAATCATTTAGTAATTATATAAGGAGGACATATTTATTACGAATTATTGATTTTATAATTACTGCTGCTGGTGTTCACATTATTACACAATGAAAATCTTTTAATATACAATGTTCTTCACCCTCAGCTGGCAAGCAGATAGTGCAATGCAATTTACTGAGTAGCCAAGAGTAGATTTTTATCGGCGCATTTTTTTGCCAACTACCTAAGTAGCTCGCTTTCTGAAAAAAAAATATTGCTAATGGCACTTAAACCAAGAAGAATATCCAATCTCTCAAGGTCATTCCTGGAAGATGATTATAGTCAGCCAACGAAGAAAAAGCGAGAGAGAGAGACAGAGAGAGAAATTTGTTTAATTGTTGAGTTATTGGACTGCTAATATCACCAGGGTAGGTGATGGCTTTAAATTTGCTGTAAGCTAAATAGACATAAAAGGCCACTATCATACACTGGATCATGACACATGAAGATATATCTCTTATGAAATTGATTTTTCCATGTGTGCAGGCTGACTGCTCAGTGCAGCTAACCTGCCTGTAGAACCGCAGGGAAAAGTTATATTCAGGGCTGGTGTATAATTGTCAATATGTTTTATATTCTTGAGCAAGGGATTTTTCTTCAAGACGTGTACAAAAGAGATTGTCCAAGTTCACCATTTGATTGGATCTGCAGCTGCTCACTAATAGCTGTTGCTAAGAAACTGTCCCCCCAAACAAAGAGGAGTTGTGCACCATCAGAAATCTTTGGAAATAGGGCTCTCCATTACTGACATCAAAATTTAACATCCTGGTTACAGAATTTAGACCTGGCAGGTCAAGGGAAGAGGATTCAAGTACTTCCACAACTTCCTCTGCACTTGCCAAGACTTAAACTTTGACTGGAATGGTGCAAGACTGAATCTCTATTTCTTACAGACGCAGATACCCACGCAAATGTACACTTAAACATGCAGATTTGACCATGGCCGAAGGTTGCATGTGAGTCTGAAGCTTGTTGCTTGATTGCTTTCCCCTCAAAAAAATTTTTTTATTAAGGTATGGCTTTCAAGTAATCTTCCTGTAAAAGAAAAGAATAAAAGAAAAAACGTTTACAAAATACATCCCACTGAAGTCAGTGTGTTCAATAAGAAGAACTCATGTTCATTCCAGTATGGAATTCAGGTCATCCCAGATACATTATATCCTGCTTACTGCCTCACCACATTTTTATTCACATGTACAGATGTTGGAAAGAAGCAAAACATATTCAGACTGGGAAGGACAGAGGGAAGTTTCTGGCTTGTGACCTGAAATTATCTGGCACGGAGCAAACTTCTGATTTCACTACAATATAGGAAACATAGAAGAAGTAGAAATTCACATTTAGTTCTTCACAGGATTTTGACTCCTCAGGAATCGGGATGGGGGGAAATCTTTAGACATCTTCATATTGGGAAATGTTATATCTTCCTTTCTTTAAATAAAGCAAGAAATATGCAATAATATTACACTTCTACTGATTTGTAGAAAACAACACAAACACAGACATAATAGAAATAGGAATGATAAACTTTGTTTTTATATGTTGATATTTTATGCAACATGACTGTCTTTTCTGAACTCCGCAAAGTATAAAGTAATGATTGCAAAAGCAGTATTGCTCTCATTTATTTGGATTCAAAATTTCTGATTTTAATATTTTAAGCTCTGTCTGGTATATTCCTAGGTTGAGACCACGTTGTTCTAGCACATTTCAGGTAATTGTGTCTCTAGCTAAAATGGAAGAGCCAAGAGTATGTCAGGACATCGTCTTTCTTTTCCAGAGAAAACGGCATCAGCATGTAACGTTTCACCTTGCTCCCACTCACCCTACTCTTCAGTTTCCAAAAAGGAAAAAGCAAGCTATGGAATTTCTAGCTGGGTTCAGGTAGGTGAGAAGCACTCTGGGATTGTTTTGCTTTTACTAAGTAAAAAATATAGTGATATAAACAATTGCAGGAGCATATGCAATGTATCATAATGATTGTGTTATGCTGGCCATGGCAAGTTTCACAACTGGGTGTGCTTCATCATGAAAATGCCTGAGCGATGCAATGTAGGGATCAATCAATCTTGGCTTGGTATTGAGACAAACTGTATGGTTTAATGAGTCTTTTCTGTCTCTTATAGTAAGAGGAGATCAATCAATGAACAAAATCAGATCAGTGATTTAAAAAAAGGTTTTTTTCAGGGTTTATACCCAGCAGTTTTAAACTTCAAAAAGTCTGTGAGTTATTGGGACAATAAGAAAAAAGAATAAACCTGTTACTCTCTATTTTTTAAAAACAAAACAAAATATAAGTCAGCAAATGAGACTTTCTCATTTTTAGAAACTCCTTATAAATTTTTGAAATGTGTAAAAAAAAACAACAATAAAAATGTCAATCTTAAAAGTATGATTAACTGGAAATTTAATAAAAATTCCCATAAAATATCTTTAATAAAACATTACAGATAAGTTTTAGTCTCTGAAGTAAGTTTCTCTGCTTCTTTTTCCTCTCTCCATTGATAATGTAATAAGCTGAAGATGATAAATTTTCATATATACCTCCTTGAAAACCCAGAGAGGGTTGGGTCTGGGTTGTGGATATTCCCTGATGTGTGTACACAACCATGAAAATTTATCAAGCTGTTCATTAACTTGGGCATTTAAAAAAAAAGATTTTATCAGCACAAAGAAGAAAAGATTTTGCATCGAAAACTCATTACTATTTTCTAGTTTTGTTGAGGAACATTACATAATTTCCAGAAAATATTAACCAGGAACAAATTATCTAAAGGTAAATTGTTAAAAGAAACTCAGTCTCTGAATATTATCATTGCACAGGCTGAAGTACACAAACAGCTTTTTTGCTTCTGTGGCCAGTATAATACATTAGAAACTTGGAGTTTTCTAGGGAGAATACCTTGGAAATGCCAAAACCCTTGAAAAGCACAACATCTCAAAGTCAAAACAAGAAGATTTCAACATTGTGGAAAAACTTGGTTTTGAATCTCTGTAATCTACTCTTCTTACATGGTTCAGTCTAGGAGTCCCAGTAAAGGACATATTCCTTGCTCTATCTGTATAAATAGGGAAGGGGGAAAAAATATTTAGAGATGTTTAAATTTTTCTAAAATAGACCCCAGGATTTATAGGGAAATAAAAATGGGCATCTGATTTATTTTCAGGTCTTGCATTTCACTCTGTTTTAATAAACATTTTAATTAAATAAAGTGAAAGCATCCCTTCTGTCTTAAGGTGACCAGATATGGCTCTCATGAAATCCTTTGTGCCTTTTTTTTCCTTGAAAATGTCAAGGAGTGCAATAATAACAATTAATGATGATGACTGTTGCTTCGAAGCCAAAGATGGTGAGTTTAATAGGTTCATAAGTCCATTCCTAGCTGTGGAAGTTGATTTGTGACATCCTGTCTCAGGTTGTCAGGCATTTTGTTAGTGCTGGCAAAGAAATATTTTATTTTCTTTTTGTTAAAAAGAAAAAAAGTAATTTAAGTAATAAGAATAATTTTAAATATTCTTCAACATTTAGAAATGTGGGGCTTATTTAAAAAAAATAAATTAGGTGCAAATATACTTTATATAAACACAAAAGACAGATAAGAAAATATACGACATTAGAAAATATGTGTATTGTAACAAAAAATATTTTTCCATAGAATGCAGGGGAACACAACTGAATTCCACCGGAAACATAAACTTATGGAAATTGACGTGAAATTCTGAGACCCCTCCAAAATTTTTCTTCTTCTGGCTTGCTTCAATGCTGTACTAAGTGCCAACTGATCATATATCTGTCCATCTGCAAAACTATTTTCATGTCACCATCTGTCTTTCACATATAAACACTATATAATTTTTTTATGTAGCCCCCGCTTTAACAAAGACCCTTGGATGTAATTGTGTGAGGGATGATGGATGAAACAACTATCACTGACCTGAAGGCATCAATGATTTGCAAACTTCTCATGGGCTCAACTGAGAAGACAGAATAATTACAATCTATCAGAACAAGGACAGTGGTTAAATTTTAAGTGGGTTAAATTTTGGGTTGGTTTGTGGGTTTTCATGGGTTTTTTTTTTTTTTGTTGTTGTTGTTTTGTTTTGTTTTGTTTTTTCAAGACAGTTAAACTAAGCATCTTCCTCTAGTTAATCTTGTAAACTTCCTCTTTAGATAACAAAGCTAACCCTATTTAAAGGCTGATTCAGCTCACCTGGTGATTACAAGTCAGGCACAACAAATGTCCTTGTTCCTCCATCAGTTACAGAACAAGACTGACAAGAAACATCAAAATTCAATAATAATATTGAGGTGGAATGTATCTTTTTTTCTACAAGCACTTCCTAATTTGATCGAAACACAAACTGAAAACAATTCACTTTTAGAAACCACTTTAGCAATCTGTAAATCAGTATGACTTCAGAGATGGTGCTCAAAGTGAGCTTTCAGAGGTTTCTTCACTTTGAAGTCTAAAAGTAAACACAATTAGTGCTTCAATTTTGTCTAACCAAAATGTTTCAGCTGGTGCAACATAAAATCAATATACGTAGCAATAAAAATAATAATTACACAATGATGTTGGTACACTTTTCTTTTTCCTTTTTTTTTTTTTTAATATCTATATAAAACTAGACTTTGATACCATGGAAAGAACACACACTTTTTTTTTTCCCCTCAGATGGGATTCTGATTTATATCCTTTTTATCAATAAATTTCTAGAAAGGAAGGATTTTTTATCTTTCAGGGGGTAGGATAAGTAATCAAATATCCTAGAATAACATCTGTATTTTTCAAGACACCAAATCACAAGGTATTTGAAAGCAGTCCTCTCTGTCATTTACTTTTTCTTCAGTTAATTGCAACGGCAAATAAAGTTTTGCATTGCTCCATGTCACCACTACAATGCTTGTGACTTCTCAGAGAATGCAGTTGCTGCCGTTTCTCATTACCTGCCTATTTTCACTGACTACTTCATGGCAGAAAAATCACTGGTGAACCCTTATAGGACTCTTAGATTTTGATGTGAGAGGATATCACAAGGTTTGTTCAGCGTAGGCTTCTTCATAGAACAGGACCCAGGATTTTTAATTCCTCTTTAAAGTCAATACCAGTGCTTTGGAGAAAATAATATTTTGCAGAAAACAAAATCCAGTCTTGCTAAAAAAATCCAGCAATGGAAAATCAAATATAAATCTTGTCATTCTAACAGTTAATTACTCTCACCATAAAAATGCAATGTGCCTAGCCTAACCTGAACCCTCATTTTTTTTCTTTTTTTATCTTGTCCACTAGATTAGCTCTGAAATATTATCTTTATTTCTATATTTTACTGTGGTATTTCCCCACTTTTTAAACGTGACAAACGTGCTTTGCTCCTAAATGCATTACTGAAAATACACACTAGGTTTAGACACAAAACCTATTATTGCGTGTCAGCTGATCTCTACTGTCTGTTCCATTGTGTACAATAAATCTGGGTTAAACATAAGATAAGCTGAGTTTGCTTAGCCTGCTTTTCACTGAGCTAAACTAATTTGAACAGCCTTGATTTTCTGCAGGGTAGACTACTCCCATGGATAGTTCTCATGAATCAGCTGACTTGTTAGGTGTGATGCCAGAATAACCTGTTCATATATCTGAGTCTAATAGTATCCTTGTCCCTGGTTTATTGGAGGCAGAGAGCACTGTGTACCACTGGCTGGTATTCTTCATTATTTATCATTCCTTTAGCTTTTGTATCAACTCCAAGCTTTACTGGTAATGATTTTATGTTTTCTTCCACCTTGTTGATAAAATGTTTACTAGCATAGAGTCAAAAATCAATCCCAGGGAGACCCCAGTCAAAAAACACCTTATTAGTATTAATTCCCAATTTGCTGTTATGTTGTGGGGCATAGCTATCAACCATTTCTTTAATAATTCAATGTGATTGGCAAAACAATGGGGTTTTTTTTTGTTTGTTTTTTTTTTAGTTTCTTGTGTACAAGTCAACTTCTTTAAAGGAGTTACATTATTATTCTACATTATTACTTTATTGAATTGAATCGGTCCTCTCATCAAAGCGCTGACATGAGCTGGTTTGAAAAGATTTATTTTCAACCTCTGCAAATTCACTGCCATTAGTACCTTACTTTCCTTTAATTCATTGTTAATTCAGGCTTGTCTCAAATGGTCCATCATTTTGCTTCAAATATAAATGAAACTCATAATTGCTTGGATTATCCTATTTATTCTTCCTTTAAAAAGTTTGTTACTATGCATTTTTCCCATAGCACTTCAGGCATGTCCTGAAGTTTTAAACACTGGATTAAATCTACTTTAATGGTTTGAGCAGCACCTGAGACAGCTCTTTGAAATTCTTAAATACAAAATTACTGAGCCCTAATGATTTAAAAAGGGATTCTTATGTGAACACAATAGAATTTAAATGGGAAATATTTCATCGTGATGTGGCAAACAAGTTCTGGTCAGAACCCCTCACTGACCATTTCTAGGGTTTACATACACCACCATCCCACTCACATCCTGTTGCCACATGCAATATATGCTATTTTGAATGACACATTGTTATACACTTTGAAATGG
The DNA here is from genome assembly GCF_012460135.2 of Molothrus ater. Lineage (NCBI taxonomy): Eukaryota > Metazoa > Chordata > Aves > Passeriformes > Icteridae > Molothrus > Molothrus ater. Next base: position 5,855,117 of record NC_050511.2, on the reverse strand, counting down.
TAATTGTTCAGATGACTTTGTATTAACAGTTACAAACCAAGGTGTCTTCATTGGAAGAATTTACCTTTCATGTGAGCTACATAAGTGAGTTGCAGTACTCCCTGGAGAAGAGAGATGTAGTAAGGGCTCCTAGCTCTTTGATAATTAACAAAAAAATCAGATCAAGAGGTTGTCCCAGCAGAACCTAAACTGCTTCCAGTGCTGGGCAACCAGCTGTTTCCTTTAACATTGCAGAACAGAAAAGGAAAGGCAAAAAGGGAGTGAAAAGACACCTGTCTCGAGGTGGTTTTGTACCATCCATGGTAACAAAGAGATCATATCATTACATCTTCAGTCACATCTGATCAAGCCACTGTAATGATATCCCCTACTGTCACTCCAATCCCTTGCTCATCATTTTTACAACTGTGGTAGTTATGCTACCTCTGGTGCTGCTTGCCATCTAGAATTACTGTTGGGGCTGCCTCAATCTCTGTTGTGCTGTTAATAGCAAATTTAGCCATCTGAGTAGATCCTCATATTGATACTTAATGGCTTCTGAACAAGTTCCCACTGCAATAGAATTGCTTTGTTGGTGTCTAAGGACATGGAGAACAAACACACATACACAGAACTTCCAGGCACAGCAGCCAGGGACCATTTGCAAGATCACCCTTTGTTAACCAGCCAAGGAACAATAACCCTGTACTCAGCATGAATCTGGAAAGCAGCTGATATTTAGATGCTTAAGTGGTTAGAACACTTGGTGAGCAAGGATAAGCCTTAACTTCTGGTCTTTCACTGGAAGTCCATGATATTTTGATGGCAATTTCCACTTTTGAAGTCCTTTAGGTAGAACAACAGATGATAGCCATTCAGAGGTTGCTGGTTCAATTTCGACTTGCATCTGCAATCTTGCTGCTTACTAACTCATGCTCATGAATAACATGGAGAAAATAATGCTTTCTCTACATCCATTACATCCATTTAGTTACAAATTCATTAGAGAGGGTTGGGGTGGGGAAAGTTTTCTATTTGTTACTTATTTGGTTTGGTTTTTACTCTGGATATATGCAGCATAACATAACTGATCAGTTGAGTAAGAAACCGTACTCTGCTAAGAGTGTTAACAAAATTACACGGCGTCATCATCTCTTTGTCTTTCTCTGTCTGCAATTCTACATACATGTGGAATATCTAATAAACTCCCTTCCTCTTACTTTCCCCAGGAAAGAAAATTTTACAAGTGTTTTCATTTCATTGATTTTATGAGAACAATTCTATTGGACAATATCTGAAACAATAAACCTCAAACTGGCTGAGGAGATGGCAGCTGATATATGTGGGCATGTATTCATTATTTGTTCCCCAGTGACTGTACCTATGTGGAAAACCAGAAACATTCCTCAGTTTTAGACAGTAAATATTATTTTAAATGGTATATAAGTTTAATCGGTAATTAGTCAGTAATCAAATCAAGCCAATCATTGCAGATCCTCATTTGTATATATTTTTTGTCCTGTGCTTCTTGACTGATGCTATATGAGAAAATGCAAATTAAAACAATCAACTAAGTTGTATGTGAAATAAAGGACAGAAAAATGAACACTGATTTCATCCTGTGTTTACCTGTAATTTCTAAAGAATTGCCTATTTTGAGGAAATGCCTTGATTTTTTGTCCCAATTAATACAGAGTAATCTACCATAATGGTAGGCAATGAAAAGGATTCCCGCTTTTTCAGCATTTACCACTATGTGTTTTATTTTTATTTTTTCTGCTAGTCTTCATCTCTGCAACAACTTCATTTGCCTTGAACAGCATCACATAAAACATTTCACTTTACATAAACTGTGCTTCCCTCAACCAGTTTCCTATATCCAAATGTAATGTGATGAATATGGTTTTCTAATGGATACAGATCTGCCCGATTTTTAGTTGGGGGAGAAATTAATTTACTAAGAAGAAAAAAAAAAAGGAAATAACTAAAGTAACATGTCACTAAAGAAACATTTTGACTACTGCTATACACTCTTAACATTGCTCTTCTGTAATTTTCATTGTTGCTAATCTATTTTTCTTTAGAGGTCTGTCTTTACCTCTGATAGAAACACATGAACCAATTGACCAGGTTGAATTTAGGCTGATATAGAACTAGCCAGGTCATAGATACCTGTTTCTCATAAGTCTCATGAGTTAAAACAAACTAATAAATAGACAAACAAAAACAAACAAACAAACAAAAAACAATAACCAAGAAAAACTGGTCAAAAAAAGTGTCACACACTACTGGTGGCTATGAGAATAGTAGCAGGTATTCTTCTTTACACATCAATTAATCCATGTGGAAACAGACTAATACCAAGAAGAAAATTTAGTTTAATCATCTGTCTTGGATTATATGTTTTGTTTTATTTGCCTTGGGATAAGGATTTTCTGCATGCTCTGTCATGGTTCCTTCATCCAGACATTTCTGGGATGGCAGAAAGAGGGATTACATAGAAGTGATGAGCAGGACTGTGCTCCTGTCTGCAGTGGCTAAGAAAGAGGATCTGGGGATGAAATACCTTGATGGAAATTGTTTAGGCCTGAATCAATAAGGGAAATAAACTGCTTACCAAGAACATAAAAGATTTTTTAAAATGTTTTCCATATGTGTATGAACATCACTGATGGTGTAGGTAAGCCTAGTGTTTATGCATGTGTGCTTACTAAAATAGGCAAATATTTAAAGAGAAAATGAATTGCATCCTCAAAAAGGACCAAGTTAAGTGGAGAAAAGAGAGAACATATTAAGGTACACACAACAACAACAACAAAAATTTGTTTGTGTATGTGTGCTGATTAAAATTGGGGCATTTAAAGAGAAAAAAGAATTGCATCCTCAAAAAGGACAAAGAAAGTTAAGTGGAGAAAAGAGAGAACATGTTGAGGTACAGAAAACAACAACAAAAAGTTGAAAAAGTTGTATGCCAACATTTCCTTTAATAGAGTTATGCCAATATTTTAGCACAAAAAATACTATTTAAGCAATTCTTTTTCAAATTTCTCAGTAAATAATTTCTGTATAAGAAATAGAAACACCCTCAGTTTATTGAGATTATTAAATTGTGTTAAACTTTGACATCCACTAAAGAGAAAGAAAAAAAATAATCTTCTAATCTGGATGAGCAGACTTGTATCTTGCATTTGATCTAATGCCAAGGGTGTTTTTTAAAAAACAAACAAAGAAACAAACAAACAAACAAAAAGCCCACATACAAAATTTGTCTCTATTACTTCATTAAAATTTGTAGTAACAGAGGAATAATAATATTACAAACACATTCTCCAGAGTAAATCTGTGCTCATTCAAGTCTCCAGAGAAAAGGATTTTGGTTTCAGAAAGATCTGCAAATGTTGGTTTTGTCATGGTCTCAAAACCTTGACTTCAAAAAAGAACCAATTCTCAGTCAAATTACTTAGAAATAGTGTCTGATTTTTTTTTCTCAAAAATATATATATTTCATACTCATTCAGAAATGGATTTTTTTTTCATAAAATGATCACAAGAACATTTTTTTTATTTTCTAATGGGCTCAATTTAAAGTTTGAAACAATATAAAATTCAAGTTTTCTCTTTCATTTTTTCATAGAGTTTTGTCATGAATTCATCATCTTTCAAAGAAAAACTGTGAATTCTAACACCTCTTATTTATGAGGTTAAAAATAGATCAATACAGTGCTTAACTGAGTATGAGCCATGGGGTAGCATGGTGCCAAGTGCAAGGATGGTCCTGTTTTATCATCAGGCTCCCCAAGAAAAAAGCTAGTTGGATTCTGGTTTTGGACCCAGTCAAATCCATCATTTCATTATGAATGTGTCGTACATCTTTGAGTAACCTTGACCAAGGACATCAATGCCTGAAGAAGTTACGTATAGCTAAGTTCTGGTGCTGCAATTTTGCATTTTAAGTGCTGCTGGTACGTGCACAGCGGGGCAACTATAGAGCAGAATCTGAGCTTTGTTGACCCAGACTGCATTTTTTCACCTGCAAAATAAGGATAACCATGATTTTCTATGAGATATTTTGAGTGTACTCCTATAGAGTGAATAAGTAGGTACCATTAGTATAGCTATTAATAATAATACATTTGCTGATCCGTTGAGCAAAATCTTTGTTTCAAGCTCCAAGAAATGTAAATCTCCTACTCCCTCTATTAGCCAGCCCTTTCCTTCACTTCTTCCCTTCATTAAAGTGAAAGCAGTATAAAAGGTCTGATCAGGATTGTAGCTGCAAAGTCAATAGGAGCCAGTCATTTAACTTCTTTAGGCACCTTTGAAAATCCCAGCCTGACATCACTACAAATTAGCTGCACCAGAGCAGGGTTTTTCTTGGCAAGTAATATGTGAGTTACAAAGCATTTCTGCTTAACAAATGTTTCCTTTTCGTTAAAGAACTCTCAGAGATTTTTTTGAGCTGGATTCTCAACATGGATTTTTCATATGGAACAATAGTTAGCACCCTGACAGTTAACGCAGTAAAGAACGATTAGGCAGTAATTTATCTGCTTCATTGTGTAGCTCCAAAGAGATGAGAAAACTTTTCTTAAGATTTCTAGCAGGGGTTTTGGGGGGTTTTTGTCAGTTCATTTTTTATTCATATCTGCTTATAGTTATACTGGACCATTGTGTTATGCAGATTGAACAAAATTTCACTCACTTCTCTTGTTTTTAAAGAATCTTTTGAATGTTTTTCTCCATACCCTATTTATCTGAACCCCACTACCAGGGAATGGATTAGCTCCATAAAAGTTTTAGAGGTTGTCACTTAATAACATGCAGAATTAGATGTTTAGGTAATGTATCTAAAGCATGGGAAAGTCAGGCAGTGCATAAAGCTGAGAAGCTACAGTAGGAAATGCACAGGTGAAATGAGACACAGATTTCAGAGCTGTGGGAAAGACATTTTGATCTGGTCTGAGAGAAATCTCTATTATAACTGCTGCTAATTCTTGAGCTTTCTGCTAAAAAAGAATCTAATTATAGACTTTAGAGGATGAACAAATCTAAGAAGGACACCTATTCTTTTACACTTAAAAGCAATTCAGGAGTACATTTTATCAGACCTGTCTTTTTTGCTTAGCATGAGATGAAAAAAGTCTCTCAAGTGCCTTTACAGGACAACTAAGCTATTTTTAAATTCACAAATCTGGGCACATGAATGACTATGAATGACCCCCTCAGATGACCAAGACTGTACTAGCTCCCGAAATCTTTCCACAGTAGTTCTACCAGTTTACCTAGAGAAGCCTAAGAAAGCTTCCAAAGCTGGATGGTGTCAGTTCAGCTGTACTTGTCAAGGACTGAACAAAGCCTACACGACTCCTCCATTAAAATAAAAAAAAAATTAAAAAAAAACCAAAAAAACCAAAAAAAACCCCCAAACAAAACAAAACAAAACAAAAAAACAAAACCAAAAAAACCTCCAAAACTGTGAACCTTCCCCACTCTATGAAATCCAGTGTAGCTAAATTGTTCTCACTAACCAAGTCACTGTACCATTGGCTGGGCATGCACATCTTGGTGCTACAGTGTGCATGTCTAAATAAAGTTTTCTGAAGGTTGACATTTTGGGCTTGGGGTTTCTCAAACATCAGTTTTGGTATTTGGCAGTACTTACTCAAAGGATCAAACAACTCTTTAGTCTTACATCCTACTGGTATCAACAACCCCTTAGCACTTTCATGTTGTTATAGATCTAATCCCCCCTGATATGCCTCAGGGTCTAGTTTATCGCAATTACCGCTGGCAATAAAAAACAATAAAAATTTAGGTTATTATTAATGATTCAATATATTAAAATTATTTCAAGATCTACTTCTAATTAAAAAGCATTAACCCTTCTATGATCGTGGTCCCAAAAGTCATCTTTTTTAAGCAAAAAATAAATAAATCTTCTGCAAGCACTCTTTAATGATGGCTATGGCCCTAAGTCATTCACTCAGCTGTTTTATTACTTGTCTTTAAGTCTGATGAGTTCAAAGCAGATGTGCATCCCTGAATTCTCAATAAAAGGCCACTGCTTGTCCTGCTGAATAATAAGAACTGCTAATTAACACCAATTAAGAGCTGTAAATGTCATTTAAACTTGTTTGTTATTTTTTCAACTCAATAAGAATACAGAAGACAGAGGAGCTTGGGATCACCTGGAATGAAGCAGTTTGAGGGGTCATTTTAATTGGTATATAATGTGCAGTAATAATTGAAAAAAAAATTATATATATATATATATATATATATATATATATATATATAAAATGGAAGAATTGCATTTGTAATTGGGTCAATTGCAGAAGATACTTCAGCATTGTTTTTTTCAAGAATTATGAGTTATCAAAAGTAAATGTCCAAAAACCCTAAACTCCAGATCCATATAAAATAAATCACTGCTACACATACACACACGTTGGCTGCAAAGGAGTAAATCTCCCTTAATACTGATTTCCTGCTCTACACTACATTAGCTCACAGGTGCCAGACTTGATACACACATTCAATGAGATATCTGAGATCTTGGATAAGAAAGAATCTTAGCACAACCAGGACTGATGACTGCACTACAACTACATTTATTTAGTATTATGTTGCAGAAGGTTGATAATGGATGTTCTGAATGTGAATGAGTCATCTGGAATCAGATGAGTTTACTAACAGAATTTGTTCCAGAAGATCTCAGGTTTGGAAAAGTCTCATCCTTAGGTTGAGGGACTTCATATCTGTCTTGCCACCAAAACTTTCACTAAAGTTTGTGTGTCTAACCACACTCCCTTTAAATTGCTTTTCAAAGAGCACGAAGCAAATAGGTAAAAATGAAAAATCTGAATTTACATGGTCCTACATCTTCATATGTTGGAGTGGAGTAGCTATAATTTATTATTTGCCAGCTTGTTATCTGCCTCATCAGCTATTTGCTGCAAACATATTCAGAATTACTGCCCAGGTGACTCAAAAGCATTCCTGTGATAAATGGGTTTCTCCTGATGGTCCTGAGCAAGGTCCTCACAACCTCACCTGGCTTCCTTGCTCAACAAGCTGCAAACTGCACCCTTCCTAGTCATGACCTTCAATCAAGGAATTTCTTTTTCTCTCTTAAATAGGGAGCCCAGTGAAGTGGGCTCTGTTCAGAAAAACTGTCAGGTAGGAGCTGCATCTGTGTCTTTACATCAGAGTAGGCCAATGGAGGGTTTTGACATGCTGTATGAGAAACAGTGAAAAAAAATTCTAGAAACAAAAGACTTTAATCTCTTACCATCCAGTTGACTGCCCTCACTGATGCCTTAAGTTTAGCTTTCATATTTTCCAGATTCTCTACTGCATTAATATGTAACTCTGAACTTCATATAAAGTGTTAGCAAGTTCTCCTCACAGTTTAGTCAGACAAAACAATCCTTTTCCAGCTGAGAACCAGTGATGCCATTGCAGCTTCAAGCCCAAAAATTACAAACAGCAAACTGAGGAGAGCAAACTGGGAGGATGGGACTTCACAACCTGAAGCTGTAATTGGACAATTAACCCCAATATGGAAAAGGACCAAAACTTATAAAAGTGTGAAAACCTGTTGTCCATCTTGGGTGGAGCCCTTGTACTGCCCCAGGTGTATCTTTTGAAGGCCTTTTAATAAATCCCTACTTTATTCCTTTAAGTCTACCCAGCCTCTGTGCTAGGTAGCCTCTCAAGGCATCACCACCGCTGACTCATGCAAATAATCTGTCTCTTTTGCTTCTTGTCCCTTTATTTTAGCCATTAAGACTTGAGCATGAATCTGATTTGAGAAATATATATGAAGACAAGGCAGAATGAGGATTCAGACCTCCACCAAATAAATCTAAAGGTGAGTTCCCTAGGCAACCAGCAGGTTGCTAATTAGTTGGGGTGGATTTTGTCTTTTTTCTCTTGTTTTCAGGAAAGCACTCTGCTTTGTAAGTAACTTGTGCTTTCCAGTCTTTCTTCCCATCTCACTTAAGCAAAGCTATCCACAGACCTACCATGAAGAAAACCTTACCTTTTAGGGGTTTTATCACACATGCAGGATCCTGATTGCTGAATTTGTGTTGAAGTGGCTTCTAAGAAACAAAGAAACTTGAAGGACTTCATATGATATTCATTTTTTTAAAAACATCTTTTACAACTTGAATGCCTTTCAAAAAATTCTAAAAGAGAAAAAGGAAAAAGGAAACAAAAATGGGAAGGCAAAAAGGGGAAAAAGGAAAATGGAAATGGAAAAGGGAAAAAGTGAAAAGGGAAAGGAAAAGGAAAAGGAAAAGGAAAAAAAGGTACTATAACTATCTATTTTCATGGGTATATGCTGGCCCAGATCAAACTGATGTGCCCCTGGATATAACATTTAAAACAGGATTATTTTTATATTATGACATTTAAAACAGGATTATTTTTCTAAGAGAATGGCAGCCCAAACCAGAACAGCATCCCAGTAAAATTTCTTCAAGGGAAAAGAGGAGGGGAAATAAAAAAATAAAGCCAGACAAACAACCAGATAAACAAACACTTCTACCTTTGAAGACTTCCATTCTATCTGCATCTGTCTTGTTGTACTCCCACCAACTAGCTGTTATTGAGTGCTTTTCAATTGGCATTTATGACTGCCTCTAATGGCTTGCTTGTACATGAGGCTTGCATATCTTAACTAAATATTCAGTGATTTTTCCTTATTCTAATGTTCTTAATTAGATTTATGAACTCTTTACCATGTTTTATGTTGATGAGGGACTGAGAATAAAATCCCGAAATGCTCACTCTAATAAAATATCACAGCTAACCAACTTGTGCTATTGCATGTGTTATTTCAGTGAATAATGAGCTTTGAATAATGTTCTGAATATGTTACCAAGGATGCAGTAAAGAAATATAGACTGGTGATCTATTACAATACATTAATAAATACACCGGTACATGTAGTTCACTGTCCATAAGGGGTAATGGATCATGCTGTGAGAACAAGTCAAGGGATAAGGGGATTGAGACTTTTTGTTTTTAAAGTCTGGTATATGAATACCCATTTTCTATAAAGCACATTAATATTTGCTCTTTGTATTTTTTTTTTTTTTTGGTTCTTTGATTTTGAAGTAAATTAATGAATAAGGTGTAAAAGTGGGATGTAGTATAATATAACTTTTTCTTTCATTTCAGATCTGGGAATATTTCCCTTCTTTTCCTACACTAGATATTGAAAATGTTTAAGCAACATAAACCATGGTGCTTTAATCTAATAAAATTTAAAAAAAATCATGCCAAAAAGCTGGTATTTAGCTATTATAACAGGAAAAAATTCTATACCTATATATTTGTCCAGGATATGAAGACCAAGATTGATTTTTATTAGCAGTTTCATATCAGTCCAGTGTGAGTTCTCTGAATACTAGGCCTGCTACTGCATTGTGTAGATAATCATGCCTTCAGTTCAGAGAAAAATATAAATTTTTCAGAAATAATATGTAATATTAATATGTAGAAGTAATATGTAATAATACAATTCTATTTATTTCATCAGCCCACTGAATAAACAAAAGCCTATTCTACTGCTATTTTTACTTCTAAAAATCCTTGGTACAGTAGGAGAGACCAGGAGGCTTACTCTGTTTCCTGGTGGTTTTGTGTGAGCAGGCAGTCATATAATTCATTATTCTACCAAATAGAATAATTTTGTGACTGTCTCCTATCACTCCTTTTTTCCTCTTTTATAGGACTTTTGCTGGCTTTGCCAATGGACTTGAAGCACTCCTGTCTTTCCACTGACTCCACTGTGTATCTATATTGATGTGCTCTTTCTGTCAGAGACCATTTTTCACTGTTTTCTGAATAGCTGAGTGGATTTTGAATCTTGATGAAGGCCCGTTGATGTTCCTGAACCTGCCACTGTGACTAAAATGGTCTTATGAAATAAAAGTAGCATACCAAGGGTAGCTGGCAAAAAAGCTTCTAGGAAGTTCCCTCCAGAATGCCACAAGAGTTTATATACACTTTTTGACTCACACTGATCCATGAACAGAGCAACAGATGTCACTCCAGTGTTGTGACTGACTTACAGAAATATGGTTTTCCATTAACATGTATCTCAAAAAATATACCTTTAAAATTTCAGAAAACATTATTCATGTATCAGTGAATGCCTATGTATCCAAGCCATAAACCAAGACCAATATAAACCAAGTGGGTGAATCTCAGCTCAAGGGCTCAGGTGTATGATATCCAAGTCCTACCTTCAGATGTAAGCACGATGTTAGTTAACTTTTTACACAAATTTTGACTGAAAGCATGAGACAGTAGGTGGTCAAAGGCCACAAAAGATAAGACAGGTTAAAACAGACCCAGAGGATGCTAAAACAGGAAAAGTTGTGTCATAATTGAAGCGCAAATACGCTAAAATAGAAAGCTGAAAATCTCTACATAAAACTGCAAAGAAATTAAGACTTGGCAACCTAGTATTGTTGAGGTATTCATAAAAGCAATGGAAACCACTCTCTCCCTGAATGACTAAGAAAATAACAAATAATTACATTTACAATTATAGAACAGAATAATGGAAAATTTCAGGCTGGATGTCTAGAGATCTATTTCAACTTCTCTTAAGGAAAAGACCTTTGATCAAGGGTCCTGTCAAACTGAATTTCCAATGAGGTCGATTCCACTGCTTCTCTGTGAAACCTATTCCAGCGTTTTACTGTTCTCACAGCAAAAAGGTTTTCCATCTCCCTCCATAAATCAGATCCTGCAATCCTTTGAGCCCCCTGCTTGGTGGTCCTACTTTTTCAAAGCAAAAATTGCACCGTGTAGCAAACTAAAGCTGAACACAGTGTTCCAGGTGTATCCAAACAAGTGCTGGCCAGAGTGGAATAATCACATCCCTTCATCTGCTGGCTATGTTGTTGCTCATGGATCTCAGAAAACAGCTTGTCTTTATAATTACAAGAGCATTCTGCAAATTTATGATAAATTTAATCTCCCTCAGGACTCAAAGGTCCTCCCAGCAAAGATGCACCTAAGAAGGCATCTGCCTGTTCTGCTCCTGTTTCTGTCATACCCACTGGGATTTTGAACTTGCCACATGTTAAAGCTTCTGCAACTTCTGTTGGTCCAGGCTTGCTTGTATTCTACTTGCAAAGTTTCTTTCCACAAAGTGGTAGTGCTCCAAATGTCTGTGACCTGTGTGTGTGAAGGCATTTACAGATACAAGATATTATGGTTAAAAATGGCATTAAGTTAATGTGTCACATATATCTCACACAAAAAAGTCTCTGAGACAATTTTAAAGGATTCTTAGCAAACTGAAATTTACACAGGTAGAGGCAGGAAGATCTAGCGCTCTATGAAGACCATGTATGTGAAATAAGTTCAAGTTTTATCTCTGTCCAGTTCCATTCAGAACCACACACTGGGAGCTCCTGAGCCTGTCACCTCCTCTTTACCACTTTGCTACACACAGCTACTTTTAATTTAAAACAATGGCATCATCCTCTGGTCTTTTCTCCTTTACAAGCCTCACCTTGTGTTCCCCAGTTCAAACTGATCTCTGCTTCCAACTCCTGTCATGAGACTGGGAGGTGGGAGAATGATGAGGATGTTAGATCTGTCAGCCCAAAGAGGACTCTCCCTAACTTTTCATAATCCTCAGGTCAGAGCTGTGAAATGCGCAGGGAATGTTACTTTTTCTCCTGATTTTTTTCTTGGATTACATAAAAAACTACATCTTCCCTCTGTGGGTGCGCTAGCATGAAAATGCAGCCCAAAAAGCAGACCCCAGTAGCATACAAGTACGAACAATCTCCTTTCAAAAGAAACAATTTGCAACTAGAAAATATATTTTAGTCAAATGTGTCATGATTTTGACAATTTCTTTTTTGTTTTTCCCAAATGGCATTACAAACCAAACAAGCACCACATGTTGAGAGCCACAATAAAGTGTTTCATTTGAAAGTGTTAACTTGACTTCAAATTGCATATTAAATGGACAGTTATTTCAAAATATGCTGTAATTTGGCACATCACAGTTGGACAGGCTCAAATGTCAAAAACGGCTTTACTTACTGGACTTTCTTCTTTTACAAATTTAGAAATTTCTTTCTGGGGGTGATACTTTAAATTGGTTTCTAAAAAACAAACCCAAAGAACCCCAAACTATTTTTTTTTTCCTAAGTTTTCAGTGATTTCAGCTCTGTCCCAATTTGGAATGAAAATAAATGCCAGATTGGAACATCAAAACATTGAGACAGGGATTTTTTTTCCTGATCAGCTCTAATATGTATATATACCAAAAGTCTTCAAAGCAGTAATTTTGAAAACCCAAATTAACTATAAGAATTTTTCAGAAATGAAGAATTCTTCAGATTTAATGTTTATACATTCTTTTACATTGTAATGTTTGAAGGGTTTCTTGGATTTTATAGTTGTTGGCTGGAGTATGACCATCAATGGTTTTGCCAAGGAAACCAAAATTTGTTCCTTCTTTTTTTCTATTAAGCACAGAGATACCTTTTCAATCTGCATTTCTTATATGAGGTCTGTCCTTCCCTCAAAACACCAACTCTGTATGCATATAACTCTTTATTTATATGTATATAATATTCAAGCATGAGTTTTAAAATTAATATTTATAAATTAATCTTTAAAATATTATGAAGGACTCACTAACAAAACCAAAATTTATTTAATCATAAAAATTAGTCTTAATATATTACATTAGCTATCCTCATAGTCCCAAATGTCTGTGTCTACAGTGCATATCTGTTACTGCAACCTGCATAAATATCAAGAAAATAATGTATTTTCCCTGTTTACTTTTCCTTAGGATAAACAGCAAAACAGTAAAAAGAGGCTAAGACACAACAGGGGACACAAAACAGACAAGCTGCAACAGCCTACATGGGAGAATATTACAGAATTACAGTTGTTGCAATGGCTACCAGCTGTGCATCTGGAATAAACAGGTTTGGAGCCCAGGAGTTTTTAATGCAGGGAAAAGTTTGCATCAGATGCTTACTCCTTCACGGTTTTATTTCAGTCTTTACTTCAAATGTTTTAAGAAGAATATTCCAAAACCCCCAGTTATTTTTTGTTGTTGTTCTTGTTGACTGCTCTGTCAAAAGCTACAGGCAGGTAGAGGCGTATTAAAATCTTTGTTACTAATATTTCAGTTCACTGCATTTGATCACGGAGGATTATCTGCTTGCTTGCTTTGTGCTGCTTTGGCAATGATAGGGAGAGAAAAATTTTGGATACATGAGATCTGCAATTGTCCCTTTACTTCTATTGATCCTTATAAAAAACTCACAAACAAGGCATTTCACTGTGACAGGTTTCACATGCTTTGACCCTAGAAGATGAAGAATTTTTCTGTGTTTTTATTTGAGGGGATGTGTTTATGCACATGGACATCCCCACTGTTAAGACATAACCTCCAGAGCACCATCCCTTTTATGCAGTGAAGGAGACTGAACACTGAAAACAAGAGTGTTCAGTTAAATTAGTGTGTTCAGAAGTCTATCTTCATACACATGATAGCAACTGACAGTGCACTTGGATGGCATAATAACTGTAATTCTGTCATTTTATCACTTCTGAGGGCTTGACCTTGCATACCTGCTTATGGCAGGTAATGGAAAAGAGTACAGAAAAATACAAATGGGGGAAAAAGCCACCAGCAAAGAAACCCAAAAATGTGATTATGTTGTGTGTATGCTGACAGTCTCATGGCTCACACCGCCCTTGAGAACTTGAATAAAGTTGGGACAGTCTAGGAAGTAATTCACTAAAAGACACACCTTTGCCAGTAGCTTCTGACTTGCAGCTCTGTACTCATCCAGACTTTCACCTGTTCAGCGTGCACCCCCGTTGCCACACGAGTTCCATGACCAAGTTGTTTTTGCTGGGAAAATACAAGGTTTTGGCAAAAAAACCCTGAATATCTAGAGCTCTTCCAGGTGGTAGACAGGACAGACATTCTATCCCAGGGATTTGGAAGCATCTTGAGTTTCCCTGGGGGTCACTGTCCTTGAAAGCCAGCACAACAAAAGTTTGGGACAATTTATGTTTTGACCACTTTGAAAAAGAATGAAAAACCCTAAACCTTTGGATTTCTCTCCAGAAAAAACCTCTGCGTGTGGGCATATCCAGTGTAGAAAACTTTTTGTGGATATTTTTTTCCTCAGTAGAACTAGATCTATCCTGCACCTGATATGAACAAGGTTATTACATCCTAAGATGTTATCACTATAACGATATTAAATCTAACATATTTTTTTTTAACTAGAAAGCAAAAAAGTCATCAACAATTTCCTTAGTAATATTTTATCCATTTTCCCCAAATTTCCTCTCTCAGTCAAAGATGGTGAGCCTTTCAGGTCTATATCTTTTCAGGAGATGAGATAAGTCAAATTACATTGAATTTATCAGAATCAGATGATTTTTAAAGTTACTCTCAGAAGCAAGATTGGAAAACTAATACCTGGCTTCCACCCCAGGCTAAGTGCAGTGGCTGTGGTCTGCTCTCATTCTGCAGACATTGGGTCTCCTGTCCTCCAGCTGTTGTTGGTTATGGCTTCCAGCTGTGTTCCTTGAAGCAATCTGTAAAAATAAGCATTCTTTAGTTTTTCCTTTTCTCTTTTTAAAGACTCGGACAACTCAGATAATTTCCTGGCATTCCTTAGTAGCCCTTTGTTTAATGAGAAGATCAGCTGGCTGCATAGCTTTTTTTTTCAGTGTATACTGCCAGCTAATGGCAACTTTATTAGGTATCTGCAGTGAGATGATGAGCCACCTGGGAGTATTAACACCTGGATTTACAGTCACAATGGTAGAGCATATTGAAGTCCTTCACTACACTGAATTACTCAATAATAGCTTTTGGAAACATAAATAATCAAGAAGCATCATTTTTGAAGATAAAAGTCAGGAACGTGTCTGGCTAATTGACCATGATGGAGTTATAACAGTGAAATACTGCACACTTTTGGAGTAAAGTTCTCTATCACGCTGCCTCTATCTGAAGCATTGAGGGCTGGTAGCTCTGCAGAAGTTTATGGATAGTGACTCCTGCACACTGCTCCTGCCAATAAGATGCACATCAGCTTCTTCATTGGTCTAATCTATTGCAGTAAATTCTGGCTCTAAGAAAAACAGAGACAATGTGAAACAGGAGGACTCCAAACAAGATTATCTCGTGGAAAATGCCATCAAGATTGCTAATTCAGTTTGCATCAAAAATCAGGAAGGATCAGATCCTGATAGCAACAGAATGTTTCATCCCGTTTTTCTATATTCAGTTAAGAAAGTGTTGAAATCTATTTGTGCATTTCAATCATTTTAACTCCGTCTGATTAAGAAAATGCTCTAAGTTACACAGATAAAACTGCTGAAGAAGAGACTTAAGTGTGAGCTTTGCAACTTGGCTGAGTTGAGACATATTTACTCAAGTTACTTCAGGGCAGTGAAGGATTCAAGGCAGTGGAAAATGCAAAATATAAAACTATAAAAGTCTGTGAATATATGTCTGCATTTTAGCTCTAAATAGTACTTGCTTTTATAATGGGTTTCAAATGGAAGATTCTGTTGTGTGCTTATTGTTGTTTTGACTTGGTTTTTTTTGGCTTTGGGTTTGATTTTTTTTGGAGAGTGAATCCTTCCTTTTTTTTAATTTTCATTTCCAAATATTTCTCAGGAAAAAAAAAATTAAGAATAACTCTATGCAATCTCTTCATGCATATAAGTGATAAACTTAACTCTCTCAAACTGTAAATCTTTCTGTGCAAAAAAAATCCTGAATTTGTGGTTTGTTTCTGGTTTTGGTGGGTTTTGTTTTTTTTTGGGTTTTTTTGGTTGGTTGGTTTTTTGGGTTTTTTTTGGTTTTGGTTTTGGTTTTGTTTTTTTTTTAATTTTGTGTTCAATTTCTTCTTAATTTGTTTTTTGGTTTTTTGTTGTTTTTTTTTTTTTGTAGAATTATAAAATAGAAATAATCTTCCCTTTCTTTACCAACATCCAAATTTTCTATGGATATTTTTCTCTATAGCTACCAACATTTGGGAATTAAAAAAAAAAACTTAAAAACCCCTTAACAAAAAATTATATTTAAACTTCAGGGAGTGTAACAAGTTTCTCAACAAACCAATACTGGAGAATTTATTTCAGTAACAGCTTTCGAATAGAAACCACAAGATTTTACTTGCTGCCTCTTGCAATTAGCTGGTGAGGTACAGAATCACTTCTCTGCCTCTCCCCAACCCAATGAGTGTTTAATTATTCATGCAAAGTGAAACAGCATCAACAGAGCAAACGCAAGAAGCCCAGGCTGCAGTACCTCACAGTCTGGTGGTTTAGGGCTCAGTGTTGCAGGTTCCTGTTTCTCCTCCTCTGCACCAGGGACGCAGAAGGCTTCAACTCAGGTGCTCACCACGCAGGTGACAGCCCCCGGTCCCAGGGCTCCCAGCATCTCCTGTGGCCCAGAATGTCCCCATCTCACTGGGGCTCCCAGGCCCCTCCTGACCCTGCTGTGGGACTGAGCCCTGCAGATGAAACAGCAGCTCTGTCTCCTCACCACAAAATCTGACTTTGGTGCAGCTCATGTTCCTAGAAGCTCATTTATTATGCAACAAAGGCTCAATAAATTAACTATGATTTGCTCTCCCTTACCCCCCGCATCTTTTAAAATGCAGCCACTCATGCTGCCAGCATGTTTTGGAGCCACAGAAGGAATTCTTCCCTTTGAGGGTGGTGAAGAACTGGCAGAGCTTGCCGAGAGAAGCAGTGGCTGCCCCATCCATGGGAGTGTTCAGAACCAAGCTTGGAGGGAGTTGGAGCAACCTGGGAAAATGGAAGGTGTCCCTGCCCATGGCAAGGAGGTTGTAACTCCAGGCAGGGCTGAACAGGTCACAGAGACCATTCCTAAAATGTTTGCATAAATTCACCCTCACCTTTGTATGTTTTTGTTGTTTTCTCCACACCTCTCCAGGTTACAAATTACTCCACATTCCCAGGAATCCCACACTGTCACCCAATCCTGAATTCAAGTTTGACTGGAAATAGTCATAAAACACACATGCCTTACAGCCCTAACATGTGGTATTTGAAATCATTGCCTTGAATTGCATTGCAATGCATTGCATTGCAGTATTCTAGAATTTTTTCACCATGTCAGCAGCCCATTTAAGTTTCAATCTGACAAGAAATGGACTCCACATGTGTCAACTGAGGCAAGAAAGATTTTGGTAAACTAACTTAATGGGGGATGTCCCCCCATTTACATGGAATTGTAAACCAGGCATGTCCTACTGGGAACTTGGCATTTGAATGAGGCAGTGTTGAATGGAATTTGAGGATGTGGGGATCAGATGCAGACTCAGGAGAAACACAAGCATGTGTAGGATGTTGTAGGACAGGCCAGGATTGCAGCTGTAAACCTAGGAACTGGGGAAGCAAACCATGGGCATGTTGTTCTTTGGGGGAGAAAATTACAGAGGGGCAGTTGGAGTGGTTATAGAAACCTTGCATATTTGTGTGAACAAAATAATTAAATAGCAATATTATACCAAATTACTCACTAATTAGGCACACAAAGTTGCTAACTGCCAAACTAAGAAAGTGCTTGGATTTCAGTTAACCTCTTAGAGTGTTCAAAATTTTAAATAAAGAAATGGACAGGAGAAAGACAAGTCATGCAAAAATTCCTGAAAGGAATAGTCAATGAACTACAAAACACAGGGCATGAAGCTTTTTAGAGTTGCTGCCATTTTCTCCCTTTCTCTGCTAACCAGTCAGATAAAAATTTGCTTAGACAAAGGCATCCCAATTTAGACTCAAGGGACTTCAGCGTCTATTGGAATCAAGACAATCTAAAAACAGCTCTGTTCTGCTTTGAAAAGGTAAATGAACCTTCTGTGGAAAGCAGAAGTGTGAAAGGTTCAGAAGAAACCTATTACAAGCTCCAGCACACACTTGTGACAAGAATTGTGACTCTGTATTTGCAGAACAGAGTCTCCCCAAGGGATGCCAACTAATCTGAGACACTAAAACATTCACTTCATCTGTATAACTTCTTCCCTCTGATGGTGGTCTAGTCATTCCCTGTAATGCTGCTCCTACAATAAATGAAGATTTTTTTAGTATTCTTAAGAGCAGAGATGTTAAGTGGTGCTGGTCAGAATATACATATTTAAGCTAAATTGTACCCTACTATGCTATTTTGTTAAAAGAGGAGAATTACATAAAAGTGCATTGGTTGCAATAAAGTTTTGTTCATGATAAATTTTATTTTTAGAATTAAACCATCCTCTTTTTTTTTTTCTTTTGAAAGAGAGTGATGGGTGCTTAAGTTCCTTTTGACATGAAACAAAACTCCAACTCGTTCATTAGGAAAATATATGTTCCAACACTTTTTCCTAAGTGGAAAAAGAACAAGTCTCAAAACCTTGAAAGTTGCCTCAAAATGAAAGTGTCATCCTGTCGACAGCTTCAATTCTTTAAATTGTTTTTCCTGACACTTAGTAGAACTTCCAGTAAATCGAGTTCTTTGATCATATCTGAAGAATTATATGTCAAAATCGTGAAGCTCCTTGTTCACTTTCAGTCTCGCCGTCTTGCTAAATAAACCTCTGCAGCTTAAGTTTTTCATGTTGCTTAGTACAGAGAAACAACACTGCAAAAATCAACATTGCAAATAGTGGAAGTGAAATCACACTTCAGTTGCTACCAGAACTTCACGACTGCACACAGGAGCACACACATTAGCATAAACGCACCTCGACATGCTCTCTGCCTAGGTGTAGTTACCACCCCTCCCCTGCTGCTGGTGCCAGCCAACACCACCCACCCGGTGAGTTGTGGGACAAATTCCTGCAGTTCTTTGATGAACAGTGCCTGCTGCAGGTCAGATCCTGGGCTATTAGTCCTCCAGTCTCCCCATCTTTCACAGACTCCAGAGGGGGTTCCCAGAAAATGAATTAAGGGATTTTTTTAAAGAGTTGAACAAGCAGAACCATTTGTAAAAGCCAAATAGTTAAGAAAAACTAAGCAACTGTAAGAAAAATTACAAATTCTTGCCTTGTGGTAGGAATTATTCCAGTTAAGTAGAATTTATTCAAACTGTTTTCTTTAAGAAGGTATTCTCCTCTAACCTAAAAGCCCAGCAGTAAGAGGATAACTAAGGTAAGGCACTTGGTGAAATTTTAGACTTCTGGAAGACGAATATCTGGATGAACCTGCTCCTAGGTTTTTCACAGGTGCCAAAAATTTCCCATACTTTGCAGGATAGAAGAATGTTGCTGGTTTTTAAATATACATAGCCTTTAAAATAAAAGGACTAAATTCAATGTTTTAATGCCAAAAACACAAACTCAGCTTTAAAACCTCTTTTGAATAAGAATGACAACAAGCACTGGCATCTCGGTGGCTTTTTTTGTGATTCTCCTGTGAGTTTTTTTTTTAATTCTGTAGTACAAGGTTTGAGATGAGCATTAACATCTAGCTAATTTTGTCATGAAACTTCATTTTAGTGCTGTGTGTTTTAGCATCTCTTATCCTCTGGATTCTTTACTTAGAGAATGTCTGGTATAAATTTTTATTCACTTTTTCTCTAACATCAGTAAATCAGCTGTGCCTTTACTGTAGAACAAAGGAAAGGAGACACTTCAGAAAAATTCTTTCTATTAGGGCCTGGTAAAGGCAGGGAATTTGTCATGTTTTCAGTGCTTAATTTTCATGTTCCCTATACAGAAGCAGAGGTAATTTTTGCTTTTGACTGCTTCTTCACATGTGGCCCAGCTCTGAGAGAGCAAGCAAATCCTGCAAGCCTTTGTTCCAACCACCTTTCAGATTCATAAGCAGTTGTTTGCAGGAGTGGAGTGGCATATGCACTTTAGCTGCTTAGTTTTCATAGCATACCTGACCTTTCAAAAGGTGATTGGAGGTGCATATAGATCCCAGTACAGACCTCAGACTGGAGCTCACAAATGACATGGGAACCAACATCCTAATTGCAGAGGGGCTTTTTTTCCCCCCATTTTTCTTTCTATGGAGTACGAGGTTAAATGAATGCAAACTCCCCAGCTACATACTTACAAGGTTCTATTAGTGTTTTCCCTCTAAAATATTTTAAACAAGCAACTGAACACTCTGGCTATTCAATTTAATCATTGAATAAAAGTAGTATTAAAAAAAAAATAATAATAATAATAATTCATGACATTTCATTCAAGAGAAATTTTCCCAGTGTCTACTTTCTTCAAGCCAAAAAAATCTGACTGGTTTCCCCCCAGAAATTAGCAGGAACAGCAGAATGCAAGATATTCTATGTCTTAATGACAGAAGCATTCCAGCTTTTTTTTTCTTTTCTCTCTTTTTTTAAGATGTTTTTGTTTGTTTTTGTTTTTTCTTTTATTTTATGAAGAAAAGCAAATGAAAAAATTTGTAAAGTTTCTCACCAGTTCCAATATAGACATAAACAACCCATTCCATTCTTGTCTCACTGTTCCTGTCTTAAATCTGTGCAGTTGCAGATTTTTAAAAGAACAGTCAAGTGTAGCAGCACAGCCAAGGGAGTGATAAAGGAGAAAAAGAGAAAGAGATGTAATAAGACTGGGTTTGAAAATGAAGAGGAAAAAGGAAATGCTTAGTCTAGCAGGTTAAAAGAAGGCTCAGTGAGGACAACTCCACCCAATTTGGTGCAAATAATATAGCTGAGTGGATTGCCACCTCATATGTACAAACTTCCAATCTGTGTATCTCTTTGGAGCCATAATGCTTAGCACTGCAAATCACCCACTGAAAGAACCATCAAATCTTTGGAACTTATTGATACAGTTACCTTTGGGCTGCTGAGCTGAATGCAATGTCCATTTTTTGTCTGTAAACTTTGTCTGCAATTGCAAGAAAAAGAGAAGAAAGGACAGTATTAATCTGTGCAGTGTATTCTGTGGGTACTCTTCCTCTTTGGATCCAGCTAAACTAAGAAATCCATTTAACCTTTTAGTGTCAAGTTTGATGGACCCAAGGTGACACTGTATTTTTTCATTGTGCAGTACAGTTTATGATTGCAATAAACCTGAAAGAAAAATTGATGTTGACAAAGATTATATATATGTTTTTCTTCTCCTCCTGCTGAGATGGAAAAGTGACAAGTGTCACTTTTAAAAAGCACTAGCCTCACGTACAATCTAAGGACAAGGTTTGTCATCAATCATGTCTTTTCATAAGTCTTCACTGATGAGTTTGACTTTGGACCTGCAATCTTTGAACCCTCTCTCAGCTTTTGTCCCAGAATCATAGATTCATTCATTCATTCATGGATTCATGGATTTTTAAGGCCAAAAAGGACAATTACAATCATCTTGTGTGAACACAGGCCACGGAGTTCAAGCTTTCATTCTTCCTCCCCCTACTTCTTTCACAAATGTTTTCACATTTTTCTTCTCTTGCACTCAGTTGCTTATTAAGCTCATTGTGATGCTTAAACCTTGCTCTCAACTGCCTCTGCCTCCCCTTCTCTTTGTTTAGGATAAATTCCTTCCATGAATCTCACTAACTCTTGCATAAAGCTTGAAACCATCAACCTACAACATCTCCTTGCAGAGAATGTTACATCATCCTCTTAAAAAATAGATGCCATCTACTACTGTCATCAGTAGACTATCTTGAACTAAATAGTCATCAGCAGATCTCTTGGAAAATTTGCATTTAATAGTGTTTCTAATAGAAAAAACTAGAAAACTTTGTCTTAGTAAATATGCTTCAATTAAAGATATCATTTAAACTTATACCCAAATCTGATTCTTCTCCAAGTCTCAACATCCCACTTCCCCTTTTTTCTCCTTCCATTTCTCAAGTCTGTCTGAGTTTGTCTCTCCCCTGTTCTACCTGTCTCATAAAAGTTTTAATGCAAAGAACTTCTCAGTTCACAGGTAAAATAAATTGTCAATGTATTTCTAGTAACAGTAATAGCCTTTTATTCCCTTCACCCCTCATACAAAAAATTAATGGGATACACCAATCTGCCATTGTGCCCTTGACATGTAATTTGTTACAAATAATAATACAAATGATTACAGGGAAAACTACTACTGCTAGGAGTGCATCAGTTTGCCAGCATGGAGATAAATAAGACAGCTCTCTCTGTGGGTGACTCTGTCATCACGTTTTGTACTGGCGCTACCCAGCAGGCTTAACAACATGAGTCCTGTTATGGCTGGTCTCAAAGTTTCTTCAGAGAGAAGCTGGGGGGCTAAAGCCCCTTTTATAGAGAAAAACAACTAAAAGGAGTTAAAAATAAGTGGCTCTCCTATAGGTCTGTGTGTTGAATGTATTTAATTGCCCACAAGTCGCATATCTTCCCTTCTTCACATTATTGCAAAACCTGCTGCACTTCTTTGGTACAGCAGTTACTCAGGTTTTATCTTCTACAGAGACAAGCTGTAATTTCTTTTATAGGGAAAGGGAAAAAAAAAGACTCATAACAGTGAAGGCAATTACAGGAGCAACAGTCAATGCCAGGAATAGGAGAAAGAGTTGTTGTGTTATTCAGGCACAAACCTGGGAATAAGGAGTCCTGGAATGTACAGCAGTTCTGCCCCATACCTGTGTGGGCAATTCACTTAGGCTTGGCAGTAAATTAGAGATTTATACAGAAAATATTTTTTTCTAATCCATCTTCCAAACTTGAAACTGCTTTCATCTTCTTACGGGTAGTAATATCAGTTGTTGATATATCCAGACTGTTCATATTGTGTCACCACTTAGACTTATTTAAATACAACTGTGTAAATAAAGATCAAGAACTAATCAGCTACCAGAACGTTCTTTCAAATTTCAGGTTCTGTGTATGGTTTATTTAGTTTGTGGTTGAACACAAGACACGTTTTCTATGAAAATATGTAGGAATTTTCTTCATCTCTTTGAAGAGCTGCCATTAGAAATATGAAGGCTTCAGCAGAAGTTTGGGCAAACCATAGAGTAACTGGAATGTGGAGTACCAGGCAGTTGAATGTTACATTTTACACTTCTCCTGCTGATTTTGATATTTTTTTGCTTAAAGATTCTCTTTTTTTTGTGCTTCACAGCATCCTGGAAAGCATAACTCTGATTATCCTATACTCTCTTATGAGTGGATGAGATATGCTGTTCATAATGAATGAAGCTTAAAGTGACACAATTTTTCAGCAACTGCATATCATTTGGTGCAATACAGAAACATAATCTGTTAGAGGATTTACACGGAATTGAGCAGAATCAGTGTCAGTTACCTGGAAGGGTCAGATTTCAGTAGGCAAAGGTAAACAATATGAAACTGTGCATTTCAGATTTAGTACAAAAAAGCTCAGTCAAAAATTGATTAAAGAAATGTTTCATTTTAAATAAATATTTTTTTAATATTACATTCCATGGATTTTTTTTTCAGTCTGATTCATTGCAAAAATATTGAGATATCTTTTATTTCCTCAGAAAAAGGAATTTCCTCATCTTATTATCTAAGTTTTTATTACTAAAATGCCTCAAAGCATCCATTATGATTGCATTTATATAAGTGTGGATAGTAGTCTGTTTTTACCACCAGAAGTTTACAATTGAAATAGGTTGTATTGGCAGGGTATGTTAACTGCCCCAAAAGTTCCAAGCCCAAACTTTTACCCCTATGGAAAGAATGTAATTGTTATCAAGGACAGGTGCTTTCAAGGACAGTGCATCCTCCACTGCTCAAGCAGGTCTCCTATTTCCCACTCACATTCCCAGACACACATCCAATTATACAGGGAGAACATTATATTCCAGGTCCAGAAAATAGTTCAGCAAAAGCAGGAATGTATGGCTTTTAGTGAGGTTTACAGGAGCAATGTAAACACCTTGCTGTGCAATATTCCCATTAGAAAAACGAGGCAAATTTCTTGTGGGGAGTTAAAGGATTAGTAAAGTAAGGACATCAAATTAATGACATTCATTATCAGAGATAAATAGAGGATTTTTTTATTATTATTATTATTTAAATAGAATTGCTGTAAAAATGGATATGCATTTTGGCATACCAAATGGTTGTGTTAGCATCTGTCCTTAATGTTTCAAAAAAGAAGTTGTACAGTCAGAACTTCAAACTCTTAGCAAATATTAACAGAAAGAGAATGGATTTTCTGAGGAATCGCTTGGCATTCCCAGTTTGGGTTGTATATAATAAGGAGCCATGGATGCTTAACCCTGCAGAAACATGGTTTTGAACTTAGTTATGCCATTTTGGTGCCCGCCTTTAGAACCTTATGTCAGAAAAAGTCTTGACTTTTATATGCAACTGTTGTTTATACTTTTACTTCTAGTTTGATTTGCAGCATAAATAAGTTCTAAAATAAAGCTAGCATGTACTGACAAGCTTTATGACACTGTTTTAAATATTGCTGTGGAAAATAAGACTTTAACACCAAAAAAACAAAAAAGCCTCAAACCAACCACCACCCAAATGTTAAATAAACAGACAATAGCTGTCAGTATTAAAAAGCTGTATCTCTAAATTGAATTCAACATATAAAATTATCAGGTTTCTATTCAATCTTTAGGGATACCCTCTAATCATTTATTCATTTCTACTTCCAGACCTGTTTCCTCTCAACTGACAGGGAATGGCTGTACAAGGCTTAAAAAATCAGTCCTTTCCAAATGGACTTAAAAACTGACAGCTTTGAATTGCAGGCTACAGACTGTTGTGAAATTTAGTTTTGATGACTGGATGGTTGGGCTGTACCTTTTTAGGACCTCTGAGCTATTGAAAAATATTAGAATAACGCAATCAGACTATAAAGTACAAATGCTGTAAAGTATCCAAGACACACCTTAGTGCTGCCATGTAAAGGCGGGCTGTTCAAGCTGCCATCAGGAATGTTTCAGGAAACAGTGTTGTGGCTGAGAGAAGAAGCATGTACAGTGTCCTTTCTCTAAGGAGCAGCTGCTGCAAATACTGAGGTGGAACAAAAAAAAAATTGCTTCATAACCTGACATTAGATATAGTGTAAATTTAACTATATGATTAATCTCCCTTATTTCTTACTTCCTTATTTTTTTTATCCTCTGATATTCATTCCTTGAAGTAAACAGCCCTTCTTTTCTTTTTTTTCCTGTTTTCCCCATATTTTTTCATTTGTGTCATCCTTCAAAGCGAAGTAACCCCCTCCAGTTTAGTTTAGAAATAAATCAATATCTTTCAAAAGTGGAAGGCATGTGCACTCAATGAAAATAGCAAAAAGGCTTCACTGCGGACAAGTCGAATGTTAAAACTTAATAAAAATGGGATGAAAAGATTAGCGTGAAAAACAAGCTGCTGAAGTTTCTAAAATAAAAGAAGTAATAATAAAAAGTTTTTCATATCCATCAAAAGCAAGAAACTCGCCAGAGAGTTTATGGGATTTACAAATGACCAAGATGTAAAAGAATCATACAAGGAAGATAATGTCATAGCAGAAAAGAAAAATGAATTCTTCATATCCATGTTCCTCGTGAAGATGGGAAATTTGGTTGTTTCTCTGTGTTTGAATGTCAGTCTCAAAATGAAGTGTCAGCAGAGGAGATTTTAGACATATCGATAAAAAGTAACAAATCATCAGGACCAGATGGTATTTACCTAAGAGTCTGAAAGGAATTCAAATACATAATTACTGAGTTAACTTTGATTTAAATCCTACTGCTTCAGGATAAGAAGTAAGGGAATAAGGGGAAGAGGGAGGATGGAAGGGAGGGGAGGGGAGGGGAGGGGAAGGGAGGGAAGGGGAGGGGTGGGGAGGGAGATTCATTGCTTGTAAATATGTCTTTTTCAATAACTGGAATAATATTCTATCACAATTTCATCTATTTACAGTGTGTAAGTTAATATTGCATTATGATTGCATGCAGAAATACTACTAGAAAATCTTTGTTGGGGTTTATGTGGGGAAAAAAATTACATAATTTGGAATACTTCCTTAAACATTTCAGTAATATGGATTCTCTTCTTTTTAAGTATTCTGAAACTTCATCACATTTTTGAGCTTAAAATTTTAGATATTCATATTTTTTCCCATTTACTCCACAACATGGCAGCTATCACAATCAGACTCCTTGTTCTGCTCATTAGGAGGAGAAATCATAACAACATTAGCAACAAAAGATCTCCAAAACTGTGTTTAAATCTTGTTTTTATAAGGAAATGCAAAATTCATTGCTGACGACATGGCAATTTTCCAATCAAACATTTCTTTTGGTTGCAGAGACAGAAAGCATGTGAAGACAAAAAGGCATTTTGGCATTAACAGCTTTAACAAAGCTCATTACACAGTGACTGCTGTCGCTGTGAAATATTGTTCTTTGAAGGGTAATACTAATTCAAGTGGCATAGCACTGCATATGAGTAAGGGGTCCAATGACCTTGAATGTTGAAAAGAACTACAGATCTTCAAAGTCCCACGTACAAACAAAACAAAAATGTAGCATGTAATGGAGACCTGAATAATGTAAAAGGTTTTGTCTCTGAAGAAGAGAAATGAAGGGGAGAGAGAAATGGGGGAAGGAAGAGGTGGAGAAAAAAACAGAAAGAAGTGGAGGAGTGAAGTATGAGCTTTAGGCATCATAATCAGAAGATGTGAACTGTCACTTCTTGCCTAGTTCTCACAAACAGAAATATACAGACTCAATGAGTAGATGAAGAATGTCAGTAGTGGTGTGAGAAAGCTGTTAGAGTAATTACACCAAATCTAAGAGCAGACAAAGATTTTATTGCTGTTTGGTTAGTTGGTTGGTTTGGTTTGGTTTGGGGTTTTTTTGTTGTTTTTTTTGTTTATTTTTTTTGTTTGTTTGTTTTTAATATGAAAAGAGATTAGTGGGTTTGGATGCTTGTTTTTCAATGGAAAGGTGACAAAAAGGTGTTATGATAGAGGTGAGGAATGTTGGTCATACTTGTTGATAAGAATTTCTGGTCAAAATTTGAAACAAGAAAGAAAAATTCTATTCAATTTAGAGGACTAGCTGAAGAGATGTTTAAGGACTTAAAAAAAAAAAAACGGACAGAAAATGTAATGAAAGACAGAGAAAAGGCCCACAGGTAAGAGAAGAACTGAGATGGCATATTATGCCATTGCATTTCCTTGGTTTTTTCTATCTTTTTTATACTAATACAATTCAACATGCCTCCTGCATAAAGACAATGACATTTTTAAAGTTTATTTTAATTATTACAATCCACCTTTTTTTTAAGCCTCCTCTCAAACTTAATTTCTTTTTGATCAAACTTCTTATCAACTAACAGAAAAACCCAACAATTCAAAATATACAAAATAGTGATAGGCCTGCTCACTCAAGATATTATTTTTATATTATTTTAATGTTCAAAGTGAATTTAACATCTACTTTGAGTCTTTTGGAAGTCTTCTTAAATTGTCAGGTAAACAAAGTTTATATCAAAACTGTTTCATATTGATAATTAAATAAAAATCTGTAAATGCTGAAGTGGAGGTCCAACTGGAACAGAAATTATTGCTGTATTCATTCTATGACTCTACATACCACTTAATACTAAAGATGAAAGCCACTATATATGTGGCTATATATATAGCTTCATCTATATATGTTAGTATAATTTAGAACTAAATAGGTTGCTGCCCTGTGAGGTAGCAAACAATGTCTCCATATTAAAGTCTTAATTCAGCAGAATGGATGAGTCAGTGGTGAATGGAGCTGCATCCAGCTGGTGTCCAGTCACCAGTGGTGTTCCTCAGGGATTAATATTGGCCTTAGCCTTCTTTAATACTTATATAAATTATCTGGATGAGGGGATTGAGAGCCCTTTAGTCAGTTTGAGGCAACGCCAAGCTGGGTGTGAGTGCTGATCTGCTGGAGGGCAGGGGGGCTCTGCAGAGGGATCTGCACGGGCTGGATCCATGGGCCGGGGCCAGTTGTGTGAGGTTCAACCAGGCCAAGTGCTGGGTCCTGTCCCTGGGTCACAACAACCCCCTGCAGCTCCAGGCTGGGACAGTGGCTGGAAAGCTGCTGAGTGGGCAAGGCCCTGGAGGTGCTGGTTTCCAGTGGCTGGACAGGAGCTGGGTGTGCCCAGGGGGCCAAGGAGGCCAAAGGCCCCGGGCCTGTGTCAGCCATGGAGGGGCCGGCAGGAGCAGGGCAGGGCCCGTCCCCCTGGGCTGGGGGCACGGCTGAGGCCACACCTGGAATGTGTGCTCAGCTTTGTTTGCTCACAGCAAGAAGGACACTGAGGGGGCTGGAGTGTGTCCAGAGGAGGAAACAGAGCTGGGGAAGGGTCTGGAGCACGGGCTGAGGCAGCTGGGAGGGCTCTGCCTGGAGAAAAGGAGGCTTGGGGGGACCTTCTCACTCTGCAACTCCCTGAAAGGAGAATAGAGCCAGGTGTGAGTCAGACCCTGCTCCCATATCACAAGTGACAGAATGGGAGGAAACAGCCTCAAGGTATGCCAGGGAAGGTTTATTTGGACATTAGAAAAAAAACCCCAGAAAATTTTGTGAGACATTAGAACAAGCTGCCCAGGGGAATGAGGGAGTCACCATTCCTGGAAGGGTTTAAGACTTGTAGTTGTGATACTTGGGAATATGGTTCAGGGGAGGGGTTGGCAATGTTGAGTTAACAGTTGGACTAGATCATCTTAAATTACAGTGTAAATATCTTTGATATTGTGACTCCTGTTGTTAACCATGCTGACAGCAAGATTTTTAGAAAAAAATTTTCCTCAGTACTTCTTCCTCTTGGAGCTGACCAGATTTGGCATTTTTTAAATATAGATGAGAGAGAGGAATTTTAAAATTTGTGGTTCTGTGGGACACCTGAATTTTAGTTGCTTGTACAAAAATAAACAAACAAACAAAAATGACAATAGAAGAGTTAAAGGAATCTTCCTTCACCTTTCCAGGAGATAAAAATATTGAACCATTCTTTTAAGAGATGAGCTGTATTGCTCAAATGCTGTCAAAGGAACAAACAAATTGAAGCTGTTCTTATCACTGAGTTTTTGGGTTGAAGGAAAAGCAACTCCAAGGAAATTGCTGTCCGTGGCCTGAACTCTTTTTGCAAGTATATGACAACTAACTCATACTTTAGAATCAAATGTAGCATTTCACTCAAAAAAAAAAAAAAAAAAAAAGGAAGAAAGAAAAGGAAAAGAGAAAGAACCTTCAAACTTAGTTTTGGATAGCCTATTTTATTTGTTACTTTATCTTTTGCTTATTTTTCATAAAGATACTCCTAGTTGTTTATCTTCTATGATTTTCTATGATGTCCTTTGATTTAAATTTAGATGAAGTTTGAAGAGTATTGGGAAGCCTACTTTTGTTGGAGAGCATTTCTGGTATATGATTCTGGTATATATAACACCTCATTAAAAGCAGAGACTTCCTTGGATGTATTTATTTATTTAAACTATAAATTGGGTTTTATTTTCCTTAAAAATAAGCTTATTTTGTTTCATTTAATTCCATTTAATTTATTAATAAAATAGCTGAAGGTAATTTTTCCCATAGGAACATGAAGATGAATCTATTAACAAGAACCAAGGTACTTCAAAATTAGTTAAATGTCCCCTGCTGTCCTTAGCAAACTTTCATTTGCCTAATTTATATTCTTTTTGTAGTACTTTCTTTAGATTTTTGGTTGTTCATTAGTTTGCTTGCTTTTTGGAAAAAAAAAATCCCTAACAAAGCAAAACAAAAAAATGAAAAAAGGAAAAGTTAATAAATGATGAATTTAAATAAAAGACACAATAGAATTCAAAGAGCAGAATTGAAGAAATAATCATCTTAGAATCCATAACAACAAGGTTATGTTTCACAGCACAAAAATATCTTATTTACATTGAGAAAACTGTTTTTCCACTTTGTATTTCACAGAGAGTATTTAAGTTTGGGATTTTTTTTTTTTCTGAAATCTGGTCAAGGTTTAAGTTTTCTAAGACACAGTCCCATTATTCTAAAACTTTGCATGAGGGACAAGAGCCAAAAGCAGCGCAAGGATCCAGCACACATAAAACTGAGTTTCTGCAGACAAGTAGGAGACACCTATGGATTACAGTATATCAGGGACTTGGGCTCCAGACAAAGTGAAACCTTATGATCAGGAAAACTGGACCTTGATCTCAGTGAAGGACTCGAGTTCTAACTCTGTTCCAATCCTGTTTTGAGTATTAAATTTCTGTACAAAAGTGGTCTTAAAAGGAAATTGCAAATGCTGGCAAGCAGTGCTTTCTCTTGATTCAGCCCATATCTGCTTGTGTTGGGTTGTAATTTTCTGCTGGGATCTGACATTGTCAGAGGACAGGCTTCCCAGCTCAAAATGTTTACTTGTGGTACTGTACAGTACCATACAGGCTTCCCTGCTCAAAATGTTTACTTATGGTACATTAAACTGGTCCTGTTTAATGCAGTAGTAGCTAAGATCTCCTGGCTATGGGGAAGTATCCAGACTGAAAGTTAGTGATTTTTTTTAATGTTCTGATGTTAGTGACAACATCCATATATTTATGTGAAATCCTGATAAAACAGAGACAGATAGAAGATACAATGTGCCTATATATTTTCTATTTAAGGAGTATACATACACATAATTCTAAATGGGATCATAACTCAGATTTACTGGTACTAATCCAAGAAGTTTAATACTATTCTATACAGATAAGAAAAAAGTGTAAGAACAACCTCAACGTTCTTGCGAATCCTCCATGGTAAGTGTTTAATTCTGTTCTCATCTATTTAGATCTTACACCAGTGTACTTCCATTGGCTATATCAAAGGTCCTTTTTTATACTGGTGGAGCTGAGGGTAGATGTCACTATCCATTTCACAGAATCTCTGTTCAGTATCCTTTATAGTCTTCCACAGATCCTGCTCCCCACCCCATGCCCCCAGGGTGCACCACACTTCAGAGTACACTCATGTCAGGTCAGCTTCTATCATCTAGTTAAAACCAGGCTTGGCAATTTGTTATTTCTGATAACCTGGAGATGTCATCCAATACCTGGAATTTAAGCTAAACTTATTTGGACAATCAGCTTCTGTTAAAATTGATTGTTTGATTAAGCATGACAGAAAGCATTAGGCCAAAAAAATCCCCTGAACAATTTAAGACCTTAAGGTGACTTGGCAAAGTTCATAAGGGATCTAAATGTAGTTATATTTTAAAAAAATAAATCTGAGAAATTTATCTTAGTGTATTTTGAAAACAGTCATTATAGTATTGTTATGTTATTGTTATTCATCACATATTATTGTAAGAAGATGACCCTTTGGTGAGATGAATAAACTCAGAAATATAGTTCTATGCTGGTTGAACTTTAAACTTAAATTCTGCTGCATTCTTTTATTCATCTCTCTGAAGATGGAAACATGTTTATATTTCTTTTTTCTCCCCCCCCACCCCAGAGTAAAATAATCAAAGAAAAAACAGAGATTAATTTATTAATGATATTCTAATAGCAATTTTTAAAGATGTTTTCAATGTGTGATGAGTGGAATGGTATTGCACACATCTAATTAATATATATGGTTTGCTAGTTAATCCTTTACAAGGAATATTCTGGAAGTACAGAATTCTGGAAGTACAGTAATTCATTGTTACCACTAGAATTCTAAACAAAAGCATAGCATTAAACAGATGGTGAGATTTATTTGTCCTGTTTACTCCTCATCCTAGTAAACACAGCTATGAAAATGATCGGCTGGCTCTTTTTTTGTCATGAATTTGATACTGATGGCTGCTATTATGATAGCTGTAATGATAATAATAACAATCATAATAATATTTTTTTTTTCCTGCTACTTCCACTGAAAGACCTCAGTTAAATTAGGATTCTGCATATCCCGTGAAGGGAAATAATTTTCATTCTTTTTTTTACAATTATGTAATGCAAGGCAAAAGAAAGTTACACTGATTTATATTTTCATTCTTCCTTTTTACTTTTAATTTTGTTCTTTGTTGCAGGGATGAATTTTATTCAAAATAAAAGTTTAAATTATCATGCAAAATGAGGCATTTCAGTCATATGGTAGTTTCTCATTAGGGTGGTCAAGTGTGTATGTACAAAATAAAGGTTATTTCACAGTCTTTACTGCCTTCATTTGAGTTTCCATCTTTCAGTTGACAAGACATATCAATCTCACTTTTCTTATTCTCATACTTTTTGACTTTTTTCTCTGTGTTACAGTAGCTTGTTTGTATTACCCTTGAGCTTATTTTGAATTTAACATGGGGAGAACTTTTACTCTTTTTGTAGAAACATAAAATGGCTTGGATGGGAAGGGACCTTAAAGATTATATAGCTCCAACCCCTCTGCTGTGAACAGGGGCACCTTCCACTAAACCAGGTTACTGAGAGCCCCATCAAGTTGGTCTTTACTTTCTTGATGTCCATAAGTCTCCTGCCCTGTATTAAAAAATAATTCTTAGGAGCAGAAGAGGAAGTATGCATTCTTAAACGAAGAATAAAGAAGAAATTGAAAAAGTGATATGATATTAACTTCTGCCATTAAAAAAAATAAAAACCACCCAAAAACGTAACCAAAAAAACCAAAACCAAACCAAAAAAGCCCCACCCTAAATTATCCTCAGCTACACACACAGAGAGCATTAATATAGCAGAAATGTAAGATGGCTGTACAGATTAATATTGGTTAGAGTTTATCTCAGTCCTGACATGAGCGCCAAATTAAGAAAAAATACCTCAAGAAAGGGGATGTATTTCAGTGACAGACCTCTCTTTTCTAGCTGGTGTTCCCATCTGCCCTTGGTGTCAGCACTCTAAAAGATTTCTGATGCTTGTGAACAAAACACTGTGTGGACAGTCAGTCCAGAGTACACAGATATCTGTCTCAGCATGGACAGGTTTCTTCTGGATCCAAGGGCCTCACTTCCAGACATCACTGAGAATCACCATGCCTTCTGATACCCATCACTCTTGTCCTAAAGGTGCTTGTAACAGGTAGGTTCTGATAATGAGGGGATGATAAATCTCCTCTGAGAAAAATACCATTGCAACCAGTGAGATTCACTGGGTTAGTTATAATGCTGACTATTGCATGATGTGGCCTTATTTTTGGCTGAGTCGGAAGAAAGACTGAGAGACTTGAATACAGCAGGAAAGCTCCCCCTAAGTCTTCATGTGTTAAGGAGAGGTGCAAAACTAGAAGTTAAGTAGTTCCTGAAAGACATTCACCTGAGCAATATTCTGATGACATCCTTTTACCTCATCTCCGTCAGAGTTTTTCAGCACAATCTGCTCCTCTGTGAATGCAGAACTGAAGTGGTTGAACCTGTTCAAATCCCTTAGTATGCCAAGCTGTTATGTTCCAACCCAGTTCCAAATATCTCCTTCCTGGACACCCTTTCCACCCTTTCCAGATGCATGACAAATCACCCTGGGGACACAAATTAGTTTAAATCTGCATCTGTCCACTAGAAAGCAGAAATTTGATACCTTGGCTGCATCACACTTGTCCTATTAGATCTGTTCCTCTCATCTGTTTTTTCTGTATTGACAGAGGTCCAGAGAATGGAGCCTAAGGAGATGAGGGGAGAAAACAACATCCAAAAGTTAAAAAATACAAATAAAAATAGGAGAAGTAGTCTCAAAAGCTAAAAGAGCAGCAAAGCCAGCTTATATTCAACAGCTCTTCAGCTGGCAACTCTCAAAGAGCTACTAGTTAGCATTCTATTTCCAGGGTTTTGCAAGCACCCTATCCCGTTATGAGGG
Organism: Molothrus ater; assembly: GCF_012460135.2. Classification (NCBI taxonomy): domain Eukaryota; kingdom Metazoa; phylum Chordata; class Aves; order Passeriformes; family Icteridae; genus Molothrus; species Molothrus ater. Next base: position 5,821,398 of record NC_050511.2, on the reverse strand, counting down.
GAATATAATCTTCTTTTTTGCTACATCATTTGTTTTTAATAAATCACATGCAGAGCTTTTATAACATAAGCTTCCAAGATAAAACTTGTGTACACACATTTCACATAAATAAATAAAATAATAAACACACATGCGCACTCACACAAGCAGAAGCCAAATAATTACTGAGTTGCCAGGGTCGCAAATGCTGGATTGTAAATTATAAATTGGTTTGAGAATTTTGCCCTGTTTGACTCAGTTATGATAAATATGCTTCAAAATGTAAACTGTGTGGTGCTGATATACTGTGGGTGTATTCACAAGGTGTCTGGGTTCCTCTGATATATTATTATGGCTAAAAAGAAAGGTCAGCATTTTATCTGCTTCTGGAGGAAAGACCAACTCTTTTAGGTCTGTACAATACCATGAGTTTTCTATGGCAAACCACTATCTTTCATTAAGTTAAAAGTGGGAGCACTAATTTTATACTTGGTTACAATAAGGACGATCATTATTTTCTAAATAACAACATTTAAAATCTCCAGATATGCACAGTAAAACACATGAAATTATTTAAAATTAAGATCTTTGCTATAAAAATAATGTAGTTTTTTGGCTTGTCTGATAGTTTTGTTTGTATGTGTACTTTTAGTGCATGCTTCTTCAGCTTCTTGAAACAAAAACAAGGAAAAACTTTTAGGAACAAGGGGGCAAAATTTTACCTTAAGAAAGCCACACAGCTTTATGAATTTAGAAACATAAGTTCAGATTTAAGAAATAAAATAGACTTTTTTGAGATGTACCAGATTCATAGCACAAAGTATATAAAGTATATATGGCATGCTATTTTGGACTCATATTTTCAGAAATTACGCAGACCATCTTTGTCCCTGTGTATTACAGGATGATGGACAAGAATTTTCTCTCAACAAGTTTCTGGATGACATAAAATTGGAGAAAACTACTGTGACTCACAGGGATCTCCACAGGTTGCAGAAAAGATCCTTGAAAAGCCTCATGAAGTTCTAAAAAGGCAAATATGAAATTTTGTATCTTGAATGTAATAATGCCAGGCAGCAGTACATACTGGGAACCACCCAGCAAGAAAAAAGCTTTGTTTTGTGCTTTCTAAATATAACTGCTTTTTTTGGTTCTTTTTTCTCTATGTAATTCCACAGTCTAAAGGGTAAGAAAATGAATGGAACTGGGTTTTTTTATGGCTGTTCCATCAGTAATTTTTCCATGGGTAACTGCTTCAAAAAACAAGAAGAAATTGTTGCGAATGAATGCTAAAATGGGCATTATCTCTTTATTCTTTCACATAGTCTTTTATTTGCTCACATTAGAGTTTTTGAGCCCAGGCCACTGATTCTAATGGCCCTCAAGAAAATATTTTTCTGTGTCCCCTGTGCAGTAACTCAAAATTTAAAATACAACAGATGAAATCAAAAATACTCTGTGTATTTGCAAGCAGATAGAAAATGGGGAAGGGAAGTGAAAGGTAAAAAGGAAGGTGAAGGAGAAAAAGAGTAATAAAGGAAGAGAGGAGGAAAGGAAAGAAGGAGGGGAGGAAAAGGGAATATAAACCTGAGCATAATTGATAGTCTAAAAGAATTATCTTTCAGCTGTGGTATTTCATGAGGAAGGATTTAAAATCTTAAGCAGCATAAATTCTTTGTCTCTGTAAGGTGTGGTAGGCATTTTCTATATATTACAGATGCATTAGACAAGTAGATAAGATTGTAAAAGGCATGGAACAATCATTGGACACAAAACTGCTTCAGGCACACCAATCTACAGGTGCTAGCGTACTACAATTACAACAACTAGGTTGAATTACAGCTACCCAGCAGAGATGTAATAAAGGTATGAATTATTGACTTGGCATCATCCTGAGACAGCTTTGGTCACAGCCTTGCTATGTTTTGGAGATGATAGAATGAAATTTGTGTGATGTAAAATTATAATCAAAGAGAGTTCAGGATGAAAGATGACCGCCAAGGTTATGAACCTTGGTGGGAGGCTGCAAACTCTGATAAAAAAGGCACTGCAAGGAAGAAAGTATTGATCATTTGGTTTCACGGAGCCAACTGAAAACACCACGGTCCATTCAGAATATAACTTCAGGATTTATTCACTTGTTCAAGCAGCGCGTGTAGCTCAGGGAGTTAATTGTATCAGAGTGGGAAAGGATGAGAACACATATCCCAAACTGTGCTTTGAACCCCAGGGTCACGCAGTCTGCCACTGGAGAGAAAAGAAAGTGGGAGGAAAGTGTCTGTGATGTCTGGTCCAAGGCGCAGTGAACACTGGGATAAGAATAAAGATTTTAAAAATTACTTACAAGGCAGCAATAATGCTCTGGTTCCATAACTTAAAGCTTTTGTTTAGGTTAGGTTAATTTTGTTTTTAATATATCCTTATGTGGCTGCTTTTTTAAATATGAAATAATTAATATCTCACAACATTCAAAAAGGGGAAGTTGAGAAACACCAAAATCAAACCGTGCTGCACATCAGGAGAGGAACAGGTAGATAAGAGAATACAGAGAATTGGGATTGCTGAGCCTGGAGAAAGCTCTGAGGAGACTTGAATGTGTCTTTTCAACACAAGGAAAAGTACTTTTGCAGAGACCTTTTACAGGAGTAAGATCAGTGGGAATGGCTTTAAGCTGAAAGAGAGCAGGTTTAGATGGGCTGTTAGGAAGAGACTCTGTGGCGTGGCAGTGGTGAGGCACAGGAGAAAGATGCCCAGAGAACCTGTGGATGCCCCATCACCCCTGGAGTTCATCAAGGCCAGGCTGGATGCAACATCTGTTATATACAACAGGTGATGTAAGAAAAGGAGAATCCCCATGACTGCAAAATTTTGTGACGGACCGGTACAGGGTGGTTGGATTTGTGTGTCCTGAGAAGAGGAATCTGAGGATGAAGCTGCCCAAAGCATCTGTCTGCTGCCAGCAATAATAGTAATGGACTGAAAGACACACGCTGGGAGCCAAGTCCATACAACACTACCCAAAATTTCTTTCCCCTTCCTCTCTCTCAGCTCCAGTGTGTATTTTTCATCAGACACCTATAGGCTAAGCTTACCTTGAATTTTAAGAATTGTGAAAAACAGAAATATTGAAAAAAAGGCAAAAGTAATTGGAGAATTTATCATTAAAAATATAAAATTCATATATTTGAATATCTTTGAAATATCTGAACAACAAATTTTTATAGGTAATTAGAATTATCCTTCCGCTTTACTCTAAAACAAATATTCAGACATTTAACTGAGCACTATTTATTTCAGCCCATTTTTGGATAGATAATTTCTTCTTTTTTTGTTAGTATATGTTTTTATTAAACATTTCTAAAAAATGTCAAACTCCTACTAAAAAGCAAACTGTACTTCGTTGCAATAACCAAATATTAGAAAATATTCACCTTAATCAGTAAACTATCACAGTATGTCATATGTGCTTTCACTCACTGGTTTAATGATCAAATGAAAGACCTAATATAAAGTAAGAGCCAAGATTGAAAATGTTAATTGCAAGCTGATGACTGGGAGCATTCTATGAGGCAATGAATCAATTAATTAAAAGGAAAAAAAAAAAAAAAAAGAAAGGTTTATAGCAAAAGACTCAAATGAATTTTGATTTCTCAGTGTTCTCAAATAACTGTATTAGCTGACTAAAAACATCCTGTGTAGAATTTGGAACATAAAAGAAGAGAGGAAAAATAAAGGGGCTGGGAGGTTAAGATGACAGACTTAAGCCTGGTCTATATTTTCATAATTTGTTTTATAACTAAAAAGCTACTATGAGGAAAACAAAAGAGAATATAGGGAGTGAGGGGAGGAAAGTAAATAAAAAAACTTAGGGATTATTTAATATTTCAGAGCAATCAAGAAAATAGAAAACTTAGCAAACAATAGCAATCATAAAAAAAAATTTAAAATCGATATTTTTGAACTATATTTACTTTTAATAAAGTATATATTTCCTGTAAAAATATTTTATTTTTGATATTCAATTTACTATATAGTTGTTTTGTCTTAGTTCACCTTAGGTCCATCAGGACCTTTAGCAACTCATAATTATTTCACTGAGTTTGAGTCTTTCCCTTGTTATTGTTCTAAAAATATCTTTCTTTTCTTTTCTTTTCTTTTCTTTTCTTTTCTTTTCTTTTCTTTTCTTTTCTTTTCTTTTCTTTTCTTTTCTTTTCTTTTCTTTTCTTTTCTTTTCTTTTCTTTTCTTTTCTTTTCTTTTCTTTTCTTTTCTTTTCTTTCTTTCTTTTCTTTTCTTTTCTTTTCTTTTCTTTTCTTTTCTTTTCTTTTCTTTTCTTTTCTTTTCTTTTCTTTTCTTTTCTTTTCTTTTCTTTTCTTTTTCTCTTCTTTTCTTTTTCTTCTTTCCTTTCCTCTCTTCCTTTTCCTTTCCTTTTCCTTTCCCTTTCTCTTCCTTTTCCCATTTTCTTCTATTTTTCTTTTTTTCTTTTTCTTTTTCTTTTTCTTTTTCTTTTTCTTTTTCTTTTTCTTTTTCTTTTTCTTTTTCTTTTTCTTTTTCTTTTTCTTTTTCTTTTTCTTTTTCTTTTTCTTCTTTTTTCTTTTATTTTTTCTTTTTTTTTTTCTTTTTTTTCCTTTTTTTTCCTTCCTCCCACCAATGATTAGAAGAACTAAGATTAATGACAGTAATCCATTATCTCACTGATGAATGAAGTCTGAGATGATATCATGCAGTATTTTCTTCCTAGTCATGTTTAGTTCTTAGCCAAGCTTTTCCAGATGCTTAAGGAATTTGGGTCAAAATTTTCTTTGTGGCCCTATTTCATAAACATGTTTAAATTAAAATGATTAAACTGAAATTCAAAGATTTACACTGTGCCATAGAAGAGTTTCATATGTTTACATAATTTCAAATACACATGAAAAATTCAATAACTCATATTAATGCATTTTCACAGCATGATCAATTAAATTGTATTTTGCAGACATTGGAGTACAGTTTTATAGCATCAATAACAAATGTAATAAAACTGCATTTCCTTATTAGGTCTTTTTTAAAGAAAGAAACAACAACTGAGAATCGTTTTCCTCAAAGTTGCTTTCTTTTAAAAAATGGTTTAATTGTTCTTATATTGCATAATAAAAGAACAGACGGTATTGACAAAATTAATTCTAGAAAAAATGGTTGCTGTTTGTTTTTTATCTTTCAATAAAGCACAATGCTTGACTGGAATTTGAAAAATGGCCTAATAAAAAGAAAACACTTACTTACAAAAACGTGAGAATTGGTAAAATAGTTGTTTTACTTTTTGTCATTAAATAATGGATTTAAAGAACTGGAAAGTACTGTAAATATTTTTATTTGGAATAACTGTATTTGCAATTATTTTAAGGAATTAGAGAAAATGTTCTGGAGCAGGATTTTTTTTTTTTGGTGTATACTTGATACATATTGCTTTTCACCAGACATTTCTCGTCTTTCCTCTCCACTTGCTGTACAAAGGCTTTTATCTTCAAAACTTTTTTCTTCCCTGCTGATATACAGGCTGGGAGAGAAGGGAAACTTACTTACTCAGGAAGGGGGTAAATTAGCCTGTAGAACTTCTTTTATGAGGTCTGAGAGATTTTCACTGACCTTTGACTGTCTGAGAAAGACGATGTTTGTGTGGATCAGAGACATCAATAATTCTGTGATTCTTTTGTCCTAGGTCTTTGAAATCCCACTCAGTCTGGTCCCAGAACTTGTCTGGGTCAGTACATCACCTAACAAGGAGAGTGTGGAAGCAGATTGACATAACAGGCTGCCTGTCTCTACTGTCATGTGTGGAGTTTGGGGAAATGCCTGGCAGGCAGAACCTCTCACTTTTGGAATACACTAATTTACTAATCTCAAACAGGCACAAGGACCATAGGGAGGTATTAATATTCCTTATGTGTTTCTGGAATTCCTAGCTTGGGTTTGTTTTCAAAGGTTTTTTTGAGAAGAATTGAGGGTGAACATTCCATGTGAACTCGTGTTCTTGCAGGTGTCCTTGTTGATCTTTTTGAGATTGGACACTTTCTGCTGATTGTGTACCTATCCTTAGCATCAAATCTAGTAGATTTTTATTAATACACTAGAGAATACACCATAAAAGAAAGCAGATGGTGTGGTTTATTACCTCACTTTGCCATGTATTACATTTCTAATACCACTGTGTTAAATTATAAGATTTAGGACAAAAAAACAGGAAAATTTGTTAAAGTTGAGATATTGTTATCCCCATAACATCTGATGTCAGAAAGACATGGTTTTAATGGGATATTTGATTGTCTCTGCAGTGCAAGCATTAAAGAGAAGCAATTTATGGGTCCTTGATCTTCGATATCAGAATATTTTTAATGTGGGCATCTGTAACCCCTTTGGAAAAAGAAAATGAATTTTAGGTTCTCTGTTCTCTACATAATTTTTCATTGGACATTATGACCTCCGCAAAGCCTGAAGAGAGTTTACATGTGGAGGCTTCCTTAATTATAGTTCATAGAATGCTGAGGTTTCCACACTGAAGTCTGAAAACCGCTTTTTTAAGAATATTGCCTTAGTATTCAGATGTTACCTACAGCTGGGAAATATTGCAAACATGTAGAAAAAGCAATTTGAAAAACCTTGGCATTCTCAAAAAAAAACCCACACCAAAGAATTCAGTAAGTTCCTATTATGCTCAGGCTGAGCTGTTGCAAGAGCATTTGTGAGAACCACCTCTTCAGGGGTCAAAAGGTATAGGTCTCAGAATAAGGGGTAAGAGTTTATAGTTCTTTAAGGGATATTCATTCATGTTTCAATGTTCAATAGTGTCTCAGGGAGAGGCAAGCTCAGTTTAAATCACCGAAACTCCTGTTCCATATTTACATATCCATTTAAAATAAAGTTAAATCCTTTAAATGAATAGCAGTATTTATACATAAGTGATATTTTTTTACCTTGAACCATAATCCTGTCTTAGCTTCCTAGTAGTGATTTATTTTGCTCCCTGCTGTTTTTATCATAAACAATATTCAACATGACAAAAACGTTAAAAAATTATTTTACTTCATCCTATCTGTTTGGCAGGAAAAGAATCAGCCAGAGTAATCTTTGTAGATTGCTTTTTTGTTTGTATTTTGAAGACAGTAGAACTTTGTATTAATTTAGAGGAAAGAAGACAGAGGGAAAAAGAGGGAGGGAGGGAAGGAAGGAAGGGAAGAAGGAAGGGAGGAAGTGGTGGAAGGAAGGGAGAAAGAGAAAAAGAAAAAGAAAGAAAGAAAGAAAGAAAGAAAGAAAGAAAGAAAGAAAGAAAGAAAGAAAGAAAGAAAGAAAGAAAGAAAGAAAGAAAGAAAGAAAGAAAGAAAGAAAGAAAGAAAGAAAGAAAGAAAGAAAGAAAGAAAGAAAAAGAAAGAGAAAGGAAACAGAGTCATTATACAGAATTCATTGATAAGAAAGCTTCAGTTCAATAAATGGATCTCTTTGCAATAAGTCAACCTTCATACCATATTTATGCAGTAGGTCTGGAAAATCCCATCCTTTATGGAAGCAATTACTACATAATATGTAAGAGTATTATTTATTATTTTCACAAAACTGTGTGTTGCTGTGACGTCTTATTTTCAAGTCTTTTAAACCACTTTATCCTGGTCTATAACTTTATGCATCCTAGAAAAAGGAGTATCCATCCATTGTGCTCTTTAAACTTGTCCATTGATAAACTCTTTTTTCCCAGCTTTCCAAATATAGAGGATTTGAGAAAGTGTTATGATCTGTGATCTGTGCTTAGATAATTATAGTGATAATTATCTAGATATGCACAGAACATTTTGTCAGGCTAGAAGAAAGTCTTATCAGACCCTGTCTGTTCAAAGACATTTTCTATATGATCCTATGTGGTTTCCTATCTCTCCAACATATTGCACCAATTATTATAATCATTTTCACATGTCAAAATTATCAGCTTTTCTTTTTCCCGTAGCAGCATAGAGTAGATTTATAAAACTTAATTTAACAACTTGGGGTTCCTTATTACCAACATGCTCTCCTGCAAAGTGTATTTAGACACTTATGAGAAGGTACACAGATGACTGATTAAAAGATGATATAAACACATATCAGTTTAATAGAACTGGAGCAGCTCATTTTTTTAAATTCTGAAAAAAAACAGCTATTTCATCCATGGAAGTGTAGCAATGGTATTTGTTAAAAACCCTAACTTTTGTCCTTTTCTTATTTAATATATAGGTTTTCAAGCCTTCCTCTATAAATAATATTTTGAGTATTTAAATACTGTGTAGTTGTGGAAATGTTATATGGTTGTTCTCCTATTGTTGTTGTTCCTATAGTTATCTAGTTTTGAAATATGAATAAGTCCCTAGAAATGGAAAAGTATCAATATTGAAAACAGCTAAATACAATTTTTGTGCACATAATTATGAGGTGAAACTTGTGGATATTTAAATTTGCAGTAATTGTTCTATTTTTTGGCATTTTTTCATAATCTCTCACTTATTAAATTGTTGGTTTAATACATATTAAACATTCAAAGTGGCATTTAGACACTAAAATGAACTAACTGTTCAGAGTTTTTTCTGTGAGGAGCTTCATACCAATAACTTCCATTCCTTTCCAATTTAGAGGGTTAAAAACCCCATCTACTTATATTTCATCTCCTGGTAGACTTCAGGATATTCTATAGATGCTGACGTTGATACCACTCTGTAAGGTATCAATAGAGCTGCAAGGCATCAGAGTCTAGGAAAGAATGATAATTTTAAATGCTATGTGGGCTGGTGGGAGTGTGTCTGAAGGAGAACATTTGTGGAGAACAGACACATTTCTTTCTTTTTCCAGCAAAGAAGTACACACTTCTGTGAAGATTGTTGTTTTAATGTAGCTCAGCTTTGTTTCATTTTGGTTTGGATGTGGTTTAACTTGCTTTGGTTTGGTTAACATATGGTTGGATCAAACTGGACAGGGAGGATTAGCAAATCAGATTTTCTCAATCTCTGGGGTAAGTAGGATGGTATTCATCTGACTGAATTCTGCATCTGAGCTGGTAACTCTAGGACACACTTTTGTGTCAATATTCAAATATATGACAATATATCTAAACCACAAACGATTATTTGTTCCTTATGCAAGAGCTATCATAGCTGTGAACATCTATGCACTATGGATGTGTAAAATTAGACATTGTTCTCACTATCTCTCCACTTTCCAGATGAGAGTGAGAAGATGATCAGCTTCTTAGGACATGCATTATCAGGAGGCTGATATGAGAAGGACACAAAGTGCTCCTCTCATAACAGTTGGATAGAGTTTCACATAGCACTAAGGCAGTTTTGTGCAGGCTGGGCAAGACTTGGAGTTCTCCTGAATCCAGGTACCCTCTGCAAAGGGATTTGGTAATGAAACTATACACACAGCAGAATCTCGTGTGATTAGGATAGACAAAGAGTAATTAGATCAAACATATGTTATTGAGGCAACCAGTTTGATAGATATTGTGGCAATCATGTGCCCCACAGGCTCTATCTCATCTATGTTTTTTTATAAAAAAACAGAAATTAGTTGGTCAAGTATTTGTCCACCTCTTTTTTCTTCTGTAAAACAGTGTATTGCAAATCTATATTATGCTGAATTAATCACTTACATTTTTATTATCCATAAGAACTAAATGATGAAAGGTGCAAAGCCACAAGCCTCTGTAAACCTCTGGCAAAGGTTCCAGAAGCCAAAGCTTATTCATAGGAGCACTAAGAAGATTTTTTTTTTTCCCCAGGAAAAACAAAACAAAACAAAACATACCAAAACAAAATAAATCAAATCAAAACAGTACGTCTGGGTAGAAAGAAGCTGCCTTAAACACTGTTTTGAATGTGCTCACATCCTGTGGGTAAAAACCTAAGTCCAGGAAATAACTTGTTTCACACAGGAAATTTTGTTACCTATTTCTTTGTACCTTTCCCAATTAAAAAGTTTTAAAGTATATTTGAGAAAACAAACAAAAAAAAAAACCCAAAAAACAAATAACCCAAAAAAAACCTCCTAAACATTTTTCTTTTCTTTTCTTTTCTTTTCTTTTCTTTTCTTTTCTTTTCTTTTCTTTTCTTTTCTTTTCTTTTCTTTTCTTTTCTTTTCTTTTCTTTTCTTTTCTTTTCTTTTCTTTTCTTTTCTTTTCTTTTCTTTTCTTTTCTTTTCTTTTCTTTTCTTTTCTTTTCTTTTCTTTTCTTTTCTTTCTTTCCTTTTCTTTTCCTTTCCTTTTCTTTTTCCTTTCCTTTTCTTTCCTTTCCTTTCCTTTCCTTTCCTTTCCTTTCCTTTCCTTTCCTTTCCTTTCCTTTCCTTTCCTTTCCTTTCCTTTCCTTTCCTTTCCTTTCCTTTCCTTTCCTTTCCTTTCCTTTCCTTTCCTTTCCTTTCCTTTCCTTTCCTTTCCTTTCCTTTCCTTTCCTTTCCTTTCCTTTCCTTTCCTTTCCTTTCCTTTCCTTTCCTTTCCTTTCCTTTCCTTTCCTTTCCTTTCCTTTCCTTTCCTTTCCTTTCCTTTCCTTTCCTTTCCTTTCCTTTCCTTTCCTTTCCTTTCCTTTCCTTTCCTTTCCTTTCCTCTCCTCTCCTCTCCTCTCCTCTCCTCTCCTCTCCTCTCCTCTCCTCTCCTCTCCTCTCCTCTCCTCTCCTCTCCTCTCCTCTCCTCTCCTCT